>NC_133841.1:6112301-6748294 GCF_047830755.1 Zonotrichia albicollis | reverse complement strand
GGAAGAATGGAATGTTTTCTATCTGTGCTGCTTTGGATCTCTGAACAAATGAGTCCAACTGACTCCAGCACCAAAGTCATTGCCATGTCCTGGGCTGTGCTGTCTTTACACCTTGGAGCAAGAACATAGAATTGTACACATAAGTGATTACCTGTGCATATCTCTGATGTGTGTCTATTTCAAACTGGCCATTCAGGCAAACCATTCCCTTGTTTCTGCTCCCTGGGCAGGTCTGAGCACAGGTTGGGTCATCCAAGCTGTAGGAAGGCATCAACCAAGTTCCAAGGAGAGGAGCTTGCTAAAGGGAAGCCACGTATGAGCAGGTCTGGAGAATGGGATAAAAAAGGAGAAACAGATCCAAAAGTCCAGGGGACAAAAGAGTTGGGAAGTGAGGTCAAATCCCTGGAGAATGGATAGACCTCTCTTGACTGTGGCAAAGTGTGGGGAGTGGGAGCTATTCTGCCTGTGGACTTGCCAAGAATGAAATAAGAACTAGCCAAAAGCAAAAACCTCAAAGCCAGGGAGCAACCACACTTTCAAAGCACCTGCGGGGCTTAAAAAGGACGTTGAAAAGCAGAAGACAGGAGCTCTTGGCAGCCCTCCTGGGACCCAGCAGGGTGTCACCCCTAGCTATTGAGTTTTTGAGATAATTGCTTCTGAAACAATGATTTTAATTTTTTTTTTCTCATGGGGAATAGTGTAGTTTCCAGAAAGACAAACATTCCCTGTCTGCCAAATAAATGCTCTGCTAAAACAGATCAGGGCAAGCTAGAAAGAGACAAGATATTATGGACTGACAGCACTTGTCCTTGTCAAAGTGAGAGATTGAGTGCAATACTTCAGCCCATTGTGCAAAGCAGCTCCTACCTGAGCCAGAAGACAACGTTGTCTCTCACAGAGGCAGGGCTTCCATCTCCCTGACTCCAGGTAATCCCCCAGGTTATGGAAATCCGGGAAGTAGCACTCAACAGGGACACAACAACCCTGTTTTTCTTCCAGATTTTACCTCTCAGATAAAAGGCAGGGAAAAGTGTCTGTTTGAAGGATGAGTAGGTGTTTCCACAGGGAGAATGCTGTAAAGGTCTGTGAGCTGCCTCCAGGCTGAATCAGAACCTCATGTCCTGGATGAATTTTGCATTTAATCACCACCAACCTGTTGCAGCTGCACACGGGCTCAGTGACAGCACATCCATCCTGCTGCAGCACCCGCTGGAGAGGAGTCATCACTGGAGCCTGATTTGTTTCCTGAAGGGAAGCAGGGTGTAAATCCCAGGGCAGTTCTGCAATATGTCATCAGGGTGAAGAACTACCAGGGTTTTATACCCACTGCCCAGATTCTGGCAGCTGGGAGCAGAGGAGGCAGGAGCTGTGCAGCAGAGGCTGCACCAAACAGGAGCTCTGCAATAAGGGGCTGCTGAGGAGTCCGTTCTGTGCTGCCTCTGGCCAGCTCTGCCCTCTGGTGCCTTGGGGGGTTTGTGTGCAGGGTGTCCCTGAATGAAGCCCACAGTGCTGCTGCTGCTGCATGGAGAGCAGGAGTTGAAATGAAAACACTGGACTTTACTCTCCTTCCTCCTCCACTGTCCTGTTTAAATCTCTGACACTGCTTGAATAACAGGACTTGAGTTGTGTTTTCCCTACACTTCCTGTTCCTTCTCCCCCTAATAGCTCCCAGACAGCATTTCCCATGTTAAGGGCTGCTCACTGGTGTTATCATCTTATTGTATTTCATATTTCTCAAGTCCCATACCGTACCAAACTGTTTTTCTCTGCAGCACAGTTCTTCATGTCTTCTGAGGGACTCCTCCTGAGCTCTTGACCCACCCCTTTTTATTCCAGTTACCTTCACAAGCTACAGCTGCTGCCCAACTAAGGACTTTGCAGCTGTAGCTGTGTTTGGAGAAACTAGGACCCACTTATTTAACACATAGATCTTACAATACATAGATCTTAACAGGGACTCTCTCCATAAGGACCCACTTATTTAATACATACATCTTACAGGGACTCTCTCCATACACTGGAGTGAGTACCCACAGCCTTTTTGCAGAAATGCCCCAAAGGGAACAGCCAGGTCTTAGCAGGATGTGCTGATAGTGCGCTGACATTGCCACACACAGAACAGCAGGGAAGATAATGCAGAGCTCTGCTGTAGGCAAAGCCAGTGAAGAAGAGAGAATTGGCAGAACATGCTTTAGCAAAGCCATTCCCTTGGAGTATGTGGAGGAGGGAAGCCTGAGAGCAGCAGCCGAGGAAATCCCCTCCTTGCTTTCTGCATTGCTCCCCCCAGGAGGTCCTGGTTGGAGCTGACCTCGCAGATGGCATTTCCTGGAGGAGCTGTGCTCCTGCTGCTCCATGTGACATCAGGGTCTTCATCCCACTGCTGCTGAGCCTGGCACAGCTTGGGCTCACCAGCCCTGGCCACAGCGCTGTGATGTTCTGGGAGTGCCTGTGGGTGTGTGCAGCAAAGCCTCTTTCCCAGGGCACTGGGGTGGCTCCTTGCCTTCACTGTTCCAGCCTGGGGTGATGATGCTGGGCAGTCACAGGGGGCACTGGCAGGAGGATGCTGTGTGGGGCCCAGCAAATGTGGGGGGCAATGGGGAGAAAACCTCTGAAAACCCTTTCAGCCCATGGGGCAAACACGGAGTGAGGGATGGGATGGCCTGGGAGTGGATGCTGGGAATGTGAGCAGCAGAGGAATGGGATCCCTCAGAGCTGAGAAACGCTCCCCAGCAGCACAGCCTGCCCAGCACAGCCTGGCCCTGCCTCTGGGGGCTGCTCTGGGTGTCTGGGGTGGTACCGTGTTCTCTTTGCTAAATGCTGCATTGGGCTGTGCTTCCTCACGTCCAGTCATTCCAGCTAACACAAACTTTTCCCTCGTGCCTGCTCTGCCTCATCAGGTGTCTATTTATTGCCAGTGGCCATGACAATTGAAGGATAGAACTCATTTATTTTCAATACACATTCTTCTGACTGACAGGGTCCACATAATGAAGTGTATCTCATGTGAATATAGCTATTTTAAGGCACAAGTTTCTGTCAATCTATCTGACTTTCTCTATACATATTTTTTTCTGCCCTTCTTTCTAGTATATCTATCAGGCCAATGTTTAGTGAATAGCTTTGGCTTTTTAGACTAACTAGTTCATTCTCATCTGTTATACAATTTTCACTTTATTCAAGAAAAAAAGTCAGGATAGTGCATGCTTGATTCAGAAAAACATTACATTTCTTATTTACCAATTTTTTCTGGAGAGTCACAACTTTTCCCAAAGTTTGCTCCACAGTCTGAGATGCCATAATGAGATCTGCCATTATGAAATGTGCAATAATGAGATGTGCAATTCAGTGATAACTTTTACACAAACAGGCTGTTCTTCCAGTAGGAAATCATGTAGGAAATCCGTTCTGCACTGGAATATCTCAATTTTGCAGGTACTGTTGGTCTGGGTGTGGGCACAGGCACAGAGGGAGTGCAGGGTTTTAATTTTGCTGCTGGTGGTGTCTCATTGGGTGTCTAAAAGGAGGTGGATTGCTCCTGGCTCAGGTATCTAGGAAACCCTGCCCTTGGGAAGTGCAGACCCTCATTCCACCCAGTGGTTTACTGGATTGAAATCTCGGTCCTGTAAGGATTTGTGGGTGTGGTAGTTCCTTGTTACACTGATGGGGTCTGTATTTCCTTTATTTATTAAAAAATGGTAGAATAATATTTTATATTTTGCAGAAGTTTCATGGCTAGATGCCAGTTGGGATCAATGCTCATGAAAAACCATTCCTGGGTTGGAATGGTCAGTAGTGTTAAAATCTAATGAAAGCTGTGCAGCTTCAGTGGGGCATTTTGATGGCAAATCCAGTTTTAAATCCTTTAATACTATGTGTTGTTTTGGCACAGCCTGGTTTTTCATTGCGCAGGGGCCACAGGGGTGGCTTCTGTGAGAAGCTGATAGAAACTCCCACCATGTCTGACAGAGCCAGTCTCTGATGGCTCTGAAGAAGGACATGCTGCTGGCCCAGTTAGAGAGGTTGGCAACACCTCTGTGATGACATACTTAAGAAGAAAGTACAAAACATCACCTGCTGTATTGGAATAAGATCCCAATATTACCAGGTAGATTGTGCCTGGGCTAGTCTGACCCTTGCTGCTGGGCCAAAGGCGGCAACTGTGATATTTCACCTCAGAGACACTTTTGGCTGGCTGGATGTTGCAGCAGGCACTGGAACAAGTCCAGGCTTGTAGAAACTCAGTTTACCTCAGGTGGGCAGGCTTCAGGCTAAGGTGAGGAGGAAAAGGAGATGGATTCTGCTGGAGGGTTAATATCCAGAGTTTATTACATGGTCACAGGCATCTGAATCTTGGTAACAGCTCCAACAGAATGCTGACCACATGGTCCTGGCTGAATTTAAGCCCAGGGATAGGGGGAGGGGAAGGGACAGGTGAGCACCAAGCAGATGGGAGGATCTCAGGGGACGAGGGACACACAGACAGGCCAATGACCCCAGGACTGAATTGCATACTTTGAACCTGACCAACCACACGATGGCCTTGCTGGAATGCTAAAACTGATTTGACAGCCCAGCAGGGGGCAAGGGGGAAGGGGAAGAGAGGTATTGTCACACCTGGGAAGGGACTGGGAAGTTTAAAACAGGATATTGCAACACACTGCAACATCGCTGTTTTACCCAGGGTGGCCTGGCAGCGCTGCTGGGGCCATGCCAGCCATGAGCCTCCCCTGCCTGGTGGCCCCCAGCCAGCCCTGCCAGGCAGAGGGGCAGCAGCAGTGGGGCAGCCTCGCCTTGGCAGTGCCTGAATGAGCAGAGGCATTAATTAGCATCCACATGGCAGTGGTGGAGCTGGCAGGGAAAGCAGGATGAGCAATTCCCCAAGGCAGAACCCAGACAAGATCAACTTCTTGGTGCTGCAGGATTTTGCAATATCTTTGAATTGGTGGAACTTGTTGGCAGTGGTAGCTACGGGCATGTCTTGGTTTGGAAAGCCAGGTGTCTGCTAAGGAAGGCAGGAGCTTCCCCTGAAATGGAAACTGTAAACCCCCTCCCTCCAAATTGTTATAAGTTTGAAATTAATGGGCTCTCAGGGAATCATATGGGAGCAGGAATAACAGTTCTTTATTAGGGAAGAAAATAAAAATAAAATAAACAATGCAGTAATACAAACCAACACTGACAGAGTCAGAACCCAACATGACACCCTGTGGGGTGTTGGCGGCAGTCCCATTGGAATTGTGGCTCAGCCCTCCTGCAGTGTCAGGGGTGGTTCTGCTGGAGCAGGGATCCTGGAGAAAGGTGCAGTCTCTTCCTCTGAGGATCCAGTGGAAGAGGCAGCTGCTGTTCCTCTGGGAATCCAGTGGAAAGGCTGTTCTGGTGTCCCAGAAACTCAGATTCTATCCAGGTAGGAATGCTTGGCTCCTCCCCCTGGGCAGAACCTCTCCCAATGGGATGCTGTAATTTTTATCAGCCATGCAGGGACATTCAATAGCTGTTATCAGCACATGCCTCCCTGGAGGGAGGAGTGGGTGTGGAAGAGATAAAGAAAACTGCTCAATGAACAGAAGATAACTGCCCCACCTCTGACAGATGGCAATAGAATACACATTGCCTTGCAATCTAGGACAGGGCAGCAGTTTTTCTTCTAGTCAGAGAAGAGGAGGAAGTGAGGAGATGTGAGGGAAAACAACGTGGTGGCACCAAGGTCAGTGGAAAAGGAGGGGGAGGAAGTGCTCCAAGTGCTGGAGCCAAGATTCCTGTGCAGGCCATGGTGAGGACTGTGGTGAAGCAGGCTGGCTCCCTTGCCGCCCATGAGGTCCACGGGGATGCAGAAATCCCCTCACAGCCTGTGAGAGAAGTGTTCCCACCAGAGAGGGTGGATGCTGGAGAAAGCTGTGATCCAGGGCGAGACCCAAATGCAGAGAGAGGGCCCCTGCTCCCAGAGATAGAGGGAGAGAGAGAGAGCCCTTGCTTTCAAATAGAGCAGCCTGTCTTTAGAGGACTGCACCTTGTGGATGAGTGACCCATGCCACAGCAGTTTTGGGAAGAGTGCCCATGGAGGGACCCCATGGCATAGCAGAAAAAAATACTCCTCTCCCTAAATTAACAGAAAAAGAGTGATGAACTGACCAAACCCCCCCCCCCTCCCCATGCCCTGTCTCCCTGTGCTGTCAGTGGGAAGGAGGGAGGGGCTGGGGGAAAAAAAGGTGTTTTAGGGGCTTATTTTACTTTTCATTATCCTCCTCTGACGGTGTTAATAATAATTACTTTATACCTTTAAATGTAAACCTGTTTTTCCCTTGAGTGTTTTTCTCCCAGTCCTTACTGGAAGTATGAACACTGGGTGAAACAACTCCAAAGGAGAGAAGCTGCAGAAATGGGCTGCAGGTTGTTAACTTGGGGCATTGGTGCTCCACATTTGGGGTGCTGATCTGACTGCAGACCTGACCAGAACAATTACAGTCCTCCTTTAAGATCTTTGAAAAGGCTCTGGATGTGTTTTGAGCTGTTTCTTAGCCAGCATGCTGCCCTCCCTCACTCAGGCTTTGGGATGGGAATAATTTAAACAGTGGGAAGTGTCAGGAAGAGGCACAGCCAAAGTTGTCAGAGCCAGCTGGTGAGCAGAGGGGGATGGATGATGAGGGAGATGAGGCATGGGGAGGGCCCTGGGAGAGGAAGGACAAAGAATCTGTGTAAGAGCCAGATGTGGGCTCAGCTTCCCTTGCTGGAGCAGCTGGCACTTGGTTTGGAGGAGAGCAAGAGCCACTCCTCACTCCTGAGTGATTCTCATTTGTTAGAGTTATTTATCAGGAGTCCAAATGACAGCTTCTCTGTCCTCCACACCCCACCTGCCCAGGGGTTTGCACTCCAAATAGCAGCTGGAGCTGGAGAAAATGCAAATCCACCCTTGGAATGGGGAAGAACTGCTGAGCAAAGGGGGAGTTATTGGAGTTCCAAGGGTAGAGATGTTTGAGGGCTGCCAGGGTTTATCAGAATTGTCCTGGGAATTGTGTGAGGCTTTTCTTAGTGCTGGAAATACCTCTGAGTGCATCTTCTTGTGCTTCAGCTCATTTCTCCTGGACAGACACTGAGAACTGAAGTGCCCAAAGCAGTGGAGAGCCAAGGTTGTCAACAACAGAGAGCAAATCTGATAATCACCTGGCACTCTGTCCTGGTGCCTCCTTGGCCCCTGGCTCTCTGTGACTAACACAGTTCATGTCACAGGCTCTCCCTGACAACTGGCCTTGTGTGAGTTCTCCTGGGTGCAGTTTGCTGTCTGCAGTGGGTGGAGGGTGAAACCACAGGAAGGTTTCACATGTACTTGTGCTCTGTGTGCAGGAACCAGAATTACTCTAGTCATGTCCGAAGCTAGAAGTAAAGGCCAGGAAAGACACTGGAATATATAAAAACCCCAGCATGGTTTCCAGCTGGAGAGGTAAAGTAGAGCAACAGAGCTTGTCCATACCCCTCCATACAAGGATCCCTTGGAGTCTTCTTGGCACATAATAAACAACATCCCAGATGTCCCCTCTTGAGGAATCTTTGTGTTTATCTGACCAAATGCAGTGATGCCCTGGGAAAAATCATGGTGTGACTGCTGTGGGTTTAATCTAAACCTTCCCTGAGAGGTTCTGACTACCAGAACCCATGGACAGAAATGGGTGAAAATCTAAACCAGTTGTCATGCAGTTAAACAGGAGAAATTTTCACTTGATAAAAAATGAAAACAGGTCTGACTTCAGTGAGGGCCTGTGGCCTCTTGAGGTCCCTTCCAAGCTGAATTATGATTCTATAACAGAAAGCAGGTGCAGACCTGCTGGGTCTTAAATCCTTTTGCTATTTTTGGAGCATCTAATTTTTTCATAGAAACATAGAAACCTGGAATGGTTTGGGTTAGAAGGGACTTTTAAATCATCCTGTTCCACTCTCCACCATGGGAACCTTCTATCCTAGACTGCTCCAAGCCTCATTCAGCCTGGTCTTGGTCACTTGCAGAGATCCAGGGACAGCCACAGCTTCTTTGGGCATCTTCTGCCAGGGCCTCCCCACCCTTCCAGAAGCATGCTCTCCTAATATCCAAACCTGCTCTCCTTCAGTTTAAAGGCATTCCCCTTTGTCCTGTCCCTACACACCCTTTACCTCCATCTCTCCTGGACCCCTTTGGGCACTGGAAGGGGCTCTAAAGGATATCAGTCTCTCCAGAGCTTCTCTGCTCCAGGCCAAACAGCCTTGCAGGACCTTGCACTTGGCCTTGATGGACTTTGTGAGGGTTACACATTCCCAGTTCTCCAGCCTATCCAGGTCCTGCTGGATCCCATCCCTTCCCTCCAGCGTGTCACACAGCCTGGTGTCATCGAGCCAAAATCCTATTGTTCATCACCAACAGTGATGGAAACCACAGCTCTAACCCTGAGGAGCTCTGCCATCTCTGACCTGCTCTCATGCTCAGTTCACCCTCAGCCTTCCTGAGAAATGGAAGCCACTTTGAGAGGACAATCACCTTCCTCTCTGTGAACTCTGTGCACAAGTTTGCATTATTGACCTAAGGGCAAAAATTGCTCTAAAATGCAGAGTTGCTGACAGCTCTGTCTGCACTGAGCATTGAGGCATTCACAGCTCTGATTCCATAATGAGTCCACCACAGTTTCTCTGAGCAAACCCCTGTCTTTTCCCATTTTCTGAAACTACCCCTATTTATTTTAGAAGCAGACAGTGGTGATTCCATGAGAAAAAAAACCCCTCAGATCCATCACTAAGCTCCTGCTGACAAAAAATGTGTCTGGCAGCTCCCGAGGAGCAGCAGGATGAAGAGGTCATGCTCAGCATCTCCATCTCCTCTGGCAGGGTCTGGAGTCCCTCCTGTCACTACAGGACACAAAATGAAACTGTGGACATGCAGCTCTCCAAGGTAAAAAACAGGGAAGTTTAATTTCTGACTTAAATATTTATAGATTTCCAAAAGTGGCAGTGGATTGGAGGGTGACAGTGCCACCTCTCCAATGACACTGGACAAACCAGCAGTCCATCAAATTTCTCCTCCTTCATAAAATAATGCAAAACAATAATTATTTACATAAAGTGTGTGAGAAAGTTTGTTACAAGAATGTAAACATCAGAAGGCTTAGAAAAACTTAAAAAAAGAAGGGATACCTCCTATGCCTTCCCAAAGGCATTTGTCACAGGATTTATGCCTGGAGTGGCATCCAGGTCAGGCTGGCCATGCAGCAGGGTTCTGCATCCATTGGCGAGGTCAGGGTGATAAGGTGATAAGCTATCATGATAAGGGGGGTGTCAGGTGGTTGTGTTGCTGCCACAGCTACACCAGCTCTATATGGGACTCAAAAATCCAAAACCACTCTACCTGCTGGGCTGGTGAGACCCTGCAGCATTCCATAGGAAGAGCTCTTTGGGAAAACAGCCCCATGGAAAACTTTCTTGCTTACAAAGTGATGACAGCTATGAGAGGGCTGGGAGTGGGGAGGACTCAGATCTTCCTGAGGGAGGAAATGGTGATCTGTGGCTGTGATAAATAGGTATGATTCGTGCTGATAAAAATTGAAACAATAATCAATATTGATACAGTAATTAATATTTGAGAATAATAAAATAGTTAAAAGTTGTAATGCCAAAGAAGAGAGGGAGAGGAGGGGTTCCACCACCCCCCTTCCCAGCAGATGTTCTCAAGGACCACAGGAAAGAAGCTGAAGATACAGTTGCTAAAAATGAGCAAGAACCTGGTTGGGACCCAGAAAAGGCTAATTATAAGGGATTTATTGCCTTGATATGTAGATGCAGTGATACGTTAGTCTTGGCTTACATTGTACTGGCTTGGTGCGCATGTGTAACCCAAAGGTGAATTAAAGGACAAAGAGGAAAAGGAGAGGTCTTCATGCAAAATGACCCCCAAAGACTTGTGCGACCACCAAACCGAGCAGCGGCGCATGCGTGATAAGGATGGTAATGAGGGCAGAGATAGAGATTTGACAAACCGAAAATGGGAGGAGATGGCATTGACACATGGCATATAAGGGATAATTTTCACTTGGCAAGCTTGTACGTGAGGTGGCAAGGGTCCCAGAACCCTGCCCTCCGTAACCCCGTGGTTCTCTTTTGCTTATGTGCTATTATTGGAACCAAATTATCCCTTATTTTAATCAAATAATATTGTATCCAATTTTATATATTTTTTTTTATTTTAACTATTCCAATAAAATTGCTACTACTTTTAATATTGTTTGGGTTTTTTTGATGGGATAATTGGGCAAACAGGCAAACATAACAGTGGCTAAATGTGAAGGCTGTGAAAGTCAGTGTCTATTTTGACACCTGCATCTGCTGAGAGGTCATGATGAAAAGCCTTAAACAGGTTGACTTTGTTGAGGGATGAGTGCAAGAGAATGGTCCTCTAGAAGCTTGTTGGGACTTCCTGACCTATGGAAATTCGTGAGGAAACCTCTCAGGCATCAGAAGCTCAACAAGCTAAGAGGGAAAATTAGGTAGATGAGGTGGTCATGTCTGGCTCCATCGGCCGTGGATTAATGTATGAGACCTGCACCAGGAAAACAAACTCACCCTTGGAGGTAAAAGAGACTGAGAGTTATTTCAGCACGACTGACACCAGCGTGCTCAGGGCCATCAAGAACCAATTTCCACCCAGCCATGAATATTTACAACAAAGCACATGCCTTTACTTGAAGAAAAGCTGAATTGTTTTGATCATTTGTTGCTGTTGTGCCATGGAAGGAAGGATTTAGCCTGTGTGCTAAGGCAAGGAGCATGAAGTGAAGGAGTGAAGGGTAATGGAAAATGCACGAATATTTGCTCAGGGTGAGATGGATGAAAGGAGGTTTAATCTGCACTTGGATTTCCCAGAGGAGCCCATGCAAGGGAATGGGGCCATCAGGGATTTTCATGAGCAAGAGGAGCTGCTCAGTTGTCTGCTTCTGTCAGAGGAGCTCGTTCTGCTTCATGATTTCCTTGGAGACTGAAATTTGAAAAGAAAATCAGAAGTGAAAAAGACTGAGTCAAATTTCATCTCTTCCTCAGGTGCTCCCCCACATTGGTCTGGCCTTGCACGAGAAGGGCATTTCAGGCTCTTGTCTCAGGCCAGGTCTGTAGGCTTCCTTTCAGTCAGTCCAAAGGTTATCCACATCTCACTTCCACTGTGAGTTTTTTTGTGAATTTGAGTCTTTCCTGAGAGAAACTGATAGAGATGAGTCTGTCCACCTTGCCTATATGAAAAGAATCCCAAACCAAAACCCAAACCCCCAAACTAAACCGCTGGAGGTCCAAAAATTTTAGAAGTTTTAGTGGAAACAAGTTTTAGCTGCTCTATAAAACTGAGTTTTCATGATGCTGTTTCAGCAGTGATGAAGACTAATATATTGTTAAAGGGCTTGCAAGGGTTGCAGGGTGAAGAGAGAGGTGACAATCTTGACCTCATTTTCAGAAGGCTTGATTTATTATTTTATGATATATATTACATTATAACTATACTAATAGGAATAGAGAGAAAAAGTCTCAGAATCTTGCTAAGCTAAGAATAGAAAAGGAATGAATAAACAAAGGAGCTCTCTCTGATTCTGTCCCAGAGAGAGCTTGGCCTTTGATTGGCCCTTAATTGTAAACACCCAACATGGGCCAATCACAGGTGCACCTGTTGCATTCCACAGCAGCAGATAACCATTGTTTACATTCTTTTTCTGGGGCCTCAGCTTCCCAGAAGGGAAAATCCTAAAGAAAGGATTTTTCACAAAAGATGTCTTTGACAATATATAAATGTAATATGAAGACAGGCATGAAATTAAAGTAATTTAAAATGAAATTAAAATTAAAAATTATCAAAATTTATTTTGCTTTTTAAAGGTTTTGTCATTATTGGAAGAAGAAAATCAAAGCAACCCATTTAGACATTTTTTAGTTTCTTGTTCCATTAATATTTTCCAGGATCTTTGAAGTCCTATGTTCATGCAGTGGAGGAGTAGGGCAAAAATTTTACTTTATGAAAGGGGCTGAATCCCATAACAAACAGTGAATCACATCCCATAACAGTGATTCACCTGAAGGTTTGAGGGACATTAATCTTAGGCCAGGAGAGGGAATAAAGAAACCCCAGGCAATGCTCTGGGTGATTCAGCTGTGTTCCTGTGAGATGGGCAATTGGAGGGCTCCGTGACAGGAGGCTGCTCCCAGCTCAGGAGAAGATGATGGAGCTCTGGAACAGCAGGAGGACAGGGCAGGACAGGATTCACATGAGGCTCCATGACAGCCCAGCAAACATCACTGCAGTTGCCATATATATATATATATATATATAAATAAATATATATATATATATATAAATATATATATTTATATATATATATTTATTTATAAAATATATATATATTTTATGTATTTTTATATATTTATATATTTTGTATATATATATATATACATATATATATATGTATGTATACACTAAATTAATTGGAGAGGAGAGTTAATGAGCAGTGGGAGGAATTCATAGAAGCTTAACCCTTGATTATCTAAACTTCCAACAGCACCCTCCACTGCTCCCTGGCACTGAAATGGATGGTGACTGCTGAGACATCCAGGAAACCTCTCCATCCCTCCCAGGGCCTCCTGCAAGGCTTGGGAAGAGCAGCTCATGGCTCTGTTGTGTGTGAAGTGGTGTCAGCAGAGCTGTGAACTCCTCAGCAGCTCTCCAGTGATGGAGGAACCTGTGAAAGATGAACCAGGATGTCAGAGAGGTGTCAGTTCAGCCTTGAATGGGGGATGGAATTATGGCTTGGGACATGGGGGGACTCTCAGCCGTCTGTGATGGGATGGTTTAGCTGCAGGGGACCTTGGATGGGAGCTGACATTCACCACCAGATTTCTTGGTGTTTCTGTGAGCAGGTGAACCAGAATTCTGCTCAGAAGTACAGATCCTGTTCATCATACTGGTATTTTTCTCTGGAAATACTGCTGGGATTAGGGTTAAGGGTGGGGATCAGGATCTCACAGAACATAACAAGTTGTGTGCTCTTCAGCTCAGGAACTGCTGGAAGGGGGGTTTACAGCAATCACACAACCCTGATATATTAATTCCTTCCTTTGAAGCATTTACTGTTTGGGGATTTTTATTTTTTTTAAATGAAAAGTGGCAAGTTTTCCCATAAGGCTTTGGGAAAACTCCTGCTCTGGTCATTTCTCAAACGTTTCCATCTAAACCAATCTTTATGTAAAAGATGGGAACAGTTTCCATGGATAGCATGACCAGGGGGTGGAGATCATGCTGGGGAGAAGGAGCTGCTGTGCTGGATGTTAAGATTGATCCTTGTTAATTGAGCTGCATTTTTCATCCTCCACCCTGGCCTCAGATGCTGCAGCCAGCATCCCTCCTGCAGATGCTGCAGGATCACTCACAGCCATTAACTAATGCTAAATGATGATGAAGCATCTCCTGAAATACGTGTGACTTGCACATGAATAACACATGGATTTGTTTCTGTCAGGTGTGGCAGGAATTTGATGCTGATCCACACCAATCCCAACAATTCCCCAGTAATTCCAGGACAGACATGGAGAGAGGAGATGCTGGGGAGTACATGGCAGCTCAGGATGAGCTGTGGGAGGAGAGGAGCTCCAGGCTGCCAAAGCAGTCCCAGTTTATAGAACCCCAGTGGAGTTTGCCTCCTAAAGACATTAATGAGGGTGAGATCCCTTTGTTAGCCCCCACAACTGCAGCCATCCCTGCAAAAAAGAATTCTCTCCTCATTATCTCATGGTAGAACAAAAAGACCCTCAGAGGTCAGCCTTCTGATGATGTCTCTGTACATCTGCATCTCTCTGGGGAAAAACAGGTCAAGAGGGAACGGACTTTTCTATGGTGTTTGTGCATGATACCAGAAAAATGTCCAAGTGTCTCTTGGGATGAGATTTTCCATGTGAAAAGTGAAAGCTTTTTGTCTTAAAGCATTTCTATTTTCCATGAAATTAATTAAAATAAAAATCTCAGTGCAAAATAAAACACTGAAACCCTGGGATGCCTCATTAAATGGATCATCTGGCTCAGAATTAAGTAGTGGAAATAGTGATGCAGAGCTGGGGAACTTTTCACCATGTGCTGCCTCTACATCTTGCTCTTGCAGGTGAGCAGGTTCTGTTACTCACAGGTTCTATTTTATAGGGGTTTTGAGGCAAATCCTGGTGTCATCTGAGTTAGTGGGGGGGAGCCCTGAGTTGCTTATTCATGTCTGGCTTTCTCTGAATATGGAGATTTAATTTACTGCTTTCAAATGAGTCTCCTTTTTCAAAGGGCAGTCAAAGCTAGATGCTTCTGACAGCCTGACCTCTGAGCTTTCTGGAGATGGTTTTAGGTTTATTTCCTGATAAGAGAAGGTTTCAGCAATTTTCCTTCATTTGAAAGAAGAGGAGAAGCCCCAAAACCATGTGATTTCTATGAGTTTCACAAAAGCTGGCAGCTGGGAGAGACCCAAACTGGAGCCCAGAGAGGAAAAACAGGGTCAGTGCTTGTGTTGTACATTGTGTCTGACAGGGACCAGCTGGCCAACAAACACATGTGCCCCACTTTCTCCAGGAGCAGCCTGGCAGTAATGAGACAGCTCACACTTCTCTGGCAGCACAGCACAAGCAGGATCAAACGAGGGTGCAGAGAGCTGTGCTCCCCATGGGGCACAGGGAACCATGCCAGGGGAGGTGTGGGTGTGAAGGATGGGCAGGTCAGCTCCTCCTGGTTCCTTCTGATGCTGCTTGGGGTCCTGAGGAACCTGGGACAGAGCAAGGAGAGGTTAGAAAAGAAAAT
Organism: Zonotrichia albicollis; assembly: GCF_047830755.1. NCBI lineage: Eukaryota > Metazoa > Chordata > Aves > Passeriformes > Passerellidae > Zonotrichia > Zonotrichia albicollis. The sequence continues at coordinate 6,733,485 of NC_133841.1, read as the reverse complement.
CCTCAGGAGCACGAGCTTCATTCATTCTTCTGTTTCAAATTCTGAATAATTCCCAGCACTGGGAGTAGGCCCACAGGGCTGCAAGACTCAGAATGCATGGAGGGACCTCAGGTCTGCATCCTGCTCCTCAGGTCCTGGAGGGACCTTGTTACAGGGCTTGCAAGGGTTTTTCAGGGTAAAGAGAGAAGCAAGAATGTTGACCTCATGTTCAGAAGCCTTGATTTTATTATTTTATGATATATATACTACATTATACCTATACTAAAAAGAATAGAAAGTTCCCAGAAGTTTGCTACGCTAAGAATAGAAAAGGAATGAATAACAAAGTTCTGTGTCCCAGCACAGAGTGAGACCCAGCTCTGCCATGAGTGATCAGTAAACCCAAACATTCACCCAAGACCAATCACAGATGCACCCGTTGCATTCCACAGCAGCAGATAAACATTGTTTACATTTTGTTGCTGAGGCCACAGCTTCTCAGAAAGGGGAAAAATCCTAAAGAAAGGATTTTTATGAAAAGATGTCTGTGACAGGACCTCAGCTCTGCATCCTGCTCCTCAGGTCCTGGTGGGAAATCCTGCCCAGCTCAGAGCCCCCACAGCCCCCAGTCAATCCAAGGCTCTCACTCCTCTCTTTGGGTTGGCAATAAAACTGCCATCTCCTTGGGACAAGGGCTGTTTTTCTGGTTTATGTTTCCTATTAAACATTTATTATGAAAATTGATTAAACTTTAACTGAGGGAGGGGAATTGCTTTAACGTGCTGCAGAGAATGACACAGGCTGTGATTTTGTATGGACACGAGAAAATCCATCATTCCTGGTTGGGAGGAATTGAAACCAAACCAATTTTTCTGCAAATGTCTTCGCTCAAAAAGCAGTTTGAAGGCGTTTCTTATTGCATTTGCAAATCAGGTACACAGAGTACCTGAACACCCCCAGCTACTGCAGCTCTGCAAACCCCAGAGAGCTGCTGCAAGTGCCTGCAGGCTGCACAGCATCCTGAGGTAAAGCATCACCTCCCTTCCACTTTGGAATGCTGCTAATGCTGATGGGGGTTTCTGAGCCTAAATCACTCCTCCACTGGAGGTGCCCATGGCTGTTGGTTGGAACAATTAACTGCAGCATATTTTCTTCCCATGTTTCAAACCCATCTAACACCAGGTGTTGCAGCACAGTTACCACAGGTAAATTTGTGTGACAAACTATTTCTGGAGATCAGGCAAGGACAGTTTAGTTACCAGGGACAGGGAAATGTGATGTGCATTTATTTTGTTGTAAATAAGGCAGGTTAGTACAGTCCCCATTTACAAAGTAATGTTGAAACCTGGGGAAGAGCTGTCAGTTGTTAACACAGTTACTGGTGGTCCTTTGTGTATTCTGGTCTTCCCATGGTTTGGTTGTTTTGTTTTTTTTTTTTTTTTCTGTCAGGAAGTGAAATAAGTGTCTTGAGTCAAGCATGTTCTTGTAATCCCACTTGTCTTTCAAAAAAGACACACTTTGATTAAACCCAACAAAACCAGAAACCAGCACTGTGGCTTTGGTGCTGAGAAACCCTGTGGTTCACCCCTTCTCTGAGCTGTGCCCAAGCAGCTCCATCTCCCTGCAGTGCTTCTCACTTGGAATAATTCCTCTCCTCTTTCAGTCCAGGGACATCCAGCTGTGTGATATTCCAGCTATGTGGTGTGCACCCGGGTTCTCCTGTGGTGTTTGTCAGTCAAGGTGTGGGCACCTGATTGTTAAAGATGATGATGGTTCAAAGATGCAGATGATGAGTTTGTATCAGTAATTGCAACAGTGATGCAGTAAATCCCAGTTTGAGGCATATGATCCTTGCTAGTCACAGGGAATCTCACATTCCTAAAGTATCAAGGGTAAGACATAAAACAGCATCAAATAGCTCCAAGGGAGGTTTAGATTGAATATTAGGGAAAATTTGGGAAAACTTCTTCACAGAAAAGGTTGTTAGCATTGGATCTTAACAACCAGGGCAGGGCACTCAACAGCTGCCCCTGGAAATGTGAATTATGGATGTGGCACTTGAGGACAGGGTTAACAGTGACCATGGGGGTGGTGCTGTGGGTTGGACTCGGTGATCTCAGACGTATTTTCTAACCTTAACAATTCCCTAATTCTGAGATCCAGTTGGACACGTCCACAGCAGAGGTTTGGTGTCCTGTTCCTGAGCTGAGTGTCTGGAACTGGGCTTTTCTGCCCTGCCAGTGTGCCCTTGGAGAGGGAGAAAGGGCTGGAGGAAGGGGAATGGTTGGGAGCAGTGCCTGGGCTGGTGGGGATGGGGAGGAGATGCAGAGAGGCAAACAGGAGCAGCAGAGGACAAGGGGCCACACTGGCATGGGCAGCCTGTTCCTTCCAGGCACCAGGAGGGGCTGAGGGAGCTGGGCAGGGGCTCCGCCTGGAGCAAAGGAGGCTCATGGGGGGCCCTTGTGGCTCTGCACAGCTCCTGACAGGAGGGGACAGCCCAGGGGTCGGGCTGTGCTCCAGGGAACAGGGACAGGAGCAGAGGGGACGGCTCAGGGTGGGCACAGCAGGAATTTCCCCATGGAAAGGGGGCTCAGGCCTTGGAACTGCCCAGGGAGGGTTGGAGTGCCCATCCCTGGAGGTGTCCCAGGAATTCCTGGATGTGGCACTCAGGGCTCTGGGCTGGGGACAGGGTGGGGATCAGGCACAGCTTGGACTCGATGATCCTGGAGGTCTTTTCCAACCTCAGTGTTTCTGGGATTCTATGATTGCTGGAAGTAATGCTTATCTATATTCTTTCCCCACATTTTTCATGCCAAGCTGACATAAAGAATACTTTGATGCTGCATTTCATGCCTTTCCTCCCTCTCTTACTAGTAACATGGAATTATGTCCCCATTCCTTTAAAATTCTGAGGTTTAGCAAGCACATAAAGTACACTTAAACCCCAGCCCTGACTGTAAAGCAAATATTCCTTTTTCTCTCAGGAAACCTTTTCTTTGACTTGTTATTTTGAGCTCCATCATGGTTGTAGCATGCAAAGGCAACTTTGTGGAAAAGAAGGTTAAGTGCTAAGGTTAAAACAGGTTCAAGTATAATCCAGAGTGCCCTTGGCAAAGACAGAAGGGTTTTAGTGGGTCTCATTTATCATTGCCTGACTGCTTAAAGTGCTTGACTGGCTCATTATTGTTTTTATATGCCTGTAGAAGAGCTGCAAAAGAGCCAGTGAGAAAAGTATCACTGTTTTCCTCGTTTAACCCACACTCAACAGGGAACAATAATATTTAAGACTTCAGAGTGTAAAAGGTTTCCTCTTCAGAAACCAAATTCCTCAGCAGGAGCCACGTGGAGCAGCTGGGGCTCAGCTCCAGAGGGGAGGTTCCTGTTGGTGTGGAGTTACATCTATGGCAGAATTTTAGAGGTGAGAGCCTGGAGCTGCTCCTGCCAGCTGGGGTTCCCAAGCCTTCCTGAAACCACTGCCTGACCTTCAGCTTTTCCTCCTCAGCCATTCTGCCAGAGCTTTGTCCTCCCCATGCTGGGGCTCTGGGCTCTGCAATGGAGGGAATGGTTGGACCATCCCTGGAAGGCAGGGAGCTGCTGGAACAGTTTTCCCAGGAGGTTGTGGACTCCCCATCCCTGCAAGTGTCCAAAGCCAGACTGGACAGGGCTTGGAGCCACCTGGGACAGTGGAAGGTGTCCCTGCCCATATAGGGGGTGGGAATGGGAAGAGCTTTAAAGTCTCTTCCATCTCAAACCATCCCATGATTCTGGGATCATGGAACACTAAAAATAATATTTTGGAGCACAGATCTCAAACATCAGTGAGCAAAGACCTGCTCCATGTTCTATCCCTGCCTGTTTGTTTTGCAGATGGATCCTGGGGGATGCAGGCAGTGCTCCCAGTGCTCTGCACCTGTGTGTGCCATTCACATTCTCTGAAAAAATCCCTTCACCCAGGGTTTTTCTCCTGGGAAGCTGAGAGGCCTCAGAGAAAAGGAAAACAATTCTTACCTCATTTGCTTCTCCTGTGCTGTGCTCATGTGGAATGTGTTTGGAGATTGTTTACCCACAGGTGATTGTTCCATTGGATTCTGCTGTGAGTTGTTTTCACTCTTTGGCCAATCAAGGCCAAGCTGTGTCAGGACTCTGGAAAGAGTCACGAGTTTTCATTATTATCTTTTTAGCATTCAGTAAGTACCCTTTCTGTATTCTTTAGTATATTATTATTTAATATAATATAGTGTAATAAAGTAATAAATGAGCCTTCTGAGAACATGGAGTCAGGTGCATCATCCCTGCAAATACAATACCTGGGGATTTGTGTGCAGTTTTGTGTAAATCACCAGGATGATATGGCAGAGGTCCTGTCTGGGGCTGTGTGGGGGTTTAATTAAGTGGCTGCTTTAATTCATGGTACCTTGCCAAGGCTCTTTACAAAGCTCTTCTGGAGCTCAGGAGGTGTTAATGCCACTGGAAAAGGCTGTGGCTTCATCCCAAAGCAGCTGAATCCAACCTGGAACAGGTACAGAACGAGACTGGGAGGAGGATTAAGGAAAAGAAGCACCTGTTCTAGAGGGGAGATTATGAGAATTGAGCTTGTTTAAGTGAGTCTGGCAAAGGCTGTGTGAAGGATTGGGATAACTCTGGAGAAATACATCAAGGGGATGATGACTGGGGAGGGGAGAAATGGAGCTATTTCACGAAACCATGGTGCTGGATTTGGAGCAAATGGTACAAATTGGTCATGGATAACTTGGTGTTGGAAGCTGAAAAGGTTTTGTTGTTTTTTTTTTTTTTGTTACTATTTCTTGAAGGGACAAAAATCTGAAGTAATGGGGATAAAGAACCCAGCAGGGTTTTAACCAGGATCATCCCTTGGTGGTGGGATTGTGTGAGGTGGCTGCCAGGAACAGGAGGGTTCAAGGACCTCTCCAAGTCCATGGACAACAACCTTGTTCTGCACTGAGGGAATGGGTTGGGTGCACACCTGGATTGTGGGAATCAGGCACCTCTCACCCGGATTCAGCAGAGTGCTGGGGTACCTGGGAAACCTGGATAAACACAGCCATGGCCTGGAAAGCTCTTTCCCCTCAGTTCTGGAGTCACACACTAGCAATTCTGGGTTTCCTGATCCTGAGGAGACTTTAATAACCAGATTGTGGTTCTCAGAATTCAATTAACTCAGCCCCTGTCCATGTCTGCATGGAGACAGGAATATTGAGTCCATCAGGGTGCAAATTCTGTGAGTGCTTAACCTTGGCCAGGGCTGGGTGAAGATCCCACGTGGAGGCTGCAGCAGCTTCCCTTGAGGGTGTCCAAGCTGCCTGCAGTGAGAATCTGCCCAAAACAAGACACCCCAACTGCAGAAACTCTCTGGTCTGAGCTTCCCAAAATTACAGGTTAATGTTACTGTTGAGGACACCCATGAGTGTTACTCAATTTCTACCCTGCAAGGGAGGGTAGGAACACCCTGGGATCCTGTTAATGGCCAATCTGACTGAAGTCAGGGCGTTAGATGTGGTTGGGTTTTTGGTTACCCATATTCATATCCCATCTGGGAGCCCCTGGGATGCTGTTGTATTAGACATCACACAAAAATGGAGCAGGAATGTGGTCTCTCCTCTGCTGCTTAAAAATACTAAAATTTTCTCTCTGATTTATGGGCTCTCTGAGCAGCAGGGGAGAAAAGGGAGGGACAGCATCAGTTCGGTTCATTCTGACCAGTACTCACAACACAGAGAGAAAGGGAAAACCTTTTTTAAAATATATTAACAAATTTCCTCTGCAGAAATGAGTTTCTTGGGCTCAGTTTTACCCACCTGGGAACTCTGATTGTTGTCTCATGAAACAGAGCACCTGCTCTGTTATCCCATAAACAAGGGAGAGCAAATGCATTGTGTGCTCATTCCAAAGCCTGGCTCCCCCGCAGGGCTGGAATGTGCTGCAGCAGAGGGAAGAGATTTGGAAGTTTGCCCTCCGGTTTCCTAGAGAGACAAGGCTGTAGGAGCAGTTAGAGAAACATTCACTGTGCCCGCCGGGGTTCCCTCCGTGGCTCAAAAGTGCTTGTTGGTGCTGTTAATTAGAGCTGTGTGGAAACAAAGCTGGAGCCGCAGCGAACGTGCCTGGCAGGGTTGTGGTGCAGGCTCCCACTGCAAATCAGCTGCCCTGCAAGGTTTGGGAGGGAGCAGGAGAGCTGGAGCTCTGGCATCAGAGCTGTGGGAATGCTCTCAGGACAAACCAAGGTCCAGATGTGGGCTAATTAAGACCCACTATGTGTTGACTTAGTGGATATTTAGCTAATGAAGATGGGGCTGGCAGCCCAGCTTTGTGCTGAATGTGCAATTCAACTCCTTTCTCTTGCTTTTAGTGGCAGCACTGGGAGTTTGCTCTGAGTCCATCCTGTCCCTTTTGAATCCTAAATTGTGACCTCAGAATCTCCACTGGAAGCAGGGCAGTGATGACCCTGCTACAATTTGTTTGTGCTGCAGGCAGAGCTGGTACTGCTGGCATCCTTGGGTGCTTTGCAGGGTTCTGTGCCCATCTCCAGAGGGATTATCCTGAGGTGAAGGATGGATCAGACTGCTAGAGCTGGGCTGCTGCTGCTGCAGAAGGAGGGATGCTCTGCTTAGCCAATGCAGAGAGCCTAAGAGGTAAATCCATGCTGGTTGTTTGGGATGAGGGACAATAAAGCTGTCAGAGAGGGTGGGGGTGGCTTTGCTGGAGCTGCCTCAGACACTGAAATCCCGTCTGGTCAGCAGTACCAGGTTCATGCTGTGAACACAGCCAGGAGTGTGCAGGATGTGCCCAGCCCACAGCTCAGCCTCACCCTGAAATCCGTGTCAGACTGGGAAGTGAGAGCTTTCCATCTCCTGCTGCTGTGTTCCAGATCATTTGCTGTGACTCTGGGCATATGTTGTCAATTCACCAGCACCTTTATGCAGTCAGTTATAATTCACATTTGCTGGTTTTTAATGAATGTTTGTGCACTGGAGCATTTGCCAGGGAGTGTGCGTGGTGTGCAGAGCCAGCCCACATCCCAGCAGCCTCCAACTTGAGCTGAGCTGAGGAATCAAGCTCAGGAACAAACCAGGAATATATTTTGTGACACGCACTGCCTGCGGTGTGAGACGGAGGGGACTCTGTGAATGGGAGTCTTGCAGGAGAGTCCCAGCAGCCACATGGATGGGAGACTTTCCTGCCAAAGCAATGGAAAATCCCAGAGACAATCAGGGCCCCGCTGAAATTCCCTTGAAATCCAAATCCAGGCTCAGTCACTACCACTCTGGAGCACCTCACTGTCTGCTGCTCCCACTGAAAGGTTTGTTGTCCTGCCTGGTATTCCCATCATCTGGATGGGGAAAGGAAGCAAACCGGGATATCTGGAATGCATGGTGATGAGGGGCCTTTGAGGAACATCCCAGGAGTCCCAGATGCTCAGGAAGGCATTGAGAGACACAAGGAGCACTGTGGGATTTTCGGGGTCCCCAGGATGAAGGAGGAATTGAGAATCTGACTCCATGTTCTTAGAAGGCTAATTTATTATTTTATGGCATTATATTGTAACAAAGAATGTTATACTAAAACTATACTAAAGAATAGAGAAAGGATCCTTACAGAAGGCTTAACAAGATACTGATGAAAAACTCGTGACTGACTCCTCAGACAGCTGGCTGTGATTCGTCATGAAGTAAAAACAATTCACATGTTGGATAAAAAAAATCTTCAAAACACATTCCAAAGAAGCAAACACAGGAGAAGCAATGGGATAATATTATTTTCCTTTTTCTCTGAGGCTTCTCAGCTTCCCAGGAGAAGAAATCCTGGCAAAGGGATTTTTCTGAAAATATGAGTGACAGAATACAGACAGAGCTAAGGCTGAATGTGATTGTTCTGAAGATGCAGGACTCATTCAAAAAGGGAATGTGGGGATTTGGGAAACACTTGAGTGTTTTGGGAGCCCAGTCCACTTTGTTGGTAGAGAGAGCAATGCAAATTCATAATTACTGCAATAAACATGTGGGAGTTAATTACTTCTCCCATTTGCTGGCTGTGTAAAAGATGCAGTGAGGAACAGGGACTGCTTCCCCTGTCCTTTGCTGGGAGAGCCAAGGCTGCAGCCTGTGCCAGGGAAAGATGTGTCTGGAAAACCAAAGGGCTGACAAAAGAGTAGGCTACAAAGTTGAGCAGCTCTGAGTCCTGCCAGGCTAAAACCTCTGACCAGGAAACTGGATTTCAACAGCTTCTCCTTCCATCTCTTTGCCTTCAAGTGCAGCTGCTGCTTGGACAAAATCAGCCTGGCTTTAAAGTAGGTCAGAGCTGAAGTCATCTCAGGATGCTCTTAGAAGAAGAAATACGTGTCAGTGTGGCACCACTGTGGCTTTTGACAGAGTTGTTCTCATCTGGCTGCTCCGTGGGACTCAGATCCAGAAGAAAAGCTGCAGCCAGGTGGGACAAGCCATGGATCACAAATCCTACCTGAAGGGATGCGCTCCAGAAGAGAAGAGGGCAGCACAAGGGGAATGTGGGAGTGGACGTCCAAATTCTCAAAATACTTCCAAAAAAATGGACTTGGAGAAGCATCAGGGTCCTGAGCACCTTTTTATAAGCTTTGGGGTCCCAAAAACCTAATTATCCACACAGAGTCTGGTGTAGTACTGAGTAATCCAAGGGAGTTTCTGGACAGACTGACAGCCATCCAGTCTGGGCTATTTTAGTAGCATGAAGACATCCTGGGTGCTCCTTTTAAGTCTCAGACACGTAATTAGCAGTTCCAGGTTCTGAGCAGCTCATTAGTGTTTGGGCAGTCAGGAAGGGACACCAATGAGTTATGATTTCAAGCACCTGCTCAGCAGCTGTGAGCTTTGGGTTAGCAATGCCAGCGAGTTCCAAACCTGCTTTCAGGGAAGCAATTTCATCAGGCTGGAGAGAAATTCACACTTTTGTTCCCTGTTGCTGTCCAGCAGCCAAATTCTCGTGCCTGGTCTCCTTGGGAGGAGCGCTCCAGGTGTTATGAATAAGAAGCTTGACTAGGCCAATATTCAAGCAGCAATCAATTTATTATTTAATATGGTAAAGTAAGAGCAATACAGCGCTGGGTACAGCGGGGGAAGTTTTCCCTCCAACTGCACACCGATAATTGATGGTTACAGGTATTTATAGGGGTACTCATCAGCTTTTTCAGCAGTTTCTATTTCCAATTTTTTTACTCATCAGCAATTTTTATTCCAAATTATTACATCACAATTCTATACACTATTGTGATTTTAATTTCTCAGGATGTATCTCAAATGAGTATCCCCAGATGGTGACGGTCCAGTTTCTGAAAGAAGAAAGACGAATCTCATCTGGTGGGGTCCAGCTCCTCAGATGTGTGTCCACCTTTTAATTGCAGAGACCATAAATCTCATTACAGTGATTGTCCAGCTTCCCTTTGGTCGAAACCATAAACCCTTGAGGTGATGTTCATCTTCCTTTCTCAAGCTGTTTTTCTCTGCTTCAATAAGGCGTGAGATAAGCATATTTCCTTTATATATATTCCAAAGCTACAGTTTCAAGGATACAAGTAATATTGTAAAATTATACTTCAAAAGGTTATTATTGCAGAACTCTTTATGGATTAAATGCAGGCAAAAAGCAACATCTTTAACACTAATTCCAATGCTCCTAAATCAACTAGAGTTAATTTGCAAACAACAGATAGGTTTAAAGGCCTTTTTCCATGCTTTATTCTCCTCAGTTATTATTAGAATTCACAGCTCTCCCATTGTTGGAGTCCACACATTTTGCATTCACAACTACACACATCGCCTGTTTGTACCTGACACGAAACACAGCTTTGTATTTCACACAGGCTGAGCTGCAGTTTCATTGGGCTCTAAGAGCTGCATTTAGCTGAGCACATTGAGCCCATCTGCTCCCCAACCCCAGCAGCAGCTCCAGCCCTCCGGGGCAGCCTGGCAGCGCTGCTGTTCTGGCCCAGCTCGGGCAGGAGGTGTTTTGGGAAGGCAGAGAAGGGAAGGAGAAAGAGGAGGAAGATGTGAAAGCAGATCAGCACAGCGTCTCAGAGGAGCTTTCCCTTCTCCCGAGCCACCCACCACACCACAGACACACAAAAGAGAGGAGAAACACAATATTTGCTGGCTCTCTGAGGAATGTGAGGCTGGAGCGAGCTTCATGTGAGGGATCCATGCATTATTTATGGTTCTGGGCTGTGCTATCCCCTGCTGGACGAGCCAAGTGTTCTCACAGAGAGCGGCTCTTGCCAGGCAGTTTAACCCCCTGCCCTCTTGCCTCTGCTGAGCTGACACTGCAGGACACAGAGGCAGAGCCCAGGTGGGCACAGCCACGAGGGTCTGAGCCGTGCCTGGCATGGGATCCCCGGCCCTGGAGAATGGGAATGCAGCCAGTGCCCCCCCAATGTCCCCTCAGTGCTCCCCCCCAGTGCACCCCGTTGCCTCCCAGTGCCTCCCCAGTACCCCCCAGTGCCCCCCAGTGCCTCCTCAATGTCCCCAGTGCCACCCCAATGTCCCCAGTGCCACCCCAATGTCCCCAGTGCTCCCCAGAGCCTCCCCAGTGTCCCCCAGTGCCTCCCTCAGTACTCCCCAGTGCCCCCCCAGTGCTTTCCAGTGCCCCCCAGTGCCCTCCATGCTCCTCCCCAGTACCTCCCCAATGCCTCCTCAGCATCCCCCAGTACCCCCCCATGCTCCCCAGTGCCTCCCTCAGTGCCCCCCAGTGCCCCTCCAGTGCCCCCCAGTGCTCCCCCAGTGCCACCTGAGCCAGCAGGGCCCAGATAAAGCAGCTTTTTGGGACCAATTAATGTTCTCTTGCTCCGTGGTGCATGTAAAATCCATCAGAATATAAATCAGAGCAACGTGAGGTGTTGGCTTGTTTGCATTTTACTCCTTTATTGCCATAAAATATGGAACTGTGTTATAACATGATAAGGTTTTATACTGTGTTACACTGGTCTTCATAGCTTGTAAAGAATTTGTATTAAATATGAGGTTAAGTAGGTTTCCAAGCACATGTATTAAGGGAATATTTAGTATATAATAGATGATTTCATTATTCTAAAATGCCATCAATATTTCAGTACAACAACCTGTTACAGATTAGAGGCAAGTTGGAACTGTCTGTTTTACCAGCCTTGAGTAAAATACTTCAGCAGTTTTGGAACTAAACAAGAAGACCCATGTGATTCATTTGGACTTTTGATCTGAAGTGGATTTCACTAAATCAAATTGACATTTTGCAGTGAAATGTTAGGAGCGAGATGAGACCACATTTTCCTCTCCAGGGTTTTCTGATCTTCGTGGAAAGGGTGGTCGGGATTAGAAAGGGCTGCCCAGGGCACTGGTGGAGTTCCTGTCCCTGGGGGGTTTAAAAGCCTTGTGGATGTGGCATTTGGGAGCATGGTCACTGCTGGCCTGTCACTGACATATTTTCTGAAAAAATTTTCACTACCATCTTTTCTCCTGAGAAGCTTCAGCTTCTGCATGTTTTACTACTTTAGAATGTGATTTAGAGAATTGTTTACCCAGCATGTGAAATTGTTTTTTCTTGATGACCAATCACAGCCAGCTGTGTGGGACTCTCTCAGTCTGTCACAATATTTTATTATTCATTCCTTTCTAGCCTTCTGATGTCTCCTTTCTTCTAGTCTTTTAGTACAGTTTTAGTATATAGTTTTCTTTTAATATAATATATATCATAAAATAACAAATCAGCCTTCTGAAACATGGAGTCAAGATTCTCATCTCTTCCCTCATCCTGGGGACCCTCAAACACCACACCAGTGGCCTTGGCAGTGTTGGGGATGGTTGGACTCAGTGATCTCAGAGAGCTTTTCCAACCTGCACAAATCCATGATTGTGTGATCATTTCCCCAAACAGCCCCTGCCCAGTGGGAGCCACCAGAGCAAAGGCTCTGAGTGTTTGCAGAGCAGAATGTTCAGTGCCTTGAGAAAAACAGCACGTGTGGGCTTGTTGGGGAAGGTGGAACAGGAAAGCCTTACAAATATGATTGTATGGCAAAAGATTTTGAGAATATGGAAACTATAAGCCAGATTGAAATGAAAGCAAGCTTTGAAATCCCTCAGTTACTGAACAACTGGAAAACAATGGTGTGGCCAGCTGAAGGTGATCCCCTTTTGATGGAACAACACCCTCTGCTTGCAGACAGGCTCAAGGGTCAGAGCAGACTCTACAGCTTGGCAGAAGGGGCCCAAAGAGGAGTTTTTAGGGTTTAAAATGTAACACAGTATGGTAATGTAATGATTCTTATAGGCTGTATAGAAATGCTATAGGATTTGTATCTTGTACTAGATTGGTTAGTGAGAATTAGAATATTCAGCACAGAAGAAGGTTTATTGTATTGGAATGGGAACCTCATACTCATACTCTTACTCTTGCACTTATTTTCCATACTCTTACTCTTGCCTTTTACTTACTTACCCTTTTACTCTCTCACCCTCTCATCCTCTCTCCCCCTCTCTTCTCTCAGCCTGCTCTGAGCTGTGTTTGGCAGCTCCCAGCAGGGCCCTGCACCCAGGCCCTTTGCAATAAACCCCAAATTCCACAGCCTGGCTGCAGAGATCTCTCATCTCCGTCCATCCTAACCTTCCTACCCCCGTCAATCCTACATGGGCTCATCCCTCTGTGCCCTCTGCATCCTTGTCTCCTGGGCTCTCCACACCACTGCCATTCCCCAGACAGCACAGGCAGAGCATCAGGGCTGTGGGAGCTGCTTACGTTTCATTGTGCATCCAGAGGGAGCAGGGGAGGGTTCTCCAGGAGAACAGGAATCCCAAAAGACCCTCCATGAGCTGGGAGTGACCTGAGCTACTGGTACACAACATCCCACAGAGACACAGAGGGAAAACATGCCAGAAACACACCAACATTGATCCAAACTCTGGGCTTGTGATGACAGTTCTGGGGTTGTGGTGACTGCTCTCGGGTGTTAATGACTAATGCCTTCCTTATTGGTATAAGCCCATCTTATACCAACAAGGTATAAGAGTGACAGCTTAGGACAAAAGGACTTGTTTTGCTTTATTTTGGCTCTGGATGTTGGATTTCCAAGGAGCCTGAGGAAGTGGAGCAGAGAGAAACTCAGTGAGGCAAGAAGCTGTTTTGCCTCTGTGGAAAAAGCTCCAGAAGGCTCATCCAGCCCCATCCAGCCATAGGAAAACCCTCTGAGGGAGCTTTGGGCTGAGCTGGGGCCTCAGACACTGCAGTGGTGAGAAATCTGTGCCAGGGGAAGGCTGGAGCTGTAAGAAAAGCTCTGGCTTGGGGATCTGCAGGGATCTGCTGCTGTCTCTGTTTACTGGCAAGACATGGCCTAAGGGAAGCCTAAGGAAAAGTTCACAACAAACAAGGAGTGTGAGTGTTGGGAGGCAGCAGGGACCTCTCTGTGCCACAGCAGCTTCCAGCAGGAGGAAGAGGAGGGAAGTTTGAGGAGCCATGAGGAATTTCTGAGGCAGATGCTGATGGGTTTGGGCTCAGACAGCTCAGCAGGTCTTCTAAACACATCCTTCAAGGAAGGCACTGAAAAGGCACTACAATTTGGGCCAGCAAATCTGAGAGTGCTTCAAGGAATATTTGATTTTGGAGCTCCTCACCCTAAACTGGACCTTCCCCAGTCAGAAGGGGAAGCTCTGAATCTTCATTGTTGTTATTAAAACAGGAACAATAGGAATGTGATTTCTTAATCAGTGGACCATAAACAACCCTTCTTCCTAAGGGATGATATCTCTTATTTTTTTATCTATGGAGGAAGTAGGAAAGACAGATTTCTTTTGGCTCTGCAACCCATCTGTGATGGAGAAAACTGTTCCCTGAATCCCACCCTATTGCAGGCCAGGGGCTATGTACAAATTATGAAGAGGATGGGACTTCTGTGGAACACACCTTGAGCTGTTTTATTTTCCAGCATCAGTCTCATTACATGGTTATGACAGTGGGAAGATGCCACCAGCTCACTTCCCAGGCAGCAGACCAAGAACTCAATGTTACAACTCACTTTAAAAGTTCTTTGACCAATCACACAAAGCAAAAGCACATTGACAGTAGTTCTATCCAATCACTATCAGCACAGGTACCTTTGGTTAAAACAATGCTTGCTTATTTCAAATACAATACCTGCTTGTCAGCCTTAAAACACAATGCACAGAGCTCCATTATTAAGCCTAAAACTTCCTAATATCTTGCTAGATAAACTTTTCTGTAGCTTAGAGAGTTATTCTAGACAAGTGTTAATACACAGACCATTGTTCTATTTGTCTTTGCTTTTCTACATTTTACATAATTTTTCTGCTGACCAATCTCATGGCTGCTGCTTCGCTCTGATCCCAGTTCTGCTGTCTCTGGAGCCTGCCTTTTACAGCTTTCCCAAAACTTTCTGATTTATGGATTCCCACGCACCCTGATGGTTCAACCCCTGCAAAAACCCCTGGTTATGGGCTGCCATGGGGGTGTGCTCCCAAAGAGATCACCTTGCCTTCCAGCATGGGATAACTCCTGGCAGAAGAGGAAATACAGGATGTGAGGGGGTAGGGAGGTGTCAGAGCTAGGTCCAAGCGCCTGGGAGGTTCCTCTCCTGACTCCTGGAGGATTGTCCCACCCCCTGGTTTGGAGCCAGGAGGAATTGGTTTTCCCAGAGGCATTTTTCAAGGGCTCCATGGCACCACAGAGAGAAGCACTGCACATCTGTCAGCCTGGCCCTGGGAAGACAGCTCCAAGGAAAGCACCATTTTTCCTCTCTTTTCGAGGGTCTTTCACTTTTATCCCATACCCACACAAGGCAAAGGTCGGACTTGTGCTGCAGAAGGAACCCCTCCCTCATCCCTTCCAGGAGGCTTTCAGCCAAAGGGATGGGCTGTAAATCACCCTTGTTTCCAAGTGCAGCTCTGGCTTTTATGTTCTGGGCTGAGGAGATAAACACACTCCCTACTCACAACAGAGAGAGTTTGTAGCATTTATTTCCAATCCTGTCCCCCCACGTGCCCACCCTGGCATGACAAATCAGAGGCTGTAATTCTCTGGGAGGCAAGTTTTATGGGAAGCAATGCATTTTTCTGTCCCAGCTGCTAAACAGTCTGTGGCTCTGGAGCTGATACCAGGTTTGGGCAGTTTATTCTCTGGCAGACTTGCCATGATTTTCCAATTCACTGATCTAACATGGGATGATTAAGAGAAGTCTTCCCTTCTTGCTGCTGTCATTCTTCGCCTCCTCCATGTAATTCCTTCCCAATTTACTTTTGAACAAAGGGGGCTCTTCTGTCTCCACACAGGTCTGAGTTTTTTGTTTTCTTTAGTCCCAGAGAAAGTTCAAGGTGCAGCTTTGTGTGGGTGTCAGTCCTGCTGAAGTTCAGTGTTTTCAAAGCTGGGATCTGGGTGATATTTAAGGTCCCTTCCAACACAGGCCTTTTTAAGATTTTATGAAACCTGAAGAATTTCTGCTGTGACCTTTAACTCTTTAAAGCCATTTAAAACCACCAGCTCTGCAGAGGAGGGGGATATGCAGCAGATCACCCCGAGTCTGAGGCACAACTCTTTGCTGTGTTGAAGATGTTTAGCTTTGGATTGAGGTAAATCAGCTCCTGAGAGTGACCTGTGCTGCCACCAAGCACTGTTTTATTTAAAACAGCCCCAGGTCCCACCAGCCCCAGGGCTCTGTCATTTTCAGCACTGTTTCTGTGGAATGTGTTGGCATGTTTGGCTCTTTCTGGATCCTTGTGCAATCTCTGCTGCTGATCCTGGCATTTAACTGGCCATCATCATTATCTTGACACAGTTTGAATGCAGTTGTGTGGTTACAGGTTATAGTGCAGCTCTCTGCAGCAGAAACACAGCCCCGTCCCTTCCCCTGGGAAATGACAAAGAACCTATTAAAAAATATCTGTTGTAGGGAGGTGGGCAGGGCTCTTCTCCCAGCTAACGAGTGACAGGATGAGAAGAAATGGCTCGAGTTTCACCAGGGTGACTTCAGGTTGGATATTAAGAAAGATTTCTTCATGGAAAGAGTTATCAAGCACTGGTAGAGGGTGTCCAGGGCAGTGGTGGAGATTCCATCCCTGGAGGCATTCAAAGAACGTGTGGATGTGGCACCTGGGGACACAGGCAGTGCTGGATGTGGTGCTGGTGCTGGCCTGGTGGTTGCACTTGATGTTGTCTGTCACAGACATCTTTTGTGAAAAACCCTTTCTTTAGGATTCTTCCCTCTTCTGGGAAGCTGAGGCGCCAGAGAAAGAATGTAAACAATCTGCTGCTCTGGAATGCAACAGGTGCACCTGTGATTGGCCCATGTTCCATGTTTACAATTAAGGGCCAATCAAAAGACCAGGCTCTCTCTGAGAGAATCAGAGAGAGCTCCTTTGTTGATTCATTCCTATTCTATTCTTAGCATAGCAAGCTTCTGAACTTTTCTCTCTATTCCTATTAGCATAGTCATAATGTAAAATATATAATAAAATAATAAATCCAGCCTTCTGATCATGGAGTCAAGATTCTCGTCTATCTCTTCACCCCCGAGGAACCCTTGCAAGCCCGGCAACAGTTGTCCAACCTCAACAATTCTGTGATTCTGTAAAAAGGATTTGGGTTTTTTCCTGGTGGTAGAGAAAGAATTACAGATAAAGGCATCGCACTGGGTTCCAGGGAAGCTGAGATTAACCACACAATTTTCTGCTTTTGTTTTGAGCACAGCATAGCTGCATCATTCAGGGGAATCTGGTACCTTGACTCTCCTGTGCTTTTATTCCCTCTCTGCACTGACTGGAGGGTGCAGAGTGCAAGGACCTGAAGGGCAGGCTGTGCACACTCTGTGAACTGACGTGGGAGCACAGAGCAGGGATAAATTCCCTCCTGTACTAAAGGGGTGTGATAATCTTCAATACCAGAGGTAACAGGAGCTGCACAACTGAGACACAGCACACATTGCCAGCCCAGCCTCGGTGGCTCTGCTGCATTCAGAAACAGCACCATCCTCTTTGGTATTTGCTGCCTGTGTTTGTGAAAAATGCCAATTACTTGTTTTTAAATTTTTAAAAAGTGTAATAGTAATAAAATGGTTAAAAATAGTAACACAATTAGAGTAATAATAATTTGGACAATTTGAATTAGGACAATATGAGACAATAAATACAAAGAGTTACGGATGTCCAGATACCATTTTCTGGGCAGCATGAGCCTGAAAAAGGACCCATGTTAACAAAGGTTTAACCCTTAAAAGCAATAGCTTGCTGCATATTCATACACTTCATACATGATGCATAAATTCCATTCAAACACAGGATTCTGTCTGGTCATCGTCAACTTCTTCCTCTGAATCCTAACAGCGCCTTCGAGGTGGGAAGAAGTTAGTTTCTTCTGATAAGAGGGCAATAAATTCCTTTTCTCTGAAAGATTTAGGTGTCCTGTGGCTGCTATCTTGCTGCAAGTCCTTTCTTTTAAACAAAGCATCTTACATAGCATAGTTTCTATTTGAACAATTTTTATAACCTAAAACTATATTTAACACAGTACTTAAGAAAATTAAGACAGGATTACTTTCTAACACAACACATATAATATTCATTTTAATATTTGCGAAAAGCCAATCTTAACATACATGCATTTTTCACATGTTTGTGTTGTTTCTGCTGTGGGATGAGAACACAGCAGGAAAAGGGAGCAGGGGTTATCACTGGCCTGGAGACAAGTGGAGGACACCACTTGGGACTGAGAGAGAAAAGGCAAAGGCAGATCAAGGCAAAGCATCTCATATGGGGACACAAGAATATTAATGCACTTGTACATGCAGAAATTCCAGTCACATGCACAAAGAATGGATTTCCCTCGACCTTCCTCAGGCTGCCCCCTCTGGCAATACCCAGACCTGGCAGCAGTTGAAACCTTCAGCAATGACAGCTCAGAGCAGTGACCACGATGACCGTTCCCTGGCAGGGGCTCTTTGGCCATGAATGGACCATTACTGACCCAGCAGCTCCTTCACACACAGCTGGGGGCTGCTGGGACAAGCTGGTTGTGGGAGGGAAATATTGTCTTAAATGGGAAAGTTAGGAGAGCCCTTCAGCCTGTGAGGCACCTGCAGCCAGGTATCTGTGTCCCTACAAAGAAAGATGGACCTCGAGCAAGGCCTGGCAGTTGTCTTTGCAGTGAATATCCATCACACCCTTTTATCCAGTGATTCTCTTCAAGGCTTAGCTGATAGCAGGACAATTTATCTGTGCTACATTCTGTCTTTGCAAATATAGGGTCATCTGCCGCTGTTAAAAGCATGAGAGTGCAGACAAAGTCCCTGATAGCAAGGCCTTAAATCTAGAGAGAAGCCCAAGTGTGCCCCAGGTGTTTCCTTGAGAGCCCAGCCTTCCAGCAGCCATTCATTCAGTTTTAGGCCCTTCCAGCAGTCATTAATTCAGTTTTAGGCCCCTCCATGCGCTTGGCTCCAGGGATGCCAGTTGTACCTGTTCACTGGGTTTGCAGCTCTCCCTCTCTGTTGGCCCAGGCAGGATCATCACTTCCCATTATTTATTAGTGTACAGCATCCTTCTCCTGTCCAAAGGCATTTCCCCAGACTGTGGCTCCCCAGTCAAAGGGGTTTGTGATGGGAGATGATGCTTGGGCTGGAGCTGCAGCACCACAGAGAAAACCTCAATGTGTTTGTGCCACATTTACAGGCAACATTCCCACAGTTCAATCCCATGGGTCTTTGATTCCCAAATACAATCAAGTGTTTGGGTTTGCATCCCACAAAATGGTGCTTTTGTCCCATTTTGGGGTCATAACATGACAGATGGCACAGGTGGCATTAACTGAGCCAGTGTAGGGAAATCTTAAAAAAGGGGATGGGTGTTTCCAATGCTCAGAGTGTCCCAGCTTCCTCTGGAATAGGAATTGCTGCATTTCCCCCAATATCCTGACTGCAGAGTTGAGCAGTTCATTTCTGTCAACCATGAGAAAACAGAGCAAAGGAGACAAAAAGAAACAACAAACCACTGCTGGGTTAAAGGGGAAAATAAAGGCGGGGAAAAAAAAGGCAGGGAAAAGTGTCTTCTGCCTTTGGTGTGCCACAATGGCTTCAGCTTCCAACAAGATTCAGGAAGGGATGAGATAAAGACAGCAGAAGAAATGAATGCCAGGCAAGACAGCTCTGATCGTTGTGGGAATTTTAACCCAGCCTGAAGCTATGCACTACAAAAGTCTGAAAGCATAACCTCTCCCTGACCTTGGAAAAGATTTTCCCCTGCTTGAAAATAAAATTCAGAAGGGAAGAAAGGAGGAAATTGGTAGAAAAAGCCCTGCAGCCTTTAAACACAGACATTATGAACACAGCCCATGTAAAGCTTTCTCAATCCCACAAGCAATTCCTTATGAGAAGCCTTCCCTGTTCCTGCATCTCACCTGTGGCTGGCAGGGGAGCAGAGCAGAGCCTGAGCACCAAGGTTTGCAATCCCTGCAGCAGAACAGAGCAAGGCCTGGGATGAGGGGTTGTGCTGTTACCTGCCTGCTTGAAATGCAGATCCAGCCGCTGCAATTCTTGCCAACACCTCCAAGCTAAAAATAGAAACGTTTCCTTCACAGTTGGCATGCAGGAGGAATCTGAGTCTGGGGAGTTGGGCAATTACGAAGTTTTATGGGAACATCTCTCCCAATGGCAGAGCAGCAGCAGGATTGTCAGAGCATCACCAAGAAGAGTTGGCCCAGAGCCTACAGATGCTGCAAGATCTCAGAGCCCAAACTGAACATTAGAGATGCTTCTGTGGGAGCAGAATGTCAGGCAGGAGGCACTTGGCCTCTGCATCCCACGGGAATGGAGCATTTCAGCTGCCGCCTCCACCCTCCCTGAGTGACACCAGGTGCCCAGAGGAGCTGTGCCTGGGGTTTCTTTGCATTTAAAGCTGGGGCAGGTCCCTGCAGTGTCCCAGCCTGGGCAGCTTCGTGGTGGCTGTGGATGGTGCAGCTGGAGTGGCCACAGCCCTCCTGTGTCAGTTCTGGGGATCAGCTCGAGAGACTGCTGAGGGCAGAACGAGCTGGAGAAGGTGTAAAAATCCCAGCCTGGCACTGGTCATAATCAGATTTGGGTCAAGGTGAGTTCCTGACAGGCCTGTCCACAGAAAGCTTGGCTGGGGAGGGCAAAGGGATTCCTACCATGGTTACTAAAGGGAAGGGAAGGTGGAAACACACAACACTTAAACCAGTTTCTGTACTTTATTCCATGATCAATCCACTCTCTGCAATCAACTCACCCACAGCTAACTCATTAGCCCAGGATCCATCTGACTTGCCACCAAAGCCATCCTTGCAGGTGAGCTGGGCCATGATGTTCCCTGGGCCACACTCAGCAGTGACAGCTCCTGATATTTAACAGCCCTCCCTCCTCCTCCAGCCCACTGTCCACAGGATCAACATCTGGACTGCCAATCCCCAGCAGAGGATGCCTGAGGGCTCTGGGCCTCTTTGGGAATCTTTGCCCCTCCTTGGGACCTCTGCCACAGAAGGACCAGCTGGACGATGTCATCAGCCTGCCAGGAAGAACAGCAAGGCAGCTTCCATCCTCTGGAGCTGTAGGAAAACCTCGACACCTCTTCAGCCCTGTTTTGGCTGCCCTCAAACCCTGGTGATCCAAGAGGATTCTCCCTGCTCTCCTGCCCCGACACTGCAGTGACAACAGTGCAGGCCCTGGGAACCCTGCAAGGGCTGTCCCACTTGGGCTCTCCCAGCCTTCTGGAGGAACTGCACCCACTGTGGGTATTCAGAGGGGACAGAGGGACTCTGAGCTGTCAGGACCTGCTCATGGAAGGAGCCCACTTTGGACTGTTCTTGTTGAAGGACACACTGTTAGAGTGTTGCTACGTTGTCATGTTTGTTTGGGGCAAAGCATTGATTGGGAGTAAGTTCCATCCCTTTGGGGTTTGCAGTAGGAGAAGCCCCTTCTTCCTGTGTGTGTCGGTGAGGAGTCCCCTCTCCTCAGTTCCATTCATGAGCAGGGTGACCATGCTGTGAAATGCCCATTTACAGCCACACTTGCTCTTTTTTAACAGGTCCTTTTGCTCCTGGCAGGAACACCAGCTCTGCTTTTCCTTTGGGAGGCTCAGCCCTCCCATCGTGTGGTCCTGCTGCCCACTGAGGAGCTGAGGGGTGTGTGTGGTAACGTGTGGCTCAGGAAGCGTCAGGTCCTGCTCTGTTTGCCACTTTCCCAGTGATGTCTCAGGGATGTGGCACAATCTGTCCCCCATTTGTCAGACCAGAACCCTGGGGTGGTGTCCAAGCATCAACAGGATCAGCCTGAACCTTCTGAGCGTGGTTTGCTGTGGAGGGAAAGGGGGAGGTGAGGTAGAAGAGATGGAAGGGAAGAGTGCAAAGCTCTTTATGCCAAAGGGAGAGGAGCTCATGACCCTTTAACTTGGATACTCTCCCCCCCACCCCCAAAGCAGGCAGATCGGGATGGTGGCATGGGAGAAGCAAGGATTCTGTCAGTGTCATCTGTTTCCTTTCTCCACAGCTGCCACTGGATGGGAGTAACATGGAGCCCCAAACAGCACAGGTGTGTGGTGTGGCCATGCAGGGAGGAGGAGAAGCCTTGAAGCCAGTACTTGGCACCACCCCAGCTCGGACCAGCCATCCAGGGAGGGATTCACTGAGGGTCCTTCAGCACAGGCATTGCCCAGGAGGTGCCACCTGCTCAGGCACTGCTGTGAGAAGAGGACAGTGGTTCAGGAGTGACTGCAGGAGGAGCAGAGCACCCACTGCACTGAATCCCCCAGGCTCTTGTGAAGAACCAGTTCACAGTCTGTGCTTTGAGGACAGATCATTATACCGGATTTGGATTTCAGACAGCCTTTGGATACCACCTTTCCCTGTTCCCTGAAAGAGCTGTCATCTCTAGGTTAAGAAATGACTAGAAAATGCAATGTCAAGAGCAAGGCCTCCTCCACCCGCTCCCAGAAGATCCAGCTGCTGCATGACAGACTCACATCATCACTTGAAAACTTTTCCCAAACAGAGCTCCTCTGCATCATTTGTTTCTGCCCGGGTGGGCACCAAAGTGCAGGCACTGAAATGATCCTGAATGCATCCCTCAGTTCCTTGTTTCTGTGGCTGTGGTGGCATCTCTTCTTACTGTGTGTCAGGTAGATGTGAAGGTGCAGTGTGAGGTGCCCTCAGGTGCAGTGTGAGGAGGAGAAGCTGCTCTCCCATGAAGCATCTCCTCTGTGGCTCTAGGTGGGGATGTCTGGCTGATGGCTGCAAGATTTGGGTGATGGTTGCAGGCAGTTCTTGTTCAGGACAGCTCAGGCTGTCCCCTCACTCTGTAACACCACATTCCTGTCTGGGCTGAGCAGAATTGGGGAACTGATGGGCAGGTGAAGGTGGCTGAGCCCCCTCTGGAGAGGGGTCAGGGTGGCATCTGCTCCCAGTGGAATGTGCTGAAAGGGAGAGATTTGGGTTCCCTACTTCAGTACAGAACGGGCTGGGAACACAGAGCATTTATCCAGGTGTTTCACAAGTGATACTGGCACTGAATGAACTCTGATGACAGCTGCAAGGATTTCACTAAAAACTCTCCTGGCAGCATGGTGCCTCCTCAGCTCCAGGAGCGTGCCCTTCCTGAGTCTTTGGGAATCACAGAATCACAGAATTTCTAGGTTGGAAGAGACCTTTAAGATCATCGAGTCCAACCCGTGTTCTAGTACCTCAACTAGATCATGGCACCAAGTGCCACATCCAGTCTTTTTTTAAACTCTTTGAGGGATGGTGACTCTACCACCTCCCTGGGTAGATGATTCCAGTATTTGACCACTCTTTCTGTAAAATACTTCCTCCCTAATTCTAGCCTGTATCTCCCTTGGCGCAGCTTGAGACTGTGTCCTCTTGTTCTGTCTGTTGCTGCCCGGAGAAAGAGACCAACCCCCAGCTCACCACAGCCACCCTTCAGGAAGTTGAAGAGAGTGATAAGGGCACCCCTGAGTCTCCTTTTTTCCAGGCTGAACAACCCCAGCTCCCTCAGTCGTTCTTCATACGGCTTGTGCTCCAAGCTCCTCACCAGCCTCGTTGCTCTCCTTTGGACTCGCTCAAGCATCTCAATGTCCCTCCTAAACTGAGGGGCCCAGAATGTCCCTCCAGCTGCCAGATGCAGAACCTGAGGAGGACAGGCACCAGAATGGGGGACAAAAATGAGGATATTTCTTATTATCTGGTAGTATTTTAGAAAGCTGTGGAAATCAGGAGTATGGTTCAGTTGCCCCATGACCATGGAGTCATGGATCTGCCTAGGCTAGAAAGGATGTGAAAAACCATCCAGGGCCATCCCTGCCATGGCAGGGACACCTTCCACTATCCCAGGCTGCTCCAAGCCCCAGTGTCCAGCCTGGCCTTGGAAACTTCCAGAAATCCAGGGGCAGCCCCAGCTGCTCTGGGCACCCTGTGCCAGGGCCTGCCCACCCTCCCAGGGATGGATTCCTTCCCAACATTTAATAATTCTGCTGCAGAAAACAGACATTTCCCAGCCTGTGCCAGAGCATGATTGGAGGGGTTGAAGTAGCCCCTGGAGCCCATCTCAACCACCCCAGAAAGAGGGGACCCCTGTGTTCCTTCTGGAGTTACTTCTTATGGATCCAGCCAGCCAGGCCAGTCTTCCCATGGATCCAGGCCAAGGACTACACTTGCTAGAAGGTGCTGCAGAGATTTCATATTCCCAGAGAAAGGGAGGCATCATCCAAATGTTCTGTGCCTGGGTTTAGAAGAGAAAGATTGAAATGAATCTGCACAGAAAATGAATCTGCTTTAAATCCTGGTTATTTTAGAACTACATCAAGCTCATGACAGAAAAGATGTCTTGCCATGGCTAATTCTGTCTTTGGATTAGCTGGGCCAGGGTAGGGAATTGAGCCAAAAGGAGCCAGAAACTGCTGCTCTCAAGCACTGGCTCCCATTTGGAAGCACCACAGCCAGCAGTGCTTGGTGGGATGCTGGGCTGTCACTCAGGAATCCTCTGCCCTGATCCTGGCTCCTTGCACATTCCCAGGGAAGGAGGTCAGCACGAGAGCAGGGCCCATTGAGTGCCTTTGGAGGCTGCCCTGCTAAACCCCATTGGGGCTTGAGGCAGCAGAGCTCCCAGGAGGGAGCAGAGGGAGTGGGAAGATCCCCCAGCACCTCCAAACCCTTCTCATGTCCAAGAACAGCCAGGAATGTGCCAGGGACAGCAGGGCCAGGCAAGGCTGGGAGTGACCATTCCCTGGGGAAAGCCTGGGCTGGGGTTGGAGCTTCTCTGAGCTGATGGAGCTGCCTGCCCTCAGGGCTGCATCCTGCACAGCTTTCCCTGGCAAAGGCCTTGGCTCCACCAGCATGGCTGGCTCAAGGTTTTCCAGCTCAATTATCTTTTGTCTGGTTTATTGAGATTTGGGGCTAAAGTGCAGACTCTTGTTATTTTTGAAAGTAAGTTTAGGAGGAAGAATTTTCTGTTTGCCACTGCATGGTTTTGGTTCACTCTGATGTCAATAAGATTTTTCCCTTTTTTATAACCTCCTTTTTTTATTTTATGCAAACCCCTACTCAGAATAAATAATCTCAAACCAAAATATTCCATCTCAGAGAATTCCGTCTCCCCATCCCCATTTTTGTCCCTCTCCATTTTTTTTTTTTTTTTTTTATTATTTTAATTTCCATTTGGTTTTACTTTTTTTCTACAAAGAGAAACTGGCAAAAAGCTGGGATTTTCAGAGATGGTTCTAAGGATTTTTCTAAGCCCATGCCTGGCATTTCTCTGCAGGCTCAGGGAACATAACCCCAGTTCATCTATTTCTCCTTTCCCAGGGGCTGAATTTCCCTTTCACCCCACATCTGCACTGAGCTGAGCAGAGGAACAATTGGATGGTTTGCTGGTGACTAAATGATATGAGGAATGATCCTCATATCATTAATGAATTGAAAAAATAATTTAAAAAAACCCTGAGAGATGAACTTGATAAATCTCTTACAATTCTGGCATTTCTTGAGCAATTTTCAGCTAATAAGTCCAATTGAAGGAGGTTTTGAAATGAAACATCACTTCAAATGAAAAATAGAGCTTGTTTCTTCTCAAAGTGCCAGATTGACACTAACACTAAAAACCCCTGAAATGTTTATGTTCTTTTTTTTTTCCAATTAACAGCTTGAATTTACAGCATGTATTAGTAACAATGTAATTTAGGTTTTTTAAACTGGAAAAATTGATTCCATCTCCCTTTCTCTAGACTGACAGAGCTTTACCCTCTCCTTGTTACAGTTTTATTCTGCTGCCAGATTTCAAACAAATCACAGATTTAGTGTCAAAAAGCAATCAAAAGGAAGGAGCACCCGATAAAGCTTTTTGCTCAGATGAAGCGAGGCAGTTGCTTTGCACATGAAAGTCAGCATTATGAGTAAACTTGAAAATGGCCCTTTTCCTGAGTCTTGCCTCTAAATCAATATTTCAGCGAAGGATGTGTCTCAGATGCTGAGCAGCACATGTGGAACTGGCTGCCACAGCCTCTCCAATGGCCCCTTCTCCGCTCTCCTTGAATTTTCTGCATGAGAGCTGCAGAAACTCAGAGGTGTTCGGAAAGCAGTGCCCTGCATGCCCCTAATCCTGCTCTTTTTGCCCCTAATCCTGCCCTTTGCCCCTAATCCTGTCCTTTTTGCCCTTAATCCTGTCCTCGATGAAAACCTTCTGTGGTGGGGAAGTTCAGGATGTCAGTGCTGAAGGGATGGGATTGAGGGGTGGCACAGGGAGCCCCTTTCAGGGCACTCCCAGCTGGGGAAGGCTGTGCCAGATACCACAGAGAGCATCACAGGATGAGTTTAGACTCTGAACTTCTGGATATCTGAAACCAAGCAAGAAACCACACCCTCAGCTCCTCTGCTGCCATTCTTTTTTTGGAGATAACAGCAGTGCTCTGTTTTCCAGAGAGGTTGTAAAGATTAATGCAGCCTTCAAGTGCAGGAGGGAGAACAGAGAAGAGAAGAGAAAGGCAGGATGAGTTCTCCTGGTGCATGGGGGGAAAAGAGGAAGAATAACCTCTTAATAAAGACGTTTAAGTTGTAGGAAAGAGATTTAGGTTTGATGTGGAAAACCACCTAGCAAAGTTGGACAGACAATTTGAGCCCGACAATTTGACAGACCATGGGATCCTCCTGTGGCACAGGCCCCTGTGCACTGCACACACATTGCATAGGGCACATCTGTGGGATAACACACTTCCCAGGAGCAGGATAACCCACACCTCCCTGGAGCAGGATAACTCACACCTCTCTGGAGCAGGATAAGACATCTTCCCTGGGGCAGGATAACCCACACCTCCCTGGAGCAGGATAGAACACCTTCTCAGGAGCAGGATAGAACACCTTCCATGGAGCAGGATAACCCACACCTCCCTGGAGCAGGATAACCCACACCTCCCTGGAGCAGGATAGGACACCTTCCCAGGAGCAGGATGATTCACACCTCCCTGGGAGTTATTTCTGGAGTACTTGGAGGTATGCCAGACTCCAGCATCTGGCTGAATGTTCTCTTTTGGTAAATGACAGACCTGTTTCTACGTCTAGAGCTGAGCAGGAGCTGCTGTGCCTGAAAGGGACCTGTGTTGTGACCCAGGTGACATTTGTGACCAGGAAGTGCTGAGTGTAAGGAAGGCTCTGACAGGTGTGGAGCAGTCCAGCTCTGAATGAGTTAAATCTTTCCCGCTGAAATCCTGGACTGCTGTATTTTATTTCTGTTTCCCTCCAGTGGAAAACTTGCTTCTGAAATCATTTATTGGACACTGACAGAACGGTTCTCTACCTCCTTAACACGAAAAGATTTGGGAGGTAAGAATTAATCTTGTGTGTAAGTCACAAGTTTGGCACTGAAGCCATCCAGCTAAGTTTGGGCTCAAAGTGCCTTTCTCAGCTTTAGTCCTTGAGCTGGAAGGCAGAGTGCAGGCAGCAGTGCCAGTCTGGAGTGCACACACAGGAAATGTCTCCAGGTCTGATCCCTGTTCCTCACTGCAGCAGGAACAGGCAGTGCTGAACTCCCCGGGTTGGTGCCTTTGGAGAGCTTGAGAGAGGAAGGGCTGTTCAGGAACGGACAAACCTGGTGCCTCTGAGCTCTGGGCTTGTGGCCTTTGATGAATCTGCTCAGTCATCTCAGTGTGAATATTCTGCTCTGCCAGGTACTGAAGAACACAGAGAACACAGGCTTTGAAAAGCCACCAAGGCCCAGCACACTCTCCAGAGTGCAGAGAGGCTCTGCCCTGTCCCCAGAGTGCCCCTCCTGAGCCATGAGAGCCCCATTCCCATCCCAGGGGCTCTGCCCCTCCTCAGCCATGGGAGCCCCATCCCACAGCAGGGCTGGAGCCTTTTGCAGCCCCTCATGGACTGAACCCCATTAAAGCACCCACTCCCCACAGCAGCAGAGCACAGCCACCCCTCTTCAGGGCTGGGGCCTCCAGAGCAGGAGAGGCCATTGCTGCACCATTCCTCTCTCCAGCCCAGCTTGCCTCACTCTATCAGAGCAGGAACCAGGCTGGCAGCTGGCAGGAAGGTGCTGCAGCCCTCAGTGCTGAGCTGCAGGCAGAACATCTCCCCATCCCCATCCCCAGCAGGGCAGTTTTTGATCCAGGGGTTTCTGAGCTGCTGAATGTGCCCTGAGGGCTCAGGGGTTTCTGCTCATCAGCCACAGGTGCAGGTGGAGGTGTTTGGCCCTGCAGGGAGGAGGATCCTCCCTCCCTGGGCTCAGGCAGTGCTCCCTGCCCATCTGGGGTTTAGAGGGCACAGGGAATCCCACACCCTGCTCGGGTTGGAGGCTCACTCACACTCCCAGGGTGTCCAATCCCAGCTGGGTTTTTGGCAGCTCTGTGCTGGGAGAGGGGCTCGTACAGGGGATTCAGCCTGAAGAACCTTTGGGCCTGCCTGAGCCAGGGAAGAGACAGAAAGAAAGGAGAGAGTTCCATCCCTTTTGGGAGAGGGGAGGAAGAATAGGGGGTGCTTTCCCCTTTCTGAAGAGCAGTTTCCTCAGCAGGACTCTGACAGCTGGAAGGGGTTGCCTGGTTTGTCTGGTTGGGACCTTGAGCCTGTCTCTTCCCAGTGTCCCTGAAGCTCAGGATGTCACCACAGAGTATCTAGAGGCAGGACAGAGACCCCAAAGGCCCTGAAAACACAAGCTGGGGAAGATTCTGCTCCCAAACCCTCCACTCCAATCCAGGCTCAGCTTCCTGAAGCATTGCCCAGGGCAGGTCCCAGCTTTGGCTCCTCCACAGAAACACAATTTGCTCCTCACAGATACATCCTGCCAGCCAAGCCTGTTGCCTCAAGGATTATCCAATGCAGAGACAGAAAGACCTTCTCACTCCCAGAGAGAGCAAAAGAAAATACTTTAATTATCAGCCAAGTCCAACAAAGCAAATACATCCAGGTTAATGAGCATCCCAGTGGCACACACCTTATCTAAGCAGGTAGATATTTCCTACCTAATTGAAAAGAAAAGCTGTTCACTAGGCAAAAGTTCTTTTAGGGACTTTCTTTATGCAATTAAACTGCTAATGAGGCTGCTTAGTCCTCCCTACTTTTCTTGCAGTATCTTCCCAGTGAGGCACCCCCATGTTCCCAGGGACCAGCAGACAAACAGAGGCAAGTTTCATTTCTTGGAGGCAGCTGGTAGAATTTGGGGGGCTCAAGGCTGGCAGGAAGGGGGTGGCAGGATCCATTCCCTCTGGGGATCAGGGCTCCAGCTGTAGGCTCTGATTTCTCTGCTCTTAAATCCACAAATCCTGCTGGAGCTGCTTGTGTCTAAACTCTTCCTTGGGGTGAATGTCACTTTTCCCAGTGACAGCTCTGTCTATTTAAGACATTGTAGGTGCCTGTAACCATTCCTTGGGAGCCTCCTTCCCACCTGAGCTGCTGGGCAGTGTCTGCTTCTCTTTAATGCAGTGCTAAAGCAGATGGATACTGTGGCAGGGACTTCTGCTCTCTAACCCCTTAAATGCTGTGAGCCACAGACCATTCCTGCCTTTCAAGAGTGAAAACAAACCAAAAAGTAACTTCTTTTAGCCTAAATATCAGAACCAGCATTTCCAGCCCAGGTGAAATCAGGAATTTTCTATCCCCTGCAATGAGACTCTTGCCTTATCCAGAGGGGGGTCCTGGTTGCGCTTGGGGTTCAGCAGGAACCTTGCAGTGGAGTTTCCTTATTCTGCCAAGCACCGAGGCTTCTGTGGATGTGACTGAGCTTGCAAGTGCTCAAACTCTTCAGGGGAATTGCTTGTCATCCTTGGCTGCTTTACAGCTGTAAACATCACAAAGACAAAGGCGTTGGAGCGCTGTACTCACATTGTACCTGCTCTGCTCATAGTTAACAGGAGATGGACTGCAGAATAAATAACAGCAGAATTCACAGTTCTGCTTTTCTTTTTCCCTCCTGAATGGCAGTGAAATCTTTGCTATCTCCCACACCCACTGCTTTTATTATTTTATCAATGCTCAGCACTGCCACAGAAGTGATGGAAACATGGGATGGGCTTTATGAGCCAGCACCAGGCATGGCTACAGATCTAATTATAGATTCCTGAAATTTGCATCAAAGTGTTTGGAAGGCCTTGGAAGGGCAGAACACAGCTGTACTAAATAGGAACCACAGCAGCCTCCTGCCCAACATTTCACAGCTTAGAGAAGGCAAGAAAAAGATGGGGATGAATTACCTGGTACCAATGATGTGGTGCAGGAGGAGAATGGAGAGCAGATGAGTTCAGGCTGAGTCTGTCCCATGGATCTGTGGTGCAGCCAAGAGGACAGCCTGGCTGGAAGGCAGATGGGTTCTTCTGTCTGATCACTTGATAACATGTTCTTCCCACTGTCCCAGAATGCCAAGAGAAGGAATTTATTAAATATGGAATCTCAGAATGGCTTGGGTTGGAAGGGGCCTTAAAGCCCACCCAGTGCCACCCCTGCCATGGCAGGGACACCTTCCTTGTGACAGTGTTCACAGCAGGGGTCTCAGGATGAGGGAAGAGGCAAGGATCTGACTCCATGTTTCAGAAGGCTTGATTTATAATTCTATGATTTATATTATATTATATTATATTATATTATATTATATTATATTATATTATATTATATTAATCTATACTAAAAGAATAGAAGAAAAGATTTCATCAGAAGGCTAGCCAAGAATAGAAAAAGAAGGAATCAATAATAAAGGCTTGTATCTCAGACAGAGTCTGAGCCAGTTGACTGTGATTGGCCATTAATTAGAAACAACCCCATGAGACCAATCACAGACGCGCCTGTTGCATTCCACAGCAGCAGATAATCATTGTTTACATTTTGTTCCTGAGGCCTCTCAGCTTCTCAGGAGGAAAAACCCTAA
This sequence comes from Zonotrichia albicollis, assembly GCF_047830755.1. Taxonomy (NCBI): domain Eukaryota; kingdom Metazoa; phylum Chordata; class Aves; order Passeriformes; family Passerellidae; genus Zonotrichia; species Zonotrichia albicollis. The sequence goes on along the minus strand of NC_133841.1, from coordinate 6,703,151 downwards.
GGAAAGGATTTTTCATAAAACATGTCTGTGACACCTCCCACTATCCCAGGCTGCTCCAAGCCCTGTCCAGCCTGGCCTTGGGCACTGCCAGGGATCCAGGAACAGCCACACCTGGGCACCTGTGCCAGGGCCTGCCCACCCTCACCACATTCCCAAAATCCCATCTAACCCTGCCCTGTGGCAGTTTGAAGCCACCACTTCTCTCTGCTCTCTCTAAAATCCAAAGAAAACTGTGCACAGGTTGCAGAGCTCAGGGATATGTGGAAACAGGGAAACACACCTGAGAAAAGTGACAGCAGGGGCAGAGAAGGACAGAGAAGGGACAGAGGAGCCAGAGGCAGCTGCTGAGGGAGTCCCTCTGCTAAACATCAGCAGATAATCAGCACATCTAATCATGTGTGATGGGCTCCATCTCCTTGGCTCTTCAGAGCCAGCAAATCTCTGCACTGCTATTGATTTTCTGTCTGGCCCCTCAGGGATGGTGCTCACTGAAGATAAGGGCTTCCCCCTCGGGCTGCAGCTGAAGGAGGCAGGGAAGGCTCTCACTGCTGGAGCTCTCACAAGATCCTCCTGCTCAGAGCTTGCTGCAGAAAGGAATTGTGTGCAAAAACCTGCTTGTCTGGGGCGTTTATGTGTGCCCAATGCAGCAGGAAGGATTGATCCTGCCCTGAGCATCTTGTCACTGTAGGCACTGATGGCCCAGGGACCTAGGAGTCTGCAGCTGCCATCTCTACATCCTGGATGGCACAGTTCACTTGGGCTAAATAAAAAGTTACTCTGATTCAAAAGCAAGAAAGGGGCTGTTTCTTATGCACAGAGAAAAATCTGTTTCAATGTAATGGAAATCCTTCATGTCCTTATGATATAAAAAAACCCTTGGATGAGTTGACATTTTTCTAATGGGAAAAAACTTGTTGTCAAAAGAATTCCACTCATTTTACTCCACTTCAGTGAGCCCTTGTCACTCCTTGTGAGTTTGTTTTACACTTGACAGGAGCAGGAGACCGAGGCACCAGCAGTGCTGGACCACTGCCCTTCCCTGTCCCCTCCCCTGTGTCAGCTCTGCCCTGCTGGAATCCAGCTGTGGGCACTGAGGAGACAAAGCCCTGTCAGACTCCTGGGCTCATCCCACAGCTGCTCACACCACAGGCTCTGGGATCCCTCTCCTCAGGTGTCACCTCATGCAGTCCATGAACCAGCTTCTAACAGCTGAATAGCCAAAATTGGCTTTGCTGCTTTTATTCCTGCCAAGGGGCCTGGAGCCACCTCAGCAACGCTGGGAGCTGGGAGGGAAGGCTCAGTGGATGCCAACAGCTGCAGGGGGACTTTCCACCTGTTAGGGAAATTAATCCACAAACACCAGAGGTTTATGTCCAAAAAGGAGACAGGGCAGTCCTTTTTGGCTTTATTCAAATAAAGGGAGAGGCCATGGGGCATTCCTCTGGGGTCTCTCAGATTTTTGGAGGACACAGCCTCCTTTTTATCCCAATTTCCCAGCTGCATTTCCCTTCTCTCTTTCCCCGTTTCTGAGGTACTTGAGAGGTTCAAACTTCCCGGAACGCTTGATACCGGAGATTTCCCTTTAATGTATAACCCTTCCTTTTAATTTTTAATTCTTATGGAATTTGGGGTTTTTCTTCCCCATTGTTTCTTTCACCTTTCAATGTCTAATTTCATTTATCAGCAAACCTAAAGTTTATTTGTAAAAGCAAATCTCTTTTTCCATTCATCAATCAGTGGAATCCTTCCCATTGTTTCTTTTAGCTCCCAGTGCTGGTTTTATCCACCAGCAGACCCACAGCTTGTTTGTAAATGCAAGTCCACTGTTCCTCACACACCCCAAATGCTGCCTGGGGAGCTCTGGAGTGGGAAGATTTAGGAAAGGTGGAGGAGCAGGAGCAGCACACAGCTGCCATCCCAGAGGGTGGAGAGAGCCAATCCCATGAAGAGCAGCTGAGGGAGCTGGGAAGGGGCTCAGCCTGGAGCAAAGGAGGCTCATGGGGGGCTCTTGTGGCTCTGCACAGCTCCTGCCAGGAGGGGACAGCCCCGGGGTCGGGCTGTGCTCCAGGGAACAGGGACAGGAGCAGAGGGAACGGCCTCAGGGTGGGCCAGGGCAGCTCAGGGTGGGCACAGCAGGAATTTCCCCATGGAAAGGGGGTCAGGAACTGCCCAGGGAGGGTTGGAGTGCCCATCCCTGGAGGTGTCCCAGGAAGGCCTGGAGGTGGCACTCAGGGCACTGGTTTGGGGACAGGGTGGGGATCAGGCACAGGTTGAACTCGTTGATCCTGGAGATCTTTTCCATCTTAATGATCCTGGGATTCCCTGACCCAAATCACTGCCTTGTGCACCACAGGACTGCCCTGCTGTGGGATGTTCTGTGGGATGTTTATATCTTCAGATATAAACCACATCCCTGGGATGTTTGGAGAGGGAAGAGGCTGTGCCCTCTGTCTCCTCCAGCAAAATGTGAGACAGCATCTGGAAAAGCTGTGGCATTGGTATAAATCACCTTCACTTCAATCTTTCATGAGCAAACACAGGGATGCCTCGGGGAGATGCATATTAATGACATATCAAAGCAATATAAAACGGGCTGTGCAACAGGTTCCACACTCCAGCCCCACTCCTGGGCTCCCCAGGATTCACTTTATCTGAATTCTTTACAGCAGTGTCTTGTCCTGTTATGCAAAGAGCCTTTTTGTCCCCATTTTGGAATGTGCAATGTTCCTGTGGTTGGCAGGAAGGCTGTCCTATGCTGAAAGAGTCAGATAAAACATTGGGTGATATTCCTGGCCTATTTAAGTGGAAAACTCCTGAGTGATGTTGCTTTTCTCCCAGCCCAAATGCATTTTCTTTCTCATGGTTGAAAGCACAAGCTGTGTTTAATCCTACCCCCACAATTCCTCATATCTCTTTACCCTGAGCATGCCAGGAATACCAAACTTGCACTCAGCCTTTTGAATTCAGCTCCTTTTGGATTAGTGTCTTGTTTGTGGATTCTCTCCTGAAGTCCTTGGGTTTATTTGTTAAATAATCTGGACAAGCTTCAGCTCTGGCAGGGAGATATCGAGCCCCAGCTGCCTTTGCCAGGAAAGCGCTGGGGATGTACACTCCAGATTACACAGCTGCCAGCTTCCCTGATTTCACTCTGAATCTTGCAGAACTTCATGTTTTCCTCAAAGCCTCAGCTCCTCAGCTGAAATGTGAACCTGCCCACTGATGTCATTACAGAGCTCTGCACTCCGAGCTGCCGGGGGGACTGAAAAGGCTGAAAATCCATCCAGAAAATGAAAGTGATTCGTGGCCATGGACATCTCCTTGCTTTAAAGGCAGATCTCATTATTTTGTGGATCACTGGCTGGTTTGGTTGGGCTTGTAGAGGATCAGAGAGCAGAGCCCCTCCCCAGGCAGGCACAGACACAGACACAGGCATGGACCAGCAGAGCCTGAGTGTGCTGAGCTCTTGCCAGGAGAGAGGGGTAGGGCTGGTGCTGCTTTTCCACAAATCCCTTGGAGCTGCCAAACCCTCTGCTGCTCCCCCAGCCCCTGCTTGGGCTCTGCCCACCCTCTGCTCCCTCCCTGAGCTCTGCAGTGCTCAGATCCATTCTCTGAGCACAATCTTCCTTGCAGTGTCTGGTTCCAAGTGTCTGAACCTTTAAATGAGACAAAACTCCATGTTCATCCCTGGAGATCTTGGTGTCTTGGGCTTCTCTTTCCCTCTGTCCCCAGCATGTGGAGAGCCAGACAGAGCAAGCATTTGACAAAATACAGTATGAGCACCCACAAAGCACCAGTGCCAATGCCCAGTGCCAGGGCACAGTGCCCACCTGTGCCAGGTGCTGCAGCCCTGGCCAACCCCTCTCTGTGTATTTAGAGAGTCTGAGGGTGTATGAGAAGGGTGGAGAAATAACAACTGGTGCTTTAATGCCAGCTCCAATCACAGGATGTCCTTTGGATGTGCCTTGGATGGCAGCAGAGCAGGAATCCATCTCTGCCCTGCATTCCCAACACTGCTCCCCAGCCCCTCAGTGGGAGCTCAGCAAGAGAGGAAATGTCCAGGCAGGGGGGTTGTGATGTGGTACATCCATCACTGCTCTGTCAGGAGGGATTCTGGAGATGCCAACAAGAGGTTTTGTCTGTGGGACTGCTTGGATTGCTGTAAAGCCCTGAGATTTGTGCTTCCAGGATGCAGGAGTGCCTGGAAATGGTTCTGGCAAACAGGGCAGTGCCTGGCAGAGGAGTGAGAGCTGGGAACAAAGGGGTTCCCTTCCCAGTGCTGAATTCAGTGGGGTCAGGGGCTGGGAGAGACAGGAGTGCTGCCTGTCCCGACTGCATCCCTAACTAGATACAGGTATTTTCTGGCAGGTTTTCACCCCAAAGAGGCACAGAGATGTACATGGGCCAGACCCCAAAGTCCTGCAGGCTTTGCCCAGTGACCTGTGGTGAAGGAACCTGACCTGCCCCTCAGGTGCAGGACTGGCCAGCATGAAGGATCTCCAGGCTGTGGCCTCAACAAGCACTGGAGGACTCTGGAAATAACTCCTGGTTTTTGTCTCCTGAGAGAGCTGGGGCCTCTTCAAGCATCCCAGCTTTTTCACCTGAGCTGCTGCTTTAACCTGTAACAAAACCTCTGCCAAGCCAGAGTGAGGGAGAGCCGGGGTATGATGGGACAATCAGCACACAGCCCACTCAAAGGGCTCTGAGGAGGAGATCACTGAGTCTCTTCCACTGGAAGAAGGAGCAAATATTTTTAAAAGCAGCTGTGTTTCCATAGAAACCCCAGGAAAGGGTCCTGCAATCCTATGGGGGAAGGGTGGTTTCCATCCAGTCCAAACAGCTGCTAAGAATTTCAGTGCTGAAGAAGATAAAAACACCCTGTACCACAGCTGAGCTGGAAGGGGAAGTCCTTTTCCTTTTCCTTTTCCTTTTCCTTTTCCTTTTCCTTTTCCTTTTCCTTTTCCTTTTCCTTTTCCTTTTCCTTTTCCTTTTCCTTTTCCTTTTCCTTTTCCTTTTCCTTTTCTTTCCCGCTTCCCATCTGTGGGCAACCAATTCCAGCCTCTCCTGCCTACCTGCCCATCCTCTGAGCTGGATGAAGTTTAGGACTGAGATATATTTCTTCTTCTTCTTCTTCTTCTTCTTCTTCTTCTTCTTCTTCTTCTTCTTCTTATTATTATTATTATTATTATTATGGGTCTGCAAACATGTACAGCAGCCTGGGGAAACTTCTGCTCTGCCTTGGTCTGACCATAAAACAAGGGAATTTCTGCAAATGAAGAGGACACAATTTAACCCCCCCAGCTGCTCTTCCTGCTGTGTGTTCAGAGCTCTGAGGAGCAGCTTTGTGCCAGGAGCAGGGATGAGGGATTGGACTCACAGCATCCATCAAGGGGAGGTCCTTCCCAGAGGTGCCTCAGCTGAAGCTCAGAGACAGTGAAGGACTTGCCTGCAGACAAACAGAGGGGACCGGGGACAGTGGGCAAAACTCTTATTGCTTCTCAAATCAGATGGCGCCAGGCTTCTGCTGCCTGTGGGCCACAGCAAACAGTGCTGCTCTCCAGTCAGGCTGGATAATCCTTCCAGGCTGAAGTGGAAAATGTTAGCTCACGAAATCAGCAGCACCATCATCGCTTGAAATCGGTCCCAGGGTCAATCCAGTTTTGCTCCCACTCTTTAGCACCCCATCGCAGGCCAGGGATGATAATGAACTGCACTGCACTTGACCCTCATAATTCAATTTTCTGCCTTAGTGAAGCATAAGAGCCATATTTTGAAAAACTCATCATAGTCAGGGTACCTTTGGCCTGAGAGTGCAGGATTAGAGACATAAAGTGAAACCACCAGAAAGCAGTAAAACCATTGGCTCTCCATGACTGATTATAGGACAGGAATCCTTGCTGGATGTAAAACCAGTTTCTGCTGGAGAGATTAAATTTTTTTCCTATTCAGGGCAGATGAGAGCCCTGAATGTGAAAACTGACATTCTTGACAAAATTAAACTTCTCTTCATGCACAAGGAGACTTTCTGCTTAAATCCCTGTGAAGCTTCCAGTTCCAATTCAAAATGGTCAGGAGGATTTGATTCACACACCTTGACACCAAGAGCACCTTGATCTGGGTCTGAAATTATATTTCATTTTCCAAATGCTTCACAGAAAAGTCCTTTCAAGTCTGAAAAGAAACATTTTGACTGAAAAGGAGAGTTGGAAATATTCCATCTTGGCTGCTTCCACTTCCCCACTCTGTTTTCTGTATAAATTCATGTACAGAAGGGATTGGAGTTCTGCACTGGACCTTTCTGACCAAGTGTTTCCCTGAACTCCCGGGCAGGCCCCAGGACTGTGAAGGGCTTTCCAAGGCAGGTGCATTTGCAGTACAGCAAATTACACAGATTTGACACTGGCAATGGTGAATAAAATCCTTTCTACACTTGTTAACTCTGGCAGAAGAAATGAGTTAAGCTCATTTGTCTCCTTCCTGAGATGAATTTTTCATTTTCCCTTCCAAGCCTATTGACATTTGTGAAATGATTTTCTGGCGTTTGTTCAGTCAATAAAAGCTGGGGCTGGATTTGGAGTCAGCACAAAGCCCTGCCTGCACCAGCCCTGCACAGGGGCTGTGCTCTGGCTTATCACGAAATCTCTGATTCTTACCTCATTTGGATACACTTTGGGTATTGGCTTTTTGTGTCTGTGTCAGAGCTGTCAGCAGGGCTGGGAACGTGGCTGATGAATTCTGCTGTCACCACCTCTGGAAAACAACAGAGAACAGCAGCTCTGGAGCTGTAAGGGAATCAGCAGCCTGATAAAAACTCTCAAACCCCTCAGTTTAAACTCAGGGCCACTAATTCACACCAAACTTTCACACAGACTGACACCTGAAGTTTTTGGGCTGAGTAAGTAATTGAATCCTGGAATATCCTGGGCTGGAAGGGACCCGAGGAACATCCAGTCCAACCCCAGTCCCACCCCAGACCCCCCAACAATCCCACTCTGGGCATCCCTGGCAGCCCCAAACCCTCTGGGGGAGAACCATTCCCTGAGCTCCATCCCAACCCCTGTGACACAGCCTCAAACCACTCCCTGGGTCCTGTCCCTGTCACAGGGAGCAGAGATCTGGATCCAGAGAACTGGATCCAAACCAGTTTTTCCAATTTCAAACTTTAGTTGCCAGTTTGTAAAAAGGGGAACAAAAATCTCCTGTGACATCTAAAGCATTGTGTGGAACACAGAAGTAATTTCCTTTTCCCCTGAGCATCTCTCTGAAGCTGAGATGATAATGGTACTTTCCAGCAAACCATGGACAGGACAACCTGGTCTCATGGAAGGTGTCCCTGCCCTTGGAGGGGGTTGGAATGAGAGGATCTTTGAGGTCCTTTTAATCCCAAACCATCCCACAAGTCTGTGATTCTATGACTCTTCCTGCAAATAGAGTAAAGCAGTGATTTAACAAGTAAATAAAGCTTTCTATTGGCTCAGCTTGTCAAGCAGGGGGATGAATTAATAGGAAAACTGTTCCTTTAACCATCTCAGTGCTTAGAAATTGTGGGATCTGCCTCTGTGCCCTTTGAATGGGAAAGTGGGGGAGGCAAGGGGGGAAATCTCCCAATGAGCTGCCAAGCACTGAAAGAATTAATAAATATGGATCATTCTTATTGGCCTGACCCAGGGTGCCACAGAATTCATTGGGAGTCTCAGCACTGATTTCTGAGGATGCCAGGCTGATGAGAAGAGGAATAGAAGAGGAATGGATTGACTTTGAGAAGTCAATGGGGATCTATTGACTTGTGCTGCTAAAGCCCTGCCCATCCTCCCTGCCAGAGCAGCCTTTAATCAGGAGTGAGGCAGCTCCAGCTCCATACTCCTATCTCCCCCTAATTAATCCCAGGATTAATTTTAAAGCTTTTTTTGCTCTTTTTGAAAGTTTCTATTCCAAAGATGCCCTTTGTCTGCAGCCAAGGAGAGCTGTACAACACTGCCTGCAAAGGGCTGCTTGGGAAGGGGAGCAGGCAGCAAAGAGAGATGAAATGTTCATTTTTTAAACTGTTAAATAGCTAAATAAACTTTACTGCCACTTTCCAGCCTGTCAAGTGGTGCTTCAGTGTGTTTGTGGAGGGTGTTCAGGTGTTTGGGGACAGATCTGTAATTAGAAGAAGTAAAACTTGCCATCTGGAGAGAAAATCTGCCTCCTCCTTGCTGTGGCTGAGGTCGCAGCAGCTCCACATGTGCTGCCAGGAGAGTTTGCTTTCTCAGACACCACCTGCTTGGTGCTCTGTGTTTGTCAGTGAGGGAGGGCTTCTTTTCATCAATTGGATCTGCTTTGGGTGAGGGGTTTGCTTTTCCTGCAGGGAAAGTCAGGCTGATTGAAAATACTCTGAGTTATGGGTTCCAGGAGACAGCCCAGGACAATCCTTCCCTTGCTGGCTCTCCTGCTGGCACTGCCTGAGATAATCAGTGGCTCTCTGAGTTCTTTTGTGAATTGGTGGTATGCAGCTTTTTGCTCCAGCAGAGTTCTCCACTGACTTGGTTGGCAGGGGAAGCTCGAAACTGAGACCCAGGAACGACATGAAAGTTGAAATACCAGAAAACCAGTGAGAGAAGCCAAGATTGATTCAAGAGTCTGGTGCCCTGGGAAGATTCCTGTTACTTGTTCCCTGCCCTGACCATCTCTTTGCCCCATGGCCCCACATTTTGGGAAGGAGAAGGAGCTCTGCTGATCCCTCTTGGAGCACAGAGCAGGGGAGGTTGTGTTTGCTGTGACTTGCATCAGGAGATTGCACATATGCAGCTCATCCCTCACTAAAAACAAGGAATACAGGTGCTGAGGATGCTGTTTTGGTCAGAAAAAGGTTTCACTGGAGAAAATAAACCCCCTTTTAAAATGCTGTAGTAAGGAGGTTTCACACTGATCTTGCAAGTGTAACAGAGGCTCTAATGGGATCTCCAGCTTCCTGCCAAGCCCGGGGATTTGGCATCACCCCCTGTCATCAATATGCAACTAATGACTCAAGCCATTAAATCATCCTGGGTGCCTTTTCTTGCTGAGTACAAGGAAAAGACCTGTAATGGCTATTTTGGGGGTGTGTGTCTGTTTGTCTGGAAGGACTTGGAGCTTAGAGGGATTAATCTTCCCAAATAAATTACACTGGAAATATTTTAGGTGAGTGGTTGCCTTCCCCGCAGTTGTGTCCTTGTGGCAGTGCTGAGGTGGCTCCCTGGTTGTCCTTCCCTGTCCCTCTGCCCTGCTGGAGCACAGCAGGACTTTGCCTTTGGTGTCCTCAGGAAGTCCTGAAGATGTGAGATCCCTGTATCTGCAGTATGGGTGTGGGCAGCACTCCTGACATCCCAGGATTTCTTGACCAAGACCCAAACACACCCAGGAATTGTCAAAGCTCTCAGTTACCATTTTAAAAAGCAATGTGTTGACAGTGCAACCAAAAAATCCCACTTTTTTCAGCTGAGTCATCCAAGTGCTTGCCTTGACTCAGGGCTGGATTTCTTTTTTCCACCCTTGGGAAGCAGATGACACTCAGCATCTTTTCTTTCCCTATTTTGATTCCAATGAATCACCTTTCAAATGAGAAGATTCATCCTGGAGAGGCCTTGGCTTTGCTGAGGGCCTGATTTAAGGAGGATACCTGAGCATGAGGCTCCATGGCAGTGCTGCTTGTTCCTCCCAGCTCTGCCCTCTGCCTTGAGGGGTTCATTCCCACAATTCTCCCAGGGCTCTGGCCTTGGGAACATTTTGGGATGTGTTTCGTCTCCTCAGGGACCCAGAGCTGGAATCAAGCATCATTCAGGCTCTGCATGGATCTAAAACTGTTCTTTCACTCAGTGCAAGAAGCCAGAATTCAGAACTAATCCATGCATTTCCCAATTCAGAACCTGAATTAACTCTTTTAGATGCTGCTGCTGCTGAAAAAAAATAACTTGTCCCATCTGCTTAAGGGATTTTTTGGTTCAGAATTATACAAAAGATAAAGAAATACTGCTTTAAAGGGCTTTTCCACAGAAAGTTTAGGGTTTCAAAATCACTTGGGGAGAATCAACCATGACCTGAAGGTAATCTCATTATTTTATGTCTACTTCTAAATATCACTCTACACATGGTCCAAAATGTTTGTTTGTTTGTTATTTCTGTGTTTTCATTTGAAATGAAGTAAGGGTCATTGAAGTCTGCAATGAACCTCAAAGTGTGTGATCTCCAGTTCTGATCAGTGGATGCTCAGAGAACAAGGAAAATATTATGAAGAATAAAATTCTTCAACTGCTGCCCTTGCATCTCCAGCAGTGGGGTTTGTGTTAATGCTGGGATTCTTGTCAAAGCCTCACCGGGAGACTCGTTTCCTCCCTGAGAATGCCTCGAATGGCTTTTTTAAGAGGCACCCAAATAGCTAAAGAATCATCCAGATCCTGCTGAAGCATTCCAAATGGGCTCTTTTGGAAAAGGAGACAAGGATTTATGGCTGGGGAGTACTTGTTGCACTGAGTGTGAAGAACTGTTGCTCCAATAACAAGGAGATTTATGGCTTCCAATCCATCAGAGCCTGAGCTGCACCAGAGCTTTTTATGACTGGAACTCTGTCAAGACAATGCAGGCACCTGAAGGTGAAGGCTCTGTTTTCATGAGGAAAAGTTACAATTGAACAGTTTTGGTTGTCAGACAAGATGCCTCAATCAGCCGTAGATTAAGGGAAAACCAGCTCTCCCAAAGGGTTTATTTGGTGCAAAGCACAGTGAGGGCAGCAAGGCTGGGGGATTCATGGAATCAAAGGATGGTCTCAATTTGTGTTTGCAGAAGGTGCTCCTGTGGGTTTGACACCTCTTTGGGTGGCTGCTAAGAAGGTGCTGTGCTGTGTCACAGAGTCAGGGAATATCCTGAGGGGGAGGGGATCCCCAGGGAACATCCGGTCCCAGCCCAGGCCCTGCCCAGACCCCCCAACACTCCCACCCTGGGCATCCCTGGCAGCGCTGTCCAAACCCTCCTGGAGCTCTGGGACCATGCCCTGGGGAGCCTGGGCAGTGCCAGCACCTCTGGGGGGAGAAACTTTCCCTGATCTCCATCCCAATCTCCTGTGACAGCCCCAGGCCATTCCTGGGTCCTGTCCCTGTCACAGGGAGCAGAGATCTGGATCCAGAGAACTGGATCCAAACCAGTTTTTCCAATTTCAAACTTTAGTTGCCAGTTTGTACAAAAGGGGAACAAAAATCTCCTGTGACATCTAAAGCATTGTATGGAACACAGAAGTAATTTCCTTTTCCCCTGAGCATCTCTCTGAAGCTGAGATGACAATGCTTTATTCCAGCAAACCATGGACAGGACAACCTGGTCTCATGGAAGGTGTCCCTGCCCTTGGAGGGGGTTGGAATGAGTGGATCTTTGAAGTCCTTTTAATCCCAAACCATCCCACAAGTCTGTGATTCTATGACTCTTCCTGCAAATAGAGTAAAGCAGTGATTTAACAAGTAAATAAAGCTTTCTATTGGCTCAGCCTGTCAAGCAGGGGGATGAATTAATAGGAAAACTGTTCCTTTAACCATCTCAGTGCTTAGAAATGGTGGGATCTGCCTCCCTGACACAGCTCCAGGCTCTTGCAGCCCAAACTACAATTTCTAATAAAAAAGGAACAGCTGCCATCAAATCCCTTTCCCGCTGGAATCCTGGGACTGTGCTATGTTGAATTCAGCACCCCTGCCCCTCCTGAGCTCCGTGTATCCCTGGTGGAGCTCTTGGCTGCTCTGGATTTCCAGCTCCCTGCTCCTGCCTGCTGGAGCCTCCAAGCTGGCTGTGTTCAGGTCTTTGCTGTGCTCACACTCCGCTGATGTAGAGCATCACCTTCATCCCTACCCAGAAACACTCCCAAGAAGTGAGCTCAGCCTGCAGTGCCCCAACCCCAGCTCTCCCTTTGTCAAGGTTTCCCAAGGCCCAGCTCAGTGTGCTTGGAAGCAGACTGAGCCTTCCTCTGTGATCCTGCCTGGCCTTGGCTCTCAGGACTTTCTTCTCCTAGCTCAGGGTTCCTCTCACCTTGACGTACCTCTGAAGGAGCCATTCTGGGCTTGCTGTGTAGCTCTTGAGGAGTGAGATGTCCTAGAGGGAAATTCACCTTCCCTACCCTCCCTCCACTTCCCCAGAGAGGCATCTCTCATCCTTCAGGGCTGCTCCTTCCCTCTGATAATTACAAAGGTGCCCACTCAGACCTGGATGGGTTTTGCTTGGCTCAGCCAGAGCACTTAAATGTCCCCACCTGTACAATTAACCAAAAAAACCCACCCCAGTTCTACACATGACATTGAGTAAAAGGACTGAAAATGTAAAAACGAATTCCCAGAGGTGCAGTTTAAAAGTACACTCCACTCCACTTAAGTCTAAAGTTATCCTTAATAATTCCTCCTGGCAGTTTAATGGTGGGGATTTTGCTGTAATGCTTCCTCCCTGACATTTGCAATGACCCAGTTTACTGTTTTTACAAATAATAATTTGTCTTAATTTTCTCTTTGAAGTAGCAAGGAAAAGAATAAATGGGTGAAACCCAAACCTAGTAACCTTGCTGGATATTGTAGGTCAATAAATTTATCTTCGTGCACAGCTTAGTGTTCCAGGTTTCCACTTGAGTGGATGAGGGCTCTTTTAATGCTTGTTAAAATAGCAGAGATAAGTGATTGCAGTCTGAGGATGGAAAACATTGAATAATGCAAAGATCTGTGCATTTTCTGATTTTACTTGGCTGGGGGAGAAAAATCCTTTGATTCTTTCAGAGCTGGATAATAAAAGCTTTCTTTTCAGTTCAGACTATACATGTTTTTGAGCCAAACATGGCTCTGGAAAGTAATAATGCATTCCTAATGAAATTATCCAGTTGGGCTATGCCAGAGCTGGGCATTTCTGACCTGGTTTTCAGTGTAAAATCCCAGCACAGGCTGAAGATTATTCCATTCTGAAGCCAGGAAACCTTGTCAGAAACACCATTTAGAGCTGCTGGTGCAGATGAAGTTATGGATGCACGTTCTGGATGCTCTGGTGACCAGGGCTGGTGGCCAAAGGTGATTTACTCCACGGAGACCTGATTCTAAGAAGTCCTTCATGTTGACATCACTCCAGCAGGGTGAGGCTTCTCAAGGGAAACCCAGGAGTTTTAATGAGGCAAAAATGTTCATGGAATAAGCCTGACTTCCCTAATTGTATTATTATATCCACATAAATAAAAATCTTCAACGTCACAGGCACCTTCTTCAAGACATCAAAAAATTTTAGCAAGAAAATTTCAAATGAAAGCCAAGTTTTCCCCCTTTTAAACTTCCATTTTTCTCTGCAAACTTTCTGATGAACTGGAAATCATGTTCTCCAGGGCCCATTTCAGCCTCCCCCAACATCAGTTTCATTTCTCCTCCTGTACAGGGAATGAGACTCATTTAGCCAATTTCTGGGGCTCAGCTCTCACCACAGATGGCCCTCCCTGCACTTGTGCTGTCTCAGCTGCCTCCTGGAAGCAGTATCTGAAATGAGGTCCATCCTTGGAATCCCAGTGCCCTCAGTTGTGCTCATGGACTCACATTTTCAGCCCTGAAGAGTTGCACAATTTTTCCCTTTCTGATAAGCAAGCGTCATATTCAACTGTTCTAATATTTTACTGCCTTGTCAACATGTGAGAAAATAATAATTACAGCCTGCTCTGCAGGACTGGGAATTCTAATCAACACCAAAGCAGGATCTGTACATAATTAGAAACTTGTTTTAGCTGCTTTTTCAGAATTCATTTCTCAAGCAATTGTCAGTGTCAGCAACATGGTTCAAACCAGCAAATCTAAAAGTGAGACTTCGTTGTTAGTGCTGCTGTGCAGATAAAATCACCATTTGCTGCAAAACAATGAAGACTAAAAACTGCTAAAAAATCACCCCAGATCAGTCAGGGGCACTGTCAGGTTGCCTGAAAAGTTTTGGGGTTTGAACAGAGCCAGGGTTTTTCTGTACCTTGTTGCTGTGAGATTTTGGGCTTTGCTGTCACCCCAGGTATCAGGGAAAGGGCATTGTCCCTCTTTGGGGTGTGGAGCAGGAGCAGACACTGAAATCACATCCTCAGGACTCAATCTGGGAGCCTTGGACACAAAAGGGACAATAGAAATGGAGTTGAAGAGTCCAAAGAATTTTCATTTCACTGGAGCCAGTCCAGGGTTGGAACCCAAACCCATTTCCCAGCAGTGATGAGCCCTGGCATTTCCCAAAGATCCACCTTGTTGTGGTGTTGTGAGGGTCCCCAGGACCAGGTGAGAGATGAGAATTGACTCCAAGTTCTCAGAAGGCTGATTATATATGATATGATATGATATGATATGATATGATATGATATGATATGATATGATATGATAAAACTATAAAAAAAGAAAGAGAGAGCATACATCAGAAAGCTAGACAAGAATGAATAATTAAAACCCATGACTGACTCAGAGAGGCTGACACAGCTGGCTGTGATTGGCCATTAGTTAAAACAATTCACATGCTGGGTAAACAATTTTCTAAATCACATTCCAAAGACCAAAACATGGAGAAGCTGAAGCCTCCCAGTTTCCCAGGAGAAGAAATTCTGGTGAAAGGATTTTTCATAAAGTATCACAGTGATGCCACCTCTGTCCCTCCCTCCCCCTGGCTTCCCCCCGTGCCAGGCTTGGTGTCCCTGTGGCACCAGGGCACACAGAGGGGTTGGAGCAGGTCCAGAGGAGCCATGGAGCTGCTCCAGGGATGGAGCCAGGCTGGGAGAGCTGGGGGTGCTCACCCGGAGAGGAGAAGCTCCAGGGAGAGCTCAGAGCCTTCTCCAGAGCCTGAAGGAACTCCAGGAGTGTCACTGTCATATTTTCTGAAAAATCCCTTCACCAGGATTCCTTCTCCTAAGAAGCCTCAGAGGAAAAGGAAAATGATATTATCTCATTGCTTCTCCTGTGTTTGCTGCTTTGAAATGTGGTTTGGAGATTGTTTTATCCGACAGGTGAATGTTTCATTGGTTTTATGTGAATTGTTTTGACTTAATGACCAATCAGGGCCAAGCTGTGTTGGGACTCGAAGCAGTCACGAGTTTTCACAATCATTCTGTGTAACTTTCTGTCTGTATCTTCCTCTATTCTTTAGTATAGTTTTAGTATAGCATTCTTTCTTTTCTACAATATAGTATAATAAAATAATAAATCAGCCTTCTAAGAACATGGAGTCAGAGTTTCAATTCCTCCTTTGTCCTGCGGATCCAGAAAATTCCACACAGGAGAGCTGGGGGCAAACATTTTAGTGGGGACTGTTGCAATAGGACAAAGAGTGATGGTTTTCAACTAAAAGAGGGTGGATTTAGACTGGATATAAGGAAAAAAATTTAAAATTAGGGTGGGCAGGCCCTGGCACAGGGTGCCCAGAGCAGCTGGGGCTGCCCCCTGGATCCCTGGCAGTGTCCAAGGCCAGGGTGGACACTGGGGCTGGGAGCAGCCTGGGATAGTGGAAGGTGTCCCTGCCATGGGTGGCTTTAAGGTCCTTTTTCCACCCAAACCATTCTGGGATTCTCTGAGCTGGAATTTTGGCCATGTCTGATGCTGGAACACCCCTGCCCTCCTCCAGCCTTCAGGACAGGGACTCTTCCAGCAGCAGAGCTGGGCAAGCTGCCACAGTGGGACAATATTTCAGGCTGCAGGAGCTGTCCATGCTAAGAGCCAGGGGAACTCAAGCCTTGGTGTGCTCCTGTGTCTGTCTGCACTGCCAGGAGGCAGCTGGTGAGCCGAAATATCATCAGAGATCAAATGTTTGGGAGCTCACAGTGGGGAGAGGTGGAAAAGTGCCTGGGACAAAAAATCCTGAGCAGTTTTATCCCCAGAGTGTTCAGAGGGTGCTGCCTGCATTGTTCTGTCTGCTCTTTTCTGTCTGGGCATCTCATTTGTTCCCTCTCTGACTTGCAGTCTTTGAACTGCTGTTAATTTAAGATGCTCCCTTGCTCACCTCTCTTATAGATTCAAGAGCTCTTCTGGCTGAGATGAATTGGGATCCCTGGAAGGGCATTAAAATGCTGTGTATGGCAATGTTTTACCCAGCTCCTCCAATCCCTTTTTCCTGCATCTTGTTCTGCATTTGGATCCATGGGTCCAGGCCCTGCAGTGCTGCAGGGACTGCACTGTCTTCATTAAGTACACACACGTACCAAATTCTCTTGATTTTTGCCTTTTTTTTTTCTCTAAGCACCTGAGAAGTCTGGGCAAATGTGGGAAGGCAGGAAAAGATCTTTTAAATGCATTATAAATCCTATTTTAACTCAACTAATTATAGCTACAGCATAATTAAAAAATTGTGAAGGAAAAGAAAATAATCCTGCTGAAGTGAAAGTGTGTTAACACTTTGCATCTGCAGAGTTCTGAATCACTGCACCTTTGTACCTGACAGCAAAATGCTGAACAGCCCCTTCTGCCAGAAAGCCCCAACGTGCTGAGAAGAGCCTTTTTTTCCTCCTGGGGACAGCTCTGATCTCTGCTCTGGGACAGGGACAGGACCCAGGAATGGCCTGGGGCTGTGTCACAGGGGTTGGGATGGAGCTCAGGGAAAGGTTCTTCCTCAGAGGTGCTGGCACTGCCCAGGGAATGGTCCAAGAGCTCCAGGAGGGTTTGGGGCTGCCAGGGATGCCCAGGGTGGGATTGATGTGGGGTCTGGGCTGGACCACGGGTGGAACTGGGTGAGCCTTGGGGTCCCTTCCAGCCCAGGATATTCCAGGATTCCATGATCTGTTGGCTCACTGGTCCTGGTCAGAAGGGGAACATCTCCTGATGTTGGGGAAGATGAAACAGGAAAGCCTTATAAATATGATTGTCTGGCAAAAGATTTTGAGAATATGGAAACTATAAGTGAGATTGAAATGAAAGCAAGCTTTGAGATCCCTCAGTTACTGAACAACTGGAAAACAATGGTGTGGCCAGCTGAAGGCAATCCCCTTTTGATGGAACAACACCCTCTGCTTGCAGACAGGCCCAAGGGTCAGAGCAGACCCTACAGCTTGGCAGAAGGGGCCCAAAGAGGAGTTTTTAGGGTTTAAAATGTAACACAGTATGGTAATGTAATGATTCTTATAGGCTGTATGGAAATGCTATAGGATTTGTATCTTGTACTAGATTGGTTAGTGAGAATCAGAATATTCAGCACAGAAGATTTATTGTATTGTAATGGGAACTTTGCTCTCTTACCCTTTTACTCTCTCCCCCTCTCTTCTCTCAGCCTGCTCTGAGCTGTGGCTGCAGCTCCCAGCAGGGCCCTGCACCCAGGCCCTTTGCAATAAACCCCAAGTTCCACAACCTGGCTGCAGAGATCTCTGTCTCTGTCCATCCCGACCATGTTACCTGCCAATGCTCCTACACTCTGCTGCTCCTGTAAACTCCCTCTTATTCCCTTTCCTGAAGGTGAGAATAAACACATTGAAATGTTGGCAGCTACAAATCAAAATGTCACACCAGAAGAAAAATCCTTGTTACATAAAATTTCTCCTTTTCTATTGATTGGAAAGTTCCAGCAGGAGAAATGAAAAATGTTGAACTTGATTTCATGTGCAGTGATTTTTTTTTTTTCAGTTACAAGCAGGAGAACAAGCCATTGTGCCTGCAAAACAAATGCAACTATTTCCTGACCAGCTCTACCTTAGTGATTTCAAGACTAATAAATTTGCTGGTGGAAAAATATTATTACGCCAAATATTCATCAGTCACAGAAAAGCACCAGATATGTCAAAGACTGGGGGTAATACATGTGAGATAGATATCCCTATACAGGTTAGTCAAATCCCTTCAACCCCAAAGTGAGTGAATTACTTTGCCATATATTCCTGCTGCAAAAAGGCAGGGAAGGATGGATGGTTTTCCATGGCTCTTATTGAAGCAAGGATTACAAAGTGCAGCACAGAAATTACAGAGGGAATTTCCGTGTCCCATGTCCCAGTCAGGGCAGGCAGGATGGGGATGACAATATTTCCGTCTGGCCTTAAAGAAATGCATCTGTGAAAACACAATCAGAGCTTATGGGTCATTGGATCCATGTGCTCTGAAATGACTTTTTTAGCACTAAAAATGACATTATCTGCAAGAACAAATAAGCTGTGTCTGCTGGCATCAGCAGCCGAGCTTGGAAATGGGAAAAGTATGAGGAGAAAGTCCCAGCCTGCCTAATTGCCTCACAAATCAAAGCTCTGGGCAATAACTCCTGTTCAGGGGAAATTCAGATGAGAAATATGATTACTGCTCTCTGCAGGGGAAAGGCAGCACTTGGACAAAATGTGGGCTGGTTTTTTCCTAGTGATCCCTGTGCCAGGGCCTGACTTGCCAGAGCTCACTGGGAAGGTCAAAGCTTCCTCCTGTTTCAGCAGTTTGGTGCAGGGCAGGGGGACTCAAGCAGCTTCTCCCATGGGCTGGGTTGGGCTGGGTTGATGTCCTTCCATGTGCACCAGGCAGAGCTCAGGGCACTTTCTGGGCCAGACCATGGAAATTCAAATGTCTGTGGGAAAAAGAAAGATATGAATCTTCATTTTCTTTCCATGAAAATAGCTTGAGGTTTTAATAATGGGGCAGCTGGTAAAGTGTTTGTATATAAATAACAGCTAAGTGAGTGTAGTGTTGGTGTTCACATGCATTGAACTTCCAGAATGTTCTGTGAAAAGAACCAAAAATCTTACCAGTAGGACAAAAGGTTTGTTTTATTTGACCTGAGTTGTGCATAAATGCAGTGCCAAATGCCTCTGGCAGGCTCAGCCTGTGCTGGAGTGACACAAGGGCCAAGCTGGTGTCCGATGGCTGGGGCTTTCTGGATGGGAGCAATTCCATGTACCAAAACCACTCAGCACAAATATAAACATGGATATCTGGGTGCAGAGGGGTTGTGTGTCTTTGCACAAACTCTGGGGTTTGGCTGCTCTCTGCTTGTCCTGAGTCTGTTTGCATCCTTCTCTGTCAGATCACTCCATGCTGGATGTCCCCACTGCAGCCTTTGTGGTTCTGTGCAGCCTCAGGGCAAGTGCCAGCCCTCAGCTCCCCCTGTTCCAACTCAGGTCTCTCTTTTTTCCTTCCCATTTCTCCCTCTGAGCCCCAGAGTGACTTTCCTTTTCTCTGGAGAGGGAAAGCTGCTCCAGGGTGGCAGAAGGACTTGCCCAGGGACAGGGGGGTCTCAGGGCAGGGCTGGGCTCAGTCTGAGCCATGGCCACTGCTGGCTCCCCCAGCAGCTCCATCCCTTCCCCAGGGATCTGCTCCAGGCACAGGAGGAGCTGGGCTGCTGCTGCAGCTGGGTGGGAGAGTGGGAGCTCAAGGAGAGGTTGGTGTGAAGGACAGGGTGAAACTCCCTCAGCAGGGCGAGTGTTGCAAGGGTGAAGCCACTTTCCTTTTTTTCTTGGCATTATTAGAGGGTTCAAGTGGAATTTAATTGGTGCTTTAGCCTTGAGCTGCCCTCAGTGTGGGAGCTGCAGAGCAGCCACTGAGTGCAGGGCCAGGGAACTCCAGCTCTCACCTTCCCTGTCCTCTCCAAAGCAAACAAACAACCAAACACTCCAGTAATTAACTGCACACCCAGACTGTGAGGAGCACTGCTGGGAGACATCACCCAGAAGTGGGCAGGAGGAAAACCACCAGCCTGAAAAAGCTGATCCAGGAAAATAATGAGCCTCTCCCGTGGAGGAGGATGCAAAAGGGATCTGAGCACTAAATTCCTCCTTAGAACTGTAGAATCAGGGATTTTTATAGGCTGGGAAAAACCTCTGAGATTATCAAACCCAACTGTTCCCCCAGGCCTGCCAAAGCCACCACTGACCATGTCCCCAGGTGCCACATGCGCATGGATTTTAGATCTGCCCGAGGCTGGGCACTCCACGACTGACTGAACCATCACTCTCCATCCTCTGCTTGGAGAGGGTGGGCAGGTGGAGCTGCAGGAGGGAATCCTGCTCTGATTATCCACGTGAGGAATTCCTGCACAGCACCTGAACTGCTGAGTCACAACGTCAAGGAACAGCCCTGGGCATAAGGACTGTGAGAGATTCAGACCTGGGCTAAAAACCAGCTTGGGTTTGGACCAATCCCGAAGGATTTTCCTTACAGGAATTCCTACTGCAGTTAAAGGAACAATTCCCATCCCACTGTAGAGAGAAAGAGTGGAATTGGAGTGACCTGAGCAGCTCCGCATGAGTGCCAGCAGTGCCCAAGGACAGTGTGGGACACAGCTTTGCCATGCCAGGCACAGGGCACTGCAGGGTGATGCAGGAACAGCTGGAGATGGTGCTCCAGGCTGAGCCAGAGCAGGTCTGGGTCACGCTGCCACTCTTGCACAGAAAGTTCCTTTTCCCTGTGCTTCCCCTTAGCTGAGTCAGTGTTCTGGGAGAGTTCAGCAGCAGCTGCTCTGCAGGGGGGGCAAGGAGCAGTCACCAAATGTGCCATGTGCTGGATCTGGTGCCTCGTTTTCTCCATCTGTGGAATGGAGATCAGTTCTCTGTTCCTCTGCAACTTCCTGGGAGATGCAGCCAAGAGAATGTTAGGTGGGAATGGCTGTTCCAGGTCAGGCACAGATTAGGCTGGGAGTCTGTCCCAGTTCCCAGCTCCCAGGATTCCAAATGTGAGAGCACAACCCAAAAAGCTCTTCCAGCAGATGTCCACAAACTCCTTTGTTGGCTGCTCTGTGCCCTGTAGGGTTGGTCCTGGCAGAGCACTCCAGGTCCTCCCAGCAAAAGCACCTGCCACTCTCCCAGGGCACTCCAGGACGGTCCAGGCTGGCCTTGGGCACTGCCAGGGCTTCAGGGGCAGCCACACAATGTGCCAGGGCCTGCCCACCCTGCTAAAGAATTCCTGAGCTCATGGAGCATCTCCTGAGTAAAGTCCTGGGTGTGGATCTGTGTGATGGCTGCTGCAGTCAGAGAAACGAGCAGAACACCTTTTCCAAATGTGTATTCCTTGCAGACAGTTCTTGAGCCCTGTAAAAATGTGTCATGTCCAAAACACTCTGAGTCCAGCCCAGATCCACTCTGTTGATATGAGCTGTAAATGTGCCCCCACAGAAAATATCAGAACAAGAACCATCACAACAGGAGGTAAAACTGTCAGAGCTGAAGGCTGGGAGGTTTAGAAGGTTCTGTTTCATGTCCCACTGAGTGATTCTGCAGAAGACTCATTCCCAAGGCAAAGCTGGAAATCACTGATAGCTCCCCTGGGAGCAATGGAGAAATGGAATTGAGCTGGATGGAATGGAATTGAATGGAATTCAGCCAGGAAAGTTTGGCACAGGAGAGCAGCGGCTGCTCCTAGGATGGGTCAGGGGCTAGGGTCGAAAATGTGATAAGAACGTGCTTGGTGTGCCATTTAGAATTAGATATTTTCTTGTAGGTAGAGGCTCAGTAGGAGTACAAAAACATAGGCTTGGATTATCGGATTATCGCTACTGCTACCTCTAGGATGGTTAGTAAGAAGAGAACTGGTAGGGTTAGGAGTGAAACTGCTGGTATTGTGGAGAACAGGGCTGTTGTGGCTGTAGAGATGGTCCTGGTCCTGAAGGGCAGGTCTGAGATCTGCACAGGGAATCTCAAGATTCCCTCTCCTCCAGCTGCATCTGTGCTGTGTCCAGCAGTTCATCTTTAGGGGACAGACAGAGGTGCCCTATTCATCTTCTTGTCCTCCCCAGGGTGTGGAGAAGCCTGAGGAGTGCCCAGGATGATGTTTAGATGGCCCACAGGGGGGTCATGCCTCCAGCACAGAGAAACATCATCCAGGGATCCAGGGTTTATCAAGAGAAGTCCATTGTGTCGTGGAGGTCATTAGGAGCTCTGGATTCAGCGCAGCAGTTGTGCCAATGCACCAATAAACTCCTGCAAAATGAATTTTATTGGGCTCTTGGGAGTGCCCCAGGGGAGCTGTGGGGCAGGAACTCAGAGCTGATAATTTCCATCTGTCTCAAATGGACTCTGGGAGCTGTTGGTGCTTTGAGTGTGGAATTACCCTGGAATTATCCACCCCACCCCTGGCCAGGAGCCACTGCACAAACCTCCCTCACATTTCCATTGCCATCCCCAGCAGCCTTTGCTGGCAGTAGCCCCTCTGATTTTCTCCCACTTCACTTTTAAAAACTTTATTCAACAACTTCTTGGAAACTAATTTGATCTTTCTCTGCCCAAGAAAACACAATCTGGCAGGAGCATCACTGAAATCATGGACACAACCAAATCCCAAGGACTTTGGCTGTTCCAGCCACAGCAGGAAGTTGGAACTACATGATCTGCAAATTCCTTTCCAACCCAAACCATTCTGGGATTATGGGATTATTCAGTTTTCTCAGCTGGAACCTCCTGCAGATGGAAAATAACCCAAGAAGAGTTACAATGGAAAGTGAGTTGGAAGAGGCCTTTACTATTTCTGTGTCCCCTCTTCAATGGTTGCTCACCACAGTTGTAGGAAGGGTCCTGGAGCATCTGGAAACTGCTGGAACAGAGGGAAATGTGTCTGTTGTGCAGCAGCTTCAACACCTTGGTTTGTACAACTGCTAACTGGGAATTTCTGGAAATTCAGCCCTATTTCTCCAATCCTGCCTCCAATTTATTGAATTTCCCCTATGTATGAAGGAAGAGCACAAGGGCAGCTGGGTTTGGCTCCTGTCTGGTCTCCTGTACAGCACAGGGCATTTCCTGCTGCTGTGTCAGCCCCACATCCCCCTTGCACTGCAGGCAGCTGTGGCCTCTGGGGGTCTGTTTTCCTTCATTAAGTGCCAAGAGAACCCAGATAACTCATTCAAATGGAGATGTCAACACTGACGACATTCACATTTGGACACACAGCATCAGCCCAGAGTGTCTGAGCATGGAGATACATTTCATCACATTTGAGGTGTCCAGAGAGGGGAAGTCAACAGCTGAGCCAAGGCAGCCTTTCCCTTCCCCAGCACAGATAATTCAGCCTCAGATACTGGAAAGAAAGATGACAAACCTCCCCTTTGGCTAGGAAAGGAGTCAGCGTGGCTAGCTGGATGTCAGTACAGATTTTGTGGATGACGCTGGGTGGGATTGAGCCCAAGTGTTTCACACAGCCATGAAGCAAAGGGTGAATCTGTGGTCACACATCATCATTTGTCAGAGCTCATCCTGATGGTTTAGGGAAAAATATCCCCGAGCCCAGTCCTTCTGAATGTGCTGACTGAAATTCCCAGATTCCAGCAACAGCAAAACCCAACCTGAGACTCTGCTGTCCTGTCACAACAGTCAGCAGCAAACAGATCACTCTCAGTGGCATCTGTAGCTCTGAGCTCACCCAGAGAGAAGGAACGTGCTCGCTGCTGGGAGGGTGAGGATGCACAGGTGATGCTGGCTGTTCCCTTGGCAACCATCCCCACATGGGAGCAATCTGAGGCAGGAGCTCTGACCCCTGGCAAAAAATGTTTGAGCGTTTGATCACTTAAATAAGGGAATCATTCTTGGCTGTTGGGAAAGGGAGAGGTGCTGTAGCTCCAGCTGATCGCTCAGAACCATAATGGGGGAACTCAACACGGGCTGGTTCCACAGGTTTGGACTTTGGCAAGGAAGGTGTCACCAAAGCCCATTCAAGAGACAGTTGGAAAGGAATAGAACCTGATTTTCCACTTATTTCTGTTCTCTTATTCCAAATTCATGGAGAATTTCCTTTTAAAAGGAGACTAGGTGGCTGAGGTTATTGGCAATAACCAGGTCAGTGATGGCCTTGGCAGTGCTGGGGAATGTAGCCCTGGACTCCATCATCTCCAAGGGCTTCTCCAACTTCAATGAATCCCTGATTCTACAGTTCTAAGAAGGAGGAATTTGGTGCCCAGATTCCTTTTGCATCCTCCTCCACCAGAAAAGTTCATTATTTTCCTGGGTTGGTTTTTTCAGGCTCCTCGTTTTCCTGCCTGCCCTCTCCTGGGTGATGTCTCCCCCAGTTCATAACTGAAGCATTTGTTTGTTTGTTTGGAGAGGACAGGGAAGGTGAGAGCTGGGGTTCTGGCTCTTCACTCAGTGCCTGGGGAATTGCACCAGCACAGGGCTGGCCTTGGAGAATCTGAGAATGGAATCCTGGCATGGTTTGGGTTGGAAGAACCTGAAAGCCACCCAGTGCCACCCCTGCCATGGCAGGCACACCTTCCACTATCCCAGGCTGCTCCAAGCCCTGTCCAACCTGGCCTTGGGCACTGCCAGGGATCCAGGGGCAGCCCCAGCTGCTCTGGGCACCCTGAAGTGCTCAGTTCTGAATTACTTCTCTCATGTTATTCACAGAATTTTCAGTTATTGACCCCAGAGCAGTAAGGAAATGCCCACACGAGTCTCATTCTCTGATGTAACTCAGATTTTGAGCAGCAGCTTAAGGTTATCTCTAAATTGTCTGTTAGTATTTATATGACAGAGAACAATCAGATAAAAATCCAGATAGCTGAAAGATCCTGAGACATGAAAAACCTTTGTAAAAAATGTGGAGTTCCAGTTTTGTTTCTTCAAACATGAACTCAGACTGCATTCAGTACAATCTTCATATTTATCCAAGGATCATAAAATTAAGATTTCTGCACAGCAAGCAAACAGAGGAGTGTGTGGGGATGGATACAAAGGCAAATGTGAGCTGAAGAGAGATAAATTAACTAAAAGCCTGGATCCTGTGTGTCTACAGAGAAATCTCTGTTAATTGAAATGAAAACCTTCCCTGGATCATTTCACTAAATCTCTTTTTAGAAACTGCTTTTGGTCAGATATTCCTGTGCCTGTATCATTGATGTTGCAGCCCAGAACCATGGAATTGCTGAGGAGCTTGAGGCCAGCAGGTGCCCCCACCCTGTGCAGAGAACACTCAATATCCCAAGGATTGTGCTTTCCCACTGCATGCAGAGAAGGGCTCAAAGCAGAGGGTCCCACAACCCACGGAGCACTCCAGAGCCCAGGCTGTCCATCATTCCAGCATGGCTTGGTCTCTTCCTGTTCTTAATGAAATTTCTCAAAAGCTTCTGACTCTTCTGATGCAAAATGAAAACAAATGTGCAAACCTCAAAGAGTTTCACAATTGATTTTCTCCAGCCACACCAGATTCCTAGAGCGTGCCATTAATATTCCCAGTGGAATTGCTGTGTTTCTCACTGGGGATCTGCTCCTTGCTTCCTCTGGATCCATGGATCTGTGTGTGCCTTTGCCACATTCTCCATGGATGAAGGACAGTGCAGAGCCTGTGCCTCTGGCCCTGCTCTGTTACAGGGCTTGCAAGGGTTGCAGGATGAAGAGAGAGACAAGAATGTTGACCTCATGTTCAGAAGGCTTGATTTATTATTTTATGATATATATTACATTATTACTATGATAAAAAGAAATAGAAGAGAAAGTTCTCAGAAGGCTAGCTAAGCTAAGAATAGCAAAGGAATGAATAATAAAGGTCTGTGTCCAGGCAGAAAGCAAGAACAGCTCTGCCGTGAGTGGTCAGTAAATCCAAACATCCACACGAGACCAATCATGGATGCACCTGTTGCATTCCACAGCAGTAGATAACCATTGTTTACATTTTGTTGCTGAGGCCACAGCTTCTCAGAAGGGGGAAAAATCCTAAAGAAAGGATTTTAATGAAAAGATGTCTGTGACACTGTTCCTGCTGGCTGCTGTTCCTGTCCTGCCCCCTTCCTGCTGAATCAACCTTCATCCAGTGATGTTTAGGGATGGCAGCTGTGACCTCCCTCCCTGAATGTCACCACTGTCATGTTTCTGCAGCCCTGATCCTTCAGGATATCTGGATGTGGCTTTCTAGCTACAGAGAGAGTTTCCATTCTCCATTGGACACTGTTCCTACTGGCCCATCCTGCCTTGGGAAAGGCTCACATGCTCCAGTGGGCAAAGTGTCCTGGAGCAGAGTGATCCCTCCACATCTGCTGCTGCTGCAAGAGCAGACAAAACCCCTGGTGGAAATGAAAAGCAGCGTGAGTTGGAGTTCCTGGCAGAGCTGAGCTCTTTTTGTCTAAAGAGAGTTGGAAGATGTGGCCAGAACAGAAATTCAATT
Organism: Zonotrichia albicollis; assembly: GCF_047830755.1. Taxonomy (NCBI): domain Eukaryota; kingdom Metazoa; phylum Chordata; class Aves; order Passeriformes; family Passerellidae; genus Zonotrichia; species Zonotrichia albicollis. The sequence continues at coordinate 6,677,157 of NC_133841.1, read as the reverse complement.
CATCAGTCTGGCTCCATGGTTACTAAGAAACAGAGGGATGCTGCTACACTGGAATTATTTCATTCCCAGATGAGAAAGGGATGCTCAAGCTGAAATATAAATGTATTTCTTTGAAATGATTCTGTTTCTCTAAGACAGGAGCCAGCACCCCAATTTAATCTGCACTGGCAGTGGATGCTCCTCTTTGCTCTGCTCTCTGTCCTTCAGCAGAAGGGGACGGGCACCTTTGTGTGCTTAATTAGTTTTTCTCCTTTTCTGCATTAACCCACATTGCCTTCAGCAGATCAGGTTTTATCCTCAGTAGGTAAAAATAAAGAAAAGGAGTGGCTTCAGATGAAGGAAAAGTCCCCACCTGTTTATCGACTGAGCTTCAGGAAATCCACAGGACAAGGCAGAGAGAGCAAAAAGGTGAGGGCCAGGTTTGAGAACAACAGGTTTGTGCTTAAAAGGGGTGAGGATTTTCCCACAGATCCCCAGAATCAGTGAGGTTGGGAAAGACCTCCCAGACCATGGAGTCCCAGCTGTGCCTGATCCCCACCCTGTCCCCAAACCAGAGCTCTGAGTGCACATCCAGGTGTTCCTTGGGCACCTCCAGGGATGGGCACTCCAACCCTCCCTGGGCAGTTCCTGACCCCCTTTCCATGGGGAAATTCCTGCTGTGCCCACCCTGAGCTGCCCTGGCGCACCCTGAGCCGTTCCCTCTGCTCCTGTCCCTGTTCCCTGGAGCACAGCCCGACCCCTGGGCTGTCCCCTCCTGTCAGGAGCTGTGCAGAGCCACAAGGGCCCCCTGAGCTCCTTTGCTCCAGGCTGGAATTCCAGCTGCTCTGTGCTCAGTCACCTCTCTCTGCAGGGAACTCCAGACTAGAAAGGCAGCTGAGGCCGAGGAGAAACACCAATGCCTCCTCCTTCACCACCTCCTCCTCCTCCTGTCCCTTGATTTCCCCCACCAGCTCCTTGGGGAACATCCCCACTCCCTCAAAGCAGCCCAGGGAAGGATGGCACGGGGATAAACAGCCAAAAGCTTCTCTGGGGTAAGGTTTTCCCACCACAAACCCAATCCTATCCCTGCAGGCTCCTCCTGCCTCCGTGACTCATCCCTGCCTACCCTAATCCTCTCTCTTCCTGTCCTTCCAGAGTGCTACTGCTTCCCCTGAGCCCTGGCAGGGAATTCCATCCCACTCAGCTGATTTATTCCTCCTCTGGTGAAGTGAACACTGCTGAAGTTCATTCCAGCAGCAATGGAAACACCCAAGGGCTGCCTTGGCTCCAGCAGCCTGATGTGATGGGTGCCCAGCAGAGCTCCCTCTCTGCTTTCTGGGGCTCCTGTTGAGGCCAGAGCATGGCCCTGGGGGCACCTTTAGGTGCCACATTTCAAACTTGGCTTAAAAATATTAAATAATGACTGCCCTGGAGGAGAGCAGAGGTTTGCCAGGCCTGACAGGAGTGTGGAGGCTGTCAGTCTTGACATCCATCAGCTATGGAAAATCACAGATAGAGATGGAAGTTCGGATTTCACTGTTCTCCTTGCATCCCTCAATAACACTGAGGGGTCCCTGCTGCTTTGTGCTCTGCTTCAGACAGCACCAGAGAGTTTGGGGTAATTTCAGCTCACTAGGAATCTTGTATTTCTAATGGAAAACTGTGGTCTTTTATTTTGCTTTTCCTTTTTAAACCTATCCAATTTGTTTCCATTAAAATTATCAATAAATTCACAGCTTGTGGGATGTTCATATTTTTACTGCAATGTGAACTTTACCCTTTCATTCTCCTCTTGCTGCTGGTTCCTTATGACAATCTAAAAGGTTTTACATTTTCTTTTCTAAAGCAGCTTCCATTCTGTTAAAACCTGGATGTTGCTCTTTGTGCTGGATGCTGCAAAGCCACTGTCAGCATTTATGATATAAAGCAAAACCATGAGCTGCAAATACTGCCATGAAACTTTCCCAATTTAAACAAAGTTTCAAGTGAAACAAACATATTTACATAGCTCACACCTGTTCCACAGAAAATGAGAAATATTGACTTCTTGAAGGTTGCTTTCATCCCAAGTTGCAGTACAGATCAATTACTCCTGCAAATGTTATTGTTTCTAGTAATTCTTGTTACCTTCCCTTAAATCAGGAAAGCCTGGAGAAGAGGAGGCTCCAGAGTGACCCAGCTGCAGCCATTCAGTGCCTGAAGGGGCTTCTGGAGAGCTGGAGAGGGACTGGGGACAAGGGATGGAGGGACAGGGCACAGGGAATGGCTCCCACTGCCAGAGGGCAGGGCTGGATGGGAGATTGGGAATTGGGAATTGTTCCCTGGCAGGGTGGGCAGGCCCTGGCACAGAGTGCCCAGAGCAGCTGTGGCTGCCCCTGGATCCCTGGCAGTGCCCAAGGCCAGGTTGGAGCCCCCTGGGACAGTGGGAGGTGTCCCTGCCATGGGTGGGGTTTAAGGTCCCTTCCAACACAAACAATTCTGTGACAATAAAATTTCATGCTTTCCCACTCTGCATTCCCCTGGTTTCCCATTTGCTCACTTTGTGGGGTTGCCTGGAACAACCTAAACATGGCCAGCTTGCAGATTTCTGTTGCAGACACCTTTTCATGAAAATCCTTTCCTTAGGATTCTTTTCCTCCTGAGAAGCTCAGAAGCTTCAGGAACAAAATGTAAACAATGGTTATCTGCTACTGTGGAATGCAACAGGTGCATCTGTGATTGGTCTCATGTAGATGTTTAGAATTAATGGCCAATCACAGCCCAGCTGGCTTGGACTCTCTGTCTGAGCCACAAACCTTTGTTATTCATTCCTTTCTATTCTTAGCTTAGCTAGCCTTCTGAGATGAAACCTTTTCTTCTATTCTTTTAGTATAGTTTCAATGTAATATATATAATAAAATAATAAATCAGCCTTCTGAAACATGGAGTCAGATCCTCATCTCTTCCCTCATCCTGAGACCCCTGTGAACACTGTCACAGATTTCCAGCAGCACCACTCCTGTCCTGCCTCTGCAGTGCCAGAACAGACATCATTGATTGTCTCCTTTGCTCTTTGAACAGTTAAACAACTCCACAAGTTCAGTAATGGATGAGGATCTGGGAGCCAACAAAGGGCTTTGCTTGTGTTGGACACAACACAAAAATATTAAAAGTGTTGTTTTATTCCCTGTAAGAGCAATTACCCCTTCAGGGGAGCGACTGCAGTGCTCACAGGAGCTGCTTTGGAATTAAAACCCTTGCAGGGCTCTGACCTACCTTACATGGTCTGTGAAATAAAATCCACCTGAAAACTGCACTGTGTTTCAAAGTCAAGAGCAAAAACAGGAGGCAGGGACACTTATCATAAAAGATTTCAGTAGAATTCACCTTCTAATTCTTTCATGGGCCTGGTCTTTGCTGTTCCTTCCCCTCCTTGTGTTCTGGGCCTTCCTCATTGCTCCCAAGCCAGCCTTGCTTCATCCAAGGCTGGGAGACACATCCAAGCATGAAGGGAAGGGAGACCGGCACTGACTCTCCCACCACACACCCACCTCTGGTGACCTCAGCAAGGCCATGGAATCCTGGGGTGGGTTGGGTGGGAAGGCACCTGGAACCCCACGCAGTGCCACCCCTGCCATGGCAGGGATGCCTCCCACTATCCCAGGCTGCTCCAAGCCCCATCCAAACTGGCCTTGGGCACTGCCAGGGATCCAGGGGCAATTGGGAGTCACTCCTTGTTCCTCTACCTTGGAGTTTTGTCCTGGTCTAAACTCATTCCTCAAATCCCAAATTTGTTGGAGCAGAATGTTAGACAGAAGAAAAGGAGCTGTTGAGTCCCTTTGTTCTTGCAAATGTCTTTTGACATTTTCATTCTCCTTGAAGGCTAGGCAGAGATTCTTTTCAGATGTTCTAAACGCTGCCAGCAGTTCCAGTGAACAGGACAGGTATTATTGCCTCCCAGAGGGATCTGCCTGCTCCCCTGCCCCTTCCTGGGGAATCCAGGAGGAGCTGAGGAGTGCTGGGCTGGGAGGGGCTCGGCAATGGCTCATTTCCCTCTCCCAGGGGATGCCTGAGCATTCCAGTGGGTGTTGTTAAAATGTTCCCGGAGCACAGAGCAGCTGCTCATCCTCACTGCTTTAAATCTTTTATGTTAATTGGTGATGGCTGCTCTCAACACCTCAGAAATCCTCTAAAGATGCCCAGCTAGGCAAGAAAACTCTCATGGAACAGCACAGCCCTGGGAATCTCACCCCCAAGGTCCTGGTTTTCACTTAGTAATTAATAATTGATATCCATTTCTTGGTGCCTCAGTTTACCCACGTGAACGTGGTACTTCCTGTCAAGGCAAGGAGACACTTCAGTTATGGAGCCCTGCATAAATCCCAAGCCCTCTGGGATTTCCTGTCTGGCTGAGATCCTGCAGAGCTGATGGGATCAATTCTATCAACACTTCTTAATTTTTCCCTCATCGTGGGAGGTGTTGTGCTTTTAAATTGTGGGTTTGGGTTTTTTTCTGAGCACAGAACATCTGAGGGGCACTGAAATAACCACGTAAAATACAGAAAGCAGCTGCAATGTTGCATCAACCCATCCATGGCCGTTAATTGAAGTCCAGTGGCAGTGGAAGTTCTGCCAGACCAATGATCAACCCTGGGCACTGCCAGGTGCTCCCAGTGCATTTCCTCTCCTTCTCTCCCTTGCCATCCAGGCCTGGCCAGCTCCCAGCAGTGTGGGGCAGCAGGCCCTGCTCACCCAGTGCCCAGCAGTGTGGGGCAGCAGACACTGCTCACCCCAGCCCCCAGCAGTGTGGGATAGCAGGCCCTGCTCACCCAGTGCCCATCTCCAGTTCAGTGAATAATCCCAGCAATCAGAGGGGATTGAGGACAGATGTCCCTGTCCCCAGAGACCCAGGGGGTTCCCAGTGCTGGGCAGGAGGAGGATCAGCCTCTGCTGGGCTGTGGGAGCTGAGCCAGGGTCCCAGCGCCTCCCACGCTGCCCAAGGAAAGCCGCGGTCGCCATGGACACAAAGCAGGGAGGATGCATCAGGGAACACTGGCAGGGTAAAATGTCAGCACTGAGGGGGAGCTTTAGCAGGGGGAATCATCCCTTAGAGAGAGACAGTCTCTGACTGAGGGGAAGCTGGGGCTGCAGGGAAATCCAGGGGAATTTGGACCTTTCATGGTTGTGAACAGCGGGGTCCCAACGGGCCGCTTGCTGGGATGCTGAGGGAGCAGGAGAGAGCCCCAGTGCCAGGTCCGGGGTGCTGGGATGATGCGGGAACAGGAGGGAGCCCCGGTGCCAGGTCCCAGGTTCTGGGATGCTGAGGGAGCATCAAAGAGCCTTGGTGTCAGATCCTGGGTGTTGGGATGCCAAATGACCAGCTCAGAGCCCCGGTGCCGGTCCCAGCTGTGCTGGGTGACCAGTTCAGAGCCCCAGTGTCACAGTGTTCACAGGGGTTTTCAAGATGAGGGAAGAGACGTAGATCTGACCCCATATTTCAGAAGGCTTGATTTATTATTTTATGATATATATATTACATTATAACTAAACTAAAGAATGGAAGGAAAAATTTCATCTCAGAAGGCTAGCTAAGCTAAGAATAGAAAGGAAAAGAATTATAGCAAAAGGTAGCTGTCTCGGACTCTGAGATAGCTCGGCCTTGATTGGCCATTAATTATAAACATTCAAGATGGGCCAATCAAAAACCCACCTGTTGCATTCCACAGCAGCAGATAACCATTGTTTACATTTTGTTCCTGGAGCCTCTCAGCTTCTCAGGAAGAAAAAATCCTAAGAAAGGATTTTCATAAAAAGATGTCTGTGACACCCCAGTGCCAGGTCCCAGCTGTGCTGGCTGTCACACCCAGCCACTGCTGCTACTGTGGCACAGCCAGAGCCGGGCTCAGGAGCCAACACATCCCCAGGGTGTCTCCATCTGGCACCGGCAGGGCAGCACTGAAGTTAATTCTGCACTGCAGAGCCCTGGTGGTCCCTGGAGAGCTCAAACACAGAACTGCAGAGCCACAGGAGGTTGGGAAAGCCCTCTGAGATCAACCATGAACCCAGGAGTGGCAGGTCCATCACTGACTATCTCGCCAGTGCCCCAGACTTTTAAATCGCTCCTGGGACAGGGATGCCACCCCTGCCCTGGGGAGAGTGAGAGGAGGAAGGGCAGAGCCCATCCTTTGCACATGGAGCAGAGACCTCATTGGAAATTAGGAAACAACAACTTGCCTAAAAATTAAAAAAACCACCCCCCTCCCCCTGCCTTTTTTTTTTTGTGTGCTTTTGTTTTGGTTTTGGGGTGTTGTTTTTGGGTTTTTTTTGTTTGTTTGTTTTGTTTTGGGTTTTTTTGTTTAGGTTTTTGGGGGAGGTTTTGGTTGTTTTGGGTTTTTTTGTTATTTTATGGGGATTTTTTGGGGTTTTCTTGAGTTGGTTGGTTTTTTTTTTCCTCTTCTCCCCTTTCCTTCTATTTCTCCTATCTCCAAGTCCAAGATATTCTATTTTCATCCTGGGACCTTCTGAAAAGGGACTTCCTGATTACCTCACAAATGCTTTTTTGCCTTGTTTGCTTTTCTTCTTGTCAAGAAATGCTGTCACTGTGGTGTTCTCAAGGATTTTACACTTCCTGGAGTACCAAACTGAAAATGTCTGCCTTAGGAAATCATTCATTTCCCTGTCTCTCACACTTGACATGTGGAGACCGCATCAGGCTGTACCTGCAGCTTTAATCACCTCGATGAAGACACCTCTCAAAGTTCCCCCATCTTTCATGACAAGTTAAGCCCCTTTAATCTCTCAGAGTCTGGCTCAGCTCAGTCAGGCCCCAGGACAGCCCATTCTGGGACATTTTTCCTGAACATTAAAGAGATAGATCTCAATGTGACACAGACAATGTAGGATTTTTAAAAATGGAGACCATTTAAATGTTCTGAGAGCAGCAGAAACAAAATAAAGTCTGTTTGCAAAGTAGCTCTTCAGATCTGGCACAAATACAACAAAAAATTGCATTAGTGGTGAATTATTTGCATTCCTTTTCCCGACTCCAGTTCATCCAAGCACTAAACTTGGCTCTATTGAAGTTGTCCTTTCCACTTGACAGCCCCTTTAATCCCCTGACTCTGTAATCAGATCCATTCAGAGAACTCCAGAACACAAAGGAACTGCCATTCCAGCCCAGCCTCTGGATGCAGCCTTGGAAATTATAGAGCAAAACCCAGCAGGAAATCAGTGGATGATTAGCTCTGCGATTTGAGGAGGTTCTGATTTGAAAATTGGTGAGAAAATTCTCTTCTGGAATGATAAATGGGCTGACTTGTAAGGGCTTTGTTAGTTTTGGGGAGAGCAGACTCTACTAAGCATCTTCCCAAATCCCAACTATCCCAGAGCATGGTTAAGGCCTGGAACACATTGTCCAGGGAAGGAACGGAGCTGGGAAGGGTCTGGAGCCCCAGGAGGGGCTGAGGGAGCTGGGCAGGGGCTCAGCCTGGAGCAAAGGAGGCTCATGGGGGGCCCTTGTGGCTCTGCACAGCTCCTGACAGGAGGGGACAGCCCCGGGGTCGGGCTGTGCTCCAGGGAACAGGGACAGGAGCAGAGGGAATGGCCTCAGGCTGGACCAGGGCAGCTCAGGGTGGGCACAGCAGGAATTTCCCCATGGAAAGGGGGTCAGGAGCTGCCTTGGAACTGCCCAGGGAGGGTTGGAGTGTCCATCCCTGGAGGTGCCTAAGGAACACCTGGTTGTGGCACTCAGGGCTCTGGGCTGGGGACAGGGTGGGGATCAGGCACAGCTGGGACTTGATGGTCTTGGATTTCTTTCCCAACCTCAATGATTCCATGATTCCATGTGGAATTCTATCTACAGTCACAGAATCACGGGGGCTGGAAAAGATCTCTGAGATCACAGAGTCCAAATCTGGAATCCCTCTGTCACCATATTTCCTGAAAAATCCCTTTGCCAGGATTTTTCTCCTGAGAAGCTGAGAATTCTCAGAAAAGAAATGTAAACAATAATTATCTGATTGCTTGGAATGTGGTCTGGAGGTTGCTTACCAACAGGTGCAGCTTTGATGGGTTCCATGTGAATTGTTTTTAATTAATGACCAATCCCAGTCCAGCTGTGTCAGACTCTGGTCACTCATGAGTTTTATTATTCATTCTTACTTAGCCTTCTGATGTCTCCTTCCTCTTTCTTTAGTATACTTTCAGTATATCATTTTCTTTTAATATAATATAATAATATAATAAATCAGCCTTCTGAAAACTTGGCATCAATTCTCATCTCTCACCTCGTCCTGGGACCCACAACACCACAGCATCCCTCCATGCCAAATAAACCCGATCCCGAAGTGCCGATCCATGCTGATCCCGAAGTGCCAGGTCTGCCCCCAAGGGACCCAGGGCACACAGGCAGCCTGATGGGTTCTCTGGTGATGAGATGAACCCAAGGTGTTGGAAAGTCTCTTTTTCCCAGCCCTGAGACTGAAGAAGCAGACAGGGTTCCTTGGCTCTGGTTCTCAAGGTTGTTTATTCTCTGTTATCTATAACATTCTTTCTCTGACCTGCTGAGATCTGTCCAGCACTTTGGATTGAAGCACACTGACTGCCCTTGGGGTGGTGTTATCTTTTTATACTGAAAACTACGTGTACTTTATTTACAATAATTTTCCAATACCTGTCACCTATGTTAGACAGTCTGTCTCTACTCTAAACCAATCCAAAAGTGCCACCATCACAGCAGAAGATGGAGGACAAGGAGAAGAAGGAGAAGGACAGGACACGCCCAGATTCCTCCATCTTGCCTCTTGAACCCCCATTCTAAAACTCCAAAAATCTACTTTTCCACCCAGTGATAAATTCACTATCATTCTATTCAAATCCTTGTGGCTTGTAACTTTTCACACAAAGTTGGTAATTGTTTCCATGGGTTAAAATCAAAGGCACAGGTGTCTGTGACTTTGTGCCAAGGTCTCTGAGCCTCCAGGGCAGTCAGAGGAATTTCCTGGATTTTGACAGCAGCCGGGCAAGCATTGGGACAGAACAACCCCAAATTGTGTTCTTTTCCTCAGAACACTGCTTTAATAACATACCAGTGCTCACTGTTGAGCAGTGTGGCAGCAGAAGCACCATTTCCAGCCAGCTCTGGGCTGGGATTTCCAGTCCATGTTAATGCTGTTAATGCTCCAATCCTGACATTTTTGCTCATGTAATCTTATTGAAAAAGGTTTGTTCCCCTTTAGTTTCATGGGATTTTCAGATTGGTGTTTCAGGTATTTAATGCATGTATTAAACCAGCCCTGGTCATTCTGCCCCAGGCAGACTCTAAAGGACTCCTGAACCCCTGGATGGTTTAGTGCTGTTATTGCTGGGTGTTCTTGTGATTATTCTTCAAAAAAGATCAAAGCAGGGAGTAGGAAGTTGGTTTGTACTGCGTTGTAATTAATGCAGAACAAATCTGAGTGCAATCAGGATGTTTTGATTGCAGCCTAGTGGGATTTCTGGGGGCCCTTTTTAGCCATGACATCATGCAAATTGGATTTTGGCACCATTAGAAGGGAAGAATTGAGGAGAAACTGAGGATGCTGGAAGGACTCAGGTATAACTCAGCTGAGGGGAGACCCACTTGGTCCATTCCTGCTCACAGATAGAGGAGAAAATTCAGGGGACCAAATTTCCAGTTTTTAATCCCCACATAAAGAATTTACACCCAGAGCCATGATGAATTTTCCCTATCAGTGTTTCTAACGCAAAATTCTAGGAGGTTCAGTGTCAGAAAATTTGAAATGTTTGGTAGAATGACTCAAATTATCCTTTGCAGCCTTACAACCTCCTCTAGGAAAGCTGGAGAGGTTGCTCTGGGATATTTCTCATAGACCTCATTATCAGTTTTAACTGTTGCAAAGGAATGAAACGTCCAAATTATCAGCAAAACTGGCTTGGAAGTGTCTCAGGTTTGACATTAAAAGGCAGGTTAATTAATCAGTGCAGTGACAGGAAAGATATGGTTCCATTTTCATGGAAAATTATAGCTGAATATAAATCCAGACAGTTTCTTCAGGCCTTGTCTTCAATAATTTCTCCTTTCTCATCCTAAAAATATCTGTGGCTTCTCCAAGTCCTCGCTGCCTGATCCTCCCAAGGACTTTCCTCTGACAGCCACAAACAGGCCATGGAACACTGACTGCTGCTCTTTAAACCAGCCCAGGTTTTCCTCATGCAGCAAACAGCAGGATGGGGATGGGGGAGAAGTCTGTGCTGGAGGCACAGATTTGGAACACAACAGCATTGGAATAATTTTCAATGCAAAAGATTTTCTAGCAGCCAAACACAATTGTTCCATCAACACTGGTGGCAGGAGCCCAGCTCCTCAAACCCAGCTGAGTTTGGAGCAGCTGAGCATTTTCCTTGTTTCCTATTCCATTTTTCAGTTGAATTCTGGCTGGAGGCTGGATGGAAATGAGAGTGGAGAGAAGCTAAGCAAAGCAGGACTTTCTGCTAAAGTGTTTGGAGACAAGGACACCACAGCTTGACTTGTGTCTTGGTTTTGAAAGCCAGGTGTGTGTTAAGGAAGGCAGGAGCCTCTTCTGAAATGGAAAATGTAACACACCCCCCCAACCCCCCCACCTCCAGGAATTGTAATAAATTTTAAATTAGGGGATTCTCAGGCAAAAATATGGGAGCAGGAATAACAGTTCTTCAATAGGGAAGAAAATAAAACGATATAATAAACAATGCAGTAACTAAAACAACCCTGCCAGAGTCAGAACCCAACCTGACACCCTGTGGGGTGTTGGCGGCAGTCCCATTGGAATTGTGGCTCAGCCCTCCTGCAGTGTCAGGGGTGGTTCTGCTGGAACAGGGATCCTGGAGAAAGGTGCAGTCTCTTCCTCTGAAGATCCAGGGGCAGAGGCAGCTGCTGTTCCTCTGGGAAATCCAGTGGAGAAGCCGTGCTGGTGTTCCAGAATCTCCAGATTCTATCCAGGTAGGAATGCTTGGCTCCTCCCTCTGGGCTCACATCTCCCCATGGGATGCTGTAGTTCTTATCAGTCATGCAGTGACATTCAATAGCTGTTATCAGCAAATGTCTCCCCAGTTGTGGAAGAGATAAGAAAATCTGCCCACTGAACAGAAGACAACTGCCATACAGATGGTAAATAGAATACAGTTTGCTTGACAATCTAGGACACCTTGGTGGTAAGAGAAAAATAATACTATCATCCTTAGTGAATGCTGGAATGGATTGGCTTAGAAGGATTGGCATGAGGATCACCCAGAGCCAGCCCTGCCATGGCAGGGACACCTTCCCTCAGTCCAGGTTGTTCTGAGCCCTGTCCAGCCTGGCCCTGGGCACTTCCCCTGTGGTGTTTGGGAGCAAAGTGGGCCTTGGGAAATGGCCCCTTCCTTCTCAGGGTGGGGATTCCTAAGTGTTGCTGAACTTCCTTAGGCCCCACTCTCCCCTTGAGTCACAGATTTTTTTTTCTGAGCTGAAGTGGAGGTGCAGGAGTCTGTTCCTGTGTGTCACTGCTGCTCCAGCCATGCCTGAGCGTGGTTCCATGGGGAGGTGCACACAAATTGTGAGCCTGTGTTGTTAGCACTGATGAGCCAGCACCTCCAGCCTGCTCCCTGCAAGCCAAGGGGGAAGCTGCCAAATTCCCATGGCACCCGCGTCCCTGATAGCCGCAGCAAAACCTTCTCTGCTGTCTAAGACATTTTCCACAGGGCAAAAAAATCAGGATATTTCACATCTCACCTTCTTCATCAGTGCCTCCAATTCCTTGGTGATTTTTGTTTAGCCTTAGAAAGAAAAGGACTGCTGTGCTGACAGGGAATTCTTCCTTTTTGCTGTGGCGTTGCAGCATAAATGAGATATGACAGAACATCTTCAGGTTGCCTTTGGCACAGTTGTGTGTTAAATGCTGCTTTAAATTGAAGGATTTCTGTGTGGCAGTGTCAGGACACACCAGGTTTAGTCTCCTTTTCTGTTAGAGAATTTTCTCTTCTTTCCAGTTTGGGTTGGATTTGTTTCTAGGAGTCTCTTGTTCTATTTTCTGCTGAAGTACAAAGGTAAATAAATGGTATTTAGGTGATTAGAGTCCCTCAGTGCCCATTTCAGGCACCTCACAAAGCCATTAAGGATGGAAAGGAATTGATTTGGGTTCTGGGGAGGTCCCTGTGCTCCAGCCACCAAGGCTCTGATGGCTTTGTTTGGTGTCAGTGCCCAGAAGTGTTTGCTCATGTTCCTTGCCCAAAGGCAAGGAATCCATCTCTGCTGTCCTGGGCCAAGTTGGCTTATTAGGGAAAACTCCTGGTGCCCTATGGCTCTAGGAAAATACGGAATTTGGCCTCCACCCCCACCCCAGCAGAGCCAGCACAGACAGCTGTCTGTAACACCATTTTCTTTCCTGCTTGAGAACTTTGACACCAGGATTTTTTAGGGCGTAGTAACTGAGAGCATTAAAAATGCTGCACAAACCTCACACCATTTCCAAAAGCTCTTGGAGCACCAAGCTTTTACTGCAAAACAAAGCAAAGCACTGAGGCCAGAGCTGAGAAAGAGATCTGCAACTTTGTGGCAATTACCAAACTCAATTATATTCATATAATGAAGAGACTAAAAACCTCACCAAAGCTCTGTGATTCTAATTATAATCAGCAGTCAGAGATATCCTTCTCTCACAGGACTCTGGAGTGAATTTAACTCTTGCAGTAACATTTCTTGAATGCTTATGAACAAAAATGTGTCAATTTCTGTCCCCAGATAATGACAGAATTAAATTTCTTTATCTGATTCAGGGACTTTTTTTTTGTGCAACAGACCCAGAAGTTCAGGTGGAAATCAGACCCTTTTTAGATTTAAAAATAGTTTCTGATTCAATGCCATACTGGAGGATCTGTTTGCATTTGGGAAGTAGGAGGTGGCTTTTGATGATAAACTCAGCTTACAGCAAGGCTGATGGGTTTAACCCTGGGGCTGACAGAGTCCACCTGTGCCCAGCAGCTGCTGTGCTCTGAACCCTGAACTGGGCACAGCCTCAGGAATCACCTGCAAGGCAAAAACTCTCCTGCTGGATCAGAGAGTGGCAAGAGACAGACTCGGGGGTTTATTCTCTGTTTGCCTTCATGTGCTGCAATAAACTGTAGCAATATTGTGGCTTTCAGCAATACAAGAAACTGATGAAAGAGGCCCTTTATTAAACCCTTCCTCACATTTGGGTATTGCCATAGAAAGTGAAGAGAAGCAGCTCCTGAACTACCTCCTGCACTCTCCCAGCCCTCCAAGCAGTTCAGCTCTCTGTCCCAGACCAACTTCCCTCTCCAGGCTGCTCTGGGCCAAGGCCAGGTGACCCTGGCTGAGGGCAGGAGAAATGAGGAAGGTATGAAAGGCTGAAATACCAGGCTTCAGAGGAAAACAAAGCCAACATGTGCAGGAAACAATGTCAGGGTCAAGGTGTACTGACCTTTTCTAACTGTCCTTTGTGCTGGCAGATGGTGTGGGAAGCCACTTCACCCAAAGGATCACCAGGATATTCAGAAATGTGTTGGGCAGGTGCTTTTCAGTTCCCTTTTGTTCTGAGGTGGAGGTGTTTGAGGGCAAACAGGGAAAAAATAGAGAAAGAACCAAGAAAAAAAATGGTCACACTCTTTCTGACCCTTGAGATCATCCAGATGGGCTCAGACAGACCCCAGGATTTCACAGGAATTTCCATTCTCCCAAATGAATCCCACAGTGTCTGGCAGTACAACCCCAACACACACCAGATATGGATACACACCAGATGTGAATACACTCCAGATGTGGATACACACCAGATGTGGATGCACACCAGGTGATGATTGTAAGAACCTAAATGAGATGTGGGACTCCAGGCTGCTCTCCAAAATGCAGTTTATTGTGTACAAAATGCAGTTTATTGTATCCAAAATGCAGTTTATTACATCCAAGAGACTACAGTAGCGCAGGGTGGTGGGTGACAGAGCTGTGCCCACAGCTGTCAGCTCCAGCTGCAGGCAGGCCTGGAGACCCTTAGTTAAGGTCACAATGCATTATATACTTTTCTTTGCTGAGCATCTTCATACAATAGAACCAATCTATACCTTAACTTTTGTCTCTAGCCTATCATAACCACTATCATTCATAACCACTATAATTCACGTTATTGTTCTCCAATCACTCAAAGTCAGTACATTACAGTTTCAGCTGAAAGTTGTTTTTCAGTTTTCTTCCAGTGGAAAATTCTGAGACCTTTTTTCTACTTGCCACATTTGCTGACTTGTTTGCCTGTGCTATCTTTCTGCTTGGTAAAAACATCTTCTTGTTTGGGATGGGTTTGTCCTTTGCTCTAAGCCATAAAAACCCCTTCTAACTAACACACCCGTTGCCTCCTTGGTTATCCAGTAAGACTGACTCAGCAATTCTTTTCTTCTCTATCAAAACTTGCTTCCATCTCTATTCCTTCATCAGACTCAACATTCAAAAGTCTTTCTGCTAAGCACACATATCTGTGAGACTTTCTTGTCAAACTTTCATCCTTCCCAACAATGGATACACCCCAGATGTGGATACACCCCAGATGAAGATGCAAACCAGATGTTTTCAGTCCAGCACATTCATACACCTGTACCCCGACCAGGTTTTTTTGTTCCCACCCTCAGCCCCATGATACCAAAGCTCTGGACTCACCATGATCCTCCCCTCCCTGAAGCCTTTGGGAAGTTTTGCCCAGAGTGATTCCTCAGCCATAAACTGCCAGCCATGGGGAAGAACAGCTGCTAAAGTGCCCTTTTTGTAGCATGCAGGCCAGCACTCAGGCTGTCCTGATGGTGCTGAATTTTCCTCCTGGTTTGTCAGCTGTCTCTGGGGTGGAATCTTGCCCTGGTGATAATTTTGTGGTGGCAGTGTGCCAGAATGAGGCAGCTCTGAGCAGGACAGTCTGTCTGGCCTCCTGCTCTCTCCTGGAACCATTTCTCCCAGGAATGCCCACTGCCACAGTACCTGGCTCCAACACTTTGCTCTTTTCCTGCAGCTGTGACCAGGGCACAGCTCACAGGTTGTGGCCTGGGAGCTCCATAAGGAGAAAGACTCACAAACAGCTGCTGACTGTCCTCGTCCCTCTAAAAATGACAGAGGTGGAAGGTGGGTGCTGCTGCTATTATCTGTTTCCAACAAGCATCTCCTGAGGAAAAGCTGGTTGCATTGACATTCAGGCACCTCAGGCACACAGCACATCACCACAGCTGGCTCAGTGAGACAGGCAGAGGGCTCCTTTTACAACAGTTAAATCCAGAGAGGTTCATTCTGTGCAGATGCTGGAGGGAAGCTCAGGCAAAAAGAGAGCAAGCACTTGTTCTGGACAGCCTGGGAATGGGAAGGGATTTGGGGGAGATAAGGGCAGGGCAAAGGGGATTGGTGTCCAGGGGAGAGGGGCAACCACCAGGGGTACCCAGCCAGGGAGGAAACAGGGAAAGGAAAAAGCAGGGGAGGCTGTGAAATAGAGAGATCAGTGAGCCAGAGGTCTATGAGGAGACTTGTCTGTACCTCAGGAGGAATGAACTCTGTGGTGAGTCTTTCCAAGGCAATGCCCTTGGGAATTGGCTGAGGGGAGGGAGTTCATGGGATCCTCCTGGTAACCCAGGCCTTTCCCTGTTTTTTTTTCCCTGTATTTCTTAAATTAAGACTCATAGCCACTTGGATGTCTGGGCTTATTTTCAGTGTCACCAGAAGTGGTTGGTGCTCAGCAGATTAACTGCCCAAAGAACAAGAGGTTGAGAACCCAAACTTCCTGCTCCAGGCCCTTCAGCTTCTGCTGTTCTCATATGTGATTTGATTTAATTTAATTTAATTTAATTTAATTTAATTTAATTTAATCTCTGTAAAACCCTTCCTGGGAGCACTCAGTATAATGAACCAGCTGTGTGCAGGGATGGCCACCCCAAACCTACAGCTCAGAGTTCTGCATCAAGAGGAAACCTGAACTGTAGGGTGTTATTTGGGGTGTTACTGGAATTTCTCCCCATTCCCACAGGCTTGGCAGCCAGACCCCTTCCATGTCTCTGGTCAGAGTCACCTCTGAGGCACTTGTGTGAGGCCCTGGTGTCTGAAGGGTAAATGTAACTCCTGAACACTGAATTCCATGTGCCACCACTGAATTCCACGTCCTAACACTGAATTCCATGTCCTAACACTGAATTCCATATGCCAGCACTGAATTCAATATCCTAACACTACACTCCATGTGCCACCACTAAATTCCATGTACCACCACTGAATTCCATGTCCTAACACTAAATTCCATGTGCCACCACTGAATTCCATGTGCTAACACTAAATTCCATGTGCCACCACTAAATTCCATGTGCCACTACTGAATTCCATGTGCCAGCACTGAATTCCATGTCCTAACACTAAATTCCATGTGCCAACACTAAATTCCATGTGCCAGCACTGAATTCCATGTGCCACCACTGAATTCCATGTCCTAACACTAAATTCCATGCCCTAACACTGAATTCCATGTGCCAGCACTGAATTCAATATCCTAACACCAAATTCCATGTGCCACCACTGAATTCCATGTCCTAACATTAAATTCCATGTCCTAACACTAAATTCCATGTGCCACCACTGAATTCCATGTCCTAACACTGAATTCCCTGTGCCAGCACTGAATTCCATGTCCTAACACTAAATTCCATGCCCTAACACTAAATTCCATGCCCTAACACTGAATTCCATGTGCCAACACTGAATTCCATATCCTAACACTAAATTCCGTGCCCTAACACTGAATTCCATGTGCCAACACTGAATTCCATGTGCCACCACTGAATTCCATGTTCCAACACTAATGCTCTTCAGGGTCTTCCTCATCACACTCAGCAACTCTCATTTGGCAGCTGTTAATAAGCCTTAATCTCTTTTGTTGCATTTTTTTACTAAAGCTTTATTAGAAACCATCTCCAGTTGATTTTTCTGATGGAAATGCAGCGTCTATCACAGATAAAAATCCTGTAGCAGTTGGGAATTGCACATGTAATAGATGTATAATTGAATTTATATTAACACACTTTGCTTGCACTCTTAATTGCCTTGTACAAAACGTGTAGCTGTATTTTTCTCTCCAAGAACTCCAGGCCTTGTTTCCCAGGCAGTTATTGTCACCCTTCCTCTAGGAAAAGTTAAAATGTAAAATTTCACAACTCTCTAATTAACTTTCCTGCGCTCTGTAGTTAAAAGGTAGTTAAACCCATAAGCATTCATTCAACTTTAATGAGGATGGGGAAGTAATTGCATATGCATTTCTTTATAATTATCACTTAATTGCATTACCAGTAGATTTATCTCTTGCTTATTTAGCCAAGCTCAGTAAAGAATGTATAAGGCTGAGCTGGTGTTTGTTTGTGCTGTTCCAAGAACAACAATCAGGAGCAGAGAGCTTTGCACACCAGTTCATACAGCAGGGACAGATCTTTTCCACGTTTAGCAAACACTTCTCCTTTAGACCAGCTTCAAGTGCTCCATCAGCTGTGGGGGTGGTACAGCTCTTCAAAGACCAGCAGGAAGCCAGATACCCATCCTTCCATTTCCTGGCTGGCTTTGAAGAGCTCAGCTCTTCTTCTTTTTGCTTAATGATATCTTCTGACATAATTCAGGCATCAAGAAAATCAGTTTTTCTGGTCCAAGGAAAGCCCCTTGTGCTGAAGTAGCTGTGATGTGTTGGAAGCTTCCTCCTCTCCCTCTGCTCTGCAGGGTCCCTGTGGGCTGCTGGGGAGCACAGGGATGCTCCCTTAGCTCTGGGAAGACAATTTCCCCGGAATTACCATGCAAATCTGGAATTCAGGGAAAAGGTGGTGATTTCCAAATGAATTTCCAAAGCACACTTATTAGTAAGTGAAGAGAAGGAGCCATTTCAGAGTGATGTTTCAAGAGACAATAAAAGCTACAATCCAATAAAATCAGGCTGTGTCTGTCCTGGTAAGCTCCAGGTGCTCGCAGGAATAGCACTGGTTGTTGTTACCCTCATGTAACAGGCTCTGGAATAAATTTGTTCCCTACTAACTGGAGCTCTCTATCTCTTGTGTGCCTTTCTGGTAATGATATTGATATTTCCTAATGCTGCTCATTACAGTTCCCAGCTTTGGCTGCCTGGGAATGTGTCTGAGCTTGTGTTTCAGGGAGGATTTCTCATGCTGTGTGTCTGCCTCACTTCTTTTCTCTTCTCCCAGCAAGATCTGTGCAGGATTTTTGCACCAAGGAATAGAACAGAGGGTTTAGGCAATGATAGCAAATCCTCTGTGATGGCAAATACAAAATGAAATTCCACTGAATCCCATTTGTCTTGTGAGATACTCAGGCCCTCATGGATTAAAGTCCAATACAAACCAAGTGCCTTGGACTATTTTTCAAAACAATAAAAATGAAAAATCATTCAGAAGGAGAAGTTGATCTAAAATATACAGAATGTATGCTAATAAATACATGTGATGTGTATATTTAATATCTTTTTCAGTCCCATTTTTGATACTGGCTTCATTCCAGGCAGAAAGGACACAATCACTTCCCAGAGATTCCCATTCCTCTGGGAATGGCTTTTCCATTCTCCACACAGCTGAAATATTTGTAACATTTTCTGGAAAAGGCTCTCCTTACTCAGAACTTTGTTTCTGTTTCTGCCCTCAGAGAAATAATAATAATAATGAAAAGTTCAGCTCAATCCATCTTCCCATTGCCACGGTTACAGAAAATTCAGATTTTCATTAAAACCCAAATAGTTCTCAATAGTTGTCACCTCAAAAGACCAACTCTGCAAAGCATTGAAATGTTAATTGTCATTGATTTTGAGCATTACTTAGATAATTTTTTCTTTTGGATCTTGGCGTGAGTGTTTGAGAATGGCTCACCTCTTGAGTTCATGGCAGCAGAACCCTGCCTGATGTTCCCTGATGGGGGAAGCCATAAGTTAAAAAGACAGGACCAGTGGGAAGGTCAGCCCTGCTCACAGCACATCCCTCAAGTGCTGCTGCAGTAAAGAGGGACTGGGAGAGCAGGAGGAGGGAATCACTGCTGGAATTGTCTGAGGGAGCTGGAAAAGGAGCTGGGCTGGGGGGGACATTGCTTTGTGCCACATGGAGAGAGACCAGGAACCACGCTGGTACCTACTGGGCTGCTCCAGAAACCAGAACAACTCCAGAAACCCAGAAAAGCTTCAGAAACCAGAACAGCTCCAGAAACCCAGAATAGCTCCAGAAACCCAGAACAGCTCCAGAAACCCAGAACAGAATAGCTCCAGAAACCATAACAACTCCAGAAACCCAGAAAAGCTTCAGAAACCAGAACAGCTCCAGAAACCCAGAACAGCTCCAGAAACCAGAACAGCTCCAGAAATCCAGAACAGAACAGCTCCAGAAACCAGAACAGCTCCAGAAACCCAGAACAGCTCCAGAAACCACCCCCAGCACTGCAGCTGCTCCTGAAAGGAGCAGGAATGTGGTGGGAATGTGGTTCAGATGGTCAGAGTTAGGTCCCTGCAAGGGTCTGGGTCTGGCCATGGGTTCTGATGGAGTCAGTCATGGACCCTGCTTCTGCACCTGGGATATCTGAGCCGGGAAAAGGAGAGGGCTCAGGCTTTCAGAAGGACAGATATATTCTCTATTTCCTTCTTCCCCAAAACCTAAAAATACAGGAGAAAAAATTGGGGGGAGGGGAAAAGTTGTACAGATTTTCTTTGGAACAGTTCTTTTATTTTCTCTCCAGTTGTCAGCCCTTCTCAGCACATTTGGGTGATATTTTCCTACTTCCCTTGCAATACAAAGCCACAAATACACTTCCAAGTGCAAACTGAGATTCTCACGCAGTTTCCTGATTCCAGGAGCTGTGGCTGAAAAAAACTCCCAGCACTCCAAACAACAAAATTCTTATTTGAAAAGTGAGGCATGCTAAAGGCACCAACAGAGCTGAAATGTGAATCTGATCTGCAAAGTATTTATAGAGGGAAAAAGGAATAAGAAAATAAAGCTGAATTCCAAATGTTTTCAAAGAAAGGTGCAGTTAGCACTCGGATCACTTCCAAGAAAATAATGAAGCAATAACTTGTATTTGAGATTTAAATTTTTCTGAAATCTCTGTGATGAATGTTGTACCTGGGCTCTGAGAGGCCCAACACCAGGCTTGTGCAGCAGAGAATCCTCACACTGGGGTGGTGGAGAGCACACAGCTCTAGAGACACAGCCCAGAGAGGTGGATTTCAATCTCATGCAGCGGATCCCTCCTGGCATCCTTTTCTTGTGAAATTTAACAATTTCCCCGATTATGGTGATCAGCCACATCTTTTTGCTGAAAATGGCCCTGCAGTGTGGCAGGACACACAGCCCAGCTGAATCATTGTGCACTCCCAGCTCTCTCTAAATACAGAATAATCTCCAGCACATGTTGGTTAAAAATTCAAGGACAGATGAATAATGAATATCAATGGACTCTCCTGCATTAAAATTCAGTGGTAGCAGAGGAAAATGGAAACAGGACATTTTCCAGGATCCTGCAGGACACAATTACAAGCACTGGAACAGACTCACTCCCCCCAGTCATCAGGGATTTCCCTAAGCACTCCTCAGACATGAGGGAATGCAGCCCCTGAGCAGGGAAAGGTGCAGAGTGCTGGGGCAAAGCCTCCTTTTGCTCAGGAGCTTCTGACTGGGATGTGGAAGGAGGAACTGCTAGAGAATTACACATTTACAAGCTGGAAGTGACCATTCAGGAGTAACACAGGGCAGCAAATGTCAGCCCCTGCTCTCCTCTTCTACACCATAGAGCCTTGAGAAAGTAATTTAATCTTGATTTCAAGACTTCCCACAGGAACAGGCTCTAAAGCCAGGAGGAATCAGCTGGCACTGGCTCTGAAAATCAGTGCTCCAGTTTAAACAGGAATTAATTAAAGGAATTCCTTAGCCATGGGAAAATGCCCATGGGTCCACCCATCAGTGTGACTTCCCAGATAACTGGAGAAAATCTTTGCTGGCCTCAATAACTCCCTGAGGCTCTCCTTTGGGTAGTTGGAGGTTCACAGGAGTCTCCTGGAAACGTGGACATCTCTATATGCAAATATAACAATACAAGCCATAAGAAGCTGTCTAAGCAGATGCAGCACTAAGAGGGTTCTCATCCCCAGCAGTGAGAGGAAAAGAGTAAAATTTTGGGATTAAACATGATAAAATGCTAAAGCAGAGTCACAGTGACTCTGGCTTGTTATGCAGAAGTACGAGTCAGGAGTGTGACAGGAGACAGTTTAATTCTCTTCTCAGCTCCCCTCTGCTGCCTGGCACAGTGCTGGGGAGCCAGGTATTGCAGCAGCACAGAATGCTGGAGAATCACATTTTCCCATTTCCTCCCTCCTCCTCCTCCACCTCCATGCCTCAGCCTGGTTCCAGCTGCCACTCCAGGCACTCCCACACCCTGCTGGGGATCCAGGGCAGCTGAGATGTGCTGGGACTCCATTTGCTGTTCAGGAGAGAGTGGATCCAGGAAAGGCAGAGGCTGATTTAAATCTTCTATTTACATCAGACAGCCCCTTCCTTGTCTTCCCTTTTTTATGGCTCTGCTGGCTGAGGTCACACAGATGTGTGAAGCCATGACCTGCAGGGCTCAGTGGGACACAGGTGGTGATTTGTGTTTGGATACACTCTGGATTCAGGATATTCCACTTTCTCCTTGGCTTCTCACTTCCCTGCATCTTCCTGACACTGTGCCAGCAGTGTCTCTGGTTCACTGGTGAGGGATAGAATTCCTGCACATGGAGAAGATAAAATTTCTTCATGGGAATTTATTTTTCATGGAAATGGTTCCAAAGCATTGGCACAGGCTGCCAGGGAAGGGGTGGGGTCACCATGTTTGGAAGCATCCAAAAAACGTTTGGATGTGGCACCTGGGGACAGGGTTTAGTGATATGATGGTGGTGCTGGGTGATGCTTGAACTCAATGATCTTAAAGGTGTTTTCCAGCCTTAAGGATTCATACTCTAAGGTCAGGTCCCAAGAACCTCACTCAGTATTTGAAAGCCCAGTCTGAGTTTTGATGAATGCATTCAGAGGGATATGATCCTGCTGTCAGTTTATCCCTGGGAGATTTCCACCCCTATTGCAAGGGAAGCTGATCTTGGGAGGCAGACACTGAACCCCACAAGTTCAGCTCAGTGTTAAGGGGTTTTTTCTTCAATGTTCTGGATTTAGGCAGCTCAGCTGTGAAGTGGGAGCCAGAATTATGAATGGATTTAGTCCAGCAGGAGACTGAAGTGGGTGCCTGGGGAGGTGGTGTTTGCAGAGGTTCAACTGGAGGTGGACTCTCCAGCCTCTTGGGGACAATTTGTTCTGCTCAGGGTGAAGTCAGTGACTTTCTGTATCATTTCCCTTTTTTTCCTTTTGGTTTTTCCCAGTGTGGCAAAAGGAAAAGGCACCACACTGAAGGTTTGGTTTGGCTGAAGTCCTTGGGTGGTTGTGAGCTCTGGCAGCACTCTCATGGTTTGTCCTCACCTGTGTCAGATACCTGGGTATTGGATTTGCAGGGATCCCCGTGGCAGGGAGGAATGATGCACCTGACTCCATGTTCTTGAAGGCTATTTTATTATTTTATGATACTATACTAAAGAATACTACATAAAACTATACTAAAGAATACAGAAAGGATACTTACATAATGCTAAAAAGATAATAATGAAAACTTGTGACTCTTTCCAGAGTCCTGACACAGCCTGGCCCTGATTGGCCAAAGAGTGAAAACAACTCCCAGCAGAATCCAATGGAACAATCACCTGTGGGTAAACAATCTCCAAACACATTCCACATGAGCACAGCACAGGAGAAGCAAATGAGATAAGAATTGTTTTCCTTTTCTCTGAGGCTTCTCAGCTTCCCAGGAGAAAAATCCTGGGTGAAGGAACTTCTCAGAAAATGTGAATGGCACACCTGGGCTACCCAGTTCCCAGACTGTTGTGTCCTTGGGGCACCTGGACCCTGGGATTCAAAGATGAAGCTCTGGATAGGCAGGACAGCCCTTGCAGCATTTAACAAAGGTTGCAGCAGCACAAGAGCCTTCTCACCCCACAGGAGGGACTCAGAGCTGTGTCATGAGTGAGGGATGTGAGGGACAACCAGGGCCTCGTGAGGATGTAAGGAAAATCAGGATTCTGAACCCCTATTGACTCTTCAGTGACTCCTGCAGTGTCCCCTCCACATCCACAGGCTGATACAGAAATGCAAGGGGCAAAAGTCCTGCTTGAACTCAGCCAGGACTCATTTTGTCAGCAAAATCTTTTCAAGTGACTGTGGCTGCCAATGAAAAGTTGGACTGGGAGGGAGGAAGGGGGAAAATGAAGTGATTCAGCAATTCCCACACATGGAACCAGGGAGTGACTGGATGTGCTGCAGCCCCATCCAGCTGCCTCTCTGAGCAATCCAGCTCCAGCCTGGTTGGGATGCAGGAGGTTTCTGCAGCCAGGTTCAATGAGGAGCTGGTGATGACAGCAGCCATTGTGGAACTGTCAGGATTAGCATGTGCTGAATGAGGGCTGGGTGGCCCAGCTCAGCCCAGGAGCTCGGGAAAGAAGGAAAAGGAAGGCTGAGGAAGGGAGAAGGGCTCTCACTTGGCTCTGCAGAGCTGTCAGTGCACCACCTGGAGAGTTCCTGCCAGAGCTGGTGCTTTCCAGGGGTTGGAACATCAGAAACACCAGAGGTCAGCTCATTGAGGCAGCATCCAAGGAAGTAGTGGGGAGCAATGTCTCCTCAGCCAAGGGTAGGTTTGATCTTAAGGAAAGAGTTCCCCACATTCATTTCCAGAGCTCCTGGGTCCTCCAAGGCAGGAAAGGCTCCTTTGTGTTCAGTCTCACTGTTTCCCACCAGTTGATTACTTCCCATTTTCATTTTCCCCATCTCCTGTTGTGCTTAGAACAAAATGAACAAAACAATCCCCACTGGAACAGAGGAGGTGTTTGTAAACTTCAGAGCTGCTCAGTGAGTCCTTACAAACCTTGGGAGGGGGGAGTTATTGTTTGTACCAAATCCTGTTCTGTTGGGGCTCTGTGGAATTGTTCCAGCCCAGCTCTGTGGTTGAGGGAATGAGGGATGAACCTGGATGGATGCACAGCCTTTCCTCTGGGATCACAACTTTGCATCTCCTTGGATCTCAGTGTCCTCAGCATGGCAGGAATGTTTGGAAGCTGTTCCTTGGTTGACTGACACAAGAATGAGAAGAAATGCAGCCTGTGCTTCCTTTCTTGAGTTCTCCCTCACTCAGAAATGCTTCTGGAAGAGGAATCACAGAGTCACAGAATCTCAAAGGTGGGAAAAGACCTCCAAGATGCAACCTTTGACTGAACCCCACTAAAGCACATCACCAAGTCCCACTTCTACTCATTTTCTGAACACTACCAGGCATGGTGACTCCACCACTCCCCTGGGCAGCCCCTTCCAAAGCCTGACCACTCTTTCAGAAGGAGTTTTTTGCAGTTTTCCAACCTGAACTTAGCCTGGTGCAACCAGAGCTCCCCTGGAGCTGCTTCTCTGCTGTCTTGACAAGGACACCAGCCCAGGGTCGTTCAAACCAGCTCAGGGAGCTGTGGAGCATCCTGTGGATCCCAGCCTGTCCTACAGCCCCTGGTTCTGCTCTGTGCACAGGGCAGGTCCTGCAGGTCCCTCCATTGCTCTGAAATCATTTCAGAGTTAACCCTGGGAGTGCAAAGGGAGACAAAGCCCTTTTCCTAAACCAGTGACAAGTCTGTCTCACTGCAGAGAACTGCAGTGATTATCTGCAAATAAAGCAGAGGCCACCGTGTGCAGATGCATTTATTGCTCTAATTCCTGCTGAATTGGTGTGTTTGTTTGTTACCTGGTGTCACAGACACGTGCTCAGCACAGGAAACCAGATTATCCCTATTGTAAATGCTCCCATGGCAGGGAGGAGTGATGCATCTGACTCCATTCTCTCAGAAGGATAATTTATTATTTTATTATACTATATTATATTAGAGAATACTATACTATACTATACTATACTATACTATACTATACTATACTATAGAATACAAAAAGGGTACTTACAGAAGGCTAAAAAGCTAATAATGAAAACTCGTGACTCTTTCCAGAGTCCTGACACAGCTTGGCCCTGATTGGCCAAAGAGTGAAAACAACTCCCAGCAGAATCCAATGGAACAATCACCTGTGGGTAAACAATCTCCAAACACATTCCACATGAGCACAGCACAGGAGAAGCAAATGAGATAAGAATTGTTTTCCTTTTCTCTGAGGCTTCTCAGCTTCCCAGGAGAAAAACCCTGGGCCAAGGAATCCTGTCCAGAGAATGTGAATGCCACATATCCCTGTGGGAGAGAGCCCAGCAGGCTCAGAGCTCTGACTCATGTCCCAGACACAGCTGCCTTGGTGGCTTTGGGTTCTCCCACCTCTCCTTAAGGTGTTGGGCCACAGGAACTGTAGAAAGAACGTTTTTTCCATTTATCAGGAGGAGATATTTGTGGTAGCAGGCCTGCTGCTGGGTAATAATTAGCATTGACTCCATGATCCAGAAGGCGTGAAAGACACTTTATTGTCAGAAATCTACAGTTCTTACAGAAACAATGGTGGACCTAAGACTTGATTGGTCTCCAAGTGAAAACCTCTCACTCACTATTGATGAATATCAATAGCACACTCTGGAGAACTGTATCTATAAACAATGGTTACAGAGAGAGAGATAATAATTGTTTTAATTATTTCCTCTTAAGTTTCCCACAGTTTATACAGAGTTTCCCAGGATTTTTCTGTGGCCAGAGCTGCTGCCGCAGATATTCAGCTCAGCCAACGTGAATCCAAAGCTGAAGCAGAAGTGGGATAAGCTGGAGATGAAATTAATTTGGCTGATGGAACTAAAGGGATGAAAGGGCCCTTTTCCCCCTGTTCCTTTCTACCCCTCTTCTCCTGGAATCTGGATTAACATCATTAATTTCTTCCCACAGTTCCATTTGCTGCATGCAGCTAAAACAGGAGTGGAGTTCTCCTCCTCCATGGCTGGCTAGGGAGGGGCTGGGATATTAATTCCTGCATGCTGAAAATTTGGAGCCTTGCTGGAGGCAGGGAGAGATTACTCTTCTTGGGAGCCCAGCATGAGGATCTGCTCCTTGATATTATTAGGGAAATCACCAAGCATTTCTTAATAAGATTTTTTTAACAAACTAATCAGCAATATTGGATTTTCAAGGATTTCAGAGGGAATTCTTGCTAATTGAGGTGTTTTTTTCCATTAGCAGCTCCCAGCAGGAGCCTTGCACACAGGTGGAAGAGCACCACGTATCTTGTAAAATCAATAGTGCAGCCAAATAAAAAAAAGAGCACAATTAGTGTGGTTGATTCAAATTAGAATTGCAAATTCCTAATGGATCCAGATGTCAGGGCTAGGCAAGGCTGGAGGAGTGTGGTGTGCTTAAATTCAGGGAAAAGATTGGCACAGTCCATGCAGTGATGTGAATTCCCACTCCCTTCCCCCAGCAAAGCAGCTCCCTGCAATTGTTACTCCTTCTTCCAGATTCCAGGAGGGTTTAATGACAGCCCAGTGCTGATCAAACACTTCTGTCTCCCACAGATGAAGGGAACAGCCAAGTGTAGGTTTGTGTCCTTCCTGGAGCTCAATAAAATGGTGATTTCCAACTGCAAATCCAGCCCTGTATGTTTGTACCCTGCTCTGAGCTCCAGTGGAGCTGTCCTGCCTCCCTTTGGTGTGATGAGATCAGACTTGATTCCTCTGGAGGACAGGGGCTGGGGGCTGGGAATTCTGCAGGGAAAAAGGGGGAGAACAGAACAGAACTGAGTCTGATGAGTCTGTGGGAACCCTTTGGCTGCAAGTTTCCCCGATGCCTGGTCAGGAAATGCGGGTACATTTGGAGCACAAATTCAGGAAATTCAGAAAATAAATTCAGACATTTTTCCCTGGGCAAGAATCACTGGGCACAGGGAGGAGCAGTGAGAGGAGTCTGAGTGTGCAGAGGAGCCCAGGAGGCAGAAAAGGAACCTCCTTTGGCTCTGAGCAGTCACAAGGGGAGGGTGTTCATGCTCCAAGTCTCCTGTTGGCCTGAGAATCCCCCTTGCAGACAAAAGGGGGTCCTGCAGTGGTTGGACTGGGAAGAGACCTCAAAGGACACCCAGTGCCACCCCTGCCATGGCAGGGACACCTTCCACTATCCCAGGCTGCTCCAAGCCCCGTCCAACCTGGCCTTGGACACTGCCAGGGATCCAGGGGCAGCCCCAGCTGCTCTGGGCACCCTGTGCCAGGGCCTGCCCACCCTGCCAGGGAACAACTCCTCCCCAAAATCCCATCCAACCCTGCCCTGCTTCAGGCTAAGGCCATTCCCCCTTGTCCTATACTACATGCCAGAGACATCCTTGTAATCTGATTTCCGTTTCTCTCATAAATTCCTATTTACAAAATGCATCCTAAACAATTATTTTTGACCAGCCAATCTGAGACACTGCCTGAACCAGATGAGAAAAATCTTTTCTATTGTGCAGCTGCCTCAGAAAATCTTTTAACACAAAGCTGCACATCAGAAGATTCTCACAATAACCATTGCTAAGAATGTTCCAGTGCTCCTGGGGCTGTGCCCTGGACCAGCAAAAGAAATGATCCAGTGTTACAGCAAAGAGCTGCTCCTGCATGTGAGCTTGTGCTGCTTGCTGTTTGAATCTCTGCTCTCCCCAGTGAGGGGCTGAGCAGGGTTAACCCTTTGGTGAGGGAAGGAGGAATCAGTCACACACCCACAGTGGCTGCAGGCCACGCTCCCCTGGCTTGTACAGATGTGTTATTGTGCATGACCAAGATTGCATTGCTCTGAATTCCCAGGCTTTGGGGCATTCCTCTTTCAAAAGCTTCCTTTGCATCACATATTTTACAGGAGACTTCTGGCACTTGGGGCTTCAGATTGCTATAGACAGATCTATTCCCTGCGTGCCTTGGGCTTTATGCAAATGCTGCAAAAGAAGAAGGAAATTTTCTATAAATATAGATCCACACTCACTATTTCCCATTCTTTTCACACACACTGATTTTCAGCTTCTTGCTGCTGGATTTAATTGCATTCCCAACATTCCCAAGCTGCCTCCCCTCTTCCCTTCTCAGTAAAGTAAAACAAAACACCTGGGCTCTTGCGCTTGTGTTATGTCTTATTTTATTTTTTTTTGTTCGCACAGCACACAGAAAAAAAAAAAAACTTCAAAAAGTGCATTGTTGAGTCTTTTTTTCCAGCTTGCCATGGAACACAAACCAGCTGATGGAGCTGGCTCAGGTTACAAGAGTTTTTCTGCCTCTCTTGGTTTAAATAGGAATGGCTGAGGTGCTACAAAGTGTACTCAAAGAAAATGTTCTTGGGGCTTTAAAAGAACTGAAAGCATCCTTTTCTTTCTTCCCCCCCCCCCCCCCCCACAAATTCCTTCATTGCAGCTCTTTCCTTCAACCATGAGTGAGTATTAAGTGTGGGGGATCTGACCCAGATTTGGTCTTCAGCTCTTCTTCATAACAGGCCTCTGTTGTTACCATTCCTGGGTGAATTTCCTGGATTTTCCTGGTTAGGATGGAGCTCAGGGAAAGGTTCTTCCCCAGAGGTGCTGGCACTGCCCAGGGAATGGTCCCAGAGCTCCAGGAGGGTTTGGACAGCACTGCCAGGGGTGCTCAGGGTGGGAGTGCTGGGGGGTCTGGGCAGGGCCAGGGGTGGGACTGGGTGAGCCTTGGGGTCCCTTCCAGCCCAGGATATTCCATGATTCCAGAGCTGTGAGGATTGGATACCTCACTGTGATTCTGAATTTGGCTGGTGTGACTCCATCCGCTAAGGAAAGTTAAAACAATTAAAACTCCAACCTGCTGATGCCAGCAGAACTCCCAGCAGGGATGGGGTTCTTCTGCCAACACCCCACTGCTGCCAGCTCAGCTCATGGCCCTTGGGGACACCTTGTATTGAAGCTGGCAAGTGCCACGCACCGAGTCTGGTGGGGCAGTTGTGCCAGAGAGGATCTCTGTCATTCCAGCCTGTCCCCAGCCATTCACTGCTTCCCAAGGCTCTTCTGGTCTCACAGCTGATCCCCAGGAATGGATTATCCCCCTTGAGCCCAGCGTGCTCCAAGCCATGGGGAATTTGACCTCTGGTTCCTCTGCAGATGCTGGAGCAGCACAAGGCAGAAGAGTTTGGATTTCACCCTCTACAAATCTACCCCAGAAGTGTCAGCCCACAGCAGCACATTCATGCCAGAGGAAACCTGTGTGTGCCCCAAAACCTGGGTGGCTTTTCCAGGCTGTGCAGGGACTCCCTGGAGCTGCACCTGTGTCAGACTGAATGGAAAGGGAAAGCTCTGTTTGGCTTCTGGCTGACCTCAGTGTGGGCAAACACCTCCCAGGAGTGGCCAGCACTGCCTGCAGCTCTTGGAAGGGATTCCTTTGTGTTCCCTGGGAATTCAGAACTCCTGCCACCAGCTTCAGTTCTTCCTATCCCAGCTGCAGGAGGCAGTGACAAACTCCAGCCTGTTCTCTTGGAGGAGCCTGAGACTTTCTCCTGCCTGCAATCCCCCTTGTCCTGTCCCTCCATCTCTTGCCCAAACAAGCCCCTCTTCAGCTCTCTTGGAGCCCATTTAGGCACTGAAAGGGGCTCTAAGGTCTCCCAGAGCTCTCCAAGCCGACCATCTCTGTGTGCTGGTGTTTCTCCTCCTGGGCAGTTTATTAACCCTTTTTGAACCCTCTTGCCGCTGAGTGAAAGTAAAGCTCCAGGCTGGGTCTGATCTTGGACCTGTAAAAAGCCTCTCAAAGGCTAAAAATGCCTTTTCAGCCACTGTAAAACTGCTATGGGCTAAAAGGGATCCTCAACCTTGCCTGGCTCCTGGGAGGTGTTCCTGTCATCCTTACATGAGGATTTTTCAGCTAATTGGCATCACCGTGTGGACATTTGCTGTTGCTCAGTAGCACTTCCCTGCCACCAAATAACCTCTCGTGAAAAATGTGATTTTCATTTCCCTCCAGCTTCACAAGGGACAGTTCTCAGTACTCACAGCCAGAGCTTGGTCTGTTTGAGTGCTGGGATCCTCCAGGGAGTGCCCAAGGCTCTGAGCTGGAGCCCATCTGCAGCTCTGCGGAGCCGCTGGCCCGAAGCAGGTGAGGGGCTCCATGGGAACACAGGTGTTTGAGCCACTTTGCTTTGTGCCTTGTCCTACAGCCCTCCCACGGAGCTAGTGAGAATTGCAATGAACTTTTGCCAGGCCCACTCATTTGTGGAATAAGGGCTTTACAATGAAAGACTGTAAAGCAGGTATGTTTTAATCCAGCTGGGACGCAAGGGGGATATTTCCACCAAAGCCATGTGTACCTGGTGAGACAGGTTTCAGGTTTGAATACACACTGATTCCCCAAGCCCACACCTCCCTGCCCACCCATTCCCTGCTTGGTGGTGTTGGGAAGGATGAAAGTTTGACAAGAAAGTCTCACAGTCATGTGTGTGCTTAGCAGAAAAATTTTTGAATGTAGAATCTGAAGAAGGAATAGAAATGGAAGCAAGTTTTATTATAGAAGAAAAGAACTGCAGAGCCCGTTTTACTGGATAATCAAGGAGGGAAAGGGTGTGTTAGTTAGAAGGGGTTTTTATGGCTTAGAGCAAAGGATAAACCCACCCCAAACAAGATGATGTTTTTACCAAGCAGAAGGAGAGCACAGGCAAACAAGTCAGCAAATGTGGCAAGTAGAAAAAAGGTCTCAGAATTTTCCACTGCAAGAAAACTGAAAAACAACTTCTAGCTTAAACTGTAATGTACTAACTTTGAATGATTGGAGAACAGTAACGTGAATATGGTAATTACAGTAGTTATGATAGGCTAGAGATAAAAGTTAAGGTATAAATTGGTTCTAATGTATGAGGATGCTCAGCAAAGTATAGAATGCATTGTGACCTAAACTAAGGGTCTGCAGGCCTGCCTGCAGCTGGAGCTGACAGCTGTGGGCACAGCTCTGTCACCCACAGAGACCCTAGACTGCTATAATGTCTTGGATGTAATAAACTCCATTTTGTACACAATAAACTGCATTTTATATGCAATAAGCTGCATATTGTATACAATAAACTGCATTTTGAAGAGCTGCCAAGAGTCCCACATCTCTCACTCAGGCTCTCACAGTGGTGCCATGCCTGCTGGTGGTGGTGGGTCTTTGATGAAGGAACATCATCTTCCTCAGGGTTCACTGACCCTTTCTTCTGGGCAGGTGCAGTGCAGGTTTGGCTTTCTCTCGGGCCAGTTTGTCCTGGCCAAAATCAGCAGCCTGCTTCTTGCAGGCTCCTTAAGCAAAAGGTTCTGCTTTATTCAACAGTACCTGAGTCTTGCTTTACTGAGTTTTCTTACCTTTATGGCCTTTACTTAGCAATTAAATTCTTGCGTGTTCTGTTACAAGTTGTGTCTACCTAGCAAGTTACATTCCTGTTACAAACTGTGTTCTGTACTTTTGCAAATTTACTAACCAAGCTACACATATCTCTGTTTCCCTCCACTTGCCTAAGTACATTATATGCTTTGAAAACTCTCAGTTTTCATATACATATATATTTCCCATATCACTACCTTCCAATATCTTTAATTTATCAGTCTCTTGTAGTGGCCAGGCACA
Source organism: Zonotrichia albicollis (assembly GCF_047830755.1). Lineage (NCBI taxonomy): Eukaryota > Metazoa > Chordata > Aves > Passeriformes > Passerellidae > Zonotrichia > Zonotrichia albicollis. The sequence goes on along the minus strand of NC_133841.1, from coordinate 6,645,545 downwards.
ATAGGGCACCTGAGATGTGTTCAGATCAGAGGTGTTTGAACATTTCAGTGTGCTGGTTTCTCTGTTCCCAGTGAGCTGGGCAGTCCTGCTGGACACTTGGTGCTGCAGAATGTGGGACAGCTTTGAGGGTGAAACCTTTAAGGACTGGCAGCAGGCTGGCTGGAGAGAGCAGGAGCAAGCTCTGGGCAAGAGCTCCGTGGATGTGAAGCTTCCAAACCGAACGTGAAAACCTGGAAAAGCCCAGAAAAAAAAAAAAAAAAAAGTTACACAACATAACTGGTATAAAATTACAGTAAACACAAGGAAAGGAGCCTGGTTGTCCCCCTGCAGCCTGCCATGGAGCTGTGCCCAGGATATACAGGGCCCTGCAGGAAAACAGGCTCCCTCTCACCCCAGCTCTGTGCAGCCTCACGGCCTCAGAAACTCCCAGAAGCTCTGGGGCCACTTTCTCCCTATTTGCCTCCCAGGATTCAGGATCCTTGGATTGTCCTGCCTGAGGAACTGTGGCTGTTTCACAAATTGCCTCATGGACATTTTCCACCCCATTTTCTCCAACACAGCTCAAAGGCTGAGCTGATCTGCTGCATATTTAAAGTGCTCAGCAGTGATTGATGAGGGCAGCAATGACTCCACACGTCCTTCTGAAGGCTAACTGGCTCACTGGGCTGGGTCTAAGGCTAATCCAGAGTGCACCATCCCACAGCAAGAGCAGCAAAGCCAGTTTGGAAGGCCAGCAGCTGCAGGAGGTGCCTCAGGAGCAGTTTGAGCTCAGGCTGTAGCACCCATCTGGCCCGTGCCTGTTCCAGAGAGCTGCCAGGGATGGCTGGATTGTTAGAGAGAATTCAGTGTGTGGAGAGGGGAGTGAGGGACCAGTCCTGGTGTGGAGCTTTCCTGGGCAAACCTGTCCCCAGGTATCATTGGTACCTCAGGGGATTGTCCTTCCCTAATTCCTGCCCACACCTGGGGGTAAGAGCTGTAAGGAGGGATGTGGGACTCCAGGTGGTTCTTCAAAATGCTGTTTATTGTATACAAACTGCAGTTTATTGTATCCAATATGCAGTTTATTGTATACAAAATGCAGTTTATTCATCCAAGATGTTACAGCAGCCCAGGGTGGTGGGTAACAGAGCTGTGCCCACAGCTGTCAGCTCCAGCTGCAGGCAGGGCTGCAGACCCTTAGTTTAGGTCACAATGCATTCTATACTTATCTTTGCTGAGCATCTTCATACATTAGAACCAATCTATACCTTAACTTTTATCTCTAGCCTATCATAACTACTGTAATTACCATATTCATGTTACTGTTCTCCAATCACTAAAAGTCAGTACATTACGGTTTAAGCTGGAAGTTGTTTTTCAGTTTTCTTGCAGTGGAAAATTCTGAGACCTTTTTTCTACTTGTAACTTTGCTGATTTGTTTGCCTGTGCTCTCCTTCTGCTTGGTAAAAACTTCTTGTTTGGGGTGGGTTTGTCCTTTGCTCTAAGGCATAAAACCCCCTTCTAACTAACACACCCTTTGCCTCCTTGGTTATCCAGTAAGACTGGCTCAGCAATTCTTTTCTTCTCTATCACAACTTGCTTCCATCTCTATTCCTTCTTCAGATTCTACATTCAAAAATCTTTCTGCTAAGCACAGATATCTGTGAGACTTTCTTGTCAAACTTTCATCCTTCCCAACACCTGGGCAATCCCACAGGAGAGCCACTGTGGGGCTCAGGGAATTGCTATTCCAAAAGACAATTATGTTAAAGCTTTAGGAGAGGCCTCCAAACAGCACAGCTGCTCTGGCAAATCCGCTCAGACGATGAAAGAACATTTGAAGTCTGACAACTTCATTTTCCTCTACAAACACAAGTACCAGAGGAAAATACCAGCTGGGCAAGCTGGATAACTGAGGAGTGGGAAGGGTTTTTGAAAGGACAGCAGTGTGTGGAGACTGAAGCACTGATAGTTCTGGTGATTTACTTGTAGTGTGTGTCTGTGCAAAGTCTCTGCATGAGCTTTGATAAATGATTTGGGATTCCAAGGCCTGAGGGCTCTGGGAAATTAGTTACAAAATGCTGAAATGCTGATCTCCCTCTTCTCCAGTGGCCAGGGGAGAGATCCAGCTGGCTCCAACATGGGATCCAAACTGCCCATGTTCAGAGAAGGGCTCTAAGCCCTCCTGGAACAGCAACAGCAATAAATTATGGTCATGAGCTCCATAGTGCTCTCTCTTCTGGTAGAGTAAGAACCAAACACATCTCTCTAAAGTGCATCCAAGGGTGTATTTCTTTAAATTTGCAGATAAAGGAAAAACAAACTTAAATTTAGTGGTATGGCTTTAATCAGCTGAGTGAATAATGCACTCAGGGTGGAAGTTTTATCTGGGAGGAGAATGACCTGGTGTTCAGCTGGGAATCTTTAGGAATTCTGTGGAAACAGCACTATCTTGTAGATGGGTTTTGTGTCCACTTTGGAAATAACTCCATTATAACAATAACTCTCAATTTTAGGAAATCTCCTTCCCAAAGTCCTGCTGTGGTTAATAGAGAAATCCCTCTGGGCACAGGCCTTTAGCTCCCACTCTGCAGGTGAGCACAAGCCCAGCTTAGCAAAAGACCACTGGTTCCTGCTTTCACCCTCCCAGCAGCTCACATTTCAGAGCTGTTACATTTACCAGCATTTATGTGACCTTTGGATAAACCCCAAATCCTCCTGCTGGCCTCTCTTTCCTGCTCCTGCATCACACAGGGATGGGAGCTCTGGGATCTCCCTGTGGATGCTGAGGCCCAAGGCAGGTTAATCCCCCTCTCACACCCATTTCAGAAACACAAGCTCTGAACAATAAGCCTGTGGTGGAACTAATCCTTCAAAAGTCTTTCCTCTTGGAAAAGGGGAAAGCTGCAGGGACCACAGAGTGGAAGAACTGTCCTGGACAGATTGCACCTCAGGGAGATTTGCAGCAGGCCTAGAGTGAAAATGGAGGCATGAGGTGACTCTTCACTAATACAAGCAGAAATGGTTTTAGTGAAGCTTAAATCTCTCTCACCTCTCCCAGATAGCACCTGAGCAGCTCACACAGCCCCATTTTTGCTCTGTTGGGAATATTCCCATCTCCTGCTGCTTTGCACGTGGATCACTCTGCTTTCCCTTCCCATTTAACCTCAGCTGTGCTGCAGGATCCTCACAGTTCAGGGTCAGATGGAGCAGAGCCAGCACTTCTTTCCTCACTCTGCCTGCTCTAATTACTCTGCTAATTACCAGTTGTTCATCATCAGCCCATTGCTCCCCACTAATTTCTTTGAATACCTGTCTCCATGTGCCAGGCACATCACCTGGGAAGCAGCAGCAAAAGCTCTGGGGGTGGAATTTCTCTTCCTGGGGCTGGGAATAGCTGGGTCAGTTCTCAAGGGTATTTTCCAGAGCTGTTTTGGACATCTGAGATTTCTACTTTGAACATCTGGGTTACTACTGAAATCTTTTTTCAAACTCTGCTCCCCTGCCAAAGCCCAAGAGCCCAGGAAATATTTGGAGAACACTCTCAGGCACAGAGTGGGATTGTTGGGGGAGTCCTGTGCAGGGCCAGGAGCTGGACTCGATGATCCTTTGCAGCCCATTCCAGCTCAGAATATTCCATGATTCTGTGCTCATGATCCCAGGGAAATCAGTGCTGTTCTGGGTAGAATCAGGATAACAAAAGAAATCCTCCTTCATGGGCCTGCAATAGCTGCTAAGCCTGGATTCTGCCTGGGCCTTCCAAGTCAACCCCCGGTTCCAAAGGCGTCTCTGGATATTTAAATGTGATCTATGAGAATTCCAGCTGAAACCCCAATTCTAAATTCTTGGTGACCAGGCCTGTAATACTTCCCTGTGAGGGTGGGCAGGCCCTGGCACAGGGTGCCCAGAGCAGCTGTGGCAGCCCCTGGATCCCTGGCAGTGCCCAAGGCCAGGTTGGACGGGGCTTGGAGCAGCCTGGGATAGTGGAAGGTGTCCCTGCCATGGCAGGGGTGAAACTGGATGAGCTTTAAGGTCCCTTCCAAGGCAAACCATTCCATGATTCCACGGTTCTAAGTTTGGAAATGCCCATGAACATCCCGGAGCCACAAGGGGAGGACAGAGCCCGGCTGATGGGAGGCAGCGATCCCCAGGGCTCCAGAGGAGAGGAAAAGCAGAGTTCTTTCCCCATTGTGCTCTCTCCAAAGCCATCTGTGTTTGCAGCCCTTCCCAGGACGTGCTCAGGAGGGAACCATCTGTGTTTTCCCTGGGAGAGACAGCTTGTGGGGAAATAGACAGGTTGTTAACGAGACAGGCAGATGGCAAATCCAGCCGATGTCGTGATGACTGCACTCCAAAGGGATAATCAATAATCAGGCAATTAGGCTTGGCTTGGATCAGGAAGAGACTGGAGATGTTCAGGAAGATGCGTTTTCCAAGCCCCCTTTGGAGATTCAGGGCTGAAGCTTCTGCAGCAGCAGAGTTTTACAGGAAGCTCGTGCAGATCATGGAACACAAACCCTTAATCACAGCTGATTGTTCACAGAGCAGCTGATTGGCAATATGGGAATATTTTATGGACTATAACTTTATTTTGTTTCAAAGTGAATGTCTCATCTTCCTCCACGATTTCCCTCCTCTTATTTTCTTCCCTTTTTTTTTTTTTTTTTTGGTGTGTGTGTGTTTTTTGGGTTTAATTTTCAGAGTTCTTTTGGGGAATTTATTTAAATCTTATTTACTTAAGTTAAAATTTCTGACTTCACAAGATAATTTGAAGATAAGAGTCAAAAGCTTGTATGAAAAGAAAAAATCTTGTCCTTGACATAAAACACTTCTCTGGTAGATTTTATATGTGGATTTCAAAGAGTTTAACATGATTGAAAATGTTTTGGTGTGCTGACTTTCACTTTACTAAAGGGAGTTCCTTGAAACAAATATGGTCTCAGTTTAACCACATAGTTCATTAGTCTAGGAGTCTAATTAGCCTCCTGCACAACACAGAAAAAAAGATACCAAGGGAAGGCTGAAAGTGTTAAAATGTGCATGTTTTTTACTGGCCAGGCCTGATTGTTTCTTTCTGAAGTCAGTGTTTGAATTTAACTTTTTTTTGCTACATGAAATAGAGTTGAATATGAAATGCAGCCCTTCTAAATTATTAACATTAAATATTTACACTGAAGCAGACCAGCACGAAAAGGAAAAGTTAGACTGTGAGCATTCATGGATTAGGAGCACCTTCTCACCCCCCCCGAAATCCCCAAACAAACCCCAAACCAAAACACCACTTGCAAAATGAGTTGTTAAAAGCCTTGGGAATTGGACCCATCCGTGCAAAGTGAGGAGGAAGAGGAGCCAGGGCTGGAAGACTTGGAGATTCCAAATGTTTCATTTGCTGGAGTCCTCATGAGGAACTTAAACCAGAAAAATTCAGATTGCAAGTAAAACATAAATGTTTAACAGAGGTTAGGCATTGTTGGATTCTCAAGCTCCAGCAATATTTTAGTAAAAAAATCACTTTTTCCCCCAGAAAGATATTTTCCAGTTGAGTTACAGAGTAGTTCAAACACAACCAGTGACTTGGATTATGCAGAAAAGCAGATCTCGTGTTCAGTCCTTTTTGCCCTGCAGTCTGACTTGTTTTGACAGACCTTGGGCCATGTTTCCCTGCCAGCTGTTACCTATTAGAACTGGAATTATTTGTCTCCTGCTGAGATTGGCTGCTTCTGCACCAAAACTGAGCCATTTCTGGAAATCCCTTTTGGAGTTTATCGTGCACTCAGTGCAATTGGGGACTTCAGGCCAGCAAGGAGAAAATGTCCAATTTGTGAAATTTGGGGCACCTGGTTTTTGAAGAGTCCTCCAGAAGCAATAATTTCAGAAAGAGAAGACAAATCATTGCCAGACTCACCCAGAATGTGACACTTAAATCAGACTAGCCTGAAATGTTAATTTTATGTAGATAAACGTGCCCACACAAACGCTGTTATTATATCCCAATGCTGGGATTAAACCAGATTGTCAGAGTCTGAGCTTTCGACCAAGCAGATGCTTCTTATTTTATATTTTCTAGCTCTAAATTAATTCATCTCTCACCTATATCAGCATGTTTGGCCATGGTCTCTCTGCATTTTGCCTCTAGACTGATGAGTTGAATTATGTCAGTCTGGGTATTGATGAGCCCATGGAATCATGGAATGGCTTGGAAAGGACCTTAAAGGATCACCCAGTGTCACCCCTGCCATGGCAGGGACACTTTCCACTGTCCCAGGCTGCTCCAAGCCCCATCCAACCTGGCCTTGGACACTGCCAGGGATCCAACCAAATATTCCCACAAATTCAGAGAAGATCCAGAGAAGATCCAGAGAAGATCCATAACTCCTGGCCTTGCTCTGGGATCAGGGAGCAGCTTCTCTGATCCCTCACCACTGGTGGGTCTTTGGCTCCACAAGCACACATTCCACAGGGAGCAGACTTTGGTTAAGCACCCTGGGCCACCTTGGGCATCCCCCTGTCAGAGTTCAGCTCTAACTCCCTTTATGAGGAGCCTCCTAAAATCCATTCCTCTCTGGCTCCAATTCTGGACACAGTGGGTATGTCGATGCAGGAGTCCCCCACCGTGGGTGTAATTAACACTGACTCCATGATGCAGAAGGCTGAATCATTGCTTTATTCCTCTATACTATATTATTGCCATATTCTTAAGAAACTTGTAACCCCTTCCAGCCTGTCTGATAGAGGTTTGACCTCTTTGGTCAACCAACCAAAACACCACCACCCTTTGGTAAACCAATCTCCATAACACATTCCACATTTGCCTAGCAACAGGTGCAGCAAGTGGAGATAAGAATTCTTATCTCCAGGTTTTAATTCTTTCTCTGAGCTTTCTCACAGCTTTTCACAGCCTTCCCCAGGGAAAATGCCTGGGAATGCCTGTGCCTGCTCTCTGTGGAGAGAGCTGCTGCCACATGGGTGAACCATTGGCAGAGCTAAGGACTGAGAATTTCCATCTGACTTGGGGATGCAAACTGTGCTCCTGGCTGGTCCATATTCCTCATGAATAAGGAGTTCCTCACCCAGAGAGACACTGGAGCAAGCCCATCCCAGCTCCACAGGCAGAGCAGGTGCTGCTCTTCAGCTCCTCAGCAATTCAAGGAGAGCTTCACCCCAGGATGGCAGGGTCTGGGAGCTCTGAGCTCAGCAAAGCTGCACCACAAACTGCACCAAGGGCTGGGAACCCCAGTGGAAGAGCCGACTCAGGGCCCTGCAGCACTCTTGGGTTTGGTGTTGCTGGAATGGCTCCCGAGGTATTAAAGAGTCTTTTTCCCAGCCCTGAGACCAAAGAAGAAGTTGAGATTCCTCAGCTCTGGTTCTCAAGGTTGTTTATTCTCTGTTACCTATAACATTCTTTCTCTGACCTGCTGAGATCTGTCCAGCACATTGGTTCATGGCACACTGACTGCCCTTGGGGTGCTGTTATCTTTTTATACTAAAAACTACATGCACTTTATTTACAATAATTTTCCAATACCTAATCACCTATGTTAGACAGTCTGTCTCTACTCTAAACCAATCCAAAAGTGCCACCAGCACAGCAGAAGATGGAGGACAAGGAGAAGAAGGAGAAGGACAGGACACGCCCAGATTCCTCTATCTTGCCTCCTGAATCCCCATCCTAAACCCCCAAAATTCTACTTTTTCACCTTGTGATAAATTCACTGTCATTCTACTCCAATCCTTGTGGCTTGTAACTCCTCACACAAGGTTGGTAATTGTTTCCATGGGTTAAAATCAAAGGCACAGGTGTCTGTGACTCCGTGCCAAGGTCTCTGAGCCCCTGCCAGGGTCTGGAGTCCTCCAGGGAGTTTCCTGGGTTCTGACACAGCACTGCAGTCAGAGATGCTGATTTGGCTCCCAGGGATAAACCACAATCTCTTCTCATCAGTGCAAACTCACTGTTTTATGGGACAGCTTCTGCTTTTTACTAGAAATGTGTTTGGAAGGGAGGAGTGACTGTGCTTGGAAATTGAGATAGTGAACATAAAATCTTTATTCCAGATGTTTCAGTTTTTAGCTTGCATTTTTATTTCAAAACTTGTGAGTTTCATCTTCCCAAGTCCTTAAGGATGTGCTGAAATGGAGGAAAAATATGCAAGTCTGTACAAGAACAAGCCATTGAAAATATCTAAACTTTCCATTTAAAAATTTTAAATTGTATTTATTTTTGGAGTACTGGAAAGTTCTGTTCTTGATTCAGTGATTTTCTATGCAAAACTTTCCAGTGATTTTTCTCCTCTATTTGCTGCATTAGGTTGGTATCTTTGTTGAAGCAGGGAAAGATAAAGGTGCTTTTCCTCAGTGAAGGGCTGCATTTTGTGGAATCCTGGACTGGTTTTGGTTGGAAAGGCCCTAAAGCCCGTCCAGTTTCAACCCTGCCATGGCAGGGACACCTTCCACTATCCCAGGCTGCTCCAAGCCCCGTCCAACCTGGCCTTGGGCACTGCCAGGGATCCAGGGGCAGCCCCAGCTGCTCTGGGCACCCTGTGCCAGGGCCTGCCCACCCTCCCAGGGAACAATTCCCAATTCCCAATCTCCCATCCAGCCCCGCCTTCCTTCAGCTTAAGGCCCTTCACTCTTGTCCTTGTCCATGCTCTTGTGAAAAGTTCCTCTCCAGAGCTGTGGGAAAAGTTTCTGTTCCTATAAACTCATTCTGACATTGTTTAACTTTTCAGCATTTATATTGAGCATTTTTCCTGTTTGTTTTGGTCATCAGGAGGAATTTTTTCATGGAAAGGGCGGCCAGGCATTGGAAGTGCCCAGGGAGGGGAGGAGTCCTCAGCCCTGGAGGTGTCCATGGATGTGGCACTCAGTGCCCTGGGCTGGGGACAAGCTGGAGATTGGTGACAGGCTGCACTCAATGACCCTGGAGAGCTCTTCTTTCATGATTCTACAATTCTCTAATATCTTGTATTTCATTGTTTGTCAATAATGGACCTCAACAGATGGTGCTATCAATGAATATCCAACAAAACTCTTTAAAAAGTGTCTAATGCTTTAGAGAAGTGCAGCAGTTCCTAAGTACTGACTGAAAATCTGGTATTTTCCATGTCCAAATATCCTGTTTATACTGGAAAGTGTTTGATTACAGCAAGCTGCAGACATTTTCATCTAGAAAGAGATGAGACATTTCAATCAGTGCTGAACAGCAGAGGAACTTAATGATGTGAAAAAACCGTAAAAGCCAGACTACATTAACTCTTATATGATAACACATTATCTGTGCTAGAGGGAGCAGAGTGTTCATGAAATAATGGGGAAATAATAAAACTAAGATACACTGGACCAGAATTCCTTTTGTGAAACCAGGGAATATTTTTGGTAAGCTGGTATCTCACAGAATTCCTGTTTTAATGAAGTATTATATAAAACGGAAATTAATTGTCAGGTGTTAATTTCTGCTGAAATAGGAATTCTGAACGTGGGAAGGCTCTTTTCAGGTTCTCCAGCCCAGTTTTCTAAGGAAATGAGGCTGCTGCACAGGTTTCTGTCTGTGTTTGAACCCATGGGTCAAGTTCAAGGGAATCTTAGGAGGAATTAGAGGTGTCAAAGGTCAGACAGGCCTGTGGATTTTGGGAAAATCAGAAGCCATATGAGCCATGCAAGAGATCCCATAAATCAGGAATGGATCAGACCCTGTAAGGCCCCAGATGTCCACAGGTGTGAAGGTCCATGCAGGAGCAGTGGGTCAGGCATGAACCCAGCAGCAATTCCTGAACCCATGGGAATTCCTGGAGGCCAGGCCTGGATTCCTGGTACAGAACCTGCAGGCTGGAGGCATTAATGGGGATTACACTGTCTTGGTTTGGAAAGACAGGAGTCTGCTAAGGAAGGCTTCTGCCTCCCTTGAAATGAAGAATGTAAACCCTTCCCACCCCTCCAAATTGCTATAAATTTGAAATTAAGGGGCTCTCAGGCAAAAATATGGGAACAGGAAATAACAGTTCTTTCATAGGGAAAGGAAAAAAAAAAAAGGATAAAATAAACAATGCAATACACCGGAACAACACTGACAGAGTCAGAACCCAACCTGACACCCTGTGGGTCAGGGTGTTGGTAGCAGTCCCATTGGAATTGTGGCTGCAGCCCTCCTGCAGTGTCAGGGGTGGTTCTGCTGGTGCAGGGATCCTGTAGAAGGGTTGATTCTTCCTCTGAAGATCCAGTGGAGGAAGAGGCAGCTGCTGTTCCTCTGGGGAATCCCGTGGAGAAAGCCATGCTGGTGTCTCAAAAACCTCTGGATTATATCCAGGTAGCAATGCTTGGCTCCTCCCTCTGGGCTCACATTTGCCAATGGGATGCTGTAGTTCTTATCAGCCATGCAGTGACATTCAATAGCTGTTATCAGCAATGTCCCCTCCCGAGGGAGGTGTGAATGTGGTCACTCAAAGAGTGAGATAAAGCAAACTGCCCACTTGACAAAGGTAATCTGCCACACAGATTGTAATAGAAAACATCTTGCATTGCAATCTGGAACAACACCAAGCCCTCAGGGAGGGATCTGCAGTGGGACTGGGGGACAGGAGCTGCACTCCCTGCCCTGGGGACATGGAGGTGCTGAGACAGACCCACACATGAGAAGGGCATTGGTGCCTCATCCTTCCCAAATGTAATTTTTGCATTCAGGACCGGAGAAGCTCCTGGTGCCCCAGCAAGGCTCCGAGGGTCATTTCCTGTGAATATCTCGGGCATCTGTGAGCAGGGCTGACACTAATGCCGAGTGACAGCAGCGTCTTCTAGCCCAGGGCATCGTCAGCAGGGCCGGGTGCTCCGAGCTGACAGCCGGGCTCCCTGAGCTGTCACTGCCTCTCCTGAGCTGTCCCAGGGAGAACAGCAGCAGCAGCAGCCATGCTGACATTGTTTAACTTCTTAGCATTTATATTGTGCATTTTGCCTGTTTGTTTTGGACATCAAGAGGAATTTCTTCACAGAGAGGGTGGCCAGGTATTGGAAGTGCCCAGGGAGGAGAGGAGTCCTCAGCCCTGGAGGTGTCCCAGGGAGAGAAACAGCAGCAGCAGCCATGCTGGGGGAGGGAGGGGGCCCTGGGAGCTGTGAGGGCTGAGGGAAGGCAGGGGGAGCCTTGTCAGCCCAAACCAGGCTGCAGGGCTGACTCAGGACCTGGAGCTGACCCACCTGGAGCCAGGGAGGATGGTGCCTGCAAATGCTGCTGGAGAAACGGTCCTGTCCTGCTCCAGCTGGGATGGGGGTCATGTATTGCAGGCAGCTCCTGCAGGGCTGAGCCTTGGGATCACTCTGGGAACAGGGCTTTGGGATCACACAGGGCTGAGCTGTGGCTGAGCTTTGGAATCAGGGAGTTCATTCCCTGAATCAAGGAGGTTTCAGTGTCCTTGCTCTGCTGGAGAGAAGCTGCACAGAAGTCAGGAAGGAGCAGGTCCAGGACAGCTGAGCTGGCTGAGGGATATTCCAGACTGGGAAACATCATGGACAGGACATTAACTGCACCCAGCTGTGTACAAGGGGCCATCCCCTGTCTTTGGGAAGGGAACAGGGCAGATGCATCTCTGTGATGGGAGCTGGGGACTTCACATCCTGGCTGGAGAAGGGTCTCTGTGCCTTGACCCCAGAGTGGTTTGGGTGGAAATGGACCCCAAAGCCACCCAGTACACCCCTGCCATGGCAGGGACACTTCCCACTATCCCAGGCTGCTCCAAGCCCTGTCCAACCTGGCCTTGGGCACTGCCAGGGATCCAGGGGCAGCCCCAGCTGCTCTGGGCACCCTGTGCCAGGGCCTGCCCACCCTCTGAGTGAAGAATTCCTTCCCAATCAGGGGCTATTTTCATTCTGGAGAACATTTCCACAATAAAAGGGCTGGATATGAACCTGAGCTTGTTCCCCTGAGCTTAGGATCATCCCTGAGAAAGCACAGAAGAATGTGAACTTCTCCCAGAGCTGGGATGGTGCCCACAGGGTTCCACAAATGTCCTGAGCAGGATGTGGGACAGAGGGACCTTTTAATGTGCCCTTTTAATGCAAAGGGAGCAGCTCCTCCATGGCTGTTTCAGTGCCTCTTTTCCCAACACTTGAAACAACAGTGATTGTATTGAGATATTGAATAAGAAATATCTTTAATTTTCCATGGTCTAAGGGGTGACAATTTGGGATCAGTGCAGTCAGGGCAGCTCAGGGGAAGAGCTGAGCTGTCAGAGTGGGGGTCAGGCACAGGCCCCACTGCAGTCAGCCCTGGTGCATGGATCCCACCTTACTGGGATTCACACAGCAGCAGCATTTGAGGAAGCACCATGAGCTCTCTTCCTTTGGTACTCAGAGTTCCTACACCCAGCACAGTAAAATAGCCTGGGGTAGTGCAAAGCCCCAAAAATGAAACAGGAGAGGTGTGAAGCTCTGAGCTGGAAGCTCTGCAGAGGTCCAGGGAAATCTGCTAGGATCACGCTGCACATTTTTTAGATAGCTGGGAGTTTCCTATTTGGCTTGAGAGAACCACCTCTTTTGTGTTCCTGTTCAGAGGGAGCACTGGGCTCCCTGGGAATTGCTCAGTTCCTGGTTTAATGCATGTTATATTTGCCCAATTATCCCATCATCAAAAAAAAAGCAGACAATATTAGAGGTAGCAGCAATTTTAATTGAATAGTTTGGAAAATATATAAAATCGGATACACTTGAAATATTGACAATATAATTTGATTAAAATAAGTGATAATTTGGTTCCAATAATAGCGCATAAGCAAAAGATAACCGCGGGGTACAGAGTGCAGGGCTCTGGAACCCGTGCCACGTCACGTACAAGCTTCCCAAGTGAAGATTCCTCCCTTTTATGCCATGTGTCAATGCCATCTCCTCCCATTTTTGATTCATCACACTTCTACCTCCACCTCATCACCACCTTCACCGCGTATGTGCCACCACTCATTTTGGTGGTCGCACCACTTTTTGAAGGTCGTCTCTGATGAAGGCCTCTCCTCTTCCTCGATGTCCTTCAACTCACCCTTGGATCACACATGTGCACCAAGCTAGTATAATGTAAGCTAAAACTAACATAATATTATATTTAAGCATCAAAGCAATAAATATCTTATAGCTGGCATTTTCCTGGGACCCAACCAAATTTTCCCTTCTTTCTGTTAATTTTCTGTTACCTCTTGCTTTTTCCTTCCTTGAACATCTTCAGGAAAGGGTGGGGGGGTGGAACCCCTCCTCTCCCTTTCTTCCTTGGCATTACACCTTTTAACTGTTTTATTATTTCCAAATATTAATTACTGTATCAATATTGATTACTGCTTCAATTTTGTCAGCACGAATCAAACCTATTTACCACAATACAGAATTTTAAATCAGGTCTAAAATAGCTGCCAAGACCTGAGTGAGACAGTTGCCCTCCCTGCAGCAAGGTCCAACATCCCACCTTGAACCACAGCAGGAAAGTTCTTGTGGGTCCAGCAATGGCCCATGGTGTCTGGGGAACTCATCTGTACTGGGAATATTGACACTTTAACCTCAGATTTATCTGTCTCACTGAGAGCTGGGCTGGAACTGGTTAACAAAGCTAAACGCTTTGAGATTCTCAGATGAAAGGCAGCCTAGAGGTCCAAAGGATGTAGAGCGTTTATTACCAGCTGAGAGAGACATGAGGAGCTGCAGCGTGTTGAAAGGAGTCCTGCCAATTAATTTGCACTTAAACAGAAGTGTTGGGGTTGTTGTGTTGAAAGTTTTGTTTTTCAGAAAATTGAAAAATAAGAAGTCAAACCAAAATCAAAAAGAAAAAGGAAAGGGTCAAGACTCGTTGGATAATGTAATGCCTTTGCAGGTTCAGTTTTGCTGATGAAAGCTTTAGTACTTGAAAACTCTGTGATTCTCTGATTCTCAACAATAATGCACAGGAAATATGTAAAGGCTCCTTTACTGCTGTGAAAAGCAGGTAAAATAAAGCTGCTAAGAAAGTGAAGATGCTGTGGTGAACCAGTCTGTCCACAAGGAGGGAAAAATGGTTTGGCTGCTTTCTCCTCCGAGCTGAAGTACAAGACACAACCAGAGCACCTAACCCAGGAACAAATCCCTGGCCTTTGGAAGGTGCATTAATGAGGCTCTAATTAGAGGTGGGGAAGGAGGAGGGAAGGGCAGAGCAGAGGCAGGATCTGCCCTGCAGAGCCCAACACAGGAGGGACCTGGAGCTGCTGGAGAGCCCAGGGAGGCTCCAGGATGATCCTAGGGATGGAGCAGCTCTGCTGGGAGAGCTGGGATTGTTAAATTGGAGAACAGATCAGAGGTGACCCCGCTGTGGCCTTGCAGGGCCTGAGGGAGCCACAGGAAAGAGAGGATTTCCAAGGGATGGAGGGACAGGCACAGGGAATGGCTCCCACTGCCAGAGGGCAGAGCTGGATGGGATATTGGGAATGAGGAATTGTTCCCTGTGATGGTGATGTCCTGGCACAGGGTGCCAGAGGAGCTGTGGCTGCCCCTGGGTCCCTGGCAGTGTCCAAGGCCACCTCTCCTGAATAAGAGGTGGATCTATCACGCTATTTTGAATTCAGAAAGAAGTTCAAGTTAAACCATTGGCTCCAGAGAGCTGCTGCTGGCAGAGCTGGTGAGGGATGTGGATCTGCTGTGGAAGTTCCATCATCAGCTCCTCATTTTAGGATCATGTTTGTGGTTTTCTGTAACACAACAGCTGTGGTACCCTACAAAGGGGCTGCAGCTCCTGGGCACTGGTTCTGGAGCAGCAGAAGTGCCTTGCCTAGTGCAGATCCTCAGGAGAAACAACCCCTGGGTGCCTCCACGGCACTGCAGGGAGGGCAGAGGGCGTGTGGTGGACACAGGGGGCTAAAAGAAAAGAGATGAGAGAGACCCTGAGTGGTCCAGGTGGAGATTGAGGGGTCTGTGAGCACCTGAACACCATGATTTGGACTCTGCAATTAAAAATACAGACCAAACTTGGGGTAATTATCCTGGCAGTCCTCACCAAGCTCCAGAGAGACAAGGAACCCATCTGTGCTCAGATCAAAGCCCCTCTTTTGGAAATACAGGAGTTGAGTCATTCCTTGCTCTCCACAGAGATCACAGAGCTCTTGTTTGCCATTCTTGCAGTGCAAAGTCCACAAAATCTACAAGTATAATAAAATTATGTGTGTGGGGAGAGGAGGGAAGAAATGTAAATTTGTGTTTTGATGGTTTATCTTGGAAAACAAAAAACAAAATAATGACACCTGTTGTTTCCACCCAGACTGTGCTTTTATTTGGATGCTTTTAAGAAAGTGAATGATATTTGTCAGTAAATATCCACTCCAGCAATGCGGGGGAATGTTGAGTTTGTGAAGGTCCCCAGGATAAGGTGAGAGATGAGAAACTGACTCCATGTTATCTGAAGGCTGATTTATTATTTTATTATATTATTTTATATTAAAGAGTACTATACTAAAATTATACTAAAGAAAAAGGATACAGACAGGCGGCTTAACAAGAATGATTACTAAACACTTGTGACTGACTCCTCAGGGTCTGACACAGCTGGCTGTGATTGGTAATTAAGTAAAAACAATTCACATGGAACCAATCAAACATTGATGAGTTGGTAAAAAATCTCCGGACCACATTCCAAAGCAGCAAACACAGGAGAAGCAACCAAAGAATTATTGTTTTCATTCTTTTCTGAGGCTTCTCAGCTATCCAGGAGAACAAAACCCGGCAAAGAGGATTTTTCAGAAAATATGACGTTGACAGGGGGAATAGGGCTTTTTCATACAATCCCAGATTGGTTTGGGTTGGAGGAGGCTTTAAAGCTCTTCCAGTTACACCCCTGGTCTGCAGGGACACCTTTCACCAGCCTGGGGTACTCAGAGCCCCTTCCCAAGGTTTTGTATCCTCTGGTCCCTTGTAAAGCTGAGTGAGTGACTGATGGATGCTCTCAAAGAGCCTTTGGTGTATTTTGGGACAGGAAAAGGAGATGGTCCCAAGGCAGTCATTTCTCATGGATTTTTATTTCTTTTTTTCTGATTGACCCTGGCCTCAGCAAATCCTTTATTTCTAAGAAAACTAAAGGGTATAAAAGAAGGGTTTGTTGTTTCTTTATGCGTTAACTGAACTTTGGTGGATTTCTCAGGAGAGGTTTAACCTTTGCCTCTGCTGGTGCAACTGGAACATGTGAAGAGCTGAAAGGATGGGCTGGGAGCATGGGGAAGGCTGGAAAATAGGCAGGGATGCCTTAAGATAAAGCAGCAAACAGATGGGGGAAGAGTTTTAAAATGAGCAATGCAGAGCCCATCCCATTGCCCAGAAACATCCCAGGATGTGTCCCTGTGTCTCCTGGGATTCAGAGGGGCAGAAAACCTTGTCTGAAAACTCCCCAAGTCCTTTTACGCTGAATTCAGATGTTCAGACTTTCTCCTCAGTTGACAATCCCAGCACAGGGCTCTCCTGTGATGATGGAATTCTGCTCTGAGGGATCCCTGCCCCAGCTCCCTTGTGCCCAGGGGAAGATCTGAGTTACAATTCTGCTCCCAGGAACCTCTCCCTGAACCTCCTCTCTCCTCTGCAGGGCAGCTCCTGGAGCTGGGCTACAGCTGATGTGAGGGTCAGTGACATTTTCCACCTGGTTTCCCAGGAAAATCTGCAAAGTGTCTGCACATCAGCTCTGAACTGAAGTCTGATAGTGATCAGTCCCTGAAAAAATGAAAATAAAACTTCCTTGCTCTGAGGCTTTCTTGTAAACCAGGAAGTCAGGGGAGGAAGAACACCTCTGTCTCTGCAGGAGCAAAGTGTTGCTCCCAAAGAGATTTGAGTGAAGACAGGATGGATGCAGGGAATGGCAGCTTTGCTGGCCCTGTAGGAGGGGAGAAATCATTCCCCATGCCAGGGCCTAATTCTGATCTGTATTTCAGACAGTCTGATGCTCTTGGTGCAACTCCTATGTCAGGTGTGGCTTTCAAAGCAGAGGGGCTCCCACTGGAGCAATGTTTTGGCTTTGGACAGCTCAGCACAGTTCTGTGGGCTGGCCTTAGTCAGATACAAAATCTAAACAAATAATGAGCAATATCTAAACAAATAATGAGCAATATCTGCTCTCCTCTCCCTCGGCTGTCTGGCAGAGGAGGGTTCAGCTGCAGGTACAGCTCATTTGTCAATGATGCCACAAGCTCCAGTGTCCCCTGTGTGGGAATCTTTAAAATCAGAGAGTTTTGGGAAAGCTGCAAAAGGCAGGCCTCAGAGACAGCAGAACTGTGATTGGAACTAAGCAGTAGCCATGAGATTGGTCAGCAGAAAAATTATGTAAGGAGTAGAAAAGTAAGGACAAATAGAACAATGGTCTGTGTATTAATACTTGTCTAGAATACCTCCTTAAGCTGCAGAAAAGTTTATCTAGTGAGATTATTAGGAAGTTTTAAGCTTAATAATGGAGCTCTGTGCATTGGGTTTTAAGGCTTACAAGCAGGTATTGTATTTAAAATAATCAGGCATTGTTTTAACCACAGGTACCTGCGTTTACAGTGACTGCATGGAACTACTGTCAATGTGCTTTTGCTTTATGTGATTGGGCAAAAAACTTATAAAGTGAGTTGTAACATTGAGCTCTTGGTCTGCTGCCTGGGATGTGAGCTGGTGGCATCTTCCCATTGCCATAACCATGTAATGAGACCGATGCTGGAAAATAAAACAGCTTTAGAGGTGACCCCAGCACTCCCAGCCTGTTTGTGATTTATACAGAGACCCCAGCTGGGGATACCCCTGCAATGCTTCCAGGGACTGATTACAGGGTTCAGCACTTTAACAAATGCTCCTGCTATGCACTGAGGGAAACAAAGACAGGGTAGGACTTGCTAAGTGTGGCTGGAATTGTGATGTCCTTCAACGAAATGACAAGTGTTTAGAATGAATCATGGAATCCCATGGGTTGGGTTGGAAGGGACCTTAAAAGATCATCTCATTTCATCCTCTTGCCATGACAGGGACACGTTCCACTAGACCAGGGTGCTCCAAGCCCCATCCTACCTGACCTTGGACACTTCCAGGGGGAAGCCACAACCTCATCCCAACCTTTAAGTTCAAATTCCTCTTATACTCCACCACTCTCTTACTTTTTTTGAGCACTCCTACATATAAAGGATGCAAGACTGTTCCACCTGTGTCCTTCCCTGAACCTTGCCAGTCTATTTTAGACCCAGATTAAGTTGTGGGCCCTCTGAGGCAGAAATAAAGCACCTGTCATGGCTGCAGAGCTCCCATCAGCTCTGGCAATAATTTTAATCATGAGTAGCTCTGTAATTTGCCAATCCTTCTGCAGAAATACCAGAGATCCCTTGTGTGGGATGTGTGTGCACCAGGGTCCCAGAGGCCATATGAGGCCCTCAGACAGTTTCATGTATTCAGTCAATTTTATATACTCAGCCAACTTTATACACTCAGCCAATTTCCATAGTTTCCCCTTAGTTCTGGGAAGGGCCCACTCAGGCAGGTAATGCCCTTCCCTCTCCTGCACGCAAGCTTGGCTCTGTGTCCTTGGTTACAATATAAAAATGGATTCTACTCCCATTGTCCTGGTTTAGGGCAAATTTGGGAGAAAACCTCCAAAGGAGGGCCCCTCCAGAAACCAAACCCACACGGCCCCTCCCACCCCAACCAGTTCAGGAAGGATTCCTTGGAGAGAAGTGAAAAGAACCTGTTTATTTAACAGGCACAGCACCCCCAGCACACAAAATGAACAACACCAGGTGACATCACTCTGTCACCACTCTGAAAAAGATGACAAATTCAGAGTGTCTCTCTTGGGGGTGGTCACTCTGTTCTCAGTCCCTCCTGTGCTGGGGCAGCTGCTGCAGCCACAGGGTGCAAACTCTCGGTGTTCCCAGGTCCCAGCCCGGAGCAGGTTCGAGTAGGTCCAAAAAGGGAAAGGAGAAACAGTCCAGGGAAAATTTGGACTGCTTAGCTAAACTAACTAATGAGCAAGAGCAAAGCAGGAGCAAAGCAGAAAGCAAAGCAAAAAGCAAAAGCAGCACCATGCCCTGCCCTGTCTGTGTGTCCCGCCAGACACAGGGGAGCAGCTGAGAGCAAAACCAAAACAAAACATTTGCTCTTCAGAGCCAGTCTTGAAGGCACAGAACATGATATCCAGCATAAACAGAACACAGGAATGGGGACACAAACATCATAACATCACCCTAGGACACTCATCCTCAAAAGCTGCTGAAACCAGGAGGGGCATTGTTTTTTCCTTATCTCCTGTTAAGGGGCCCATCAATGTCTTGCCATGTGACTCAGAGATAACTCTCTCAGGGAGCCATTTCTGTTCAATGGGTAATCAAGGACCCACTGCATGACTCTCAACGATTTCAGCCCATTGCGAGATGCTCTGCCCAGGGGGGAGGAGCTAAGCATCCCCAGCTGGATATAATCTGGGTTTTGGGACACCACAAGCAGTATTTCCACTGGATTCCCAGAGGAATGGCCACCCTTACCCACTGGTCTTCCAGAGGACAAGAGATAACAGATGGTTTCTACAGGATCACCACTTCAACAAGATCATTTCATCCAGGTACTGCTGCCACCACCCTAATTAGCAAGCTGTCAGGTTGTATTCTGCCAGTAGATTTTTTTTCTTTTGTAATATTGCATGTAATTGGCTTTTCCCCCCTTTTCCTAATAAATTGTATTTCTGACTTGGAGTCTCTCACTGGTTTTGCTTTTAAACCAGAACACTCTGTAAGGATTTTCTCCATCCCAATACCCTTTCTACATGGAATTCTCCTCTAGACTGGCTCTTACCTCTGTTGCCTCAGAGGTACAGACAGAGCAGCTGTGGAGCTCCTTTAGGCTTTTCCCGCTGGCAGCATGAGAGGTTTCACCTTCCTCAGCCAGCTGTAAATTAACTGTGCCGGAGTAGCAGCTCCTGCCCTTTGCATCCAACGTTCAGGTACTTGTGAGCTCAGGTTCTCTGCTGCTGGACCATCTCTAGACAGCTCCACCCTGACCTTCCTGGACAGCTGGACACTTGAGGTGACCCCAGCAGATGTTGTGGGACATTGGACTCAGTCTGGAGATTTGGGGTAACTTAAATGTGACCTTCCAGGAGCTGAAGGGGCTACAAGTAATGTGGAGAGGGACTGGGGACAAGGATCTGGGGTGGCAGGACAAGGGGAAATGGCTTCCCACTGCCAGAGGGCAGAGTTAGGTGGGATATTTAGAAGGAATTGTTCCCTGGCAGGGTGGGCAGGCCCTGGCACAGGGTGCGCAGAGCAGCTGGGGCTGCCCCTGGATCCCTGGCAGTGTCCAAGGCCAGTTTGGATGGGGCTTGGAGCAGCCTGGGATAGTGGAAGGTGTCCCTGCCATGGAAGGGGGTGGCACTGGATGAGCTTTAAGGTCCTTTCCAACCCAGTCCACTCTGGGATTCTGTTTATGGAGCAGAAGGGACAGCAAGTGTCACACGTGGCACGTGTGGGGAGATGTGGAATTGGTTCTTAACCCTCTAAACCCATTTATCAAACTCCTCACAAATTCTGGTGAACGAGTTATAGATATGGAGCAAGTAAAGAAAAATCTCTGGAGCAGGTTAATATTTTAAAGGTTGTGCCAAATTTTAAAGATAACATGGTGTAGTCCAGCTGCTGCTGCCCCCCCAGCCCCAGAGCAGTGCCTGGAGCTTTCTCTGTGTGCCCAGAACTGCTGCACCCAGAGTGGCACCAAAGGGCTCTTGGAGTTCCTGGGCTGAAATAGGATTTGCCAGCATGCTTTTGATTGACTTAAAGGCCTGGAAAAGTGCTTTAGAGAATATTAGTTATTTTCTAATTAGGTTTTTTCCCTGTGGACCCTGTTTTCTTCTCTCCAACTTCACTGCGCAAATCCATGGGGTTTTTCCCCCCCAGGCTTTATTTAAAACATTCTCAATGCAAAGGCAGAACTCAAAATCTTTTCTCTGTAGATACTTTTTGTATTTGTGCTTTTTTAATGAAACAACTTTATGATTGACTGTTGAGTTGTGAATCTGAGCTGTCCACCTGGGATTTGGATTAAAAAGAGGTGAGTTGATGATGGACTGGTAGTACCTTCTCAGGCACTTCCACTTAATCTATATTTTCAATTAGAGTGGTGACTATCTTGATATCCTCTTTTCCATCTGATGTGGTTGAGGATTCAGGACTTTATGGCAATGATACTCAGCTAGAAAAGCTGGGACAGCTGGAGCAATGAATTTATGGAATCCTGGAATGGTTTGGGTTGGAGAGACATTAAAGCCCACCCAGAGCCACCCCTGCCACGGCAGGGACACCTCCCACTGTCCCAGGCTGCTCCATGCCCTATCCAGCCTGGCCTTGGACACTGCCAGGGGTGATTTTCAGTCCAGCAGCTCCTGTAACCTCCTCCCTTTGAATTTATTCTTCTGCCTCCTGCCTTTCCCCTGCTTTTCAAACATCCTGTGCCGAGCTGTGACAGAGCTGGGCAGGTTTAACCCCAGAGTCCAGGCAGGGGCTGCCTGAGGCCAAAACAAAGGGGAACAGCAGGATCTGCTTTTCCATTCTGTCTGGGCTGCAGAATGTGGAATAGCACAGAACCTTCGTGCTCCATCTCATAGCACTGATCTGCCCCTGAGGGGGATACAGAATATCTATTTAATATAGTTATAATTAATTGATCTATTAGAACATAGCATGGAGAATGGAGGCTTTGGGAGAGCTCATCGTGGCCTTCCAGTCCCTAAGGAAGGCTGCTAAAAAAGTGGTAGTGACAGGACAAGGGACAATGGGTTCCCACTGCCAGAGGGCAGGGTTTGATGTGATATTGGGAAGAATTTCTTCCCTCTGAGGGTGAGGAGGCCCTGGCACAGGGTCTCCAGAGAAGCTGTGGCTGCACCCTCCTGCAAATCTCTGCAGACCCCAACTCTGCCTTTAAAGCAAAGCTCTGCCTGTGTGTTTTCCATGGTCCCTCAGGTCTGTTGAAAACCCCGTGCTGGGCTGCAGAACAGGGAATTTTCAACATCAAACCTCCCTCTGTCCAGTCTGAAAGCTCCCCAAGCTGTAAAATTGGGAAGAAGAATTCTGATGCTTTGAAGAGCAATGACATCAGATTGTTCTGCTTCTGTTTTCTGTAGATCCAGAGTCTGTTGTCCAGATGGTGGATCCACCCTCCATATTCAGCAGTGAGAGCTTGTTCTTACACGGAAATTGTGCTAATTAAAAAATAGCATTTTACTGAAAATAGAATAAAAATATTTGGAAGTTTTGAAGCATTTTGGAAGCAAATAAAGATACTGCAAAGAAGGACAGCAGTTCTGCCTCCCAAAGAAAACAGGGGTTTTTGCCTTAATTCCTTAAGAAAGTTGGGGTAAAATTTTTGGAGGAGATGCAGTATGAGGTTTTCCATTTTAGGGACAAAACTTTCTAAGCTGCAGAACCTGAGTAGTATTGAGTGGTAAGAGTGGGAGAAATTACACTCAGAGTGCCTAGGGACTGCTCTAGCTCTGGGCAGAGGTGAAGTCCATGTGAGTAAGGAAGGGAGGGAGAAACAAACCCCTATCCCTTCTGTCACCATAGTGTTTTATGAAAAATCCCTTCACCAGGATTTCTTCTCATGGGAAGCTGGGAAGCTTCAGCTTCTCCATGTTTTGCTCCTCTGGAATGTGATTTAGAGAATTGTTTACCCAGCATGCAAATTGTTTTAACTTAATGATCAATCACAGCCAGCTGTGTTAGACTTGCTGAGTCAGTCACGAGTTTTTATTATTCATTCTTGTCTAGCTTTCTCATGTATTCTCTCTCTTTCTTTAGTATAGTTTTAGTATATAATTTCTTTTAATATAACATAACGTATCATGACACATGACATTAACATAACATATGACATAACAACATAAACATAACATCATATCATAAAATAGTAAATCAGCCTTCTGAGAACTTGGAGTCAATTCTCATCTCTCACCTTGTCCTGGGGACCCTCAAAACACCACAACACCCTTCCTGCAGAGAAAAGGAAGCTCCTGCCCTCACTCCTCCCATCCAGGTGGGGGTACACTGGCACAGGTTGTGGCTGCCCCTGGACCCCTGGAAATATCCACAGCCAGGTTGGACAGGGCTTGGAGCAATCTGGGATAGTGGAAGGTGTCCCTGCCATGGCCCGGGTGGGTTCTTGAAGTCCCTCCCAACCCAAACCAGTCTGGGATTCATCATTCCATGATCTCTTGTTGTTATGCCTTGAGCTGATCTGGTTCATTGTGCTGGGAGTGGTGCCAGCTCTGTGGCAAGACTGGAGCCAGGAAAAAGAGGGAATGGGGAGGAAAAAGCCCTGAGCTGAGCACAGTCCCTGTCTCTGTGAAGGCTGAAAAGCATCCAAGGCTGCCAGATGTAAAAATTCCTCTCACTGATGTTTCTCCCAGTGGAAAAGCAGTCAGAAATGGTGGCCTGAAATCAAGTCAGGGACTCAGTTGTCACCACTCAGTCCTGTACTCCAGAGGACCAAAATCTGCAAAGAAGGCCAGAAAAATATGCGAGAGATAAAATTCTTTCCCTGTGGAGCTGAATTCATCTTGCCAAGCAGGATTTGTGCTTTTGGGAGAGGTTTCTCTTTTTTCAGCATCTGATTTGGATCTTTTATTTTCCTCTCTTTTTTTCCCACTGAATTCCTTCAAACACTTCCTTGATTTTCATTGGAGTGTCATGTGGAGCCCAGCCCCTGGAGCAGAGGAGACATTAAATTGGTGTTGCAGATAAAATCAGCAAATTGCACAAGTCAACAGCAAAAGCTCCTGACATGGACATGTCCCCTTAATAATGAATCATTGCCAAGCATCAGGTGCTGAATGAGAGGATCTCGTGAATGAACCAGCTCCTAAATCTTTCCATTCACACTGGAGGAAGAGGCCAATGCCATTTTTCAATGAATATTTCTGGTCACAGGAAAACAAGCTGTTAACAGGCAACATCCAAAGGAATAAAATGAAAATATTTAAGTTTCAAGGCTAAGTCCACATTCCAAGGAAGGACTGAAATATATATGCACAAATATAAATAAATACAAATACAAAACAAAATAGAAACGTCATTTAAATGGTTTCCAGGTGCTTAGAAAGATCAGGGCGTTGCCACAACAAACACCTGGAAAGGCGAAGTCCCTGGAAAGGCTTCTCAGCGTGATACTGCCCTCGAAGAGCCATGGAGGAAGAGCAAGCAGGGAAATGTGAACCTGTTTCCTCACAAATTTTGGTCCTATTCACACTCAAAAAATTCTCTTGGAGTGCTCAGGCCCTGGTGGTTTGGCTGTGGCTGGATTCCAGGTGCTCCCAAAGCTGTTCTGGCCCTGCCCTTCCCAACTGGACAGGGCAGAGGAAATGGGATGTAAGGCTCTGGGTTGGGAGAAGGACAAGGAGAGATCAGACAACAGCTCCTGCCTTGAGCAAAACAGACCCAGCTTGGGAAATTGAGTTTAATTTACTGGCCAATAAATCAGAGTAACATCATTAGAAATCAAACAAACTCTTAGAACCCCTTGCGTGGTGCTCCCAGGAACTAGGTGGGCCTTCCAAAGGAAGAACCTCCTTCCCCATGTGTTTGTTCCCTTTAAAACACATTTTCTGGCACAGGGGGAGTGGCGGTTTTGTTCTGAGTTCTTGGCACCCCCCTGATGAACTTCTGCCCTGAAAGTGAATTAAATCAGTATTTTATTCCCTGTCTAGGAGACGCCGCTGCTTTGGAGGCTGGAGTGTAATGAACTTGCTGTTTATTACAATTAACAAATAAATCCCTGCATCTTTAAATTAGATCGTAAATCTCTCCGTGCAATTCAATACTGCAGTAATGATGTTTTCCTTCCCAGAAGAGATTCTTCAGTGATAGGAGCCAGGCAACTTCCCTTCCAAATAATGAGACCCCGAGGACATTCCCTGTGACACATTTGGCCTCTTTGTCAGTGGCTTCCTTCCCTCAGAATCATCTGAGATGAGGTTTGAGCACAGCTCTGCCAGCTGGTGAATGATAGCGGCTCATGCTGCAGGAAAAAGGCTGTCTGGAGCTTCCCCCAGGAGTCTGGATATGGCTTTGGGAATGGAGTGGTTTATTGGGGTTATAGTGCTGCCCCACTGATGGTGGCACTGGCTGAACTGGAAGATCTCTTCCAATGGCTGCTGCCACATTTCTCTGCACAAAGAAAAGCAAGGCACAATTCTTCCCAAGAATATTTCTAGGTTTCACATTCTCTGAACCTCAGAGAAAGGAAAAGCAATTCTTATTTCCTTTGCTGTGCTTGTGTTTGTGCAAAAGTAGAATGCAATGTGGGGACTGTTTACCCGCAGTGATGGTTCCTTGGCCTGTCAGGGCCACGTGTGTGTGTGTGTCTGTGTGTGTGTCGGGATGTCAGAACCCAGGACATTGCTCTGGCTGCTCTGGAGTACTCAGGGCCCTGCCAGGGGGCTCAGAGACCTTGGCATGGAGTCACAGATACCTGTGCCTTTGATTTTAGCTCATGGAAACAATTACCAGCCTTGTGTGAGGAGTTACAAACCACAAGAGTTTGAGTAGAATGACAGTGAATTTATCACTGGGTGAAAATGTAGAATTTTGGAGGTTTTAGAATGGGGGTTCAGGAAGCAAGATGGAGGAATCTGGGCATGTCCTGTCCTTCTCCTTCTTTTTCTTGTCCTCCATCTTCTGCTGTGCTGGTGGCACTTTTGGATTGGTTTAGAGTAGAGACAGACTGTCTAACATAGGTGACAGGTATTGGAAAATTATTGTAAATAAAGTACACATAGTTTTTAGTATAACAAGCTAACACTGCCCCAAGGGCAGTCAGTGTGCCTGAACCCAAAGTGTTGGACAGATCTCAGCAGGTCAGAGAAAGAATGTTATAGATAACAGAAAATAAACAACCTTGAGAACCAGAGCCAAGGAACTCTGTCTGCTTCTTTGGTCTTGGGGCTGGGAAAAAGAGACTTCCCAACAACTTGGGGTCATCTCAACACCAGAGACATCATCATTGGGATTGTGGGCTGACAGTCACAAGATTCTGTGCAGTTGGAGTGCAGTTGAGTGCTTGGCAGGTTCAGTTTAGATGTAATGTAACAGACTGTAATATAGTATAATAAAGTAATTAATTAGCCTTCTGATAAGATGGAGTCCTCCTCATAATTTCTCCCTGCCACAGGGGGGGACCTGTTTCTATAAACAGTGATGATTCTGTGACCTAAAGGACTGAACTTGAGCTCCCCCTCTTCTCTTTTCAGAATAAGGTGCTCCTGCTTGGGAGGAATTCCCTGTCCTTCTCCACCCCTTGTTTGCCCTTCTGTTTTCCCCAACACCAACGTCACCTCCATCTCCTCCGGTGATGTTTGGCAAAACATTCACTCAAGGCTCTGTTTGCTACAGGTTGGTGCCACTCGAAGCTCCCAGTAATCAAAGCTGCTGCTAATTAGGTGCAGTGCAATTACATCACTGCCTTTCAGGAAATCAAAGACACAATCCCAATTAACAATAATAATTCAAAACAATTAAGCAGCTACAGCTGGACTTATTTTCATCCAACTTGCAGTAAATGAGCCTTCTGTCCAGCAGGCCTTCAGCTCCCAGGTAAACAAACTAACAACAAGTCTATAAAAGGAAAAATCAATAAAAGATCATTTGCAACTTGTAATAGGTTTGCAAATCTGAGAATGAATAGTAGATTGCATTTAATAAAGCTTCAATAAATTGTGTGTTTACAAGGTGGAATTTGAAACAACCAAGACTGAGGTTTCCACAGCAGTCTATAGGCATGGGGATTAGGAACAGCTGAGTATTTAAAGCACAGAGCCCTCTCTGCTGCTCTCTCTCTCTCTCTCTCTCTCTCTCCTTGTGTTATTTTTTGGCAGAAATTCTCAATGGAATTATTTCAGCAGAAGTTACAGTTTTGCTTTTGAATTTACAGAAGCTTTCAAGTGCACAAATTTTCCTGGTTTCATTGTAAGATCAGAATTTTTCTGGTGATGAAACAGAGACAGAATTGGCCCAGGAGGGTGCAGACCTTATTTCCACTGTCTCGAATTCTGCTTTACCCCCAGCACATCCAGCTAAGGAAGATCCTTTAGGATGTGCCAGCTCTGCTCTGAACCAAAGGCAATTCTTCCTCTTTACTCACCCCAGAATCAGCTGAGCAGGGCTTGATAGGAGAGGCAGGACCAACCCGCACTTCCTTGTGTTTCTATTTTTCCTAGATTTAGATTTGTGATATGAATGTTGGAGCAGCTGGAGGCACCAGCTTTGTCCCTGGGGTTGGGTCATTCTGGCTGAACATGTTTATTAAAGCATCTGTTCCAGAAATTGGCTAAAGACATTGGATTTTGGTCATTGCAAACAGCTGCCTTTGCTATTTGCAAGAATAAACTCAGAGGAAAACCTGCCCTGGGACCTATTCCAAGGAGTAAGGAAGCCTGGAGAGTTCCTAGGACTAAGGAGGTACTGGAAGTTTCCTTTGGCTGGGGAATTTGTTTGGCTGTGAAAGGTCACAGTTGTTAAATTTCAAGTCCTTGCCCTTCTGTTTTATGCAGAAGCCCTTTAAGATTTAATGGAGGAGTCACTGGAGCGTGGCAGGTGAAGGTGTGAGGGCCTTGGCAGAGCCCTGTGTCCTCCACCGTCCTTCCCACACAATTCCTGTCAGCTGGGAACAGCAGAAATCCCTCTGGCTCCTCAGGGAATGGCACCGAAATGTCTCAGCTGGGAAAGCTGTCCTTGGCTGGAGACATCACACAGCCTGGAATGCACCACTTCCCTTGGTCCCTGCTGACTTGGTTTGGAAAGACAGGAGTCTGCTAAGGAAGGCAGGAGCCTCTCCTGAAATGGAGGATGCAAACCCTCCCCACCTCTCTGAATTGGTGTAAATTTTAAATTGAGGGGCTCTCAGGCAAAAAATATGGGAGCAGGAAATAACAGTTCTTTAATAGAGAAGAAAAATAAAAGGATAAAATAAACAATGCAGTACACTAGAACAGCACTGACAGAGTCAGAACCCAACCTGACATCCTGTGGGTCAGGGTGCTGGCAGCAGTGCCATTGGAATTGTGGCTCAGCCCTCCTGCAGTGTCAGGGCTGGTTCTGCTGGAACAGGGATCCTGGAGAAAGGTGCAGTCTCTTCCTCTGAGGATCCAGTGGCAGAGGCAGCTGCTGTTCCTCTGGGAATCCAGTGGAGAAGCTGCGCTGGTGTTCCAGAATCTCCAGATTATATCCAGGTAGGAATGCTTGGCTCCTCCCTCTGGGCTCACATCTGCCAATGGGATGCTGTAGTTCTTATCAGCCATGCAGTGACATTCAATAGTCTGTTATCAGCAGGTGTCTCCTCCCAAGGGAGGAGTGATTGTGATCACTCACAGAGAGAGAGAAGGCAAACTGCCCACTTGACAAAAGACAACTGCCATACAGATGGTAATAGAATATGTCTTGCCTTGCAGTCTGGAACACCTGCTGACAATCATGGAATGGTTTCCCGGGAAGGGACCTCAAATCCCACCCAGTGCCACCCCTGCCATGGCAGGGACACCTCCCACTG
Organism: Zonotrichia albicollis; assembly: GCF_047830755.1. NCBI lineage: Eukaryota > Metazoa > Chordata > Aves > Passeriformes > Passerellidae > Zonotrichia > Zonotrichia albicollis. The sequence continues at coordinate 6,617,054 of NC_133841.1, read as the reverse complement.
TCCCAGGCTGCTCCATGTCCCATCCAGCCTGGCTTTGGGCACTGCCAGGGATGTGGAGTCCACAACCTTTCTGGGCAAAAGCCATCTTTCTAGTTTTTTATTAATATATTTATGAACATCTTGGTCTTCTTTCACCCTGAAAGTTTCTGGCTTTCATCTCAATTCAGTGAGTCTTTCATTTCCAGCCAAGACATTTCATGGCCCCAGCACTGTGTCTTTGTGTGAGTGATCCCATATAAGTTCTGTTGGATCTCTTTTTCATGGCTAGTACAGCCTGACTTGGCTGGAGGACTCTTCTGCCTGCTTTGGTTTGGTTTTTGGCACCTGCCTGCGACTTCTTTGCTGTTGTTGGTGCAGAGCTGTTCTGGGGCTGCTTGGGGGCCTCCATACTGTGAGCTGGCAGCTGGACAATCCCATCCCAGCAGCTGGAGCTGTGCCTGGGGTGTGTGTGATCCTTGAGAAACCCTGATATTGTAATGTGGGCTCTAACCTGACCTGGGGTTCCAGGATCCAGAGGGGGATCATCGTGGCCAGCCCTGGAGTGTGCCAGGCCTCAGCACACCCTGGCACTGCTGAAAAATGCTAATCAATTGTTTTTAAAATTTTAAAAGTTTTATAGTAATAAAATGGTTATAAAAATAGCAATATAATCAGAGTAATAATAATCTGGACAATTTGGATTAGGACAATATGAGACAATAGAAACAAAGAGTTATGGACAGTCTGGGTGCCTTTTTCTGGGCAAAATAAGCCCGAAAAAGGACCCACATTAGCAGAGGATTAACCCTTAAAAGCAATAGCCTGCTGTGTAGTCATATGCTTCATACATGATGCATAAATTCCATTCAAACACAGGATTCTGTCTGGGCAGTGTCAGCTTCTTCCTCTTAATCCTAACAGAGTCTTCAGGGCTGAGCAAGGTGGGAAGAAGTTAGTTTCTTCTGATAATGGAACAATAAATTCTCTTTCTCTGAAAGATTCAGGTGTCCTGTGGCTGCTATCTTGCTGCAAGTCCTTTCTTTGAAAAAAGGATCTTACATAGCATAGCTTCTATTTTAACATTTTGTTATAACCTAAAACTACATTTAACACACTACTTAAGAAAATTAATCCAGCATAACTTTCTAACAATACACATATAATATTCATTTTAATATATGCAAAAAGCCAATAATAAAATGCGCGTTTTTCACACTGGATTATCGGGGTCCATGGCACTGGGGGCCAGGCCCCTGTGCCACTGCCACAGGAGCTGCTCCTGGTGCTGTGTCCCACTCCAGGTGAAGCTGCACCTGCTCCCCAAGAAGTCCTTGCAGTGGAGTTACTCCATAATGAATATCCTGATTAATCTGAAAGCCTGTGCTAAAGACAGCAGTGCAAAGTCATCTGGAGTCCCAGAGGCTCTGCCATCCCCCCAGTATGTACCACTTGATATTAAGGAAGATTTTGCTAAGAGAGGGAAGCATGAATAATGTATTGCTGGATGATGGTAAACAGTGATTATTATTCCTCCTTTCCCTTGGATGTAGCAGCATTGTGTTAAAGACAGGCTTTGTTCAGAGGAAAAGGATAATTGGAAACAGGGAGGTGATGCAGTGTCTGGCAAATTGCAGTCATGTGAGCGTGGCAGATGGTGCCACCGTGTCTGACAATTGCTGCAACACCAAATTACTTCCTCGAGTCAAGAAGGCCAATTTTTGCTGGATTTGTCTGTGTTTGCAAAGGATAAACAAACCTGTTTGCAGTGAAGTGTGGGAGGAAGCCTGAAGAGAGCTCCTCCAGCCCACTCTGCCTGAAGCTCTGAGGGAGCTTTTAAGGTCCAGAGCTCTGGAGCCACCTCTGTTACCCCCATGCAGCTGCAGAGATCTGCTGCTCATCCACCCAAAAGCTCTGACCCCTGGTGGGACCAACTGGACTGAACTGGGCCTGGTGGAGTGCTGTGGTGCGATGTCATGGTTTGCCTCAGACGCCCCAGGTCTCTCCCTGAAGATTCCTTCCCCAGGTGCGTCAGCCACCTCTCCTTTCCCCTCCCAGCACTGTCTGTCAGTCCTGGCATTCCAGAAGGGCATGGAGTGATTGAGCACATTCAAAGGATGCCCTCTACCCCTGGGAGGCATTGGGCCATCCAGGTGTCCTTTGTCCCTTTGTCCCTCCCCTCCTGTCCCTGCTTGGTAGCTCCCTGCCCCTTCCCTGCCTTCTCCACGGGTTAAAGGAACAGCAACCACGGGCTCAGGGAGTTCTGTTGGAGCTGTTGCTGCATTCAGAGGCCTGTGGGCCAGAATAAAGCTCTGGATCCAAACCCTCCATCAGAACCGACTCCTTTCCTTCACCATCGCCTTAAAGCTTCTCCACAGAGGGAAACCTGAGCTCCTGCATGCCTGGATTTGCCTCCAAGTTCACCATCCAGCCAGCCAAAGGTGTCTCTGAGGTGAAACCACCACAGCTGCTGCCTTTTGGTCAAGCAGCAAGGGCCAGACAAGCCCAGGTACGTCCCATCTGGCTATATTGGTAGTTATTCCAATAGTGGAGCAGCTGGAGGAGCTGCTGCAGGAGCACAGAAATCCTGGTCTGTGGGGCAGAGGCACAGCTATGCCCAAGGCAGAGCCCAAATGAGTTTATCCAAGTCCAGCAGTGCCATGGCAAGGTCCCTGCTGTGAGCACAGCTGGTGGAGCAGAGGTGTCCAGCAGCTGGTTGGAAGGGAGGCTGTTGTTAATCAGAAGTCGTTGGGGATTTGTGGATGGTTGTACACTGCTCTGACTTTCCACTGACTGGAAATGCCCACAGCTGAGGTGAGATTGGCACCTATGTAAAAGATTCGTCCCCACTTCTAATTAATGCACAGCCAGAAATCTGCTCCTTAAAGATTTTGTGTTCCAGGGCCTCACCTGCACACAGGGAATTGTGTCCTCGCTCATTCACTCCTACCTAGACTTAGGATATACTGAATTGGGTCAAGGATTCTTCTCACCGCAGCTGAACACTTTATTATCACAGTGGTGGCAATAGCTGGGCTGCTCAAGGAACATCACATCAGCTTGATGGTTTGGCTTGATAATCTTAATGGTCTTTTCCAGTCTTAAAATTCCATGATTCTGTGATCACCCAGATGCAGGGCTGGGAGCTGAGTCTGAGGCAGCATTTGCTGCTCTGCCTGCACTCCTGCGTGGTATCAGTGAAACACTGAATTATCCAGCCCCATGAGCCCAGGGTGAATCATCACCAGAATGCTGCTGTCACCCTGATAATGTCACACCAGGGCAGTGCTCAGCAGTGACGGTGGCACAGTTCAGTGTCGCCACATTTCCCTTCACAGAGAAAAGCAAGGCACAATTCTTCCCAAGAATATTTCTGGGTTTCACATTCTCTAAACCTCAGAGAAAGAAAAAGCACTTTTTACCTCATTTGCTGTGCCTGTGTTTGTGCAAAAGTAGAATGCAGTATGGAGATTGTTTACCCAATCTCCACAGTGATGGTGTTTTGTTCCCTTGGCCTGTCAGGGCCAGGTGTGTAGCCCCACATTTCTCTTCACAGAGAAAAGCAAGGCACAATTCTCCCCAAGAATATTCTTGTCTCATTTGCTGTGCCTGTGTTGCGCCAAAGTAGAATGCAATATGGAGATTTTTTACCCAAAGTGATGGTGTTTGGGTTCCTTGGCCTGTCAGGGTCAGGTGTGTGTGTGTGTGTGTGTCAGGATTGTCACTGACAGTCACAAGATTCTGTGCAGTGTGTGCAGAGTGAGGGCTTGGCAGGTTCAGTTTAGATGTAATGTCATTTAGTATAGAATATTATAGTATAATAAAGTATTCATTAGCCTTCTGATAAATGGAGTCCTCCTCATAATTTCTCCCCTTTGTTGGCGGCACAAATATCCACTACAGTTCAGGGCCCTTCCCACCATGCTCAGCCCTCAGCCTGCACGGCCCTGGCACAGCTGGGGCTCCTGGCTGGCACAGGCTTGGGGCACAAGCCAAGCTGGCACCTGCAGTGCTTCCATCTCTGGCCTTTTCTGCACCCAGTTCTTGGTGTGGCCCTGCCTGTGGAGCAGCTCTGCAGCCACCTGGGCACCCAAGGATGGCCCAGCCCTGTCCTGCCAGGCCACCCCAGCTCCTCCAGGAAAAGTTTCAGCTCCGTGTCCTGCTCCACCTGCCCACAGCCCCATCCCTGGCCAGGGGCCAGCCCTGCTCCTGCTGTGACAGTTGGAATTGCTCCCTAGCCCAGTTCTATCAAAATGATCTGGATTAGCTTAAAACATTGCTAATGGTAGGGTTTTGTTTGTTGAATTTTTTAAAGCTGTTCTGACAGAACCAGGTTAGACAGCAAGGATCTGATCAGTGGTGCCAGCTGATGGCAGAGCTGGGAAGCTCCTACCCCACCTCAGCTGAACCCAGAGCAGCTTCTGTGGTGACAGCCCAGAGTCCTTTATCTGTCTGCAGCTCTGGTGGCAGCTGGGACCTGTTTGGAGGCAGTGTGGCTTGGAGGTGGCACCTGTGGTACCCTGGTGACACCCTGCAGGGTCCTGTGGGAGCTGCCCTGCCAGGAGGAGCTGCAAGGGAGGATGCAGGAAATGCAGTTTGGAGAATTCAGGCTGGGTTTGGGCTGGGGTTGGAGCTCTGGCATTGTCACAACCTGTTTCACGTTGTTCAGGCAGGATTTGGCTCCTGTTTGTCCCCTTGGGGCAGGCAGGATGTCCCCGTCCCTGTCCCAATCCCTGTCCTCATCCTTGCCCCTGTCCCTGTCCCCATCCTTGTCCTCATCCCTGTCCCTGTTCTGCCCACACAGAATAAAGGGAGAAGGGGAAGGGACAAGAGCCACCATGCTGAACTGCCAGCCCAGGAGGCCAAACACTCTGGGCTGCACCCAAAGGGAGTGGGAGCAGATTGAGGGAGGGGATCGTCCCCCTGTGGCCCCTTGGGACCCCAGCAGCAGAGCTCACCCCAGGGCTGGGACCTGAGCACAGGCAGGACCTGGAGCTGCTGGGATGGTCCAGAGGAGGTTCTAGAGATGATCCCAGGGCTGGAGCCCCTGTGAGCCAGGCTGGGAGAGTTGGGGGGCTCACCTGGAGAGGAGAAGCTCCAGAAGAGCTGCAGAGGGACTGGGGACAAGGATGGAGGGACAGGACCCAGGGAATGGCTCCCACTGCCAGAGGGCAGGGATGGATGGGAGATTGGGAATTGGGAATTGTTCCCCGTGAGGGTGGGCAGGCCCTGGCACAGGGTGCCCAGAGCAGCTGTGGCTGCCCCTGGATCCCTGGCAGTGCCCAAGGCCAGGGTGGATGGAGTTGGAGCAGCCTGGGATAGTGGAAGATGTCCCTGCCATGGCAGGGGTGGCACTGGGAGGGTTTAAGTTCCCTTCCAACCCAAACCACTCTGAGATTCCATTTCCTGATTCCATACTCGGTGCTATAAAGATGTGCAGGGGCTTTAAGGCTGGAAGGATTCTCCTGGAGGGCATTCCAAAGGCTGGGCTGAGGTGCCTTTTCCAGCTGTGTTTTCATGCTCAGGAAATCGGCCTGGCAGAAGAGGGGCCCTCACAAGGGAGGGGCTGGGTATAGGAGAAAACATCCCTTGGAAGAGCTGAATTCCTCCTGAAAGGTCATGGATGAGTGTTTCACTCATGAGAAGAGCCGGTGAAATCCTGCTGCAATGGAGTGGGAACAGGAGGAAATCTGGGCATTTGTGAAGGAAATTCTGGTCCATTAAATACTCAAGGGAACTTCAGAAAAAGAAAATCCCCACTCTTCAGGATGTTTCTTATTGAACAATTTGATCTTCAAGGCACCCAAACTTCAGAGTTATGATCCAAAGCAGGCTTTAGTTAGTAAATTCCTACTTTTAGGCATGTTGTAAGTACCTTCAGTTATTGGATTCCCAGCCTCAAGCACTCAGGGTTGAATTCTCACCACGAAATTTTAGAGCTCTGAAGGACCTGGTTCAAGAATTTTAAAGATGAGAACCATGGGGCAAATTTTTGTTGCTGAACATTTCCCATTTCCTCTCAGATTTTTAAGTTGCAGGGAGCTCTGGCAGTGCATTAGAGCTCAGCATGAGTTTGCAGTGAGGCTGGAGCTCAGGAATCCTCCAGGAGACTTCTGTCTCCAGGGCTGAAACACTTCCAACACTTCAGCTGTGAACACACCAAGTAATGGACTAAGGCCTGGCTTCCCAGTGTCCACCCTTTTCCTGGCCCACCACACCAGAGGTTTACATTGAAATTTTCCACCTCCAAGGAATCTCTGAAGTTTCTTTCCCCCCCCCCTTTTTTTTTTTTTTTTTTGCAACATTTCTTAGGGAATTTTATCCCCCTGCCCCTTTGCTCCAGGGACTGGGGTGGATTTGGTGTTGTGGGGAACGTGGCAGGGCTGGGATGGTGGGACAATAAATAAACAAACAAATAAATAAATAAATAAATAATTAAATAAATAAATAAAGGCACCAAGCTGTTTCCCCTGACCTGGGGTGCTCTTTGTAACCCTTTACAAGGAAGCTGAGCCAAGTCCAAGAGCAAGCAGACAGAAACCAGCTCCTCTGGCTGGTTTAATCACATTCATCATCGAAGTGCAGCTCCCAAAGCTTTGATGCAGTTTCCAGAGCACAAGGAGCACAGACAGTATCAAACAGCTCAAAAGGGAGATGAAAAAGGGGCATGGTGCAAAATGCAGAGCAACAAAGTCAAATCTCCATTCTGGAGCTGTTCAGCTGCATTTTGGAGATTACTTTGAAGCTGGTGAATCTGAAATCCTCATTAGTAGCCAATAACAGATACAGGAGCTTCTAATCTGGGTATGAGGAGATCATTCCAACCCTGACCTCTCTCTCTCCACTTGAGACAACATTTGCTTCAATCAAAGAGGTAATTAAACTCCTGAGATGAGAAATCCCCACAGTTCATGTCCTGAATACGGTGCAGCAAAAGTTCTTCAGTAATGAAATCGCACAACCTGCAGTTCCTGCTGGAGCCAGACAATGCCTGAGGCAAAAAGACAGAATAACTCCTGTCAAGGATGCTCTGCTTGCCCTGAAGTGCCCTCAGGAGCCCAGGCAGGTACAGCCTCAGCATTCCAGCCAGAGCTCTGTGCAATGGAGCTCATAATGGCAAGGGGACCATGGGCATGGGTGATCCAAGGTACAAGGAGGGCAAACTGGAGCAGCTCCTTCCCCTCAAAGGGGTTAAAATGCACATCAAACCCAGAGCTGGCCCTGCTCCAGTGAGGATGGAGAAGTCAGGAGGAAAACTGTCAATAGTGGGGCTTTTCTTTAGAGGCTCCATTTTGTCGCAGACATCTTTTCATGAAAATCCTTTTTTAGGATTTTTCCTGCTGAGAGGCTGAGAGGCTTCAACAACAAAATGTAAACAATGATTATCTGCTGCTGTGGGATGCAACAGGTGCGTCTGTGATTGGCCCATCTTGGACTGTTAGAATTAATGGCCAACCACAGCCCAGTTAGCTTGGACTCTCTGTCCCAGACACAAACCTTTATTATTCATTCCTTTCTGTTCTTAGCTTAGCTAGCCTTCTGAGATGAAACCTTTCCTTTTATTCTTTTTAGTATAGTTATAATGTAATAGATATATATATATATCATAAAAAATCAAGACTTCTCAAATATGGAATCAGATCTACATCTCTTCCCTCATCCTGAAAACCCCTGTGAACACTGTCACACCATTTTGTTGAAATAAAAGCTGCTCAGGAGAACTCATCAGTAAAGATGTGGTTGAGTAATCCTGTCTCTTATCTGATCCCATGGCTGGGATGGAATGAATGCACTGAGCAGAGAAGGGCCAGCATCACCCAAAGCAAGTGGTGTGATGACTCCTCCAGGAATGAAAATAAATGCTGGGTTTGAGATCAGAGCAGGGCTTACAGAACTGGCATTTGCTGCCCAAATGGAAGCCTGGCTCCGGGTGAGTTTGCAGAGTGGCTTGAGAGGGGAAAGTCTGCAGATGTCTGGGAAGCCCAGGAATTTAAACAGAAGTCAAGAAAAACTGAGGCTGCTCAGCACTGCTGGGCCATAAATCCTTCCCCGGGCTTTCTGGAAAGGTTTTTGTCCCTGGAACAGATTCTGCTGCTGACCTGAAAGGAAAGAGGCAGTGAAATATCCACCACAAAGCACCTCTGGAATGCCTGTGCCAGTCTGCAGAGAGGGCTGCTGGAATATGCAGCAATTCCAGGGGTAAACACAGGCTGCTCCAATCCCCTCCAGCCTGGCATGGGGCACTGCCAGGGATCCAGGGGCAGCCCCAGCTGCTCTGGGCACCCTGTGCCAGGGCCTGCCCACCCTCACAGGGAGGAATTCCAAATTCCTTCTTGCTCCCACCAATAACCCCAGGGTTTTCCTGAGATTCCCAGTACAGCTCTCCCTGGAGTTCTCACCTCACAAACTCCTGGCTTGCCACAGGTGAAGAAAATTGCTTTTGAGTGGATGTGTCCAACACATTCCTCATTTGATGTGGGTTTTTTGAGCACCCAGGCAGCAATGAGCAGCTGGTCCCCAGCCTGGTGCCACTCCACATTCCAGAGCAGTTTTCTGTTGCACTCAGGTTTGCAGCATCAGGAAATGTCACTGGCTGTGTCTGGGGCTGCTGGGACTGTGAGACTCCTGTCACAGCTCACATTTCCTTGGCTAATTATGCCGTGTGAACCACCAGGAGCAATGGGAGCTCTTTACAAACCATCTGTTGATCAGCTCCTGCCTGGAGCAGAGGAATTGGGTGCCCTGGTAATTACACTCCTCCCTCCTGTCGCCGCACATGCTCTGCCTGAGTGCTGGAAATGCCTCATCCTTTCTGAGGCTGCACAGATCTGTGCCTTGTTTCCTTCTCCTTCACCCCAAGGCAAAGAATTTGATGCTGCCTCTGGAGGTCTCCCAGGATTTCCTGGCTGTTTAATCAGGGCCATGGCTCAGATCACAGGGTTGCAGTTTGTGCTGGTTGTGGTTAACAGGACGTTTGTCTTTCCCCAGGCAAAAATGGTCTGAAAGGGACAGGCTGGGAAGGTTCTGAGCTCCTTCATAAAATTCAGTTTGTATCTGAAAATCTGCAGAGTTGCCTGTTCCTTATTTCCACTCTTCCTTCTCTCCCAGGCAGTGCCAGGTGAGGGAAAGCCTTTGAGGTGGTGCCACGTTCTGTGTCTTCCTCCTTTCACCTGGATCAGGAGAGGATTTGTACACAAAGCAGTCCCATCAGCACAGGGGGATCTTAAAGCATCCCTAGGAATAGTGACAGGGCACAGGGAATGGCTCCCACTGCCAGAGGGCAGGGATGGATGGGAGATTGGGAATTGGGAATTGTTCCCTGGGAGGGTGGGCAGGCCCTGGCACAGGGTGCCCAGAGTAGCTGGGGTGGCGCCTGGATCCCTGGCAGTGCCCAAGGCCAGGCTGGACATTGGGGCTGGGAGCAGCCTGGGATAGTGGAAGGTGTCCCTGCCATGGCAGGGGTGGCTCTGGGTGGGTTTAAGGTCCCTCCCAACCCATTCAGTGTTTCCATGACCCTGTGTCTCTATGAACACCTTGCCCAGGCCATGGCAGGGACACCTCCCACTGTCCCAGATTGCTCCAAGCTGGCCCTGGACACTTGCAGGGATCCAGGGGCAGCCCCAGCTTCTAACCTCAGTCTCCCAAGAACAAACTTCCCTGTTTTGGGACAAAGCAGGGCATCTGTAGCCCCTGAGGTATTGAATTCACTCATCTGCCTGCAGCAGAGCCTTTGCTCCCCTCAGTGCCCTGAGTACTTGGCCCAGCTCCTCGGGCATTCCTGGTGGATTTGGGACTTTTGCAATGGATGGGGACTCCAGGGTTACTCAAAAGATGCAATCTGCCACAAACCAGCAAACTTGTTCATAGCACTTATACAAAACCCAAGAATTATTCCTAGAGCAAACTGAAGCTTGCAGTAGGAATCTTCATGTCTGATGAGCTGGAATCTCCAAGGATGGCTTTGGTTACCTCTGATACATGCAGTGCTTAGCTTATGCACAGGACATCATCACAGCAAAGCTCAGGAAAGGAGTTTCTTTGGGAAATAAAATCCTTGGTTTCACCAGTTTTCATGCAGTTCCCTTTCTAATTCCAAGCTGAAGCAAGCAGCAGTTCTGATCCTCACAAAGAGAACACGAGGAAGAGCTGTTCTTACAGTGCAGGCCCCACCAAGGCAAATGAGAAATTAAATGGGATTAATTTAACCAGATTACATCCTTGTAGCAAATAGTCCTGGCCCAGAATCAGAATCACATTACCTTTGCCTCAAATTAATTGCCTGTCAGCTGAGCTGGTGGCTGTGGGCTGCACTCACCTGCAGCAGAGATGAGGTAGTAAATGCAATTTAATCCCTTTTCATTGCAAATGAAGCTAAATTGCTCCATCTCCCTTCCTTGAGCTGGAGCAGAGGCTCAGGACTGCTAAAGGAGCAGATTAGCATCAGACTTCCCTGAAGGGCTGAAGTGGCCTTGATTTGCTTTATCTTAATTTGCTTTAGATAAACTCAGTCACTTCAAGAAGTTCATTGTAAGGAATTGTCAGAGGGTTTTGGTGAAGACAAGCCTGTGGTGGATTTAATTTCCTTTTCTTTTCTCTCTACAAACATTTGTTTCTGCTCTGGACCAACAAAGAGACGCCTCTGCAGAAGGTGGGAGCAGAACCATCATGAGCTCACTTCAAAGCCTCTCCTAATTTGTTTCCCCAGCTTCACTTCCTGACATCAGTCGAGCTCCAGGAGCTGTTTACATTTAGCTCCAATAACTTCACATAATGTACTATTAACTGCTGAACTAATGATCCCAGACCTAGCATTTCCATCAGGACCTTGCCCCATTGAGCTGACACTCCTCAGATCATTTTCTCTCTCATTAAAGTAATTAAAGACAATGTTAGGAAAGACCTTCAGGCAACCAGAGAGAGCTGATAATAAGCAAAGCACATCCACGGTTGTGGTTCTTTTCATCTGGAGTTTAATTGCTGAAGTTGGGCATGGATTTGTGTTGGCTCCAAGGGGCAGCGAGGGGCACCTGAGCCTGTCCCCTCCTGGTGGCACTTCTGGCTGACAGGGAATGAACATTCCCAGGTATCCCATTTCCCATTTCCCTGGGCCTGCCCTGGCCCAGAGCTCCTGAGGGGCTTTCCTTCACTGCAGGATTCCATGGAGAAGAGGCAGAAACACAAGAGGGGATGGAGATTCTGTTGTGTGAGGAATTCAGTGAACGAATTTCCCCTGGGGATTCAGGGCTGTGCAGTGATGAGGGGAAGAACTTTGGGAAACTCAAGCCCAGTGTAAATTTGACCTTTCCCACAAGACCCCATTTGTGAAGAGTATTTCAGAGGAGTTTTGCCATTCCATTCCCCACAGACAATAACACCATGTTACTGTCAAACATGCCCTGGATCTGCTTCATTTCTTCTAAGGAGGAATTTCCCCATGGAAGGGGTGGTCAGGCCTTGGCAGGGGCTGCCCAGGGAGAGGTGGAGTGTCCATCCCTGGAGTCTGGACATGGCACTCAGAGCTGGCAACAAGGTGGGGGTCAGGCACAGGGTGGGCTCGATGGCCTTGGAGGGCTTTTCCATCCTCAGTCATTCTTGGGTTCTGTGGTTCAGTCTCCCATTCTCCACAAGGATAAAAATTTTTGAGGACTACAATTGGAGCTGTTGGGCAGAGGTCTCATGGTTTGCATGGGTGGTCTGGCTGCTGGTGTCCTTTCAGGGCCTTGTCCCACCTGTCCCTGCAGCCCCTGGGCCAGGAGGAGCCATTTCAGGAGCACCTGAGCCGAGATCATGGCTCATTCCTGTGGAATGGGATGTTCATCTTTGCCTGGAGCCAGTTCTGGGGGTGCCCACTGAGGGTCCCATGGGTCAGCTCAGCTGGGCCAGGGCTGGGGTGACCTGGTGGGGTGGATCTGCTCAGATTTGGGGCTGATCTGCTCAGATTTGGATCTGCTCAGAGTTGGGGCTGGCTTCTGGCTCAGATTTGGGGTTGGCTTCTGGCAAGGGAGGGAGGAGCACTGTGAAAGCAAGGGGAGAAGGGGAAGGAGAGGCTGCTGTGGGAGCTGTTTGATCAGCTCATCCCCTCTGCTGGAGCTGGAGCTTTCAGAGCCTTTCAGTGCTGCAGTGCTGCAATTTCCCCACTGCTCTGAGAAACTGGGCTTGCTCTGATGCTTGTGGAGCTCTTCTCTCTGCTCTCTCCCGTGCTGCCTTCCCTGAGGAATTGTCAGCACAGCCTCACTTTTCATTTCCAACACCTCAGCCCTGACTGGGGGATTTGATGCAGGGTGTGCTAGGGGGATGCAAAATCAGCTGATGTCTCTGGGCAGGTCTGAGCCACTTTACCATGGGTAAATGGGGTAAATAGAGAAATGGAGAAGGGTCTGGAGCCCCAGCAGGGACTGAGGGAGCTGGGAAGGGGCTCAGCCTGGAGCAAAGGAGGCTCAGGGGGCCCTTGTGGCTCTACACAGCTCCTGCCAGGAGGGGACAGCCCAGGGGTCGGGCTGTGCTCCAGGGAACAGGGACAGGAGCAGAGGGAACGGCCTCAGGCTGGGCCAGGGCAGGGTCTGGGGTGACAATGGGACAATTTCTGCATGGATGGGGTTGCAAAGCATTGGAACCCCCATCCCTGGAAGTCTTCAGAAAACCTATGGATGTGGCACTTGGCGATATGAGTGAATGGTGATGGTTGGACTGGATGACCTTAGAGATATTTTCCAACCTTAACGATCCCAGGATTCAGTGATTCTAAGAGCCAGGACAAAGCCAGAGGAAGCAGCAGCATGAAGGACACTTGGAAATCACGAATAAACCTTGCAAGAGATTTTGTGTGTGTTCTTAACTGGCACAGACAGGGATTATGAAACTTGGTGTTATTTCCTTGGCTCAGACCTTGGGAAGTGTCCAGGCTTTGACAGGAGCAGTGTCCTTTGGTCTGTCTTCACTTGATCACCTTTCTGCTGACCCCAAAGCCCAGGAGAAGCTCAGGTAATTATTTTCAATTGTTTTTTGGGAAGAGCTGATTAAAAGTGACTGAGGCCCTAATGAAAGCTGACCAGCTTTCCAAACTTGAGATGAAAACCCTTTGGCTTCATTCCCCTGGGCTGGAGAGGGAGCACTGGAATTAAAGACAGGGGAAGAGAGAGGAACAATTAACAAAATTTCTCCAGAGGGTCAATTATAAAAATAAAGCAGCTTTATAGTAGAAATTCATTTTTGTGGAGCAGTTCCCTAAGCAGAGCATGGTGCAGTTCATTCCCTTGTGCTGTAAATTAGTACCATTTTCGGATTTTGAAGAACAGATCATCTCCTTTTGCTGTTACTCTAAAAGCAGCTACTGCAGTCAAAGCACTGTTCCAAGGCTGCTCTGAGTAGATGCTGCCAATTTATCCTGGAAGAATACAAGTGACAGCTCTGCAGCTTCGTGACAAAAGTTTAATTCAGCTTTACACAGCCCTGATTTCAATTTACACAGAGAAATCCTGCTCCAGTCACTCAGTGTTTCTTATCGGGGCTGATTCCACACTGGCTGAACAACTTGTTGTGAATCCCCTGCAGCTGCCTCGAGTCGTGGCTCAGGGATGAGCTGCTCCCTCCCATCAAACCACACCAGCTTTGTGACATTTCTGATAAACATCTCCCCACCTTCTGAAGGATCAGCTCCTGTGCACTTGGCTTTTTCTGCAGCAATGTGGAAGAGAAACAGCTCCAGATCCTGCATGGAAGGGGAAACAGAGATAATGGGATGTGACCCACATGGCTTCAGGAATTTGAGGAAAAAGAAAATGTTATGAATGAGGTCCCTACATGTCTAATTTGATACCCCACAAAATTAAAAATTTAGCAGCAATTTTAATTGAGCAGCAGTTTTATATAAAATAATACAATCAAATAGAATCAAGTAGTTACAAAAAGAAATTTGGCAGTGTTTTGGATAAAGCATAAGCAAAACTGATTGAGGTACAATCGGGGTACAGAGAGGGCTTCCCATCCTGCCTCACGTACAAAATGATCCAAACACAACTCGTATACTGTATGCTTATACATATTCATCAATATTTGTCTGTAAATCTCCTCCTATTTTCAATTCTTGAAATCTGGATCACTCTGCTGCACAGTGCATGCTCTGCTTGTTTCTAAGGGGTCTTCTGGCTTTTGGTGGTTGCCCCCAGTGAAGGCTTCTCCTCATCACCACTGTCCTGTGAACAACCCCACAGGTTGCACGTGTCCCAAGTCCTGCATACAAGCCAGCATTACATTCCAAAAATAAGCCTTATTATTTCATAGATACTGGAATCATTTCAATTTTGTCCATTTCAAGGCTGATTCTCTAATTATCCTGAGGCCTATTCTGGAATTTTACTTATCTCAAGCTACATCTTGCATCCTATTTTCTCATGAACACCTGAAAACATTTATTTTGTGACACTAATTACATATCCTTTTCCTCTATTACTTTTAAACAAATATTTTCTAGAATATCAGCATAGTTACAATTGTTAGCGCGAATCATGTTCATTTATCACAAAAAGAAAAACACTTTGGGCTTGAATGTTTGGTCTGATATGAATCAGGGAATCGTGGGTTGGGAGGGACCTCAAAGCCACCCAGTGCCTCCCCTGCAGGGACACCTCCCACTATCCCAGGCTGTTCCAAGCCCCAGTGTCCAGCCTGGCCTGGGACACTGCCAGGGATCCAGGGGCAGCCCCAGCTGCTCTGGACACCCTGTGGTAGTTTTGCGTAAGAAGCATTCATGAAAGTGATGCAAAGCTCCCAGCCATGAAAAAGCTGCACACACCTCTGTAAAAAATACACGGTAAAGACAAAAGAAACCTGTGAAAAATACATATTACATGATTGGCTCTTCACAGATACTATATGTGTTATGTTGTATTAATTAGTAGTACTGTATTTTTTAAGTAGTACTGTATTTTTTAAATATAGTTTGAGGTTATAACATAATGTTAAAATAGAAACTATGCAATTTAAGATACTTTTTTAACTAACTCAAGAAAGGGATGAGATAATCAAGAAATTCTTTGCACAGAGATAACAGCAACAAGACACATAATTCTCCAAGAGAAGAATTATTGCTTTCTTATGGGAAGAGACCAGCTTTTCCCATCTCCTTCCCACCTTTGAAGAGCCAGCAGGAATAAGAGGAAGAAGTTGACAATAACCAGAAAACACTCTTTGTTTAAAAAGAATTTATGCATCATGTATGAGATATATGAATATGCAACAGGCTATTGCTTTTAAGGGTTAATCCTTTGTTAGTGGGTGTGCTTTTGGGGCTTAATTGTCCTAGGAAAGCATGCATATTTCTTTGCTTTTTATTGTCCTTTATTGTCCTAACTCCGATTGTCCAAATTCTTATTGCTCTAACTTTTATTACTATTTTTATAACAATTTTATTACTATTAAACTTTTAAAATTTTAAAACAAGTGATTGGTGTTTTTCACTAACCCCAAGAACTTCCCCTTTCTTTTCCGGTGAGCACAGGGGTACCAGGGCTCAGGCCCCTGATATGCAGAAGCAAACAAACTCCACAGCTTTTGTGTAAGTTGTAAAGCCGGTATGTTTATTACAGCGCTGGGTGCATGTGGAAATCATTCCCCTCAAATGACATGTGTACCTCTGGGAACTCCTGATCCTTTTTTATCTCCCTCTCAAACACACATGCATGCAATTTCACAATAGGTTTGTTATGGACGAAAGAGGCCAGATTTTCTTCAGAGAAAAAGGCTCTCGTTTATTTAAAAAGAGCTACAGGAGATGGAAGGCCCAAGATAAGCTCAGATCCTCACGCAACAAGTCAAGAAAAAACCAAATTAGTGTGTCTGCCCCATATACACACTGGGTTCTCCAGGAAGCGAGTTCCTCAAAAGAACCCCGAACTCAACCGAACTCCCATTTTTATCACCCCGCTTTGGATCCACGCAGTGATTGGCTTGTTTCTGGTGTTCCTGTTGGTCTTTACTGTCGTTCATTCCTGACCAATCATTTCCTTGGGGCGCCGAATGATTGGTTTGGTCTTTTGTCCAATCTCCTTCCGTGGCTCTGGTTTTATTGCCCTGACTCTGTTTCTGGATGTTATTCTGCCCCTTTAGACCATCCCCCTGCTATATCCTGGATCCTTTAGAACTTGCAAAGAACATTGACTAACCTCCTCAAAACAGTAACTCCCCTTCCCAAGGTTAACTCAACCTTAACTGAATACAAACTGAATCTCACTTGTAACAACACATTTGCCGCTAATTCTTCTTTATCAGAAAGAATTCCTGGGTCATTTTGACCCTGCTTTCTGTAGCAGTTTCTCCATCTGTTTCAGAGTTCAAGGGCCCCCCCTCCTTATCTCTGTCCCGCGGCTGAAGCAGTTTCTTAGGGCATAGGTTTTTTGCGAGAACAGGCAGTCAGATTAAACAGCAAGCTACAGACTGAACTCAAAGATGAATATTTCACCTGAATCAAAATGGATTTCTACTCTGGAAAAGTTCCACTCTGCCTCATCCCCCTTCCTGGGGCACCTGCCAGGCCCCCCATCACCTCCTGAACAGAAAGGGGGGAGTGCTGTGGAGCACAGGCAGAGCTGGAGCAGCGCAGCCAAAGCTCCACCACTGGGAAAATTCACCCACAGCCACGGGCAGGGGGAAAGAGGAACCATCAACTTCCCCATGTCACGGAGTGCTGAGATTAAGGTGACCCAGCCTGGTGACAACAGAGGTGTGACAGATTCTTTACAAACTGCAGATACCAGAAATGGTCTGGCACAGGAACAAAGAAACAGCAACGCGGCTCTTGGGGTGGAACTGGGGTAGCTTTATTTGATGGCACTCTCCCCAGGCCCAAGATTCCAAGACATCCAAGACCCAGACTGGTGGTTTACAGAGTTTTTTTTATGACATGTCTTGGGAGGAGGGGTTTAGGGCAACAAACCAATAGGGGTATGGTTGGGAAGGGGTCTGAGGAGGGGTATTTTATGCTTGAACCAATGGAGGGACAACGGGGAGAGGAATAACTTAAGTAAACCAATAGGGTTCTAAGGGATACAATATTGACAGGGAAATTTCTGGAAGAGAGGGCCGGTTTGGGGAAGGATTGACATCTAATGGGAGGAGGAGCAAGGAAGGTTCTGGGGAAAAGGGCAGGGACTGGGGGGATTGACAAATGGGAAGGGGAGGAATTTTAGGCTTGGCAGGGAGTGGCCGGGTAACAAACAGAAGGACTGACACTTATCAGAACTCAATAACAATGAGGAGGCAAGTCTGTTTTTAGAATATTGGATACAAAATGGGAAACCTGCGCCATTTCAAAAGGTAGGGGGAGGACAATATAAAGGGATCATAAAATCACAAATAAACATTAGGCATGCTAATAAAACTTAGAGGAAACACAGTGCAACACCTCCAGACACAACTCCCAGCACAAACAGCTAAACCCGACCAGAGTCGAGTAACCATCCACCAGCCCTGAACAAAATATTAACTCTTTCAGTGCTTCAATCCTTCTCCAAGTAAAAAAACCCAAAACACCCACAAATACAAGCAAAATAGAAGAACAACTTAAAAACCCCAAAGTCAATGAAAAAGAAGTTTAGTCCCAAATAAGAAGAATAAAGAGATACCTTTAATTTTAGACTAAAATCTTCTTAAAAGATAGAAACACTCTTAGAGACTCTTTTCCCTATAACACATACAAATATAAGGAAATAAAAATGTTCAGATTGTAAACATCAAAAAAGCCTCCATACTAAAATAAGCAAATATTAAAATAGCTATAATACCATAAGAAGTTTAAACAGAGAAAGAAAGAAAGAAAGAAAGAAAGAAAGAAAGAAAGAAAGAAAGAAAGAAAGAAAGAAAGAAAGAAAGAAAGAAAGAAAATAATAATAAAGAGCCTGTACCCCCTAAAAAAAGAAAAATAATTCCCAAAAATAAAAATAATTTTAGAGATAAAGAATAAAAACCTTTGACTTTAAACAAGTGATCTTTAAAACAATACCCTATAAGTTAACATAATGCATAAACACAACTATAAAAAAACCTTGAAGAAAATAAGAAAGATTTCACAGTCATAAATTTCCCCAAACAACTTTCATAAAAATTAGGAACAACACAGGCTGTGCCAGGAACTCCCCTGTGAACCCTCCCTTTGCTGCTGGTGCTGTGTTGGATTCTTTTACCTGCCCTGGAAGCAGCACTTGGGTACTGGGACCTGAGGGCACAGCAGCAACCCCAGGACAGCTCCTGCTCTCGTGTTGGGAATTGGAGCCCATTGCTGGAGACGTTCCAGAACAACAGGTGTTTATCCCAGAACCACAAGTGTTGGTCCATAAAAATGGGTGTTTGTTCCAGAACAATGGGTATTTGTTCCAGAACAACAGGTGTTTGTTCCAGAACAGGTGTTTGTTCCATAAAAATGGGTGTTTGTTCCTTAACAACAGGTGTTTGTTCCAGAGCAATGGGTGTTTTTGTTCCATAAAAAGGGGTGTTTGTCCCATTACAATGGGTGTTTATTCCATAACAGGTGTTTGTTCCAGAACAACAGGTGTTTGTTCCAGAACAGTGGGAGATTGTTCCATAAAATGTTTTTTTTCCAGAACAATGGGTGTTTGTTCCATAACAATTGGTGTTTGTTCCAGAATAATGGGTGTTTGTTCCAAAACAACATGTGTTTGTTCCATAACAATGGGTGTTTGTTCCATAACAGGTGTTTGTTCCATAACAATGGGTTTTTTCCAGAACAACGGGTGTTTGTCCCATAACAATGGGTTTTTTCCAGAACAGTGGGTGTTTGTTCCATAACAACAGGTGTTTGTTCCATAACAGGTGTTTGTTCCAGAACAACAGGTGTTGGTGTTTGTCCCTTTCCTGTTCTGCTTGCTCCAGAGAATCCTTTCCCAGCTGCACAGAATCCCTTCCCTGGACAAGGCTTGGCAGGGGTGGCACTGGATGGGCTTTGAGGTCCCTCCAAACCCAAAGTGTTCCATGATTCTGTGACTCAGAATTGGGATCCCTCTGCTCCCCTGTGCCATAATGGGACAATTGCTGACATGTTCAGTGCTCCAGTTCACACCAGTGGATTGGTGACCCCTGTGGGAGCTCCCTGCTGGGCAGGAATTGGGGATATTTGAGACACTTTGTGCCACACATTGACACTCAATTTGCACTCATTGGAGTTTCAGTTATCAGACTCCAAACCCTCCTGGTCTGAAATTGTGTTTGTGCTGGTTCCCATCCCAGCACTTCTGAACAATTCCTGTCAGTTGTGAGAAGGAGACCTGGAGCAAATACATCATTAAAGAGCTGGAGATGAAAGGGCAGCCACGGTGACCTCAGTGCTGGCATTTATCAACTTCCAACCTTCTCCTTTGGAATATTAATGGTTCCTTAACGTACAGTTTAGAGTGGAATTACCTCTGTACACTGAACACTTTGCAGAACACAGCATAAATATTCCATGGAGCAGAATGGATTCATAAAGTACAATATTTATCTCTGAAGGGGCAAATCTTAGCCAGGTATCACTGAGTGGTAACAGACTCCAGGGTTTTCACAGTCTCTTGCTCTTAGCCTTTATGTGATGGTTTTATTTTGGAAGAGTATTTTGCACTTTCTGTATCCAGAAAGAAAATGATGAACAGCTTGGCTCCTGTGGGACTGGAGGGAGGATGTAAGTGGAGGATTACAGGTTGTAAGGGAGCTGTGGGTGACTGCAAACAGTTTTTCACTGAGAAAAGTCAGGCTCTCCTTAAAGGAAGGATAAATCTTGCTCATTGGAACAGAACATAATTGTTCCATCGAACTGGTGCTGCAGTGCTTTGAACAGCTTGGGGGAAGGAGAGGTTTCTATCCAGCCACACATTCCCACCAGGATCTGGCAGAGGAGGGGAAAAACCAGCAGAGATGGAGATCTGTGAGGGAGGAGAAATGCTGAGCTTCCTGCAGCTTGAGGTACAAACAAACTAAAAAAGCTTTTAAAAGGTTTGTGATGCTCTGTTCTGTTTTGATGAGCAGCCAGGAAAAATAAAGAGAGGCTGTCCCAGCCCTTCCTAAGGAAGATGTGGTACTTCTTGGGGAAAGCTTGGCCAGCACTGGGTGCAGTGTCTGGGTAGGAGAACAAGGGCAGAGTTATGATGTGCAGAGACTGCAGAGGTGCCATTTGTCACCTCTGGTGCAGGGATTTGCCTGTTCAGGGCTTGCTGCACTTCCTCCAGCCCCTCATAAACCAACCTCTCTCCTGTGATGATGTTACCAGTGCTGAGCTCTCAACATGGATGCTAAGCTCAATTAATTTGTTAAGTGCTTTGCTCTTCGAATGAAAACTGAATTTTAAGTATTGCTCTGTCAAATTCCATCTTCTCAGTCCCGCAGCTGAGGATATCCAGATGAATTTCAGGCTGATGGATTCCCAGCATGTCGCTCTGTGGTGTTCTGTGTGGATTAGCTTTACAGCCTTTTAATTCCAGCACTCCATGTGCTCCTTTATGCAGAATAACTGCAAAGCTGTGCAGACTGAAAGGGGATTCCTTGGGTAAATGCTGGCCTTAATTAAAGTGCCTGAGTTTCCTTTGGTTTATGCAGAAATTTGAAAGTGACAGAGAAGAGGGAGCCAAGGGGATGTGGTGTGAGGGGCTGGGTTTGAGTCCTCCCTGTGGTGCTGCTTTGTCCCAGCAAGTCACTCCCTGGGCCTGAAGTGCTCCTCACACTGAGGGGAACATCCTAGTGCTGGATCAGGTGATGAAAAGCTTTGAATAAACATCCTGTGTTTGCTGTTAATGTGCAATTAGTTCTTTCTGGAATTACTTTACAAATAGGAGTAATTCTGCTGGTTTTGTTGAGGGCCTGGGGCCTGGGGCTGGTACTGCCCCAAGGCTCACAGACAGAGCTGCACCTGGATCAGCCATGCCCTGTGTGAGCTCCTGGAGTTTCACCTGGGTCTGGTGGCCTGACTGTGGGGTGTCTGAGACTGAGGCTCTTCTAATGGCAATGAAGAGAAACAGAATCCTGGAATTATGGAATGGTTGGAGTTGGGAGGAATCTTAAAATCCCCCCCAGTGCCACCCCTGCCATGGCAGGGACACCTTCCACTGTCCCAGGCTGCTCCAAACCCTGTCCAACCTGGCCTTGGGCACTGCCAGGGATCCAGGGGCATCCCCAGCTGCTCTGGGCACCCTGTGCCAGGGCCTGCCCACCCTCCTAGGGAAGGATTTAACCCCAGTATCCATCCATCCCTGCCCTCCTGCAGCTGCAGCCATCAGGATACTGAGCATTGTCACAGTTCTCAAAAAACAAATCTATTCAGACTCTTTCCATGTTGTGGGGACCTCCCTCCCCCACTGGCTGGAAGAAGCATCCAGGAAAGTCTGCCCAGAGATGGAGCTTTTCCAAGGGAGCCCTGGTGGGGAGTGCAGAACAATCCATGGTCTGTAATAGGTTCTCAAGGAGTGGGGGTGTCTGTCAGCCTGAGGTGACAGCTCCCACATCCTGTAGGCACCAGCTCTGTCCCACAGCACCACACAATCCATGCACAGCTCCCACTGGGATCTGCTCACAGCCTTGGGAAGGAACAGGAATCATTGCAGCTCCCTTGGGCTCAGCTGCTCCCTGGGCAGTTTCCCTTCCCTCACTCAGGATTCTGTGGATGCAGAAAAATGGGATCAGCCCTGCTCTAAGGGCAGTAAGGAACCATCTCCTGGCATCTTCCACATTGTCTCCCATCCCCAGCAGCAATTCATAGCCACAGCTCTAATTTGCTCGCTGCTAAACATCTGCACTGATACCAGAAACCGTGTGAAAAATCTCCTTTGGGACTCTGCTGCTTTGAGCCTTTGAAGAGATGCAAACAATTGAAATCAGGAACAAGAGATGGAGATATCAGAATGACAATGCAGTTATTAAAGACCTGAATCCTGCCAGGGGTCTGTTCTCTGGATAGAAATTAAGATGATCACAGGAACACTGAATTAAATAGAATAGTCATGAATGAAACCTCACAAAAGGCAGACATTTATTCCTGCACCTCCACAGAGAAAGGAAGAATTCTGAGAGTGGATAATCAGCCATCCTTATTTCTGTATTGTTTCCTCCACACCATTCCCCTGTTCCACTTTCACAATTGTTCAGCTGAGTCTGCCCAGGGAAAACAGGATAAATACTGTCTTTGGGACAGCAAATGCTGCCAGAGCAGTGTTGGGGGCTGGAACAGCTGCCCTGGGTAACCCAGGGACATGAGGAGTGAAGGGTGCAGAGGGAGGCAGCATTTCTGTGTCACCATCACATTTTCTGAAAAATCCCTTCACCTGGATTTCTTCTCTTTGGAAGCTGAGAAGCCTCAGAGAAAAAGGAAAATAATATTGTCTGATTGCTTCTCCTGTGTTTGCTGCTTTGGAATGTGGTTTGGAGATTGTTTATCCAACATATGAATTGTTTTTACTTAATGACCAATCACAGCCCAGCTGGGTTGGGACTCTGGAAGGAATCACGAGTTTTTAATTAGTATCTGGTTAAGCCTTCTGTCTGTATCCTTTCTCTATTCTTTAGTATTGTTTTAGTATAATAATATAATATAATATAATATAATATAATATAATATAATATAATATAATATAATATAATATAATATAATATAATATAATATAATATAATATAATATAATATAATATAATATAATATAAATATGCCTTCTAAGAACATTGACTCATAATTCTCAATTCCTCCTTCTTCTTGGGGGCCCTGGAAATACCACATTTCTGGGCACAATGAGTCTACTCAGACACAGGCTCAGTTGTCTGCAGCAGTGAGAAAACCATCTGGAAACCTCTCCCAGCAAAGTGTCCCTCCCATTCCCACTGGAAGGAGGTGTGACAGCTCCAGCAGCTTGGGATCCATGCTCTGAGTTATTCATTTGACACCTCCTTTTGCCTGACAAGCTGTACATGCAGGGCTTTGTGTTCCCTGTATCCATAGGGCTGGATCAGCAGCTTTCTCCTGGATGGACAGCCTTGAACTGGATTGGGAGTGTTCACAGGGGTCTGAGGATGAGGGAAGAGACAAGGATCTGACTCCATGTTTCAGAAGGCTGATTTATTATTTTATGATATATATTACATTAAAACTATACTAAAAGAATAGAAGAAAGGATTTTATCAGAAGGCTGGCTAAGAATAGAAAAAGAAAGAATGATAACAAAGGTTTGTGGCTCGGACAGAGAGTCCAAGCCTGTGATTGGCCATTAATTAGAAACAACCACATGAGACCAATCCCAGATGCACCTGTTGCATTCCACAGCAGCAGATAACCATTGTTTACATTTTGTTCTTGAGGCCTCTCAGCTTCTCAGGAGGAAAATGTCCTAAGGAAAGGATTTTCCATAAAAGATGTCTGTGACACTGGATTTACTGATTTGTGTTGTGAAAATGTCAAAATGAGCAGAAAATATTCATTATTAAGTGCCAAAATGATTTACTTGGCTTTATGAGAAATGAAGGCAGTGCCTGGGCAGAACAGGTCAGAAGGTGATGATGGAAGAGGAGAGAGCAGATTCTAGGAGTTCAAACAAGGACCTCAGGGAATGGCTGGGGCAGGGAGGGCCAGGTTGGATCCCAGGGAAAGGTTCTCCCCCCAGAAGTGCTGGCACTGCCCAGGGAATGGTCCCAGAGCTCCAGGAGGGTTTGGACAGCGCTGCCAGGGGTGCCCCCAGGGTGGGATTGGGGGTCTGGGTAGGAACAGGGGTGGGACTGGGTAAACCTGGGGTCCTTCTCAGGTCAGGATATTCAGTGATTCCATGAGTGGAGGAGATGTCACAATTCATGGAGATCATTTAGGTCCATAATTATACCATAAAGGGACAAGAAAATCTGTATTTCTCATGTCTCTGTGTTCAAGAGCAGAACATGAGTAGGAAAAGAACTCCTTTGGTAATTCTGCTTCCCAGGGGCCCATTAGAGACACAGCCAGATGCTCCTGTGCACTCACTTCAATGGATCTCAGATCCAGGGAATTCATTTCCCATCCTCTGTGCAGGGAGACACATGTAAGGAGCAGGTCAATGGGAGCAGGTGGGAATGGGACACAAAGGACATTTTCCATTGTGTGTAACTGGGATGAAACAGCTCTGGGAACTGCTCAGGCACTGATGCCACTGTCGGGTGAGTCTGTTCAAAGGAGTGCAGCAGTGGCTGGAGCTTCCCTGGAACGGATGCTCTCTCCAGCAGTTTGCTCCCTCTGAGAGGAAGGGCTGGGACCTGCTGTGGATGCTGGGGCCTGCAGAGATCCCAGCAAGGAGGGGACAGCTTGGGACAGGAGCCTGCCCAGGGTGGGGACCAGCTCAGCAGCACCTGGGGCCTGGCAGAGCCTCCTGGGATGGAGGATGAGCTTCAGCAGCACACAAAAGGGGGGAAAAGTTCAGGGGGGCTTTTGAAATGTCAGATACGGTGAGGCTGATCTCTAAATGGAATCACAACCACCTCTGATCTTTAAACTTTGTAACTGGGGCCCTGTTTCTTCCTTTTTGCCTTTGTCGTGTCAAGCAGCTCTTTTGACAGCATCATCTCCACATTGACTTTGTTGCCTGGTGTTTGCCTTTGTTATCTGGTATTTGATGTGAATATCCCATTGTATTATTTGGGAATAGTTCTCAGGAGTTCAGACTATTTAAAGCTACAAAGCTTCCATGAGAACTGAATTTTTCAGCTCAAGTCTAAGTCAGTGACTGAGTTTTTATTGCAAATATCCTCTCCTGCAGTGTTGTATGGAGTGAGAAATAAATCACTTAAACTCATGGCACTGAGGGTTTATTCCTCATCCTAAATTGGCCTTGGCATATTGGGGGGATGGGGGATGTGCAGTTCTGAACGTGAGATTGTCATCTTAATTATTGTTTTCAAGTACAAATACCAAAAAAACCAACAGAGATTGCAGTTGTTTTTTGTGGTTCAATGGAGCAAAAGCAACAAATGCTTGATTCTGATTTCTATCACTGGAAATTAATTTTGAAGGTCAGAAGATGAGTAAATAGTGGAGCTGAAAAGATTCTTTTCTTGTTTAAAACCTTTGAATTATAAATAGTAATTTACTGACAAGAAAACAACAGAGGAGGAGGTTAAAGGATAAGGGGAAAAAACAGATCCTGAAAACTTCTTTACTGATAAGCTCATGAACATTTGCCATGTTTTAATCCCCGTGTTTTACTTCATACTCTTTTTTTTTAGACTCTACCTTTAACTATAGGAAATGAAAGATGGGCAGAAGATAAAGTGTAAAAATGTACAAAATGTAAATTCCGTATTTTATGGAAATGGTAGGAGGAGAAAAAAGCTACCCAAACTTTCTATTTATAAACCAGAGCTGCTTATCAAAGACCCTTCCAGCTGCTTCCCTTCCTGGCAGCCAGAATTCCCCCACAAATCCCCAAAATGGGAGGACAGAAGGAGCTGTGAGAGCTCTGCTCTGTCCCCAGGGTGGTTCAGTTTAGTATTTGCAGGGAGGAATGATGAGGAGGACTCCATCTTATCAGAAGGCTAATTAATTCCTTTTTTATACTATATTATTCTATGCTGTATTACACTATATTACACTACATCTAAACTGAATCTGCCAAGCACTCAACCCTGCTCACACTGCCCAGAATCTCGTGACTGTCAGTGACAGTCCTGGCACACACCCCTGGCCCCGACAGGCCAAGGAACCCAAACACCATCACTGTGGGTAAACAATCTCCATGTTGCATTCTACTTTGGCACAAACACAGGCACAGCAAATTAGATAAAAATTGTGTTTCCTTTCTCTGAGGCTCAGGGAATGTGAAACCCAGAAACATTCTTCGGAAGAATTGTGCCTTGCTTTTCTCTTGTGGCCACAGTTCAGCCCTTCTCTGCCTCCATGATTCCATGCCTGGGCTGTGGATCCACCTGGGATCCCCCCTGGGATGAGCACAGCCGGTCCTGGGGGCTGGCCAGGGGCTCCCCAGGCCTTCAGGGCACAGACTGGCTCTTCATTTCCCAGTCAGGGAACCAAACATGTCATGGTTTGATGCTGGCACAATGCCACTGCCTCCATGAAAATATATTCTCCCCAGTGGCTGCTGTGAGATGTGACCAGAAATAGATCAAAGCAGACTTTAGCCTAGGAATAAAGGAAAAAATTTTATTAACCTACAATATGTAAAAAGGAATATACACAGAACTCAGAATGAAAACCTTCCAAAACATTCCTCCTCTTCCCCCCAATTTCTACCACAGCACAATGAGATAAAACCTTGGATTCTCAATCCAGTTATCACCCCTCAGGTAATCAACTCTCAGTCCATCACCACCCTTCAGATAATCAATTCTCAGTTCATCAAGGAATGAGGAGTCCCTCTTGTACCATAGGCTTCCCCTGGAAACACAGTTGAGACCTCTTGTGTTTCCATGTCACACGTGGCACCACCTGGAGAACATTTGCCATTGTGACCTCTTCCTTCCATGCCCAGTGGTCTCATGGACCAGAGCTGCTTCTAGGGTTCCCCTTTTAAGGATGCTTTGCCCAGTTCCAAAAAAACCACAGTCTCTCACTTTTGGGACACCTGTCCCCCCCAAATTCACCCCCTGGTGCCGAGGGGTCTCAAGAACAGATCTTCTCCTCCTCCACTGAGGATCGAGGACACCGCCACCATCCTCCTCACCAGTTGTCTCTGCTCATGCCACTCCATCACATCACATCACTGCACTCTCTTGGCTCCAAGCCATTGCTTCCCCCTAAATGAAGTCTCTGTGTTACAGGGAAAATGGTTCTGTCCATGGCTGTACAAGAAAAGTCCAGCCAAAGGCCACTCCATCATCTCCTCCCACCTAGGGTTCTTCTCAACTTCTTCTGACGTCTTTCACTTGCTCAGACCTTCACCACACTTGCCCATTTCCTTCTGTAGAAGCCCCACTTCACTGCAGGATTAGCAGGAACTCTGGGAAATGTCCCAGACTTGGCCTTTCCCCTCTGCAGTCCTGGCAGTCCTGGCAGGACACACAGATCTGCCTCTGGTGCAGGAATTTCTGCTGGAATTCTGCTCCCCTGCCTGGACTAGGCTTTGCAAGAGGCACAACTTGGAATAAACAAGGGACAGGGATTGCCCAGCCAGGCCATGGAGTGTCCCTCCCTGGGGACATCCCAGGAGCATCTGGACACAGTCCTGGGCCGTGGGCTCTGGGATGGCCCTGCTGGAGCTGGGGCCAGAGGGGTCCCTGTGCTCCCTTCCAGCCTGATCCATCCTGGGATCCAGTGACACCCATAATAAAATTCCACCATTCCTTAAAGGGTAAATGCTCCCTCTGCTCTCCTAGGGAAGGATGTTCACAGGAGTTTTGGGGGTATGAGCCTCCCTCTTGGCACAGGAACTCAGGCCTGACATTCCCTCCTATTACATACTGGATATTGGGAAGGAATTCCTCCCTGGGAGGGTTGGCAGGCCCTGGCACAGGGTGCCCAGAACAGCTGTGGCTGCCCCTGGATCTCTGGCAGTGTCCAAGGCCAGGTTGGACATTGGGCTTGGAGCAGCCTGGGATAGTGGAAGGTGTCCCTGCCATGGCAGGGGTGGCACTGGGTGGGATTTAAGGCCCTCCACTCCCCCCAAGTCTGTGTTCCTGTGATTTTTGGTTGATTTTCACCAGCACTTTACTCCTCCTTACTTTGCTGGTTATATTTTATTGCTCCTACGATGGATAATTCCCTGCCCATCTTTCTGGCACCAGGGGAACAGACCCATCCCAATTATTGTGCTCTGCCAGCTGATGAGGGCACAGAGAGTCAGGGAACCATTGAGGCTGGAAAAGACCTTTAAGGTCATCAAATCCAGCCATGAACCAGCAGCACCACCATGGTCACCACTGAGCCCTGTCCCCAGGTGCCACATCCACATGGTTTTGCCACATCACTGCCCTGGACAGCCTCTTCCAGGAGCTTTGCAACCCTTCCCATGAAATTTTTCCCCTGTTATCTAATCTAGGCCTCTGCTGGTGCCACTTGAGGCCATTAAATATAAAAGGCCATATAATAAAATAAATACAGCAGAACCATAAGGCAGGGAAACCTTCCTGTGCCTCAGGGCCCTGGCGGTGCTCTTCCATCCCATGTGCAGATGTATTTTGTGTGGAACCTGGCCAGGATCCAGGAGCATGGACAGGATTCAATGGCTCAGTGCCACCTCCTGAACAGGTCACTGCCCTGCCAGCCCCAGAACAGGAGCAATGGGCACCCTCCCAGTGTCACCTGCAGGGATAAGGAGGGACAAATTCTCTTTCCCTCTGTTCCCTGAGTTCCGGCCCGGTGCTGCTCCACTCCCAGCTCTTCCTCAGGAAATTTAGCAGAACATGTAATGGTGTAACAAATGAAATGTTTACATGGTTAATTGAAAGCACTTTTCCCTGGAGGCTAATTACAGTGTGAGCCATTAAATGACAATTAAGATTTGTTTGAATATCCAAACGATTATGAATCTCCTTCCTGGAACACGGAGAAGTGCAGCACTCCTGGCTGGGCCAGACAGGTACCTGGATTTCTGTTTTTGCAGGAGTGCTGAGCCCTTTTCCCACTGGTGACCTGTCTAGAAAACCAAACTCCCCCAGCCTGGCTGACCCTGAAACCTCTGAGGAACTGGATTTACTGCCTGGCAGATCTCACGCTTTCCTAAATCCTGGGGTAAGGGTACCGGTGGGAACTGCAGATTCTTCTGTTTGCTGGAACCAGCTGATGCTTCCAAGTCTCAGCCTCCAAGGAAACCATTTCCAACACTCCAGAGGATTTTCTCAGGGCTCATGACTGTCACCATGATATTTTCTGAAAAATCCCCTGGCCAGGATTTCTTCTCCTGGGAAGCTGAAAGGCCTGTCATGGTTTGAGCCTGGCACAGAGCCAGTGCCCCCATGAAAATGCCTCACCCTGGTGTCTGCTGTGAGATGTGACCAGGAATAAGCAAAACAGGCTCCAACTTAAACATAAATAACACTTTATTACCTAAAACTACAGGGAAAAAATAGGAAAGACTATAAGGAAAAGAAAAAAAAATTGAAAACCTTACAAAAACCACTTTTCCTCCTCCCCACTCCCTGACTTTCCCAATCCAATACATTCTCTCAAAAATACCAACTGCCCAGCCCGGCACGACACTTTAGTATACTCAAACTGCAGTTCATGAAGAGGAACGGAGTCCTTCTTGTTCCATAGGCTTCTGGAAACACACTGAAACCTCGTGTGCTTCCTTGTCACTTCGGCACCGCCCAGAAAGTCCATTTGCCGCTTGTGACATGTTCCTTCCATGCTCAGTGCTCTCACCACCGAGACATGGATCAGAGCTGCTTTTAGGGTGGTCTTTCAAGGATGCCTTGTCTCACTCCAAAAAGGCACAGTCTCTGCTTTTGGGACAACTGTCCCCCCCATATATTTCCAACCCCCTGGGGCCGGGGGGTCCTCACAAATGAACCCTCCTGGTTTTGAGGCACTGCCTCCCCCTAAATGCAGTCTGTGTCACAGGAACAACTGAGTCCATGGCTACAAGAAAACGTCCAGCCAAAAGGCCACTCCAAATCATCTCTCCCCATCCAATCATCTCCACAAACTCCGGGCCAAAGTTCTTATCTCATATCATCTCTCATCTCCCTTCTTATTCAGCTTCGAGGAGGATTAGCATTTTCGCAAGGCCCCAATCATGTAAGAAAGGGTTAAAAGTTTTCAGTCTCTGTCTGTCGGTCCCGGAACGGCTCCCACGCATGCTGCCCACACGCTGCCGCTGCGGCCGGGCAGTCTTCCTCCCCCTTCTCGCTGGCTGCTCTCCTGGGGGGGGGGGGGGGGGGGGGGGGCTGGCTGCCCGATGTCTCTTGGGGCTCCCCCACCCTTCCATCCTCGAAGCCCCCTCAACACCATCTCTGTCCAGGCCTTACCGCATGGCTGGCCCCTCCCCCGCCCAGCAGCAGCGGGCCGGACGGGGGAGAGATCTGAACTCCTCGTCCCACGAGGTCCAAAGAGGAAATGCCAGGGCAGTGCCCTGCTTTTAACCCCTGTGTATTCTCGGAGGTGTGTCCAAACCCCACTGGCCACACCGGACGCCAGTCTCAAACCCAAAACCTTCATTGGTTTGACCACAGCTTCCCAAAATTCCCAACTTCTTCCTGGTCAAACCATGACACTCCACCCTTCACCTCCGAGAATACACTTTCTAAAATTATCAACAGAACTACAAAACACTTCTACACAATAATACCTCAGATTCACTATGACTATCTATCTACCTTAACTTAGTACATGCTTTCCTTATTCTTCTTGGTCTCATCTCACAGCTTTACCTCATCATTCTCCCGTGATTCGATTTCCCGGTCAGGGAACCAAAAAATGTCATGGTTTGAGCCTGGCACAGAGCCAGTGCCCCCATGAAAATGCCTCACCCTGGTGTCTGCTGTGAGATGTGACCAGGAATAAGCAAAACAGGCTCCAACTTAAACATAAATAACACTTTATTACCTAAAACTACAGGGAAAAAATAGGAAAGACTATAAGGAAAAGAAAAAAAAATTGAAAACCTTACAAAAACCACTTTTCCTCCTCCCCACTCCCTGACTTTCCCAATCCAATACATTCTCTCAAAAATACCAACTGCCCAGCCCGGCACGACACTTTAGTATACTCAAACTGCAGTTCATGAAGAGGAACGGAGTCCTTCTTGTTCCATAGGCTTCTGGAAACACACTGAAATCCCGGATGCTTCCTTGTCACTTCGGCACCGCCCAGAAAGTCCATTTGCCGCTTGTGACATGTTCCTTCCATGCTCAGTGCTCTCACCACCGAGACATGGATCAGAGCTGCTTTTAGGGTGGTCTTTCAAGGATGCCTTGTCTCACTCCAAAAAGGCACAGTCTCTGCTTTTGGGACAACTGTCCCCCCCATATATTTCCAACCCCCTGGGGCCGGGGGGTCCTCACAAATGAACCCTCCTGGTTTTGAGGCACTGCCTCCCCCTAAATGCAGTCTGTGTCACAGGAACAACTGAGTCCATGGCTACAAGAAAACGTCCAGCCAAAAGGCCACTCCAAATCATCTCTCCCCATCCAATCATCTCCACAAACTCCGGGCCAAAGTTCTTATCTCATATCATCTCTCATCTCCCTTCTTATTCAGCTTCGAGGAGGATTAGCATTTTCGCAAGGCCCCAATCATGTAAGAAAGGGTTAAAAGTTTTCAGTCTCTGTCTGTCGGTCCCGGAACGGCTCCCACGCATGCTGCCCACACGCTGCCGCTGCGGCCGGGCAGTCTTCCTCCCCCTTCTCGCTGGCTGCTCTCCTGGGGGGGGGGGGGGGGGGGGGGGGCTGGCTGCCCGATGTCTCTTGGGGCTCCCCCACCCTTCCATCCTCGAAGCCCCCTCAACACCATCTCTGTCCAGGCCTTACCGCATGGCTGGCCCCTCCCCCGCCCAGCAGCAGCGGGCCGGACGGGGGAGAGATCTGAACTCCTCGTCCCACGAGGTCCAAAGAGGAAATGCCAGGGCAGTGCCCTGCTTTTAACCCCTGTGTATTCTCGGAGGTGTGTCCAAACCCCACTGGCCACACCGGACGCCAGTCTCAAACCCAAAACCTTCATTGGTTTGACCACAGCTTCCCAAAATTCCCAACTTCTTCCTGGTCAAACCATGACAGGCCTCAGAAAAAAATGAAAACAATAATTTTCTGATTGCTTGGAATGTGGTCAGGAAATAATTTACCAACAGGTGCATCTTTGATTGGCTCCATGTGAATTGTTTTTAATTAATGACCAATCACCATCAGGTGTGTTGGACTCTGATGAGTCAGTCACGAGTTTTCATTATCATTCTTGTTTAGCCTTCTGATGTATCCCTTCTCTTTCTTTAGTATAGTTTTAGTATATAATCTCATAATATTACAATAATATAATATTGCAGTAATATAATATTGCAATAATATAATATAATATTGCAATAATAGAATAGAATATAACAATAATATAATATTACAATAATATAATATTACAATAATATAATATTACAATAATATAATATAATATAATATAATATAATATAATATAATATAATATAATATAATATAATATAATATGATATAATGTAATGTAATGTAATATGTCAGCCTTCTGAAAACATAAAGTCAAATTCTCATCTCTCACCTCATTCTTGCTACCTCCCAACGCCACACACGACCTTGTGCCACTCTTTGTGGGCTGGGCACTGGAGAGGGAATTCTGTCCCTGAGCCCGTGGCACTGCAGCTTGTGTGTTTCATTTGTGGTGTTAAACAGGGGCCTGATGTAAAAGTGCACTGAAGAAGAGGAGCTGGGCTTTAAGGTCCCTTCCAATCCAAACCGTTCTGTGCCCAAACTCATTTCCCTTCCCACGTGTGGAGGATGTGCTCTAAGGAAAAGGCAGGGGGGCAGATTGCCCACCCTCAGCTGGGAGTGTGTCCCTGGAGTTTCTGAGGGAATCCCTGAGAGGATTCACCCATCAGACAATCCCCAGGGACCCAGGAGCCAGGCCAAGGTGAGACACACCCTGCTGGCCTGGCTGTCACCCTCACAGGAGGGGGAAATTCTCCTGGAGCTTTCTAGAAAGGATAGGAAGACTAGCAAGTTGGGGAAGCTTTATTTCAACTGCAACCTTCCCTTCTATTTGTGCTCAGAGCTGACAAGTGTAATTCTCCTTCCTTTTCCTTCTGTGAAGGGATAATTTGATGGTTGGTAGAGAAGGCTCCAAGTGACATGTGAGGAGTTAAAGAGCTGAGATGAGGCTGTTGTGAGGAATTCTGCAGCAGCTGATGGTGCTGGGCTTCAGTGCAGGGAAATGCTGTGGGGATGTGCTGTACATGTAGATATTGATAATATTTTTCTAGAGAAAAGCTCTAAATCTAATGAAGAGGGGCTGAGGGAGCTGGGGCAGCTCGGCCTGGAGCAAAGGAGGCTCAGGGGGCCCTTGTGGCTCTGCACAGCTCCTGACAGGAGGGGACAGCCAGAGGGACAGGGACAGGAGCAGAGGGAACGGCCTCGGACTGGACCAGGGCAGGGTCTGGGGGGATGTTGGGGGAAATTCCTTCACCCCCATTTGTTGGGGAAGATGAAACAGGAAAGCCTTATAAATATGATTGCCTGGCAAAAGATTTTGAGAATATGGAAACTATAAGTGAGATTGAAATGAAAGCAAGCTTTGAGATACCTCAGTTACTGAACAACTGGAAAACAATGGTGTGGCCAGCTGAAGGTGATCCCCTTTTGATGGAACAACACCCTCTGCTTGCAGACAGGCCCAAGGGTCAGAGCAGACCCTGCAGCTTTGCAGAAGGGGCCCAAAGAGGAGTTTTTAGGGTTTAAAATGTAACACAGGATGGTAATGTAGTGATTCTTATAGGCTGTATGTAAATGCTATAGGATTTGTATCTTGTACTAGATTGGTTAGTGAGAATCAGAATATTCAACACAAAAGATTTATTGTATTGGAACAGGAACCTCGCTCTCTCACCCCTTTTACTCTCTCACCCTCTCACCCTCTCTCCCCCTCTCTTCTCTCAGCCTGTTCTGAGCTGTGGCTGCAGCTCCCAGCAGGGCCCTGCACCCAGGCCCTTTGCAATAAACCCCAAATTCCACGACCTGGCTGCAGAGATCTCTCGTCCCCGTCCATCCCCACCATCCTACACCCCCGACGCTCCTACACCCTTTCCTGCTGTGGAGCCCAGTCCATGGTGGGGTCAGCAGGAGCTGCCCTGCAGCACTGGAAGGTTCTGGGGAGGTTCCTCAGACCCCTCTCCCTGGTGCTGTAGGTTAGCAGCTCAGGACAAGAACCATTTGTGCTTTTGGGGGACACAGAAAGAAAATCCTGTGTGTGAACTCAGCTGAATTTCCTGAATATGTTTTCAGTGAGTGTGGAATTGGGTTTTAATTTTAATTTTCCCTGAGTAGCTCACAACTCTGCTCTAGCACTGTCATTGTTATCATCCAGGTAATTACAGACACATCACGGAAAAACAGCATCCCAAATCCAGTTTAATATTAATCTGTGTCAAATTTCCAGTGACAGCAGGGAATATTGATGTCATTATCCCCTAGCAGCAATACAGAGCTGGAAAGCAACAGACAGACGTTGTCTTTAGAGAAAAAAAATGTCACCAGCTCTATAAAATGTCCAGTCTCACACATCAGGAGGAATTTCTTCCTGGGAAGGTTGGTCAGGCCTTGGAAGGCGCTGCCCAGGGAGGTTTGGAACCCCAGTCTTGGAGATGTCCAAGAAAGGACTGGACATGGCACTCAGTACTCTGGGATGGGGTCAAGGTGGGGATGGGGCACAGCTTGGACTCCATGGTCTGATAAGGCTTTTCCAATCTTAAATATTGTGGAATTTTGGGATTCTGTTGTGACTGCTTTTTTTAAGGATTTCCTCTGAGCCTGCTGCCTGCTGGCTGTCACATTCCCTTTGTCACTGACAGATGTTCAGATTGGAGAATGAAATTTAGATGAATGAACAAAACTTTGAGCGAGATACTTCAGGTGCTGGGATTTGAAGGAAATAATTTCTGGCTCATCTCTTAGCAAAAGGAAGGAGCTGGAGTGGAAATTACTGGAACTGCCCTGTTTCACCCTCCCAAAGTCTTTTGTCTTAGCTGAGCCCCAGCTCCTTTGGCCAAGGGTGATTCTGGGCTGCGGGCTCAGTTGAATGCAGCTCCTCCATCCATCCATCCATCCATCCATCCATCCATCCATCCATCCATCCATCCATCCATTCATCTCATCCAAGTTCATTCCTACAAAATGAATCTGATGAGTGGAAACCCTGACCCAGCCCAGACTGACAAACTAAAGCAGCTTTCATTTTCCTGCCAGGGAACAATCCAGGAAATTGCCTTGTGTGGATTGAGCATCAATCTGGACCCAAACGGTCTCATACTGCAGGGGAGTTGCTGGGGTTGGATTTTGTGCCTCCTGATGATTTAATTTTTTTTTTTAATACCCCACATTTTGGATAAAATTTCTCTGCCAAAAGCAATTTCCCACGCTACCCTGTGGCCATGAGGGTCCATGCTGCAGTTTGGGCACCAGAAAGACTCGTGATGAATTACACAAATCCAAGTGCTTCTGCTGCTGGGTTTGGCAAGGGAAGAGCAGAAGTCACCAGAGCCAACAGGCACAGCACGATCAGGGATTCTCATTCCAAGCTTTCAGGACTTTCTGCATGTTAAAGCATTAAAATACCACTGTTCTTCCCACAGGAGGGGGATTTTGCTTGCCAGTTCACAGCTGCTTTTGTGTGGGTTTGCTCAGTCTCCTGGTTCCTGGTGGAAGAACACAGCAATGCAGTCATGGAAAAATTGGGATTGAACTGAGATTTTGGGGAGAGGGAGGTGAGAAAAGTACAATTATCACTGCTCAGCACAAGGTGTGACTGCACCAGGAGAAGGATTAAAGAATCCTGAAATTCCAGAAAGGTTTGTTTTGGAAGGGACTTAAAGCCCATCCATTTCCACCCCAGCCATGGCAGGGACACCTCCCACTATCCCAGGCTGCTCCAAGCCCTGTCCAGCCTGGCCTTGGGCACTGCCAGGGATCCAGGGGCAGCCCCAGCTGCCCTGCACAGCCTGATCTTCCACCTTACCTCCCCTTAGCACGTTCTGTCACTGATGTCCATCTTCCTAGAGCCTCTTTACAGACAAAATCCTTTATAAAGGTGGGAAGAAGTAGGAGAGGGCAAAGGGAAAGTTCTTCACTGAGCACTTATTGTATAGAAAATGTCCAAAACTGTTCACAGAAACAAAAGTGTTCATTTTTCTCCATTTGCACTGGGAAGTCTGAATGTCAAATTCTCTTCTGTTTCCTGCCACCCATGGCAGAACGGGATAATGGGATAATGCAGCCCCAAGCAAAGAGCAGTGGGAATCACTCCCTGGGCCACTGTCCAGGATGATCTCCAGGATTTGCCCATAAAACCAAATCTCAGGTGCTCTGGGACTCTGATTGCCTTTGCCTGGATTGAAAATTCTGCCTCAGTTTGTAAAATCCAACAAAGTAACAGCAGTCTGATCACCTTAACAATCCTGGGAGTGTTTTTTCTGCCTTTGTTTGTTCATAGAGGACCTTTCTTTGATCTTCAAAATTATTAAAGTTCAATTACTATGCAGTCACAAAGTGTTCAGTGTTTCTCTTGTAATGAAACCTTGACTTCATCAATATTCAGCGCTTCCCAGACTGCTGCATTTGTTGATTAAATAGCAGTTATTGGAGATTTGGAGATGTCTGATGAGAGAACTATTTATTATCATCCCAGAATCCCAGAATGGTTTGGTTTGAAAGGGACCTTAAGGACCAGATCTATGGGCAGAGACACCTTCCCCTGGAATGGAGGGGCAGAACCACCTCCATAAGCACATAAAGGATAATAAAAATAGGTTAAAATATGTTCCCACTGTATTTTTCCTCTTTGATTTTGGAGGACTCTTCCCAGTTGAAAATGAGCTGATGTGCCCAGGATGCCAATGGGAACTGAATCTTCCCACCTTTCCCCACCATGAAATGATTTTGTTACAAGCCATTAACTTTTATTCCCCTCTCTGTGGGCCTGCTTTAGGCCTTGCTAAAGCAGGATCCTTAGGGAGCCCATAAACATTTCTGGTTTCAGGTTCCAGGGTCCCAGGTCAGTTCCTGCACTGAAATCTGGTCACAGACTGAATTTCTGCCACTCCCTGCCTGGGAAAGCTCAGCAATCCATCAAAAACCTTGTGGTCTCAGTTATTGCCCCCAGTCAGGTCTGGGGGTCTCCTCCCCTCCCCAGCCCCACACCTGGGTGTGCTCAGCCCCCCTGGGATCCCTGCCTGGTTCTGGGATTTACCTTTCCACACTGAACCCTCCAATGTAAAGGACCCGTGTAATGGGAAAATGACCTCAAAAATCAGGTTACTCCCTCCAGAAGGACACAGCTCCTCCATGCCCTGCCTCCTGGGCTGCCTTGGAACCAGCAATCCTCCGAGCCAGCATTCCTGCTCCGTGTTCCTATTGATCCCATGAATAAATAAATGATTGGCTCCTCGTGATGGGGAAGTGGTAACTGGAGTTTCCTTAAGGGCACGAGTGTCAAGCTAAATATTTCAAGCCCCCATAAATAATTGAAGCCTCTCTTCTGCAGAAGGAGATTGGGGCTGTAATTCCCTTTCCCAGTGAGTGATCTCTGGCCTTCTCATGGAGGGAACTCACCTGGGAAGCACAAATAATTCAGCAGTTGTGCGCTGGGCTGGTTTCTGTACCCAAGGCAGGTTGTGTTACTCTTGCAGGTGCAGAGGCAGAGCAGTTTCACATTTCCCTGACGCAGGGCTGGGCTCCAAGCAGGGAGCTCCTCACTGAGGTTCAGGCAAATCCCTCAGGCTCTGCCATCCAGGAGTTGTGATTCTTTGTGGATTTAGTGAAAGATGGGGAAATTGGGGCCTTTTGGAGTCACATCTTCATGGCAGCAAAAAGTTTCTTTAAATATTCATTCATAATCTTTGTCAAAATTGAAGGAATATCAAGAAGGGAGAGGACATGACTGCAGGGTTTGGGAGTCCTGGGAAGACTTGGAAGAAGATGGAGGCTGGGAAGACACAGGAGAGAGTAAACTCAATTCTTCCACCAGCAAAGGCTGCTTTTGGCTGTGAGTTAGGGGTTAATATAATGGCAGAGCTCAGGAGAAGGCAGGAGGTGGAAGAGGATAAGCTGGGCCCCAGGTTTAGAGGTACAGCCCATCTAGGCCTGACTTCCATAAGCCAGGAGTGGGTAGGGAGCTCTCTCCTCCTGCTCTTATCCCAACAGCACTTTTTGTGCAGACCAACACTGAAGAGTGCTCCCAGCCCAGCTGAATCCAGCGCTTCATCTGGGCCAGTAATCCCCTGGTTCCAAATGCCAGGCTCTGGATTAGTGCTGTTCTTTTAATTTGCTAATTAGGTGGGTTCATTAAAGCAGCTGGTGTTGTTTCTGCCTCCTCAGCATTTTCTCACTGCACACTGGGTTCTCAGTAGTTCACAAAAAGCTCCAGAAACTTTTTGTGTCATAAACTCTGGGATTTTCTTTGAGGTCTTGTGAGGAGTTTTCCTCAAGTGGTTTGCTGAGGAGCCTTCCAGAGGTACAGTCTCAGCAGAGGATAAATACTCTCATTTTGCTGCCACTTGGCAGCACTCTGCTAAAGACAGGCAAATATTCTATGCTGTGCTGAAACAGAGAGAGAAACCTGTGACCCTGCTGAGCTCCTTGCCTTGGACTTGTACAAATCCTGCATGGGGAAAAGGAGAATTTATCAATGCAGGATAGCCCCCAGCTGGGGAATAACGTGCAGTGACTCCAGTGATTTCAGAAGGCTGAACAATTGCTTTATTCAGCTTTACTACATTACACGATACTATACTAAACTATACTAATGAAAAACCTGTGACCCTTTCCAGACAGTCACGATGCAGCTTTGACCTAATTGGTCAGTCAGTCAAAAAAACCATCACCAGAGTCCAATTCATAAATCACTTTGGGTAAACAATCTCCATAACACATTCCACATGTGCCAAACAACAGATGCAGCAAGTGAAGATAAGAATTCTTCTTTCTTTAGAAGAGAAGAATTTTTGAATTTCTTCTTTCTTCAGAAGAGAAGAAATTTGCTTTTCTATCACTGAGCTTTCTCACTGCCTTCCCCAGGAGAAATCCTGGGAAGGTTGTGCCTGCTGCTCTCTGTGAAGAGAGCTGTGGCCACAGCATTGGGCTGTTTGGGTAAATCAGGGCAGGAAAGCTGCGGGAGCTGCTGTGACAGAGGTCAGGAGGGTTTGGCTCACAAAGCCCTTCACTGTGTAAGACACTTCTGCCTGAGGCTGGTTTGTTTGGGATGCAGGAGACAGGAGCAGTTTGGGGCCTGCCTGCCCTGGAAGCATTGAGGAAGTAGAGCTGTATATTCCAAGCTCCCTAAGTCAATATTTACAGTGAGCTCCTCTGGTGCAGGCTCTGGCTAATCCAGAGAAATGCAGCCCTCTGCTGCAGATATTCCAGGTCCAAGTTGGGGATTTGGTGCTGCTGGAGCCGTGCCTTGCTGTCCAGCACAGCTCTGAGATGCAGCTCCTTGAGAGTGTGAAAAATGCCCATCACTCGTTTTAAAAATTTTAAAAGTTTAATACTAATAAAATGGTTATGAAAATAGTAATACAATTAGAGTAATAAAAATTTGGACAATTTGAATTAGGACAATATGAGACAATAAATACAAAGAGTTATGGATGTCTGGGTACCTTTTTCTGGGATCACGAGCCTGAAAAAGGTCATCCATTAACAGAGGATTAACCCTTAAAAGCAATAGCTTGTTGCATAGTCATACAGTTCATACATGATGCATAAATTCCATTCAAATACAGGATTCTGTCTGGTCATCATCAACTTCTTCCTCCGAATCCTAACAGCGCCTTCGAGGCGGGAAGAAGTTAATTTCTTCTGATTAGAGGGCAATGAATTCTTTTTCTCTGCAAGATTTAGATGTCCTGTGGCTGCTATCTCGTTGTGAGTCCTTTCTTTATAAAAAAAGTATCCTACATAGCATCGTTTCTATTTTAACAATTTTTATAACCTAAAACTATATTTAACACACTACTTAAGAGAATTAATACAGCATAACTTTCTAACACAACACATATAATATTCATTTTAATATTTGTGAAAAACCAATCATAAAATACATGCATTTTTCACAAGAGTTTGTCACTCCTGGACTGTCTGAACACTTTTCAGCTGAGTGGGATTTGTTTCCCAGTTGGATGTTCTTTGTCCCCACGCTGCAATGACCAGGTGCTGCTCCCTTGGCTCTGCCTGCCCTTGTTCCCCTGGAGCTGAGGGTCTCTGTGGCTCTGCTTGCCTGCTGGGCTGTTTGCTGGCTTTGGTACGAAGCTCCACAATTTGTTTTTCATGAATCATCTTAGGCTGCCTTCAGCCTTTTATTTTTTATGAGGATTTCACAGCTCATGTTTGCCCAATGTTTGGGATGAATGTTCATTAAGCTGAGCCTGATCCTCAGGCAGCTCATGAGGCACCTCCAGTGCATGCCTGCTTTGCAGCACATGAGTAATTCCAGTGGTCCCAAGGGAATTTCCCACTCAGATCTTTAAAGATAGACACAACCGCTTGTAATGTGCTCAGCTTGGGGCTTTGTTCTTTACAGAGCAGCTCTAAAATAACAAATTGCAGTGTTGGCATTGTCTGGGGAGTGGTTTCTTCCTGTGTTGTTGGAGATTGGGCAGGTTCAGGCGCTGAGAAATCACATTTCCCTACCACTCATGGCACATCCAGGACTATTTTAAAAGATAAACTGCTGGAATATTTCTTTTGATTTGCTTAAGGCTTGTTTTTCCATCAAAATGACAAATATAAAAACAAAGCATTTAAAGTGAAGGAAGGAAGAAAGACTTTATTTAACTTCATTTAATTCTCCTCTCTGGCAGTCAGGGTATTAAAAAAAACCCAAACCGCAATTCTCAATAGAGACAAGGTCCAGGTCCCATCTCTAGAGGAGTTTAAGAATAGTCAGGGAAACCTTGCATTGTCAAAAAATCAAGTTTCCCCCAAAGCATGGCCATTTTAGTGAAAGATTTTCCATTCAGAGAAGTGTTTAAATCAGGGAATGTTTGACTACATCCAAACTCCATTTTAGATAAAGGTATTTGGGTAAAGGTATTGCCAAACTTGGCAAACATTCAGATTGCTGAATCTCAGAATCATGGGTTTAAACGGAACATTGGGAAGGGATTCCTGGCTGGGAGGGTGGGCAGGCCCTGGCACAGGGTGCCCAGAGCAGCTGTGGCAGCCCCTGGATCCCTGGCAGTTTCCAAGGCCAGGTTGGACGGGGCTTGGAGCAGCCTGGGATAGTGGGAGGTGTCCCTGCCATGGCAGGGGTGGCTCTGGGTGGGATTTAAGGTCTCTTCTAACCCAAACTCATTTCTTTTAGTAGTAAAAGATGCTCACTGAGCCCCAAATAGAGGAAGTTTCTCTGAGAGGTGGAAAATTAACACCAGGACTGCAGGAATTGAACAACTCTTTTGCTGGTGGCTCCCCAGTGATTTCCACTCTTGCTGACATAAATCCACTCCTCAGTGGCAGGATTTGCCTGGGGCTCTCTCCTGGAGCAGTCAGTGCCCTGGTCAGGGGCTGTGGGCTGGCTCTGGGTTTGTGCAGAGGGTGATCATTTACCCAAATGCTTTAACGGAGTATTGAACCTTCCTGGTTTGGCAGGGGCTTGGTGGCTTTTTATTTATTTAACTTCCATAGGCAGGTATTGATTTTTTTACCTTCTTGTGTGATTTCTAAAGGCTGTTGGTTTTATATTTGCTGTAGAGGAAAAAGAAAGGAAAGCAAGCAAGTGAATTGCAAACACAAAGGGATTTTTCTGATGGAGCTGTAAAGACAAACAAAGGAAAACTGTTGATACTGTCACCGAGCTGACACCAACTTGTTATCAAAGGAAACACCCTTATCAGAGCATTGTTTAATACAAATGCTCTTGTCTTGGCCTTTGTAGGGATGGAGGATTTAGACCAACCCCACCAGAACAGCAGGAATAAAAAATCCCAAACCACTCCCCGAGCTGCTCGAGAAACAAAGGGTGGGGAGTCAGCATGGTTGAGATGTTTCCACTGATGGCACACAAATCCCGGTCTGGGGAAGTGCCCAAACTGTCCCTGGTGCTGATGCCACAACATCCGTGGGGTCTGGGATGTCTGTGGGGTCCTGGGCGTTGCCAGGGATCCTCCCAGCACAATTCATCTGTCCCACTCCCGTTCCCAAATGGAATAAAGCCTCTTGGGAAGGGATCAGGAGAAGGCTCCATAGCAGGAATTGTGCTTGGAGCTAATGAGACAGTGATTGTGGTTAATTAAATGCAAACTGATTGCAATCCCTGCACATTTACTGGAGGCAGTGGCAGCTACAGCCTGGAATCACCAACTGGACCCAGGACCAGTCTCACAATTCTGATTATTTATTTGATTTAATTTTCTTGTATTTAGATTTAAGCTAATAAGAATGTGGTGCTTTCCCTCTGGCATTGTATTGTTCCTGGGATCATAGGATCATGGAATATCAAGAGTTCTTGCTGGCCACACAGACAGGGTGATGAAAAGACGGCTCCAGGGAGCACAGGTGTGAAAAGTGCATCTTATATGGCTCTATGCAGATATCTACTGTATGTATTATGTTGTATTGATTAGTAGAGCTGCCTTAAAATTGTAATAGTATGGTAAATGTAGTTTTGTAGTTAAAAGGTAACTTCTGTAGTTAAAATAGAAACTATGTATGTGGGATATTTTTTTTAAAGAAAGGAATGAGGTATTTGCACTGAGATAGCAACCACAGGACACCTGAATCTTTCAGAGAAAAAGAATTTATTGCTCCATTATCAGGAGAAATGAACTTCTTCCCACCTCACTCAGCTCTGAAGATGCTGTCAAGATTAAGAGGAAGAAGCTGACACTGACCAGACAGAATCCTTTAAATGGAATTTACGCATCATATATGAAGTGTATGAATATGCAACAGGCTATTGCTTTTAAAGGTTTATCCTCTGTTAATGTGTGTCCTTTTTCGGGCTTATTTTGCCCAGAAAGAGGTACCTGGACGTCCATAACTCTTTGTGTTTATTGTCTCGTATTGTCCTAATCCCAATTGTCCAATTTTTTATTACTCTAATTGTATTGCTATTTTTATAACCATTTTATTACTTTATTACATTTTATTACTATTAAACTTTTAAAACTTTACAAACAAGTGTTTGGCGTTTTTCACAGCAGGGACCCAGAGCAGGCAGGCAGGTGTGGCACAGAGTTAGCACAGGCAGGGCTGCAGGCTTCCTTCCTCCTGCCAGTGAGGCTCTTTGTTGTTTCTATTAATTGTTGGTTTCTGTGTTTTTGTTGGTAATGGTTTTTACACGGTCAAAACCTGCAGTTAGTACAAGTGTACTTGTACTATCCAGGTAGAGCCCTCCAAAAAGGACACGTCTGTCCTGTCAGACCCATTCCTGTGCTGAGGGTTTGAGCTCAGCAGTGGTTTCAGGGGCCACTGCAGAGGAAACCTGCCTGCAGTGTGAACAGGTGAGTGAACTCCTTTCACTGGTGGCCGAGCTTAGGGAGTGAGAGAAACAAGTGCTCACTTTGAAAATTTTAAAAGGTTTATTAAACCTTGACAAAAATACAACAAAGGACTACAAAGGAAGAAGCTGCATTGCTGGGAACTGCCCCACATGGCCAGTTCATCTTCAAAATGGATGCTCAGTCTTTTATACCCCTGGGGGTTGCATCAGCCAACCCTGGCCTATCTCAAAGTCTGCCAGTCAGCTCTTCTTTGCCATTTATCGGTGGAAACTGCTTTCTTGTAACTGGATTGGAGGTCAGGTGTTGCCATGCCCACCCTCTAAGCACCCCCAAGCTTTTCCATTCCCAGCTGCCCCAAGCAAGGGACAGGTATGCACTCCTTCTTTTTACTTGTCATAGACAGCAATACAGGGGGAAGGGAACTAGGGGGAGAATCGAGGATATCTAAACTACAATAACATAACTATACATCAATAAAGCTTTTCTTAATATTCCCACAATAGTTATATTTTAATTGCGAGAGCCAATCATCTCATTATCCATCCATAGCAGGGAGGAAGTTGAAAGACTTAGGAGTATCAGGGAAAGTGAAAGGGAGATAGATTGGTGGAGTTCAGCCCTTCCATCCTTGGGGGAGGCCCACCAAGGGTCAGAGGACTCCGGTGCCTCCCACAGGCAATAGAAGTGCACCTGGTAGATGAAGGGGAGTGGAAATGGGCCCCTGCCTGGGGAGGTAATAATAAAAATTCCTCCTGGCCCCCATCCCCTAGCCACTTCATGTGCCACTTCAGAATAGGTATGAGCCCCTGGATCCAGAGGGTCAGCCAGAAGACACAGAAAATGATCTGCCCAGTGAGCTTTCCAATTACACTTTGTCTGTGAGACAGATCCTCTGGCACTAAAAAGAAAAGAAGTTGGTGGTAGTGGGTGACTGTGACCATGTTCACAGGGGTTTTCGGGTGAGGGAAGAGACGAGAATGTTGACTCCATGTTCAGAAGGCTTGATTTATTATTTTATGATATACATTACAGTAAAACTATACTAAAAAGAATAAAAGGAAAGGTTTCATCTCAGAAGGCTAGCTAAGCTAAGAATAGAAAGGAATGAATAATAAAGGTTTGTGTCTCGGACAGAGAGTCCAAGCTAACTGGGCTGTGGTTGGCCATTAATTCTAAACATCCAAGATGGGCCAATCACAGATGCACCTGTTGCATTCCACAGCAGCAGATAACCATTGTTTACATTTTGTTCCTGAAGCCTTTCAGTTTCTCAGGAAGAAAAATCCTAAGAAAAGATTTTCATAAAAAGATGTCTGTGACAGGTGACTCCCTGACTCCCTTCTGAGGGGAACAGAGGGCCCCAGATGTTGACCAGACCCACCCCACAGAGAGGTCTGCTGCCTCTCTGGGGCCTGGGTACAGGACATCACTGAGAGACTGCCTGGGCTGATTCAGCCCTCTGATTATCACCCACTGCTGAAACTCCAGGCTGGCAGTGATGAGATGGAAAAGAAGATTGTCAGGACAATTGAAAGGACTTTAGGGCACTGGGTCAAGTGGTTAATAGGCAGGGGCACATGTAGTGTTCTGCTCAGTCCCTTTGGTGGTGGAGAAAAGCATTGAAAGGAATGGGAGAGCTCACATTATTAAGAAGTGGCTCAAGGGTTGGTATTATCA
This sequence comes from Zonotrichia albicollis, assembly GCF_047830755.1. Taxonomy (NCBI): domain Eukaryota; kingdom Metazoa; phylum Chordata; class Aves; order Passeriformes; family Passerellidae; genus Zonotrichia; species Zonotrichia albicollis. The sequence goes on along the minus strand of NC_133841.1, from coordinate 6,572,308 downwards.
GAATTTTGGATTCTTTGGTCATGGGCAGCTTTTGTGGCCCCTGGCCTGCTCAAACAGGATGGGCTCCATTTCTCTGTTAAGGGCAGAAGGTTTTTAGCTCATGAACTGGTAGAACTTGTTGAGAGAGCTTTAAAACAGGTTTGAAGGGGGAAGGGGATGCAGCTGGGCTGTCTGGAAGGAGGCCCAAGGGTGTTAAGCCTGAGTTAGGGGTGAAATCAGCAGCCCAGCTGAGGTGCACATATACCAGTGCACGCAGCATGGGTAACAAACAAGAAGAGCTGGAGGCCATGGTGCAACTGCAGAGCTGTGATGTAGTTGCCATCAGGGAAACGTGGTGGGATCACTCACATGGCTGCAGTGCTGCACTGGATGGCTACAGGCTCTTCTGGAGAGACAGGGAAGGAAGAAGAGGAGCAGGGGTGGCCCCTTATGTTATGGAGGCTTTGGACACCACAGGTATCGAAATAATGATGATGAAGTTGAATGTCTATGGGTGAGAATTAGAGGGAAGGCCAACAAAGCTGATCCTACTGGGAGTCTGTTATTGTCCACCCAACCAGGAAGAAGAGGTGGACAAATTATTCTATAAACAGCTAGAGAATGTTTCAGGTTTATCAGTCTTTGTTCTTGTAGGGAACTTGCCAGACATCTGCTGGGAACTTAAAAAAAAGCTGAAAAAAGGCAGTCCAGGATGTTCTTAGAGTGTGTGGGGGACTGTGATGGTGTTCACAGGGGTCTCAGGTTGAGGGAAGAGACAGACAAGGATCTGACTCCATGTTTCAGAAGGCTTGATTTATTATTTTATGATATATATTACATTAAAACTATACCAAAAGAATAGAAGGATTTCATCAGAAGGCCAGCTAAGAATAGAAAAACATGGAATGGTAACAAAGGCTTGTGTCTCGGACAGAGTCTGAGCCAGCTGACTGTGATTGGCCATTAATTAGAAACAACCACATGAGGCCAATCACAGATGCACCTGTTGCATTCCACAGCAGCAGAGAACCATTGTTTACAGTTTGTTCCTGAGGCCTCTCAGCTTCTCAGGAGGAAAAATCCTAAGGAAAGGATTTTCCATAAAATATCATGGCTACAGGGGACAACTTTTTGTCACAGCTGGTGGGTGAGCCCACCCGGGGAGAAACTGTGTTGAATCTGCTATTTGCAAATAGAGATGGGCTGGGGGGAGATGTGGTGGTTGGAGGCTTCCTGGGTCACAGTGATCATGCGATTATAAAATTCTCAATATTTGGTGAAATCAGGAGGAACATCAATAAGATTTTACATTGGACTTCTGGAGGGCAGACTTTGGCATGTTTAGGAGACTTATTCAGAGAGTTCCTTGGGAAGCAGCCCTTGAAAACAAAGGAGTTCAGGAAAGGTGGATGTGCTTTAAAACAGAGATCTTGGGGGCACAGGAACAGACTGTCCCTGTGTGTCAAAAGATGAGTCAACGAGGTAAATGCCCAGCCTGGATGGGCAAGGAGGTTTTGGAGGAATTTAGGAATAAAAAAAAGCATGTATCATCTTTGGAAGGAGGATCAGGTCTCTCAGGAAGTATTTAAGGGGGTTGCTAGGACCTATAGGAAAAAAAATTAGGGAGGCTAAAGATCGGTTCAAACTTAATTTGGCCACTTTTGTAAAGGATAATAAAAAATGTTTTTACAAATATATGAATGGTAAAAGGCAGGGTAAGATCAGCCTTTATTCTCTATTGGAGGGAAATGAATAACTGCAGATGAGGAGAAGTTAAAGGTGCTTAACGCCTTCTTTGCCTCAGTCTTTAGTGGGGAGATGGCTTGTCCCCAGGACAACTGTTCTCCTGGGCTGGTAGATGGTGTCAGGGAGCAGAATGGCCCCGTTATCCAGGAGGAGGCAGGCAGAGAACTGCTGAGCTTCTTGCATGTTCATAAATCATGGGACCAGATGGGATCCACCCCAGGGTGATGAGGGAGCTGGCAGCTGAGCTTGCCAAGCTGCTCTCCATCATGTAGCAGCAGTCCTGGCTCATTGGGGAGGTTCCAGATGACTGGAAGCTGCCCAGTGTGATGCCCATTCACAATAAGGGTGGGAAGGAGAATCCCAGTGATTCTAGGCCTGTCAGTCTAACCTCAGTACCCTGTAAGGAAACTGAACAGTTTATACTAAGTGTCAGCACCCAGCACTTCCAGGATGGCTGAGGGTATCAGAGCCAGCCAGCAGGGGTTTAGGAGGGCTGGGTCCTGTTTGACCAACCTGGTCTCCTTTTATGACCAGGTCACCCTCCTGCTGGATGCAGGGAAGGCTGTGGATGTTGTGTGCCTGGACTCCAGCAAGGCCTTTGGCACTGTCTCCCACAGCACACTTCTGCATTTATATGCAAGTACAATACTGTCCACTGCTGGGTGTCCCTGTGTCCCTCAGGGCTGTCCCCAGCCCTGCCCTGCCCTGTGTGTCCTGGAGCTCCCTGGAGCAGGGAGAAGCAGCTTCCAGGGGGTGGTGAGTGAGGGGGAAGCTGGGAATTGTGGCTGTGGGTTAAACTGAGCCTCCTTCTCCAGCCCTGCTCTCAGGCCCTGGGATGAAGATGCTTTGAGAAAGGTAACAGGTTATTTTCTTATTAAAAAAATCTTTCCTAGAAGTTTCCCTGTTTATCAGGCAGAGCCTGAGTCCCCCTTAGCAGCTCAGTCTCAGGATTTTCCCAGTCCCAGCCCTAGGACAGATCCACCTTCTCTCCAAAGGTTACATGTGAAATATCCCCTATTGAATGAAGCCTTTGGATTCTCTCGGTGCTTTTCTGCCTCATTAAACCCAGACCATCGATTAAGGAACAGTGGCAGACAGGAAAAGGCAAAATGACTTGGAAGGAATTGGCCTCTCTGGAATCTGTGAGAAAGGAACCACAATCCTGCCTGGCAGGGAAACATCCCTGGGCGTCTGTGAGCCAGGGAACACCCAGTTGCTCCCAGCTCAGGGCCTTCTCATTGCAGAAAATGTTCCAGAACAGCTCCTTGGCTGACCAAAAATGTTGTTAAGTTACAGAGGGGGAATTTGGAACAACAAAGTCCCTTTCTGAGGGAATATTGTCCTCTTCTGAGGGAATATTGTCACTTTTCTCCATGCAGAGCCAGGATAACCATGGGAAGATTCTCCCAGGATAACCATGGCAAGTGTCTGTGCATGGTGGGTTCTGGGCTGTTTGGTCCCATCTTCTCAGCTCTGCTGGCCCTCACAAGGAGGGGCTGGGTCTGGACAAAACATTCCCTTGGAAGAGCTGGATTCTTCCTAAAAGAGAGATGGGGCCAGATTAAGGCCAGGGAAGCTGGAAAATGGCCTGGAAGTGTCATGAGAAGGAGGACATGTGTGGTGCTGTGAGGTCCCCAGGATGACGTGAGAGATGAGAATTTGACTCCATGTTTAAGAAGGCTGATTTATATTATTATATTATATTATAATTATATTATATTATATTATATTATATTATATTATATTATATTATATTATATTATATTATATTATATTATATTATATTATATTATATTATATTATATTATATTATATTATTTCTGTTCTATGAATGCTATACTAAAACTATACTAAAGAAAGAGAAAGGAGACATCAGAAGGCTATACAAAAATGAATAATAAAAACTCGTGACTGACTCCTCAGTCTGACACAGCTGGCTGTGATTGGTCATTAATTAAAAACAATTCACATGGAACCAATCAAACATTCACCTGTTGGTAAACAGTGTCCAAGCCACATTCCAAAGCAGCAAACACAGGAGCAGCAATTAGATAATTATTGTTTTCATTCCTCTCTGAGGTCTCTCAGCTTCTCAGGAGAAAATCCTGGGCAAAGAGGATTTTTCAGAAAATATCATGACAGACAGAGGAAAATGTAAAATCTCAGATGTTTCAGGAAGAAAAGGAAAACTGAAAAGAGAAATGATGATGGGAATTCAATGGTTCCTGCATCTCATCAAACAAGCTGGGAATCCCAGCCCCATGTGTGGCTGTGCAAAGATTCAGCCCTGAGACTGATTTTAGAGATCTTGGATCATGGAATGGTTTGGGTTGGAAGGGACCTTAAAACTCATCCAGTTTCACCGCTGCCATGGCAGGGACAACTTCCACTGTCCCAGGCTGCTCCAAGCCCCGTCCAACCCGGCCTTGGACACTGCCAGGGATCCAGGGGCAGCCCCAGCTGCTGTGGGCACCCTGTGCCAGGGCCTCACCCTCTGGTTGGAGAGTTGAGGGGTCACTGGTTGGACTCTGGAATCCATCAGGGAATGTGTTCATGCTGGAATTGTCCCTTTGGCGGCCCTGACCCGAGTGAGATTCAGTCCAAGCCCCCTCCCAAACCCCCAGGGTGGGTGCACACTCTGGGACAGGTGAAAAGGGGTCCTGGTCCTGCTGGAGCAGCTGCTGCTGCCAGGAGCAGAGAAATGAACAAGGCTGAGAACACAAAAAGTGATGGAATTTCTGGATCAGAGAGGAAAGGCTGGTGGGAAGAGGCCGAAGAAACAGAGCAGGGATGTGGAGAGAGGTGTAAGGAGTGCCTGAGCTGAGGGCACTGACAGCACAAATGAAAATGCTGGGGAGAGGAGAAGGAGCTGCTTCAGAGAGAGACGGAATCAATCCCTGCAGGGTGTGAGGAACATGCCTGGAACCACGTCCCTGCACTGGCTTTTGGATGGGGCTGGGCTGAGGAAAAAAACACCCAAAACAACAACAACAACAACAACAAAAACCACCCAAAATCACAAAAAAAAACCCAAAAAAAAAAAAAACCACAAAAACCCCAAAAAACCAAAACCAAACAAACAAAAACAAGCAAACAAACAAAAAAACAACAAAAACCAAACCAAACAAAACAAACAAAAAACCACAACAAAACAAAAGAAAACCCTTTTATTTTTCTATGTGAAATCTAAACATTTCAAAAAAGTCTTTTAACACTGGGAATTCTTCTAAGAAAAGCCACAGCTACTTTTCCTGGCAACTGAAGGCAAAACATCTTTTGCTGTTTTTTTATTGTTTTTGAAATTATTTTCTGTGAGAATTGTGACCAGCTCTGAGTGTCAGTGAGCAGGATGAGCATGGGCACCTCTGCTCAGGGATGGCTTTCATGGTGGTAATGGACTGGGAGAGGAGGAGAGCAGGATGTTTGTGCAATTAAAGCTTCAGCCAGCCCAGAGATCCAGCTCAGCTGCTCCCTGCCAAACTGAGACTCAGGTGTGAGCAGCATTAAGGGTTCCTGTGCACTTGGACAGGGGAACTCCTCCTAAATCAGAGCAGGATTAAAAAGCAAATCCAAATAAAACCCTGTGTGGGTTTATTGGCATCTCCTGGATGTGAAGCCCGTGGGAAGGGAAGGTGGCAGAGACCCCAGGAAAGCATCTGCTCCTCCTGCTGCGGGCTCAGCACTGCATTCCCAGCAGGCTGGATCCTGGGATCAGCTCAAAGCAAGGGAGGCTTTGGGCAGGGATCACGGCAGGCCCAGGGCTGCTCCCCTGCCATGAGATCTGCAAGGAACAGAGGGTTCTTCATGCTGGGGGCTCTCTGAGTCTCCTAGAAAACATCTCCTGGCAGTTTTACTGAAGCAAATAATAATAAAAATGCTGGAGGTTAAAGCCACATCCTTTTAAAAAATAAATCTAAGAGGAGCTTGGGTGTGATCCAGGCTGGCCAGGCAGGACAAACCAGCAGGAAGAGGAGCTGTTAAAAAAGGAAAATCTCAGCCTACTGGGTGATCCTCTGGAGCACAGTAAAGCTGGAGAAGATTCCCTTATCCAACAGAGGGAGACTCCTGCCAAGATTCACAAAAACTTGTTCAGCTTTAGCTGCTAAAGTCTGAGTTTGTGGCAGGTGAAGGTAAATGAGGGCCAGATCTGTGGGAGCTGCAAATGCCAGCTCTGTCTGGGCCCCTTCCTGGGGCAGCAGGGAGCTGAACCCAGCTTGTGCCCAGAGCCCAGGCCCTGCTCCAGTCAGCCACACTTTGGACATGGGGACACATCTCAGGAGCTTTGGGAGCACATCGCCCTCTGACCACCTCTGCAATTCCCTCCCAGAATGGCAAAACATTCCCAAACCAGCAGCAAGGAGAGCTCTTCCTGAGATCAGAAAAATGCCAACAGCAACTCTCAGTCCTTGGACAGCACTTTGGAGCCTTCCCAAGCCTCAGTTAATGAATCCAGATGTGCTGCTGCTCCTCCTGCCCCGTTCCCAGCAGGAAATGCTCCAGGGTTAGAAATGTGCTGACGCTAGTGCTCAGGGTGCCTGGGGCACAGGGTGGTGGCTCCAGAGCTCTGCTGCTTTTATGGTACTGACAGGGGTAAAAAAGGATCCCCATGTCAGCAGAGATGATCAGGGCTCACCCTCTGTTGGGGAGATGAGACAGGAAAGCCTTATAAATGTGATTGTCTGGCAAAAGATTTTGAGAATATGGAAACTATAAGCCAGATTGAAATGAAAGCAAGCTTTGAGATCCCTCAGTTACTGAACAACTGGAAAACAATGGTGTGGCCAGCTGAAGGTGATCCCCTTTTGATGGAACAACACCCTCTGCTTGCAGACAGCTCCAAGGGTCAGAGCAGACCTTACTGCTTCTCCTGTGCTGTGCTCATGTGGAATGTGTTTGGAGATTGTTTACCCACAGGTGATTGTTCCATTGGATTCTGCTGTGAGTTGTTTTCACTCTTTGGCCAATCAGCGCCAAGCTGTGTCGGACTCTGGAAAGAGTCAGGAGTTCTCATTATTATCTTTTTAGCATTCTGTATGTATCCTTTCTGTATTCTTTAGTATAGTTTAGTATAGTATAGCATTTTCTAATATAATATAGTGTAATAAAGTAATAAATTAGCCTTCTGAGAACATGGAGTGAGGTGCATCATTCCTGCTTTCGTTGGGACATCCCTGCAAATACAATACAGAGCTGATTCCAGGCTCCTTCCAGGAACTGCAGTTCCCTGGACTCACTGTAGGATTCACCTGTGTGGGAAGAAGCCTCCCCTGGCAGGGCAGGTCTCACCTGAGGGCTCCTCCTGCTCCCAGGATGTGCTTTAAGGTTAAAGGACAATGCACAGCAAGGGTTCCTGCTCAGGGTCATTGCTGTAAAGTGCTCCCAGGGCTGGCTGGGGTTGTGCTCTTTGAATTTTAATTGCTGCAGGAAAGGTGGTGAAGGAAAAGAAGGAATGACATTTCCTTGGGGAGGGAGGCAGTTTTCCAGCTGCTGGGGCTGATGGCTGTGGACAGAAGCTCTGACTGGTGTGGCCAGGGAAGAAGAGCTCAGCAATTCCTCTGTCCAGGAGCTCCTTTAGCAGCAGTTCGGGGAAACCGGGTCTGGATTGGAGGAGTCAGGGATTGTATGGAGACCTTCCCAAGGAGCTGCACCTTCACTGCAGCCCGCTGACCCACTGGCACCACTGACCTGCTGACCCCACTGACCCATTGATCCCACTCACCCTACTGAGGCCCCTGGCCGCACTGACCACTCACCTCATTGGCCACTCACCCCACTGACCATTGACCCCACTGACCACTCACCCCACTCACTCCACTGACCACTCACTCCACTGACCACTCGCCCTACTGACACCACTGACCCCACTGACCATTGATCCCACTGCTCACTCACCCCACCGACCCCACTGACCATTGACCCCACTCACCCCACTCACCACTGACCGCTCAGCCCCTGCCCCAAAGGTAAATTTTAGGTGCCTGTTTTAGTGGAGGTAAAATGGTGCAGATAAACCCATTAGTGCAGAACACAAAGACTAGATTTTTAGGGGTCCTTGCAGCGACCCTTGGGGACAGGGAACAGTGACCAAGAGATTGACTCCAAAATGTTGGATAAAAATGAGACTGAGTCATTTACAAACCTGAAAACTGAGATATCAATGAACTGCAGTTTCTCATTATTTCAGTTAAAAAGAGCTTTTCAGTCTAAAATTTATTCCATCTTAATTAGGCAATAATAAGCTTTAAAAATAAACAAAAACACATTTTCAAGGGAATTCAGGTTTTGTTGAGACTGAAAAGGATATTTTTGTTTCCAGTTTTCAAAAACAAACAAAAAATCCTAAACCATAAAAATAATGATTCTCACATTGCACAGAAAAAACACACCAGGTTTTTCTTCTCTCTGTGTCTCTATTTTTGCTCCAGTTAATGGAGTAAAATTCCCACTGTTCACACAGTTCCATCCTCACCACCTGCACAAGGTGCATACAGAGAATTTGGATGGAGAGGAGCCTTTGGAAAGCACAGAGAGCACAGGTGGCCATGGGGACAGAGCTGCACCCAGGATCTGTCACCTGGGGTTCCTCTGCTCCCTGGCCCCACACTGCCCATGCCAGGGGCAGAGTGCCCAGCCCTGGAAATCCTCAAAACCCAGATTTCTCCCAGAGTGTGGGGTTTATTGGGGACCCTGGAGCTGGGCTGCTGGTTGGACTGGAGGATCTCACCCCATCCCTGGCAGTGCCCAAGGCCAGGCTGGACACTGGGGCTGGAGCAGCCTGGAGCAGTGGGAGGTGTCTCTGCCATGGCAGGGTGGCACTGGATGGGCTTTGAGGTCCCTGCCAGCACAAACCCTTCCTGTGACTCTGTGATTTTAAAGGACTTTTCCAGCCTGAACAGTTCCCTGGCTGCCCCAGCTGCTCCTCTCGGGGTATGTTCCAGGTCTGGTGCTCTTCCAGCCACTGCTGTTCCCTCTGCCCTGAGCCCCAGACAGCCCCAGCCTTGGGGCAGTGCCCAGGGTTTTCCACGCTCTGCTGCTCCCAGATCTCCCTGGCAGGGGAGATGAGCTGGCAGAGCTGCCTGGCACAGCTGGTGCCCAGGGCTGGGAGCACCGAGGTGGAAGTGCAGCAGAATTCCTGGGATCCAGAGGCTCCAGCATGGAACCTGAACCTGCTGTGACAGAGACTGCACAGCTGGGCTTGTTCCAGAGCAGAGGGACTGGGGGTCCAATGTCCACCCAGCTCCTGCCCTGTGGGAACAGCTGGCAGGAGCTGGTGGTGCCCAGGTGTGGGACTGTGCCACTCCTGGCAGCTGTGCAGGGACAGCTGAGCTTGAGTTCTGCCCCCTCCTAACACAAAAATGAGAATTTTGGTTCACTGGAGCCCTGCAGCTGAGCCCAGGGGGTTGCCTGAGCTTGGATTTTGCTCCTATTGATCCCAGCTGGGTTTATTTTATACAAAGGCTTTGATCATGACACACAGCTTGCAGCACTTGCTGTGCCCTGAGTCCTGACTTGCTGTAAGAGCTGCATGAGCTGCCAGAGTTCCTAATGCTTTTTCCACTGCCTGGATTCATTCCTCTCTTTGTTTTAAGGTTTGAAACTAAGGTTTCTATTGTGGCTGCAGCTCTTCATAGAGAGCAGCAGGCACTTTTCTGAAGGATTTTTCCTGGAGAAGGCAGTGAGAACCTCAGAGAGAACAAGAGGAAACAATTCTTATATCTATTCTCTGCTCCTGTTGTTTTTGCACATGTGGAATGTGTTATGGAGATTGTTTACCCAAAGGGATTGTTAATTGGACACCAGTGAAGGTTGTTTGGACTTCTTGGCCAATTGGTTCAAAGCTGTATCCTGGCTGTCTCAGACAGGCAGGGGTTATTCTTTAGTATCTTTATAGTATCTCTGTAGTATAGTATCTCTGCAGTATTCTTTAGTATAGTATCTTTTTAGTATGAAATTTAGTATAGTGTTAGTATAATATAGTATAGGTTAATAAAGCAATTGTTCCATTCCTGAATCATGGAGTCAGAGCACATTATTCCCATGTCAGGGGCTCCCTGAATCGATATTCTCTGACTAAATGCACCCAGCTGTACCCATCAGCTGCCTTGGTACTGGGCATTTCTTGGGTAATTTCCCCCCAAGATTTGGTATTTGCTACTTAGGAACTCAAACATCCCAACCCAAGAGCTTCCAAACAATTGTAAATAAAGCAATTTGTTGCTCCTGCAGCCCTCTGAGTCCGAGAGAGATCTGGGAAAGAAAACTGAGCAAAAAGTCACTTCTAGCAAAATTCAGGGTTAAATTCTTCCTTGCTGAGCCGCAGAGGTGGCATCATAATTGTGGCATCAAAGGTGTGAATTCCGTGTGGGACCCACCTGTCCCTGCCAGGGCCCTGCCCCAGGGCTCCTCTCACCCTTCAGGGTGGAATTTCCCCTTTTTCCTGTCAGGTTTGTCCTGACCCTGCAGAGCCTTTAAATGCTGCAGAAAATATTCCATGTGCCCCTGCAGGACCCCTTCCCTCCCTCCCCCCTCCTTCAGGACCATTCAATGCATGGCTGCATTGCAAAGCACATAAATTTCATTTAATTTGTCTGGAAATTATTCACATCCATACAAGAAATATCCTTCAGTGTGGCGATTTCCCTCTTTAGATTTATCCTTCTCCTTTGGAAGTAAATTGAAACAGCTTTACGACTCCATCCCATAGCATGAGAATAATTTTATTGGCATTATAAGAGCTTGTAATTCACCATCTGAAGGTGTTTGATAGCACAAAAGCTGTGTCCCAAGGTTTTCCAGAGCCTGAGATAACACAACTATCCAAATTTGCTTGTTTTCATCATCAGTTTTCAGTTGGGGAAGTCAAGAATTTAATTTTAATATTTTGTTCTGCCACCACAGTGAGAACACTGGATATTATCATGCAATCAGCTGATATTTGCCTGTTTGGGGAAGTTCTTTCTATGGAACATCTAAACCTGGATTGTTGTTCTTTTACTGGAAATTAATTTATTCTAAAGGTCAGCATCTCCCAAGGAATATAAATTCAATAATCCAGTGGACTTGGGTCATTTTGTTTCTTCTGAAAGTAAGAGAAATCTGATAGGAAATGTTTGACCCAAAACACTGAAAATGCTCTCCTGGTAACCTGAAGGAATTTCAATTCCCAGTTAAAAAGTTGACAATAATTGCTTTTCTTCATCACCCACTGCTGACCAAGTATTCCTGCCTTCTATGCAAACCCTTCAATGTCTTCTTTACACATTAAATCTGAATTTTCCTTCAGAAAAGAGAACAAGAGAGAGAGAGAGAACTGTTCCAGTTTGGCTTTGAGCTGGTTTTAAGCTCCAGAATGGAGCTGGGCCTGGGCAGGTCATTCTCTATTCCTGATGTAAGAGTTGGCAATGGGAACAAATCCATTCTTGGGATGGAACAACCTCATGAGGAGCAAATTTCTCAGTAGCTGAATTAAAATATGAGGTCACAGATTGCAGAGGTGATTTGGGCAGTTTGGGCTAACACTGCCCAAATCCATGTGGATTCTGCATCCCTGGCAGTGCCCAGGGCAAGGCTGGAGCACCCTGGGACAGTGGGACTGGAGAGGCTTTAAGGTCTCTTCCAACACAAACTACTCAATGATTCCAGGATTCCATGGCAACATTTAAACTCATTGCTGGGCACTGCACATAAAACCCAAAGCCAGTTTGGGCACAGCAGCGTGCCTATGGGACAGGGCAGAATCAGCCCTGCTGCTGTGGGCAGAGGGGCTCAGGAGGGAAAGGCTGAGGCTGTGCCAGGCAGGGCTTTGGTTTGGGGCCTAACGGGGTCTCTGGTGTTGAGATGACCCCGAGGGGTTGGAAAGTCTCTTTTTCCCACTGAAGAAGCAGACAGGGTTCCTTGGCTCTGGTTTTCAAGGTTGTTTATTTTCTGTTATCTATAACATTCTTTCTCTGACCTGCTGAGATCTGTCCAGCACGTTGGGTTCAGGCACACTGACTGCCCTTGGGGTGGTGTTAGCTTTTTATAATAAAAACTACGTGTACTTTATTTACAATAATTTTCCAATACCTATCACCTATGTTAGACAGTCTGTCTCTACTCTAAACCAATCCAAAAGTGCCACCAGCACAGCAGAAGATGGAGGACAAGAAGAAGAAGGAGAAAGACAGGACATGCCCAGATTCCTCCATCTTGCCTCCTGAACCCCCATTCTAAAACCTCCAAAATTCTACATTTTCACCCAGTGATAAATTCATTATCATTCTATTCAAACTCTTGTGGCTTGTAACTCCTCACACAAGGTTGGTAATTGTTTCCATGGGCTAAAATCAAAGGCACAGGTGTCTGTGACTCTATGCCAAGGTCTCTGAGCCCCCTGCCAGGGTCTGGAGCCCTCCAGGGCAGCCAGAGCAATGTCCTGGGTTCTGACAGGGGCCAGGGGACCTGTGCAGGGCTGGGATTCCTCTGGCAGCTGGGGAGACCTGGAAAACAAACCCTGGGATGCTCCTGCAGCTTCCCCAGGGAGGAGGTTCCCTGCAGCTGTGCCCTCCACAGGAGCCCCCTGGGCCATGCAGGTCCCCAGCCCCAGTCCCAGTTGCTCCCATCTCCTCCCATCCTGCTGCTCTTGTCACTGCCCAGACTTGCCTTTTCCTCCTCAGAAATATTTGCTGGAAGCACAGAAGGGAAGTCCTGAGCAGAGAGTGGAAGCAGCATTTATTTGAAATATTTGGGTTGGCTTGAAAAATGAATGTGCAGTGACCTTTGCATGACCCTGAGCTGGAGTGTGGGGCTGCAGCAGGGCCATGCAGCTTTTATGGAAGTGGCAGCACCTCCAGTGCTCAGTCTAGGAGCAGAAACCCTCAATTGATGTTCCTGCCCTCAGGCCCCAGAGCCATCCTCGCCCTCATCCCTCCTGATTCCCTCCTGCTCTCCCCTACCCCTGTCAGACTGCACAGGATGGTGAGGATGGGAGGAATGGGATCTTTAGCTGCATAAACAGAGGGAAAAGAGGAGAAATCAGATGGAAGAATGAGTTCCCAGAAATGGGAACACGGGAGGAAGCTGGATTCTCTCCCACAGAACTCTTTGTGCCTCTTTGTTGTGCTTCTGGCACTTGCTCTGATGGGCTCAGAGTTTGTGAAATATTCCCACTGGCACAACAGAAACTCCAAGGAGGGATTTCTTTGGGAGCCTGAGGGTGGGGTCATTCCCTGAGGTCAGAGCTCAGCTAGAACGGGAATTCCATCCCATGGAGTTGGAGGACACTGAGGTGACGATGAGGATGGCTGGGAGGGGAGGAAGAGCAGTGGGGAATGGTCACTGCCAGTGAGCTCAGAAGCAGGAGGTGAGATCTCACTGGAAACAGATCCAGGAGGAAGAAACTACAGGGAGGGCTTGGCATTGTTGTTTTGATAGCAACTGCGAACTCAACCCATCCCAATCTCCAGGGAGAATGGAAGCTTCCAGAACTGGCATGTCCAAAATGGAACCTCCCCATTTTACTGTGTCTGCAGGAAATGGGAAATGGGTTAGAGGGAAAAGCTGAGCTCCAGGAACAGCCAGTGTGTGCAGGGACCTGCTCAGAATGGGCAGCACCAAATAACACCCAGCAAGGGAGACAATTCCTGGGAAAATGGGATCAGAGAGCACCAGGAGGGGCCATGGAAAACCTTTCCCAGGTGAGCCTCAGGTGTTGTCTGAGAGAAAGAGCTGGTGTGACTCCCACAGCAGCAGAGCCCAGCCCAAGGAGGGGTCACAGAGAAGCAATTTGGGTCGAAGCAGTGCTCCTGAGGAAATCCATCCAGGGACGGGGGGGGGGAGGAGGGAGTTCATAGGAGATGGGAACATCTGGAAGTGAGTGGGAACACCTGGAAATGCCTGGGAACACCTGGCAGTGACAGCAGTTAAGGCAGTTCCTGGGTTAGACTTTAACCCAACCTCAAGTCACAAGGCAGAGTCTTCCAACACCTTGGGGCAGAGATTCCCAGCACCAGGAGAAGCTGTGGCAGAGGAGCAGCACCCCTGGGCAGGGATCAGTGCCCTGGATTGCTGATTACAGCAGTGCCAGAGCAGCCAGCAGCAGTCCAGCCTCAGGCACTGAGTCTCTGCTTCCAGCCCCTGCATCCTGGAGTTCGTGGGAACCACCCTGGTCTGTGTGCAGAGTTCAGTTTCCAGCCCTTCCTTGCATGAATCCTTTCTGTTCTCCTTAGATGCAATTCCTGCTGTATATCAGGGCCTAATGAATCAAAAGAGATTTTTATGGAATTGTAGAATCCCAGAATGGTTTGGGTGGGAGGAAACCTCAGGGACCTCAAAGCCCACCCCTGCCATGGCAGGGACACCTTCCACTGGCCCAGGTTGCTCCAAACCCCAATGTCCAACCTGGCCTTGGGCACTGCCAGGCATCCAGGGGCAGCAATATCTGCTCTAGTTTTTCTGTGTTCTTCAAAGGAAAAATTCCCTTTTCCTGCCCCTGGCCAATCTGCAGTTGCAGTAGGATTCACTCTGGACACCAGTGAGACCTCTCCATGCTCTGAGCTGTGGTCCCTGGCATGATCCTGACGAGTTTTCTGCTCATTAGCACAGCAAATTGCTTTGCCCTGGTGCCTTTTGCAGACACAGCAGCTGCTGCGGGTGCAGCTCGGGGCTGTCAGGAGCTGGGAACTCACTTTGCTCTGGAGATACCCAGAGCCTCTGGAAGCTGCTCCTGGGTCTTGTTTCCATCTATTTTTGCACAAGTTAAGGCACTCTATTGTTTGCATAGTGGAGCAATTATGTTAATAATACTGCAGAGCTGGGCTTTATTTTCCTATTGATTTTAGTGACTTGGATCCAGCAGGAATTTCAGTGTCTGGATGAATAAAAAAGGCAAAATGTTTATAGGAGAGCATAAACCTCATTTCATGCACTCCATTTTACAAGTAGCTCAAAATGGTTTTTTAATAAGCTTTTAAAGTGATGTATTCTCATCAATAGAAGTTGTCATGTCTCATCTGAGAAAAAATGATTTTAAATGGCTCTTGTAATTATCTATTTATTTATTATTAGTCAATTATTTACAGAGTTATGGGGAGGTTTGGTGTGTGAAAGCCTGCCCAGTGCTCCTGAGGGGTTGGAGGGGCTGGGGCAGGAGCTGCTGGAGGAGGAAACAAACAAGGCTTTGACTGGGGTGAAATCTATGGCTGTGCTGCTATTGGGTTTCCTAATTCCAGAAAGACCTAAAAACAATAGCACCTCCCAAACCTGCATCGGGCTCTTTCTCTGGTTGGCCCAGAGCAGGCTCATGTCCATGGATTTAATT
Source organism: Zonotrichia albicollis (assembly GCF_047830755.1). Lineage (NCBI taxonomy): Eukaryota > Metazoa > Chordata > Aves > Passeriformes > Passerellidae > Zonotrichia > Zonotrichia albicollis. The sequence continues at coordinate 6,557,286 of NC_133841.1, read as the reverse complement.
CAGACCATTAGGTGGCTGCTGCCATCAATTTAAACCCAGGTCTGGAAGGGATCTCCAGAGGTCTTTTAAACTCATCTGGTTTACTCCCAATTCAGATTTATGGCAGCAGTTAAGGATATTAATTGATATTTAGTCTTTTAGAAGATTTTAAAATCCAGACTGAATGGTTGACTGCATGCTCAGGCAGGGATGGTTTTCACAGCAGTTCCCTCCTGACCTGCTGAAGCCAAATCCCTTAGGAACCCAAAGAGGAGCTGGAGCAGGGACTGACTGTCCAGCCCTGTCTCCATGGGAGGGGGAAGGATTGTTTTGTTGCAATCTCTCTGAGTTTTGTAGTCACAAAAGAAGCTCAATAAAGCCAAGGGAGCCTGGGGAGGATGGAAAGCTCCTCTCACAGGGAGTTGCGGCTGCTCCCAGTGCTCCCCTCTCAGCACTATGCTGTGCTTCCAGCACTGGCTCTGATGGGCTCCATGGACTGATTTTTTGAAATGGCACAACAGAAGCTCCTAAGGAGTGCTGGGGAAGATGAAATAGGAAAGCCTTATAAATATGATTGCCTGGCAAAAGATTTTGAGAATATGGAAACTATAAGTGAGATTGAAATGAAAGCAAGCTTTGAGATCCCTCAGTTACTGAACAACTGGAAAACAATGGTGGAAAACAACTGGAAATCAAAACGGTGAAGGTGATCCCCTTTTGATGGAACAACATCCTCTGCTTGCAGACAGGCCCAAGGGTCAGAGTAGACCCTGCCAGCTTGGCAGGAGGGGCCCAAAGAGGAGTTTTTAGGGTTTAAAATGTAACACAGGATGGTAATGTAATGATTCTTATAGGCTGTATGGAAATGCTATAGGATTTGTATGTTGTACTAGATTGGTTAGTGAGAATTAGAATATTCAACACAGAAGAAGATTTATTGTATTGGAATGGGAACTTTACTCTCTTACCCCTTTTACTCTCTCACCCTCTCATCCTCTCTCCGCCTCTCTTCTCTCAGCCTGCTCTGAGCTGTGTTTGGCAGCTCCCAGCAGGGCCCTGCACCCAGGCCCTTTGCAATAAACCCCAAGTTCCACAGCCTGGCTGCAGAGATCTCTCATCTCCATCCATCCCCACCGTGCTACCCCTGTCCCTCCTACAAAGGAGGAATAAAGGGGGGATTTCTTTGGGAGCCTGAGGGCTGGGTCATTCCCTGAGCTCGGAGCTCGGCTGGACGGGAAATTCACAGGAATTAATGGGGAAGGCAGGGGCCGAGCTGCACATCCCTGGGACCAGGGCAGGTCCTCAGTGCCACCCCAGAACAGGATGGCACCAGAGCTGTCCCTGCTCTGCCATTCCACACCCCATGTGCCGGCAGGGAGGGCACACGGGGAACAGAGGAGTTCTTAACCTTGGCTGAGGCGTTCTCGCCATAGGCTCCTCTCCCACCTCCCTGTCCTGCCTGGAATCCTTGGAATTCCAATTTCGGAGTTCTGCTGAGGCTCGCTGGGTGAATTGCACCCTCTAGGGTTCGAGAGGAGCTGCAGGAAAGGATCTGTGCAGCTGCCGCCAGAATGGAAGGAAAGCGGATAAAAGGAACCGGCCTGGCAGCAAAAATGCTGGAAATGGAGCAGCGGAGTTTAGGGCAGCTCTTTGGAGTTCAAAGAAGCTGCGAGTGCTGGGGCAAACTGGGAGTCACTGCCCTGGGTAACTGGGCACATCCTGGTCCCTGAAATACCTGAACTGAGGGAGGGTTTGTGTGCAGCATTCCCTGTCCTGCCCCTGCAGCCTCTCCCTGAGGATTTCACCCCTCAGCATTCCCTTGGAAGCACCACCCCAGCCGTGGGTCCCACAGGGTTTGGTGCAAGTCTGGATCCCTTCTGGCCCTGACCCTCATTCCCTTTCCCTCAGGCCCTGCAGAGGAGCAGGGAGTGGATCTGGGAGCTCAGGGCTGGGTTCAAGCGAGGCCTTGGGGTTGATCAGAGGATTCCCCACTGGAGCAGCTCCTGTCTTGTTGGGGAAGATGAAACAGGAAAGCCTTATAAATATGATTGCCTGGCAAAAGATTGTGAGAATATGGAAACTATAAGCAAGATTGAAATGAAAGCAAGCTTTGAGATACCTCAGTTACTGAACAACTGGAAAACAATGGTGTGGCCAGCTGAAGGTGATCCCCTTTTGATGGAACAACACCCTCTGCTTGCAGACAGGCCCAAGGGTCAGAGCAGGCCCTGCAGCTTGGCAGAAGGGGCCCAAAGAGGAGTTTGTAGGGTTTAAAATGTAACACAGGATGGTAATGTAATGATTCTTATAGGCTGTATGGAAATGCTGTAGGATTTGTATCTTGTACCAAATTGGTTAGTAAGAATTAGAATATTCAATACAGAAGAAGATTTATTGTATTGTAATGGGAACTTTGCTCTCTTACCCTTTTACTCTCTCACCCTCTCATCCTCTCTCCCCCTCTCCTCTCTCAGCCTGCTCTGAGCTGTGGCTGCAGCTCCCAGCAGGGCCCTGCACCCAGGCCCTTTGCAATAAACCCCAAATTCCACAGCCTGGCTGCAGAGATCTCTCATCTCCATGTGTCCCAACCATCCTACCCCCCGACCCTCCTACACTGTCTGACTGGCAGGAGGCTCCGAGCCCCAGACAGGGTTGATGATGATCTAAATGGAGGTGACAGGGAGCAGCTCCCACTGGGACACGTTCCAGCCATCCCCAGCAGCAGGCAGAGGGAAATGGGAGCCAAAGGCACCAAAGGCACCGAGGTGAAAGGGCTGAACTGCCCAGGAGAGGGGCCAGACACAGAGACAGATCATGGAATCCTGGAATATCCTGAGTTGTAAAGGGCCCACAGGGATCGTCCCAACCCCTGTTCCTGCCCAGGATCCCATCAATCCCGCCCTGGGCACCCCTGGCAGTGCTGTCCAAACCCTCCTGGAGCTCTGGGACCATTCCCTGGGGAGCCTGGGCAATGCCAGCACCTCTGGGGAAGAACCTTTCCCTAAGCTCTAGCCTGACCTGCCCTGGCCCAGCTCCAGCCATTCCCTGAGGAACTCTGGCCATGAGAATTCCCAGGAGAGTCTCTGCTGAGGGCGCTTGATCAGAAAGTTCTCAGAATAATCCCCAAACCTGGGAAGCAACTGGGAAAAGGGAACAGAGGCAGATAAAAGGCCAGGTTTATGCTTGGATGCACCAGGAGGGTCATTCCTTCAAATCCAGCAGATCTCACTCCTGCAGTTCCTTATCAAAATGCCACAGAAAAGCAAAGAAGAGGCTGCTCCTCACAGAGCAGCTTTAAAGCCGGGATGTTCCCAGCTTGGAGATGTCCCTTCAGAGGATGGATGGATGGATGGATAAAGGATGGATGGATGGATGGATGGATGGATGGATGGATGGATGGATGGATGGATGGATGGATGGAGAAAGGGAGAGGAATGGAAAGCACACTCATACCTGTGTTCTGCTCAGCTGCTGAACACACAGGAGCAATGATCCATTAAGGAACTCCACACTCAGTTCCTGGGAAAACTGAGGAGCAGTTCAGGGCTTGATTCTTTCCTTCCAACCGGGTATAAATTTTCCCTGGATGGAAAGAAGTCCCTCCCAGCTGAGTTTGTGAGCTCCAGGTTTAATAAGAGCACAAACCTCTGTCTCCTGCTGTGCAGAATTGCAGACCTGATTAACATCCAGCACTAATCACAGGAGGCTGCAGGGAACTGCCTGGAACTGGCAGTTTTATCCCTTGGAAGTGTTCACAAAACAAGCAGATGTGAGACCTTGTTATGTGCTTTGGTGGGAATGGTGGGATTTGGTCAGAGGTTTTGGACTTGATGGTCCTGGAGGTCTTTCCCAGCCTAAATGATGCTGTGATTGCATGGACCCAGGAGCTGGATGGCAATGCCCAACTGCCACAACCCCTGTGCTGCTCTGCAGCAGCACCACAGGCACTGCCAGATCTGCATTTTAAGGATATTTATATTTTCCCCACTTTTCTCTGTGCTGTCTCCTTTGTGCCACCTGTGCAGCCAGTTGGCCACTTCCAGGTGCAGATGGCTGCAGGAGGGAAGCTGAGGCTGGCTGAGTTCTGCAGCTGCTGGAATCAGGGCTGAGGCAGGGGTGGAGCCCTTGGACGTGCTGCAGGTGTGGGATGAGCTCTGTCCTGGTTCCCTGTGCCAGAGCAGGAGCTGAGCTCTCCCAGCTCAGCACACTGGGGAGAAAGCTCCAGGCCCAGCTCTCTCTGGCTGAGAACAGAACCAGAGGATCAGGCACAAGAGGAAACCAGGCCTGGCAATTTTCTAACAGAATATTCCACACTGTAAATCTGATCTTTTCACACAATGAAGAGAGGCTGTTCTGTTGTAAACTTGGGGTTTTGGGAACAGAAATGGAAAAATATTAGTTCTGTGGGCTCAAGGTCAGCACTGTCCAGAGGGAGCATGGAGAAGAAAATGAACCCTCTCTGATCACTGTGAGTTGTCTCTTGGAGATCATGGAATCCTGGAATAGTTTGGGTGGAAGGCACCTTAAAGCCACCCAGTCCCACCCCTGCCATGGCAGGGACACCTCCCACTGTCCCAGGCTGCTCCAGCCCAAATGTCCAAACTGGCCTTGGGCGCTGCCAGGGATCCAGGGGCAGCCCCAGCTGCTCTGGGCACCCTGTGCCAGGGCCTGCCCACCCTCCCAGGGAACAATTCCCAAGCCGCAATGTCCAACCTGTGCCAGGAGCCATCCAGAGGCTCCTGTACCCAAATCTTCAGCACTGTCAGCTGTGCCTGTGCCGGGCCCTATTCACTGTTCTGTCACCTATTTTACACTAAACTGGGAAAAAATTCTCTCTGGGTAAAATCCTCCCTCCTCAGCTGCTGTCTGACATGAAATGGAGATGTGATTAAATTTCTGAGTGTCTGTTTGCCATAGAATTTATGAATTATGTGAACATTTATGTGAACATTTTTCATGTGAACACTGCACAGACCCCAGTTACCCCTGGCTCAGTGCCTGGGTTTTGTCACCTGTGTACCCAATGCCCCTCACTCCTGCCCATCATAACTGGGGCCAAGAACAATGCCAGGAGGGAAATGGCCTGAGCAGAATTGCAGCCTGTGGGTGCTGATTCATCCACTCCCTGTTTCCTACTGTAGGTGAGAAACCCCCTCAGGATCCAAGGAACAAGAACAGCTTTGCTTTCAATACATTGAATTTTTCTGGTGAAGAAAGAAAAGAAACAAACAAACAAAGCCCCAAACCAAAACCCCACCTCCTGCCCAAGGTGTAAAGGGCAGCAGTGAGGTGCAAGTGAGGTGAGTCAGAGCTGATTCATCCCAGGCTTACTCACCCCAAAACTCAGCTGCATTTTTAGTGCTGCACAAATAGAGATGCTAAGCAGACCTTTGAATATGTCACTGTATCTCCCGTGGAAAGACTTCCATTAACTCTGTCACATCCTGGATCAGTGAACAATAACTCTGATGGATCTGGAGATTGGTGCTCCTGAGCTGCTACCCAAATAAGCAATTACTCACTTAATTAAGATTCATGTCAGGAAATTAAAAGCAAATCTTAGAAGTATGTGTGTGTGAAGGTTGGAAATTCAAAACTGTTCAAAACTGATTTTGAATCACAGAAAGGAGGCAGGATAAAATAGGAATAAAGTCTCAGGTGAGAGTTGGGCTCTGCTCCCAGGGAACAGGGGACAGCCTCAAGCGGTGCCAGGAGAGGTTTGGGTTGGATTTAGGGAAAGTTTCTCCACAGAAAGACTTTTCAGGCACTGGAAGAGGCTGCCCAGGGGCTCTGACTGAGAATTCCATTATTTTAGCTTTCATTTCTGGCTGCAAGCTGGATCAGCCCCCAAAATACCAACACTGCAGTGGCACTCAGGGAAGTGTTGATTTGGAAACAGCAGCCTGAAAATCCCTGTCTGTTTTGAGCAAAACACAAACCTACTTTCAAAGCAATGTCAGCTTTTGACAGATTGAAATTTCAAAATGTTGATTCAGAAGCTTCAGTTTGGAGTCTCCTGACAGGAATGCCCGTTTTGACAAGATCTGTGTTTTGTCATGTAAACTTGTCAGCAGATTCCCATGGGATCTCCTGTTCTCTCCAGGGTGTTCCTGCCTGTGCAGCTCTCCATGCACAGCATCACTCACAGTACAAGCTCACAAAAGGATTTGGAAAGGCTCTGGCTCCCTGTTTGTCCTGCCCAGAGCCAGGATTTGGGAGGTAGCCATGGAAAATCCAGGTTTGATGGGTTTGCAAGCCATTCAAAGAGCAGGAGATCAGAGGCAAGATGGTATTTGGAGTAAAAGCAGCAGCTGGAAGTTCTGTGTTCTGGCCCTGGGTGGGTCTCTGTGGGAGCTGACCCTTGGGTGGGAGTTGATTCTGCCTCAGCTCCCAACTCCAGCCCCAGTTCAGACTGGTTTTGCTCTCCTCCAACTGCCTGGGACAGTGGAAGGTTCTCTGCCTGTGGTAGAGGTTGAAACTGGATGGTTTTAAGGTCCCTTCCAACCCAGAGCATCCCAGGATTCTGGAACTGGATGATTTGCTGACCTGGTGAAGTTCTCTGGAGATCTGGACCCTCCCTCATGGGGCATTCACAGTCTGAGCCAAAGTTCCAGGCTGCCCAGGAAGTGAAGCTGGGCTCAGTTTAGGGTTAAAACTGCTTTGGGATTGGGGTTTTCCACAGGATTTCCAGAAAAAATCAGTCACAGAATGGTTCCTGGAATGGTTTAAGCTGGAAGGGATTTGTAGCCCACCCAGTTTCAGCCCTGCCATGGCAGGGACACCTTCCACTATCCCAGGCTGCTCCAAGCCCCGTCCAACCTGGCCTTGGGCACTGCCAGGGATCCAGGGGCCGCCACAGCTGCTCTGGGCACCCTGTGCCAGGGCCTGCCCACCCTCACAGGGAGGAATTTATCCCAATATCCCATCCATTCCCTGCCTTCTTTCACCTTGGGGTCATTCCCTGTGTCCCGTCCCTCCATCCCTTTGCCCACATTCCCTCTCCAGCACCCTTGCAGGCTCCCAAATGCACCTACTCACTTCCAAAACCTTTCCCACCCTTATATTTTACTTCCAACCTTTATTTCCTTTAATTTTTCACAAGTTTCTTGCTTTTCTCCCTGCAAATCCACAATAAACCCTGGGCATTTTCCTTTTCTCTCAGTTTCCATCCCACCCCCTCAGGCGAAGATAATTTTCTGTTTGCTGAGGGTATTTTTCTCACAAGATGAGGGTATTTTTCTCATGACCTTGCTCACCTGTGTTTAATGAGAGGTGCAGAAATGTTGCTCTCAGGTGAGACAGCACCACCTGGCATTTCCTCAGCAATCAACTCACGTTGATGTGTTTTACCCAAATCTCCCACTAGATGGTAGGAGGGGATTGGAAAGGGAATTCACTCCAAAATGGAAGGAAAATTCAGTCTAAACCTCCCCACCAACAACCCCCAGCCTCTGAAATATTGGAATGGCAGCCAAGGATGGCAGCACTAAGAGGTGCTGCTGGCCAGTGAAGGGCAGGGCAGGGCTGGTCCTGTGCCAGGCTCACAAAGGTGTCATAGGGAGGGCTTGGATGCACTCCAGCAATTCCCAGCTCAGAGGCTCAGTGCAAACAGGGGCTTTTCCCTCAGTTTCAGCTCCCTTGGAAAATCAAATATCTGCTCTGTGAATTCTCCTACACAGCCAGGCTGGGAGAGCTGGGGGTGCTCACCTGGAGAGGAGAAAATCCAGGGAGAGCTCAGAGCCCCTTGCAGGGTCCAAAGGGGCTCCAGGAGAGCTGGAGAGGGACTGGGGACAAGGGATGGAGGGACTGGGGAAAAGGGATGGAGGGACAGGACAAGGGGTTAATCCCACTGGGGACAGATCCAGAAAAGAGGAAAAGAAAAAAGAAGTAATGTGAGACCAGAGGAAGAGAAACTTCTCCCTGTGACTCTCCATGGCAAGGTATGGGAGCATCAATCAGCCCCAGCTCCTGTCACTCATTCCTTGTCCTCTCAGCAAAGGAGGAGAAGGTGGAAACACTCGAGGTGGGGGCAGGGACAGTTTGAAGGAAAGCGGATGAAGAAGGGAAGAGGAGTAGGATTGTAAAATGAAGTGTTTGGTTGTGAAATACTCCGGGAGCATAGAGAAACCTGAAGTGAGAGAATTCAATTTCTTCCCACTGAGCACATTCCCAGTGCTGGTGCCCAGGGCAGGGAGAGCTCCTTGTGCTACATGCCCAGCATGTCCTGTGTCACACCCAGGGTCACACCCAGGATCACACCCACAGCTCCACAGCTCTTCCTGTATCACACCCAGAGTCACACCCACATCATGTCCTGTGTCACACCCAGTGTCACACCCACAGCATGTCCTGTATCAGTGTCACACACAGAGCATGTCCTGTGTCACACCCAGGGTCCCACCCACAGCATGTCCTGTGTCAGTGTCACACCCAGGGTCACACACAGGGTCACACCCAGAGCATGTCCTGTGTCAGTGTCACACCCAGTGTCACACCCACAGCATGTCCTGTATCAGTGTCACACACAGAGCATGTCCTGTGTCACACCCAGGGTCACACCCACAGCATGTCCTGTGTCAGTGTCACACCCAGGGTCACACCCAGGGTCACACCCAGAGCATGTCCTGTGTCAGTGTCACACACAGGGTCACACCCAGGGTCACACCGAGGGTCCTGTGCCAGTGTCACACCCAGGGTCACACCCAGAGCATGTCCTGTGCCACACCCAGGGTCACATGCAGTGTCACACCCACAGCATGTCCTGTGTCGTACCCAGGGTCCTGTGTCAGTGTCACACCCAGGGTCGCACTCACAGCATGTCCTGTGTCAGTGTCACATCAGGATCACACCCAGGGTCACAGCCACAGCATGTCCTGTGTCAGTGTCACACCCAGGGTCACACCTAGGGTCACACCCAGCACATCCCACAGCTATACTGGCACAAATTGTTTGTGGAGTCAGGAATTTGTCACCTCCCCTGCCTGAGGGGCTGCCGAGGCCCCAGCTGTGTTTGCCCCATGGGCAGGGCTGTGCTGTCCCTCCCAGCTGGAGCAAGGCCATGGATCATCCCCTTCCCCTGCCTGCCCCTCTGCACAGCCCACAGCCAGCGCCAGGCTGGGCTCACAAGGAGGCCAGGAAAGTGCTGTGCTCTCACTCCCAGCACGGAGGGTTCATTGGCACTGACAGAGCCTTGCATTCCTTCACACCCTCCTCATCCTCCCTGAGGCCTCCTCTGGAGGAGGGAAAGCACCTGTTCATGGGAAAGGAAGGAAATTGCCTTGGGAAGCTGCACTCTGTCATACAGGAACGGTGTGAGCTGGGCTGGGGAGATTTGGGATGGAGATTAGGGAAAGGTTCTCCCCCCAGAGGTGCTGGCACTGCCCAGGCTCCCCAAAAATGGTCCCAGAGCTCCAGGAGGGTTTGGATAGCGGTGGAGGGGATGCCCAGGGTGGGAGTGTTGGGATCCTGGGCAGGAACAGGAGTGGGATGATCCCTGTGGGTCCTTTGCAGATCAGGATATTCTGTGATCCCGGACTGATGGATGGTGATACCAAAAATCCATAAAAACCAAATTCCTTCACACCAATGCAGCATTAAGAAGCAGAAATCCTTTATTCAGATGGATGCACAAGGGATATCTTCTCCACAATATCCTGACTGCTGAGTACAGAGAAAGCTCCTGCTTTAGATTATATTTTACATACACATCCATTGATTTTCCTGGAATAAACATCCATATGATAATCATTTCCCCAAAATAATTTCCATATTTTCCCTCTGTGCAGCTTCTCTGCAGTCCTGTGGCCGCAGAGGGTCTCTCTGTGGTCCCTGATGGTTGGTGACCCCAAAGTCACACCTGGTCCCTGGTGAACTGGTTAAACTGGGCACAGCTGGGCTGGGGTTTGCTTCCCAGTGCTTTTCCTGCAGAATGGGCATTGTAGGTTCCATGGGCCAGTGGATTGTAGAGTGAGCACTGGGGGCAAACAATTCCTCATCTGGCACCAGTGGGGCTGTGAGCCCCCTCCCTGCAGGGTCAGAGCCCTCCACAAGAACACAATCCAGAACCTTGGGAATTTTCTGCAGGAAAATGCCCACTCTGCTGGGCAGCTGACTCCTCTCTGCCCCCAGGTAAATAAGTCAGTGACTGCTTTATCTCTCACAGAGAGAAAGGTCTGACTCCACCAAAACCCTCTGCAAACCTCCCCTCGTGTTCCTGCAGGGGAGGAGAGCTCTGCTCCCCAGGCTCCAGCGACTTCAGTCACCAAAGGTGCCTGGGGGGATAAAAACCAATCGAGAGAATTTGTTCCGTGCTTCAGAGCAGGCCAGAGCTGCTCGGTGACAATCCTCCTCTGTCTGCTGGCGTTTCTGCCTGTCTGGGGTTGCCTCCCTTTGATCCTTTATTATGAAACGAGGATTTGGGAGATAGAGCCGGCGCTGCTTCCCTCAGAACCTGCCCAGGGAGGTCACGGAGCCAGGATTAGACACGTTCCCTGCAGGAGCAGGCACGGCTTAAATCAAGGTTTTTCATGGCCCTTGACGTTCCTGTAGTGTTGAGGCACTGATGTCATTTTCTCACAAAAGAAAAGGAGAGGAAAAGAAAGGGGATGAAAAATCCATTTCCACCAGAGACACTCAGTACCTGTCTCTATGTGAAAATTTATTCCAAGTAAGTTGATTTAACTATTAAATAAAATGCTCCAGGACCATATTTCCAGGCTTGGATGATTGACATGCAACTCAAGACTATGTCTGGACAATTAATAATGCATCCACTTACATTTGGCTTTTGATCCCTAATTCCCTCTCTTCTCTCCCTTTTCTCCACAAAAGTCATGGAAAGTTGTAACAATTTTTGTTATTTTTGTTATTTTCAGCTTGGGGTCATTCCCTGTGTCGTGCCCCCTCAGCCCTTTGCCCACATATCCTTTCCAGCACCCTTGCAGGCCCTCAAATGTACCCACTCACTTCCAAAACCTTTTCCACCCTTATATTTTACTTCCAATCTTTATTTATGACAACAAAATGTGCATTTTGTTGTCACATTTCCTCATTGGTGGCAGCAGGACTCACCTTGAGGCTGCTTGGACTCAGGACAGGTAAAACACCCCACAAGAGTCCCCAAACCTGCAAGGCCCAGCTAAAACTGCCCTTGATTCCTGAAGGGAAGGAATCAGTGGGCACATTTTTCAGATTTCTTTTCTCCAGATAAAAGGTGTTATTTACACCCCATTTTTATGAGGCTTCCCTGAGCCTGAAATTGATGGGAAAAGTTTCGATCAGTCCTTCACAGTTACAAGTTACAATTTTATTATTGCTGTAAATCTTTTAACATGGCAAGGGTGCTTGCTTTGTTGGTTTTCCACTCCATATCTTTTAATTCCAGCATTCAGAGTGACTGTCCCCTTCACCACATTTCCAAATGCCAGTGGAGACAAGGGGAAATACAAACTCTCCAAAGAGACAGGAGTCAGGTTGGAGCTGAAAATGTGTTTTTAAAAATCCCCTGAGCCCTGGGGATTTTCCAGAGCTGTTCTGACTGCTGGGCAGGCCAGATTCTGAGTGTTTGTGTTTGGTTCTTAAAGCCAACCACAACAGCTCCCAGCTGTCCCCCAATGGGGACTATCATTTAGTCCCCATCTCCAGGCAGTTATCTCGTTTTCCTCAATTCTCTGAGGGTGTTTTTGCTCCTCAGGACCAGTGATTGCCCTTAAGAGCCCAGGGGAGCTTTCCCAGCTCCCTCCTCCTGCAGTTTGTGATGCCCAGCTGGGGAAGGAGCTGGAATGGATGAGATCCATGGGTGGGCAGGAGCAGGGCAGTGCCCGGTGCCAGCCCTGCCAGGGGAGCTGCACAGGGAACTCCAGAGTGCCACTGTCACCGTGACCAGCAGCACAACCAAACACTCCTAAGGTGGAGAGCTCTGTGCTGCAGGGAACAGGCAAATAAAGGTTATTGTAAACGCAGGAAGGAATGATGAGGAGGACTCCATCTTATCAGAAGGCTAATTTATTATTTTATGATACTATACTATATTAGAGAATACTATAATATGCTATATTAAAGAATACAGAAAGGATACTCATTGAATGCTAAAAGGATAATTGTTGGGGAAAATGAAACGGGAAAGCCTTATAAATATGATTGTTTGGCAAAAAAATTTCAGAATATGGGAACTATAAGCAAGATTGAAATGAAAGCAAGCTCTGAGATACCTCAGTTACTGAACAACTGGAAAACAATGGTGTGGCCAGCTGAAGGTGATCCCCTTTTGATGGAACAACACCCTCTGCTTGCAGACAGGCCCAAGGGTCAGAGCAGACCCTGCCAGCTTGGCAGGAGGGGCCCAAAGAGGAGTTTGTAGGGTTTAAAATGTAACACAGTATGGTAATGTAATGATTCTTATAGGCTGTATGGAAATGCTATAGGATTTGTATCTTGTACTAGATTGGTTAGTGAGAATCAGAATATTCAACACAGAAGAAGATTTATTGTATTGTAATGGGAACTTTGCTCTCTTACCCTTTTACTCTCTCACCCTCTCATCCTCTCTCCCCCTCTCTTCTCTCAGCCTGCTCTGAGCTGTGTTTGGCAGCTCCCAGCAGGGCCCTGCACCCAGGCCCTTTGCAATAAACCCCAAGTTCCACAACCTGGCTGCAGAGATCTCTTATCTGTCCTGACCATCCTACCCCCAACACTCCTACAGATAATAATGAAAACTTGTGACTCTTTCCAGACTCCCAGCACAGTTAGGCCCTGATTGGCCAAAGAGTGAAAACAACTCACAGCAGAATCCAATGGAACAATCACCTGTGGGTAAACAATCTCCAAACACATTCCCACATGAGCACAGCACAGGAGAAGCAAATGAGATAAGAATTGTTTTCCTTTTCTCTGAGGCTTCTCAGCTTCCCAGGAGAAAAACCCTGGGTGAAGGAATCATGTTCAGAGAATGTGAATGCCACAAAGGTGGATCCCAGAGCAGGAGAGCCAATGTTATCCATCATTCCTAACATGAACATCCCTTATCTCTGGGGTGGGAGCCCTGCCAGTGAGCCAGCAGCTCTGGGGCCTGGAACAGCTCCTGAGGATTGATGGGAACTGGGGGAAAAATCATATCTGAGCAGTGAGTGCTGTGCCAGCCTGGAAAATGGTCTGGGAATGAGAGCAGTGGGATCTCTCTGCAGGAGGATCTGACTGGAGACCCCAGGCCCTGAGCTGCCCCTAAGCTCCTGGGGGTGGCATTCACATTCTCTGAACACAGAGACATCATTCTCTCTCTCAGGGTTTTTTCCTGTAGAAGCACAGAGAGAAGAAAGAGAAAACAATTCTTATCTGTACTTGCTGCTCCTGTTGTTTTTGCACACGTGGAAAATTATGGAGATTGTTGACCTGAAGTGATTTGTCAATTGGATTCTGCTGAGGATTGTTTTGTTTCCTTGGCCAACAACTCAAAGGCTGTGTCCTGGCTGTCTCAGACAGTGACCAGTTCCCTTTAGTATGTAATTTAGTATATTATAGCATAGTATTCTTTAGTGTTCTTTGTAGTACAGCATCTCTTTAATACCATATAGTATAATGTAATATTATGCAGTTTAATAAATAAATTGTTCAGCCTTCTGAATCAATGGAGTCAGACACCGAGCACTCCCCAAACCCTGATTTAACTGTACCTGGGGAGGGCTGAATGCACAGGCAGGGACTGACACCTGGCTCTTGCAGGTCTGGATGTCATCCCTCAGGATGCCCCAGGCATTCAGACCTCCTGGAACAGCTGAGCCCCTTCCCCTGAGTACAGCCTGGGCAGGGACACGAGGCAGGAGGGACAGAGTGGCCCTGGAAAGGCACAGGGGCACGGAGGGTTGGGATTTATCCCCACTCTGGAGCTGCCTGTCCATGCCAAGGTCTGCATTCCCTGCACCATCCTGGACAGGGGAAGCCAGGGGGGCTCAGCCCAGCACCTGGGTTTGGGGCTCCAGGACAGGAGGGGACCTGGGGGGTTTGGGTCCTGCAGCTGGGGAATTGTCTGAGAATTGTCTGAGAACTGCCTGGGCTGGGAGGGTTTGTGTGAGTGGAAAAGAGGGAATTTCCTTCCTCTTCCCTGCACAAAGCCTGCAGGGCTTTGTGACAGTCCCGAGGGAGGGCAGCACTGAATGCAAGGGGAGGTGACAGGGGGGCATTCAGCCACCACTGATTGTCTGGATGTGTTTGAAAGCTGAAGGAAACAGGCACGACTTTGTCCTTCTCCTGGGATCAGGATTGAAATGTGTGAAACAAATCAGGGTTTGGAGCTGCCTGTCTGTTCCAGACACTGCAGGTAATGAGCTCAGAAGGGAACATTGCCAGTTCTGGACCACCACACTGACAAGTGAAGGATCCCACTTAACCACCTCTGAGGACACTCCCTGAACTTCATTTTGTCATGAGTGATTTGACATTTTTTTCCCTAAGTAGATAAATACACACATCAAATATAGCACACATTTTAACAGTGATCATAGAATCAGAGAATCCCAGACTCGTCTGGGTTGGGAGGGACCTTAAAGCCCATCCAGGGCCACCCTGCCATGGCAGGGACACCTTCCAGTGTCCCAGCTGAGTTCATCTGTTGTTTGAACCTGGCTGTGCACCCATAGGCCTGCATTAAATTAAATGTAAGCAACAGTGATGGAGGGTCATTTATCAGCATGACAAATTGAACTGAAACATTTCAGTCCAGCAGGCCCAAGCTGCATTTCACAAATGAAGCCAAACAATTCTGCTCTGGGATGATGGATCTGCCTGGGCTGTAGAGCAAAGCTTCAGCTTGGATGGCAGAGGGGTCTCTTTTCTGTTCCCAGTCTGTTCTGAAACTTGTGGAGCATCTGGAACATCTGGAACATGAGCCTGGAGAGTGCTCCAGGGAGAGCTCAGAGCCCTGCCAGGGCCCAAAGGGAGAGCTGGGGAGGGACTGGGGACAAGGGATGGAGGGACAGGACACACGGAATGGCTCCCACTGCCAGAGGGCAGGGATGGATGGGATATTGGGAATGAGGAATTGTTCCCTGGCAGGGTGGGGAGGGGCTGGGCTGGAATTGCCAGAGCAGATGTGGCTGCCCCTGGATCCCTGGCAGTGCCCAAGGCCAGGCTGGACATTGGGGCTGGAAGCCCCCTGGGATAGTGGAAGGTGTCCCTGCCATGGCAGGGGTGGCACTGGGTGAGATTTAAGGTCCCTTCCAAACCTGGGATTCCATAATTCTGTCTCTGTCACTATTTTACCTCTGTCTCCAGTTCCCACTGAGGATCCAGTAAAATCTCAGCCCAAGATCCTGTCACAGGCTGGCACAAACGTTCCCTGTGTTCCCATTTTCCCCAAGGCTCTGAGCAGAAGGGCCCCAGGACTTTCCCAGGCAATTCCAAGGCCTGGCAGGGCAGCAGCTGCTCACAGCCCTGAGCAGGGGGGGACACTGGGGGCTGTGGCACCTCTCACCATCTCCATGCCAATAAACCCCACGGAGTGTTCAACAGCCTTGTTCTTCCTGTCAGCTCTGCTCTCTCCCTCATCACTCCTGGACCATGGAGAGGCCAAAATATTAATGAGGACATTGATGAATCTGAGGCTGAATTCCTTTAATTCATTCCTGGCTGAGTTCCCGCTTGCATCCACAACTCCACTCCAGTTAATTCAGAGAATTGATGGCTTCAGCCTTGTCAGGTGCTTTGTAAAATCTCTATTGGTGGCTCATTAATGGGAGATTTTCCCCTTTTGGAATTCTATCAGCTAAGGAGGATTTTTTAAATAGAGAAATATAACTATCTATGAGCAGATGAAAGAACAGGAGCCCTCAGTGTCTCCTCCAACCTCTGTCAGTGGTGGCCCAGCAGAGCAACCTCCTGCAAGCCCAGGGGACTGAGGCAGTGTGAGTGTCCTGCCAACCCTGGGCACATGGCTTTGTGTCACTCAGGGAGAGCAGGGGACATTTTCAGAGTCACCTTCTCTCCTTCAGAGAGCTTATCTGAACAAGCCTTGTTCCTTTAACCTCCGTGTTGGGGAAGATGAAACAGGAAAGCCTTATCAATATGATTGCCTGGTAAAAGGTTTTGAGAATATGGAAAATATAAGCCAGATTGAAATGAAAGCAAGCTTTGAGATCCCTCAGTTACTGAACAACTGGAAAACAATGGTGTGGCCAGCTGAAGGTGATCCCCTTTTGATGGAACAACACCCTCTGCTTGCAGACATGCCCAAGGGTCAGAGCAGACCCTACAGCTTGGCAGAAGGGGCCCAAAGAGGAGTTTTTAGGGTTTAAAATGTAACACAGTGTGGTAATGTAATGATTCTTATAGGCTGTATGGAAATGCTATAGGATTTGTATCTTGTACTAGATTGGTTAGTGAGAATCAGAATATTCAACACAGGAGAAGATTCATTGTCTTGGAATGGGAACTTCGCTCTCATACCCTGTTTATTCTCTTACCCCTTTTACTCTCTTATGCTTCTACTCTCTCACCCTCTCACCCTCTCTGCCCCTCTCTTCTCTCAGCCTGTTCTGAGCTGTGGCTGCAGCTCCCAGCAGGGCCCTGCACCCAGGCCCTTTGCAATAAACCACAAGTTCCACAACCTGGCTGCAGAGATCTCTCGTCTCCATTCATCCTGACTGTCCTACCCCCCGATGCTCCTACACTTCCCCTTCCTCCCATGCTGAGGGTCAGGTTGGATTTTGGGGATATCCTTGCTGGAAAGGGCTCTCAGAGCCTGGCACAGCTGCCCAGGGCAGGGGTTGCATCCCCTCCCTGGAAGTGCTCAAAGAACAAGCAGAGGTGGCACTGGGTGCTGTTGCTTATTGGGAATAGGGGAACTCAGTCAGAAGTTGGATTTGATGATCCTGGAGGTCTTTTCCAAGCTGGGATTGTCCAGGCTGGGTCTGTGGTGTCTCTGATGTCCCACTCCAGGGAGGGGTGGCTTTGCTCAAACAGCTCCAGCTCCTTTCACACCAGGAGCTCCAGTCCAAAATAAACCTCAAAGGAAAAGGAGCTGGGCTTGGGCCTGCACTGCTGGGAAGAGCAGCTGCCTCCTCTCCAAGGGGAAGGTGGAGAGACTGGAGAAAGGTCCCCAGGTCCTGTAGCTGAGGACAGATCATTGGCAGGGAGAAATGGTAATTTCACATCTAAGGTCTTTCCTTGTGGCACCACCTTGCCTTGTCACTGGAAATGTTCCATTTTACTCCTT
Source organism: Zonotrichia albicollis (assembly GCF_047830755.1). Classification (NCBI taxonomy): domain Eukaryota; kingdom Metazoa; phylum Chordata; class Aves; order Passeriformes; family Passerellidae; genus Zonotrichia; species Zonotrichia albicollis. Next base: position 6,540,104 of record NC_133841.1, on the reverse strand, counting down.
TTTTTTTCTTTTTTTTTTTATAGGAGACATGTCTGTGCTGAGGATTGGGGTTTTGAAAGCAAAGGAGAGGAGAAAGAAAACTATAAAAAATGCATGTGGGAAGCAGACTCTGTTTGTGAAGGTTTTCTTTAAACACTTCCAAACAAATATTTCCAGGCACACGGAAAAAGAAGATGGGAAAAAAATAGAACTGCTTGAAAAACAAAAGGGAGAATTTCCTGCATTATTTGAATCTAAGGCAGTCGGGAATCTGCTCCCACTGAACAGCTCTGGGGAGGTTTATTTTCATCTTCAGGTGCAACCCCCGGACTCTGTACTGGTGTTTTCCAGCCTCCCCCATGGAAAATCAAGGAACTGATGCCCCCCTGTCCAGACTCTGCTGAGGTGTCTCAGAACTGGGGGCAGTTTTGGGGCTCTCATGACCAGAAATACTTGGAGGGGCTGGGGGTGTCCAGGGCAGGGAACAGAGCTGGGAAGGGTCTGGAGCCCCAGCAGGGCTGAGGGAGCTGGGCAGGGGCTCAGCCTGGAGCAAAGGAGGCTCAGGGGGCCCTTGTGGCTCTGCACAGCTCCTGACAGGAGGGGGCAGCCGGGGGGAACAGGGACAGGAGCAGAGGGAACGGCCTCAGGCTGGGACAGGGCAGGCTCATGGTGGACACTGGGACAATTTTTACATTGGCCCAGGCTGCCCAGGGCAGGGATGGAGTCCCCATCCCTGGAAGGGCTCATAAAACCTGTGGATGTGGCACTTGGAGATGTGAGTTAGTGGTGATTCTGGTTCCTGCTTTGACTCAATGACCTTGAAGGTCTTCTCCAACCTGAACAATTCCCTGGTTCTGTGGTTCTGTGTACAACCCCCCACAAATTCTGTGTCTGTGTTTTCCAACCTCCTCCAGGGTAAGATCCCACTTCTCCATGGGGAACAGGTGTCACCCTGTTCTTCTGAAGTTCTTCTGATGTTTACATTTTTGTAATGGAGTTTCTCATGCACTTATCATGTAAATAATGATTGTTCTGCATTCCTTTCTGGAGGAGGAGAGAATTGATGGGCTGTTCATTTGACCAGTGTGGTTAGAGGTGGCAATTTCATCCTCCAGTCCAGGGTCACCTTTGGAATTTTATAAATATCAAGGTCCAGAAATAACTGCACGTTTTTTCCTTGGACATCTCAGTGTGTGAATGTCGTTCATTTCATGTTGGATTGTGACAAACAGGTCCTGTCATCCCTGGCTCCTGCCTGAAGCACAGGGGATGAGGATGAGAGGATGAGAGAGCGAGGTTCCTGTTACAATACAATAAATCTTCTGTGTTGAATATTCTAACTCTCACTAACCAATCTAGTACAAGATACAAATCCTATAGCATTTCCATACAGCCTATAAGAATCATTACATTACTATTCTGTGTTACATTTTAAACCCTATAAACTCCTCTTTGGGCCCCTTCTGCCAAGCTGTAGGGTCTGCTCTGACCCTTGGGCCTGTCTGCAAGCAGAGGGTGTTGTTCCATCAAAAGGGGATCACCTTCAGCTGGCCACACCATTGTTTTCCAGTTGTTCAGTAACTGAGGGATCTCAAAGCTTGCTTTCATTTCAATCTGGCTTATAGTTTCCATATTCTCGTATTTGCCAGACAATCACATTTATAAGGCTTTCCTGTTTGTAGCCTGTCCTGCTTATTCCATTTCCCAGAGGGAATATGCCAGCCCAGCAATCCCTGCTCCATTCCAGGAGACTCGAGCTGCAGGAGTGCATCAGCTCAGGAAATCTGATGGAGACACAGGAATCAACAGCAAGGAGAGGAAGACAAACTCAAATCAGCTCATCCCAGCCCCCCTTTTCCCCCATGAGCAGTGGGGAGGGAGCTGGGCAAGGTCTGGCTCTCAGCAGAAGTGATTTTAGAGAGATTTTTCCTTGCTCCTGATGATTGTCTGGGCCACTAAAATGAGAAATTCTGGTTTGATTCCTACCAGAACAAAAAGTTCCTCCTTGATTTGGCTTTATTTATTTATTTATTTATGCCCCTCCTTCTCTGCTCTTTAGAAATCCAGTGGATCACACAGGGATGGGGAATTTAATGGATGGACACGGGACCAGTTTCTTCATTAAGAAGATTGAAATTGAAATCCCTGTGACTGGGAGGGAAAAGGGAGGCAAAATTTCCCTTCTTTCAAAATGTGGAGTGAGAAAAAAATCTGGCTTTTCCTCCCAGCTGATTCTGACTCTGGAAATTGATGGGGAAAACCTCTTTGGGCTCTAAATGGGGTTTTTGTCAGGGCAGAAATCCCACAGAGCTGGGGCTGTCCCCAAACCTCTCAGTCCCAGCGGCCCCTGGCTCTTGGTGAGACGAGGGTGGGTCACACACTGGAATCTGCAAGGAGTGCTTTGATTTCTTTTAATTTAAGCACTTCCTTCCAGAGAAATTCTGTAACTTCCCCTCCCAATTCTTTAAGAGGCCTCCTGAATTCCATGCTGGAAATCTCCAAGGGCAGGAGCAGTTCTGGATCAGGATAGCCCCAGTTTAATGTTCATTAACCAGTGGGAGTTCCTGTTTGAAATCCATGTCCTCAGTGCCAGGCCCTGCTGCTCCACCCTGGCTGAAACCCACCCTGAGGAGAACAAGGCCAAAGCTCCATTTCAGCTCCACTAAACCCCTGGGAAAACAACTCCCCCAGTTGTGAGCAAATCAGTTTTATTTCCATGGGAGAGAAAAGCCGAACAAATGGGAACAGGGATCCCATCACCATCAATCCCTTCCCCTATTAAAGGCTGCTTCTTGCAGCTCTGCTGACAGCCAGCCTGGAAATGGACTGTGAACAGGATAGAAATAGAGAAGGAAAAAAATGCTGAAGGACTGGCATAGGGAGAGCACTGAAATCTTGAGTTCATGGAATCACAGAGTGGTTTGGGTTTGGAGAGGTCTTAAAGCCCATCCAAATCCACTTCCTTCCTTGGGCAGGGACACCTCCAGTTCTCCCAGAGGTGACAGAGGGGGTGTCACCACATTTACCTTCACAGAGAAAAGCAAGGCACAATTATTCCCAAGAATATTTCTGGGTTTCACAGCCTCTGAACCTCAGAGAAAGCAAAAACAATTCTTATCTCACTTGCTGTGCCTGTGTTTGTGCAAAAGTAGAATGCAATGTTGAGATTGTTTACCCACAGTGATGGTGTTTTGTTTCATTGGCCTGTCAGGGCCAGGTGTGTGTGTGTGTCTGGACTGTCACTGACAGCCACGAGATTCTGTGCAGTGTGAGCAGAGTGAGTACTTGGCAGGTTCAGATTAGATGTAACATAATGTAATATAGTATAGAATAATATAGTATAATAAAGTAATTAATTATAGTATAATAAATGAATTAATTAGCCTTCTGATAAGATGGAGCCCTCCTCATCATTCCTTCCTCCTCATCACTCCTTCCATTCCTTGAATTCCCTGATAATTCAATAAGGGGGTGTGGGGTCTCCAGGGTCTGGAGGTGACAGAAACTCTGGGTTTGTGGGTGACAGGAGCTCTGAGAGGAGATCAGTGACATTGTCCCTGTTTTACAGTAGAGATGGGAACCAGGAAAGCAGCAGAACTTCCCCAAAGTCAGGTGGCAGTGCAGTGGATTGGATCCACATCACCATTGCAGTCCCTGCAGGGACAGGACACAGAGAATGGCTCCCAGTGCCAGAGGGCAGGGATGGATGGGATATTGGGAATTGGGAATTGTTCCCTGTGAGGGTGGGCAGGCCCTGGCACAGGGTGCCCAGAGCAGCTGGGGCTGCCCCTGGATCCCTGGCAGTGTCCAAGGCCAGGCTGGATGGAGTTGGAGCAGCCTGGGATAGTGGAAGGTGTCCCTGCCATGGCAGGGGTGGCACTGGGTGGGATTTAAGGTCCCTTCCCACCCATCCATTCTGGCATTCTGATTGCAGGATCTATCCACCACCTCTGCTGTCAGGGAGCTCCCCAGGGATCCAGGAGAGCCTTCAGTTCACTGCTCCCTCTCTTAGCAAAGGGAAGCAGGCTCAGGGCTGTGAGTGAACACATCTGAATTGACCAGAATGAGCTGGGGACTCACATGACAGAGAGCCAGAGGTGTGGACACCCAGCAAACCTTGTGCCAGAGCCAGCTCAGATTTGGTGGCTGAAGCCTCGCTGGTTCTCCTGTGTGGGAGCTGGGGCTGCTCTCCCAGCTGAGCTCCACACCCCCGCCCCTGAGAGAGGGAGCCTCATTCAGTAGCAGGGCATGTGCACCCAGGGGTCAGGCTCTCATTAGAGACAAGAGGAACCAGGGAAATGAACCCTGGAATGAGCAGGGAAGTTGGGCTGAGCCCTGCCATGGCTCCAGGGAGGAGCAGCAGGAGCAGAACAGGAGCAGGAGCAGGAGCAGGAGCAGGAGCAGGAGCAAAACAGGAACATGAGCAGAACAGGAGCAGGAACAGGAGAAGGAGCAGAAGCGGAGAAGGAGAAGGAGAAGGAGAAGGAGAAGGAGAAGGAGAAGGAGAAGGAGAAGGAGAAGGAGAAGGAGAAGGAGAAGGAGAAGGAGAAGGAGCAGGAACAGAACAGGAACAGGAGCAGACCAGGAGCAGAACAGGAGCAGGAGCAAGGGCAGGGTCAGGAGCAGGAGCAGGAACAGGAGCAGGAACAGGAACAACAGCAACAGCAGGACCAGCAGCAGCAGCAGGAGCAGCTCTCCAGAACCAAGGGATTGTTTTCCAGGGGGCTTTGTGCCATTCAGGCTTCCCAGACTGCCACACCTGGATTTGCCTCATGCTGTAATTTGTGTCACTGCATTGAGCAGAGCGAGGAACTGAGGGGTCACAGAGCAGCACCTTTCAGCCCTTCACTCCTTCCTTGTCAGATCATGCTCTGATATTTCTATCAGCAGCAGAAATGCACCCTGTGGTTAGAAAGACCAATCTTTAGTCATAAATTTGAGTTAGTCCCTTTCTCAGGCTAATTTTAGAATCCAATTATGATCAAGAGAAGATCGTGAAAGAAAAATAACAGGAAAAATTCACTCCAGATCTCTCACTGTGATAGAGCCTGAGCAGCCTGCACCAGCCTCGGCTTAATTGGGAAAAAACCCTGAGTTTATCTTGATTTGTTTTACGTGAAGACTCGGGGATAAGGATGAAGAAACTTCAGTTCTTGTTCAAGATCTAACAACTCTGACAAGTACATGGAAAACAGATCAGAGGGAAGATCTTACTGTGCCCAGATGGAACAGGAGGGGAATTAGCAAATGGCACATTACCATATTTCTGATGGCATTCCAGTCTTCCCGAGAAAGGAAAGGTTGGGAAAGAGTCATTAATTAATTTGTGGAGTTTACAAGACACCTCCTCTTGCTTGGAGCTGGAGACAATGAAGTGCTGCTGCATCTGAACCAGGATCCTGCCAAAAAGAGCATGGAGCCTGAATTTCAGCCTGGAGTTGGGTGCTGTGTTTAGAGTCCTGCCTGTGGCCTCTGGAACACATCCCAGGAATTGGGTGGGAAGTGGAGTTCACAACCTGACCCAGTCCCACCTTTCCCCACAGAGCAGTTCATGCCCTGCACAAAGTGCACAGGAAAAGAGGCCCCTGCTGAGCTGATCTGGGGCTCTCACAGGGAAAAGGTCAAAGAGACCTTGAAGCTGCAGCTCTGAATCCTGAGCTGGGGAACAGCCACAGCCCTGGAGGCTCCAGTTCCAAGAGGCTTTTGGTCAAAGAGCTCCCTGGAGCTGAGGGAGACCCAAGGAGGGGGGTGCAGAATTAATTGGTCTCACCCCACCCTGGAGGGCTGCTCCCACCCCTCTCTATGAACCCCAGAGGATCAGGAGAATTTTAAGATCAGACAAACACACCCCTGACAGGATCAGTCTGGTGTGAACAAACTGACCATTTTTATTGCCTGTTCAAGGCTCTGCCTATTTGGAATATTTAACCTATTTCACCAATAAACCCACTGAGTGCTTGGGAAACATTCTCCCAGAAAAAAGAGTCTCTGGAAAGCTCAGCTTTTCCATGATGGCTTCTCTAAAAAAAACCCTGCTTTTAAATTGTATTAGAATAAATAAAGAATTCTGAGAGAGAGGCTTCTCCCCAAGCCTCCTTTTCTCCAGCTGAGCCTCCCCAGCTCCCTCAGCTACTCCTCATCTCACTTGTGCTCCAAAAGAATCCATACCTGCTTCCAGAGTCCTCAATTCCACAAATATTTGTGGGTAGCTGGCTTGGGGCAGCAGAGAAAATGCACTTGAAGTACAATTGTTGAAACTGAGGTCAATTTTCCAAACTATTTCTACAATCCTTAATAATGAAAGGAATATGAACAGCATCCCCCTGGAGCAGCATGGACAGAACTTCCCACCACAGGGAATTCACCTGGGAGTTTGCTCCAAAGGAGAAGGAATTATCCCTGAATTGAAGGTTCACATTTCCTCCTCTTGGATTACAGGTGGAGTTTGTCTCTGGGGGATAAAGCAAATGAAAACCACACAAAAGTGCTGCTTCCAGAAATCCAGGCTGCTGGGAAACAGGATGAGCTGCAGGAGGACCCTGGAGCTGAGAGGGCTCAGATGTGGTTTTGGAGCCACCCCAGGGCACAGAGGATGCTGATTGCTAAAATCACCTTTTGTTCCACCCCGTTCTGCCCAGGCCAGGCTTTGCCCAGCTCCTGCTCCTGCCTGTGCCCAATATTTTTATTTTTGCAGTGCTGAACTTTCAGGTCAGTGGAAGAGAAAGGAGCTGTTCCCTCTGCTGGGTTTGATGTGTCAGAGGATGAACCTTGCCCTGCTCAGCTCGATGTGTGATGTTCTCATTAACCCTTAATGGGAGCAAAGTCCTGGCACAATTAAAGCCCACAGCCCCAAATTCGGGGCTGCTCAGCCTCCCCAAGCAACCAAGGGGGAGGCACCTGGGCTGCCCTGCAGCCTCTCAGCGAGAACTGAAAATAAAAGTGCATCACAATTAGTGCCTTTCACAGGAAAAGGTCATTTGTCTCTTTGGTGAGAAAGGAAAGGAAAAAAGTATTAGAAAATCAACAGGGTTCTCCAAACAAAGGGCAGCCTCTCCATTCCAAAGGGCTTTTTGCTCAGACGTGGATGTTACATGAACAGACAAAGCTTTTCAGAATGTTAACAGGGAAATGAAGCTCTTCAAAATCCTTGATATTAAATATTTCATTTATTTGAATATGTGGAAGAGACACTTCAGTTTCCCCAATTAATCTGTGAATTCTTCACTTTTCCTTTCTGTTTTGAAGAAGGATTTGTATTTTCCTTTTAATCTTGACATACTTTTTTCCCATTAAATTAAAAAACCCCAAACTTAATTTTGAATGTCATCTTCCTCATCTTTTATATGAGTAAGGATTGGAAGGAATGTTTTAATCTCTGGTTTCATGGTACCAGACTCAGTCCTAAGGTAAGTGGGTGCTCCCAGAACCTGAGTACAGCACAGGCTCCTGCCAGGACCTTAAAATTCCATAAATGCGTTAAAAATGCAGCAGTCAGAGCTGGAATAGGGGATCCAGCAGGAGTGAACTGGTGCTGCTGCTTTTATATTTTCATTTTACAATTCATTTCTCAATTTGCTTATGCATTCAGCGAGTCACTCTAATCACTGCTCGACTGGCTGTGATGCATGGAGGCTCAAGGTCCCTGTGTGACCACGGGCTCAAAGGGGGTGACAGTGCCCAGCTGTAGGGGACAGGCTCCTCTTTGTCCCCACCCCTGACTACCCTGTTGGGACCACCTGCAGTCATTCCCTCCAGGAATGTGGCAACAGCTCCCAACTAAATTACTGTTGATATTTCCCTCTCTCCTTAGTGAGTGTCTTGGTTTGAAAAGCCAGGTGTCTGCTAAGGAAGGCAGGAGCCTCCCCTGAAATGGAAAATGCAAACCCCCTCCCTCTGAATTGTTATGAATTTGAAATTAAGGGGCTCTCAGGCAAAAATATGGGAGCAAAAATATCAATGCAGTATATCAAACAACTGCTGATGGAGTCAGAACCCAACATGATACCCTGTGGGTCAGGGTGTTGGCAGCAGTCCCATTGGAATTGTGGCTCAGCCCTCCTGCAGTGTCAGGGGTGGTTCTGTTGGAGCAGGGATCCTGTAGAAGGGTGGATTCTTCCTCTGAAGATCCAGGGGCAGAGGCAGCTGCTGTTCCTCTGGGAATCCAGTGGAGAAGCTGTGCTGGTGTTCCAGAATCTCCAGATTATATCCAGGTAGAAATTCTTGGCTTCTCCCTCTGGGCTCACATCTCCCAATGGAATGCTGTAGTTCTTATCAGCCATGCAGGGACATTCAATAGCTGTTATCAGCAGGTGTCTCCCCAGAGGGAGGATTGGGTGTGGAAGAGATAAGGAAAACTGCCCAATGCACAGAAGATAACTGCCCCACCTCTGACAGATGGCAATAGAATCCATCTTGCCTTGCAATCTGGGACAGGGAGAGCTCCCTCTGTTCATTCAGGGCCCATTCAGTGCAGACCACCTTGGATAATCCTGCTTTGTGCAAAGCCTAGCTTTGTTAATTCCATGTCTAACTCAAACTTCAGGACTAAACTCCCTGAGCACTCTGTCCTTGGCCCCAGAGGGATTGGAGGGGTGGGAACCTCTGTGAGGATAGGCCCTGGCACCAGCTGTAGAATCTCAGTCCCTGGCAGTGCCCAGGGCCAGGCTGGACAGGGCTTGGAGCTACCTGGGGCAGTGCAAGGTGTCCCTGCCATGGCACGGGTGGCACTGGATGGGCTTTGAGGGCCCTTTGGACCCAAACAAATTTATTTTTCTTTTAGTGGTGACAGGAACTCACTGAGCCCAAACCAGAGGAAATTTCTCTGAGATGTGGAAAGTAAAACCACCCAGAAATGCAGGTTTTGAATAACACTTGGACTCTGCAGGGGCAGGTTTTGGTCAGTGGTGCCTTTTTTGTCTGAGGCAGACTCCAGGCCTTCCTAAACCTTGGGTGATGGAGGGGACAGACACAAAAAGTGACAAAAGGTCACAAAGGCAGAAAGGCTGAGCTAGCACTGCTCCAGGAGAGCCAAATATCTCCTGATCAGGGCATTCCCTCAGAAGACCAAAATTGAAGCCTTAAGGCTGTGTTAAGCCTGACTCAGACATCCTTACAACCATTTCTCCGCAGCTGTGACAAGTTCTGGAATGTTCCTGGATATCTGCTCTTAATCCTCCTCCATGCAGATGATGTGGAGCTTCAGGCTTAAACTGTTTGACTTGAGGAGCTGATGTTTAACAAGCTCTTTAATTCTATTGAATTCTGTCTGTGCAATCAAACATTGCTTTGGGGCACTGCAATGTGAAGGATTTCATTATCCTTGTAGGATATGGAGGCATCATCCAAATTATTTCCAACTACAGAGCTGAAATATTTTTTAATTTCTGCTTGTTCTGTGTTGCTGGGCTGGTTTTCCATCCTGGCTGGTCCTAGAGTCACTGGAACTGATTCAGCCTGAAATTTTTAGGATAAAACTAATGTGCTCTCAGCAGCAAAACAAATTATTTTGATCTCTCCGCTTCCTTTCCAGGGAATCAAATCAGGTTGGGAAACCCCCAGGATTCCCCCTATGGATATTTTTTATCATTTTACTGAACATCCTGAGCTATAAATTCATCTGTTTTTTCAGAGGGGGTGTGGAGGAAGATGTTTGAGGAGTTTTTATCACCAGAAAAAGTGAATTTAACAAAAATCCTCTTGAGAGTGCTTGGAGGGAAGTGCGAAGGTCCTGGGGAAGGAAGGACAGAAAGATGGAAGGATGGAAGGAAGGCCTATGGATTTTTGCCTAAAAGGAATTTTCTGCTGGAGGGAAGATGTTTAAAGGGAAATATTTAACCCAGCCTTAACCAGAAGTTCCCTCTCCTGAGCAGACATGGAGGATCCCCTTTGAGCAGAGCACTCCAAGAGCCACTGCTGGGATTTCCTTCTGGAGCTGTTCTGCAGGTACCCAGCAGTCATTCCCATCAGGAGGATGGGAGAAGGAGAGAAGAGTGTTCCAACCTTTGGCTGTTGATGTGGGAGGGTTTGAGGGAAAACCTGTGGGACTCACACCTATGTGTGTGTGATCCTGCTGTTCCCTGAGGGCTTTGGCTCCATTTGCCCTGGAGAACAGGAGCCATTACCACATTCCACTTTGTAAATCACCAACTGCTCCAGGATGGCTTTGCCTCCTCCTTTTTTCCTACTCATTGCTTCAGCCTGGCTCCTCTCCCCCCCTCCAGAACAGGAAGAGAAAAACAAACATTTGTGTGGGGGCCAGGAGCTGTCAGAGCCACAACCAAATGAGCAGGAGTTTCCCTGGAATGGTAATTACAGCCTTTGAGTCGTGCTGAGCGGGGTTTGAAGTGTAAATGTGCAGTTAAATCAAAGTTCCTGAGGCAGAAGTACAGGGACAGGTGTCCAAATGCTCAGTGAGGACAGCTCTGCAGTCCTGGTGGGCAATGAGCTGGACATGGACCAGCACAGGACCATGGAATGGTTTGGGTGGAAAGGGACCTTAAATCCCACCCAGTGCCACCCCTGCTATGGCAGGGACATCTTCCACTGTCCCAGGGTGTCTCAGGTGTCCAGCCTGGCCTTGGACACTGCCAGGGATCCAGGGGCAGCCACAGCTGCTCTGGGCACCCTGTGCCAGGGCCTGCCCACTCTGCCAGGGAACAATTCCCAATTCCCAATATCCCATCCAGCCCTGCCCTCTGGCAGTGGGAGCCATTCCCTGTGTCCTGTCCCTCCATCCCTTGTCCCCAGTCCCTCTCCAGCTCTCCTGGAGCCCCTTCAGGCCCTGCAAGGGGCTCTGAGCTCTCCCTGGAGCTTTTCCTCTCCAGGTAAGCACCCCCAGCTCTCCCAGCCTGGATCCAAGGGAAGGTTTGGGTGTGACCCTGAAGTTTTGTGCTTTTCTCACAGAATGCAGAAATTCCTGCTTTGCCCTGAGAAGCTGCAGTTTTCCAAAGGCCTGGGATGAAATCCATCTCACCAGGGGAACAGCACAGAAGGTGAATGTCCCAACAGTCCCATGGCCCTCTGGATCTGCCCACAAACATCCTTCCCTCATCCTCCCCCATTAGGGGCAGCCCTAGTGGGGTTACCCAGCACTAAGAGAATGCTGCAGCTGGGCTGTAGAGAGAGGGGGAAGGTGGTGAGGAAATGCAGGGGTTTGACTAAAGGAGATTTATTTCCTCATCCTGGCACTGAATTTGCATCTCTGCTGGACAAGGTCCTGCTCCTGGCAGGGATCTGCATCTGCAGCTGGCTCCTGGCATGGGGGACACTGAACATCAAACCCTCTTCTCTAAATGCTACTCCATTATTTAAAAGCTTTTTCCTTCAGGTAATTGTTTCAGTCAGATGCTTTTTAAAGCCTTTTTCTGAGAAGAACAGGTCCTGAATTAGAAGCAATCCCCAGCTAATAACAGTGATTGCTGCAAGGCCTGCAGTGAGGGAGCTGCTGGGGAGTTCATGGCTCCTTCCCCATCCCTGAGGAGTTCATGGGTCCTGCCCCATCCAGGCCTGCCCATTCATGGCTCCTGCCCCATCCAGGCCTGTCCATTCCTCTGGGCATTTCCCTGAGGAGTTCATGGCTCCTTCCCCATCCCTGAGGAGTTCATGGCTCCTGCCCCATCCAGGCCTGTCCATTCCTCTGGGCATTTCCCTGAGGAGTTCATGGCTCCTGCCCCATCCAGGCCTGCCCATTCCTCTGGGCATTTTCCTGAGGAGTTCATGGCTCCTGCCCCATTCAGGCCTGCCCATTCACGGCTCCTGCCCCATCCAGGCCTGCCAATTTGTCTGGGCACTGCCCTGCCCTGTCCCTGAGGAGTTCATGGTTCATGGTTCCTGCCTCATCCAGGCCTGCCCATTCCTCTGGGCATTTCCCTGAGGAGTTCATGGCTCCTGCCCCTGCCAGGCCTGCCTATTCCTCTGGGCATGCCCCTGCTCACATCCCTGGGGAGTTCATGGCTCCTGCCCCATCCCTGAGGAGCTCATGGCCCCTGCCCCATCCAGGCCTGCCCATTCATGGCTCCTGCCCCATCCAGGCCAGCCCATTCCTCTGGGCATTTCCCTGCTGCCACCCCCACTGACCCCAGCCACAGCTGCATGCCCTCACCTGCCTGTGCCGGCCTGGGGACACCATGGGGCCCTATCCCTGCTGTCACCCTCTCCCTGGGCCCCGACTCCTTTCACGGCCACAGTCCCTTCCCATTCTTTTAGTTAGTGTTCAGAGCAATCAATATCCACAGGAACCACTTGGATTGATGCTTGTGAGGGGCTCTCAGGCACTGCAGGAATGCTTAGTGAGGAATTGAGTTACCCCACTGTCACTGTGGGCTGGACCAGCTGCAGTGACACCAGGACCTGCACGGGGAGAGCTCCTGCAGGACCTCAGAGAGTTTGGAACAGAGCCCAGGCTGATTTGGGCATGGATTATCCCTGTGCTGAGCTCACCTGGATCTCAGTGCTGGGTCCGGCTTGGGGCTGGGACAGCAGAGGTCGACCTTGAGCACAAACCCTGTCCCCAGTGAGAAGATGGAGCTGTGGGGGTTTGCAGTCAGACACAGCAATTTTGTCTTTTCAAAAATAGCCCAAAATGTCTCTGATCAACTGCAGGGGTGGCTTTGTCCCAGGGGGAGTGTTTGGAAATTAAACATTTAATCCAGGGGTCAATAAAAACAGAATAACAAAGTATGAGCGCTTTCCTTCCCTCTCTCTTGTTAACTGCTGGGGCTGGAAATCCATCCCCATCCCAGGAGCAGCTGCAGGAGACACCTGATAAGGCAGAACAGCAAAGCCATTAACCTGGAGTCACAGATTGCTGTTCTCCTCCTGCTGAAGCTGCTCAGAGTCAGTGACAGGAGGCACAGACAGCTCCTGGCTGCAGCCTCTGATCCCACGGCGGGGAAATGTCACTGCACAGCCCCAGGGGCTGCTCCAGGAGACCCAGGGTGATCTTTCAGCAGCTCCAGGAGGCTCTTTCAGGAGCTCCAGGCACAGAGAACGTCTCTGGCTCCCTGCAATCCATGTGAGGCTGTGTGGCCACAGCTCTCTTTACAGAGAGCAGCAGGCACATGCTGTCCAAGGATTTTTCCTGGGGAAGGCAGTGAGAAGCATAGAGAGAAAAGAGAAAACAATTCTTATCTCTATTCACTGCTCCTGTTGTTTGACACATGTGGAATGTGTTGTGGAGATTGTTTACCCGAAGTAATTTGTCAATTGGATACCAGTGAAGGTTGTTTGGATTTCTTGGCCAATGTGTGTCCAGGCTGTCTCAGAGAGTCACGGGTTTTTCTTTAGTATCTTTGTAGTATAGTATCTCTGTAGTATAGTATCTCTGTAGTACTCTTTAGTATAGTATCTCATTAGTATGTAATTTAATATAGTATTAGTATAATATAGTATAGCTTTATTAAGCATTTATTCATGCATTAAAGCATTTATTCAGCATTCCTGAATCATGCAATCAGAGCTCATTATTTGCCGTGTTGGGGTCTCACTGCCTCTACAATAAGGCTCCAGCAGGGTGATCCCTTTGCTGTCCCAGCCCTGTGCGCTGAGCCAGGCTGGCAGTGCCACACCACGGTAGGGACCAAGGAGCCTGAGCCCCTTCAAACTGCTTTTGGCCCCTGAACTGAATGTGCAGATGCCCTGTCTGGTGGCTGCTCCAGGCACAGGGCTGGAGTGGGAGAGCTGGGAAGTGTCACCCTGACCCTGGTGTGCCACCACCAAGCTCCACCCTGGGGAAGCTTTGAGGGAGGGGACGAGGATGAGGGAGGGTGTCGTGGTTTGGAAAGCCAGATGTCTGCTAAGGAACCTCCTCTGCTAAAGAGCCTCCTCTGGAATGGAAAATATAAACCCCCTCCCTCCAAATTGTTATAAATTTTAAATTAAGGGGCTCTCAGGCAAAGATGTGGGAGCAGGAATAACAGTACTTCGTTAGGGAAGAAAATAAAAAGATAAAATAAACTATGCAGTGGTACAAACCAACTCTGAGAGTCAGAATATAACCTGACACCCTGTGGGTCAGGGTGTTGGTGGCAGTCCCATTGGAATTGTGGCTCAGCCCTCCTGCAGTGTCAGGGGTGGTTCTGTTGGAGCAGGGAACCTGTAGAAAGGTGCAGTCTCTTCCTCTGAAGGTCCAGTGGAAGAGGCAGCTGCTGTTCCTCTGGGAATCCAGTGGAAAGGCTGTTCTGGTGTCCCAAAAACTCAGATTCTATCCAGGTAGGAATGCTTGACTCCTCCCCCTGGGCAGAGCACCTCCCAATGGGATGATGGAATTTTATCAGTCATGCAGGGACATTCAATAGCGGTTATTAGCATCTCCCTGGAGGGAGGATTGGTTGTGGAAGAGATAAAGGAAACTGCCCAATGAACAGCAGAGAACTGCCCCAGCTCTGACAGATGGCAATAGAATACACATTGCCTTGCAATCTGGGACAAGGGGCAGTTCTGTCCCTGTGTCCTGGTGCCACCTGACCAGGGCAGGATGTGCCCTTCAGGGACAGCACATTCCATGGGGCTCCAGAGTTCCCTCCTGTCCCATTCCTGTGCCAGCCCAGTGAGCCTTACCTCTGATGGAAAGGAGACTTCAGAGGGTTAAATCAAGCAGCTAAGGAGGAAGTCCTCCTTGCTGTCCATCAGGAGATCAAAGCCCTCTGTCCTCACAGAAACTGTGCAGATTTTTCCTCTCCCTTCTCCTTTCCATCTGGCATTTCCAAACCAAGGGCATGAGCCATCCCTCCCTGGCCTTTCAAGGGCAGATGATCACCTGCTCTTTGGGAGCTGTCTCCTTGCATCAGCTGAGACTGTGCCCTGGGCAGCACACCAACCTACCCTGTGTGTGTCTACACGGGAAACAACAAACATTCCTCTCCCATCAGTGTCACTGTGACTGCCAGGCCATCCAGGAGTGTCACTGCCACTGCAAAGCCCCTCTCAGGAGTTCTGAGCACTCCATTTTACCCCTGTAGGATATTGCCATAGCTACTAATTATTAATAACAGCCTGTAGTGGAGGCTGACAGTTGTCTCTGGAGGGAGGGAATGTTCTGTAGCTTTGGGATCCATCCGTGCTCTTATTTAGCAACACAACTGAGGTCTGTTGATCAGCCCCTTTCAGCCTGGAGTAAAGCAGGGATATCAGAGAAGCAGTTTGGGGTGGAAAGAAATTTAAAGCCCATCTAGTCCCGCCTAGGGACAACTTCCACTATCCCAGGCTGCTCCAAGCTCCATCCAGCCTGGCCTTGGACATTTTAGGGATCCAGGGGAAGCCTCAGCTGCTCTGGGCACCCTGTTCCAGCATCTCCTCACCCTCACAGAAGGATTTTTTCCCCAATATGCCATCTCCCCTTCTGGAAGGGTTCAGGAGTTTCACCAATTCTTTGTTTCTCTTCCCCGCTGGCTTTGCATGGCAGGGCTTGAGGCAGTGCCCTAAAATGCTTCAGTGTCAGAGGCTATTTCCTGTGACACTGTGACATGTCCAGTTTGCTCTGTCACTCACCTGGGCAGGAAGAATCTTTCAAACCTAAATCCCCCCATGCAGTCCCTGGTGATGCATGGATGTGGGGACACTGCACTGGGAATATTTATACTTATCTGTCAGTGGGGGAAGGCTGAGAGGATCCTGTTCCCCACTGCCCAGGGCAGGGAATCTGATCCTTGGGCTCCTGATGATCAGGGTAAGAGCAGGAAATGCTTTTGGAGGTGGAAAGATCCAACAGGATTTAAAGCTGAACTACTGCAAACAGCTCCCAGGGCTGGAAGGAAACACCCCTGGGGAGGGTGCCCAAGGTGCTGCTGATCAAAGGTGCTGCCTTTCATTCCACTGCTGGCTCCCTGTCCTCTCCCTATTCCCTCCTGAACACATCCAGGCTCGCCTGGCTGCGGGAGCCAAGCCTGTCCTGTCACAGCCAGCCCGTGATGTGACACAGGGGAACAGGAGGTGACAGAGCAGGAGCAGCCTGATGGGCTGGAGGCTGAAACTGAGGTGGAGACAGTTATTTTGGGATGGGATGCCAGGAATTTACAGGGGATGTAAAGCAGAGCTGACAGATGAAAGAGCCAAGCTGCTGCTCCCAGCCTTGGCAGAGACACATGGTGACCTTGGACGCTGCTGTGGCTCATGCCCAAAGCTGAGGCACACGGTTCTGAAGGGGTTAATGTTCCTGGGGACAGGGGCTGGTGGTGGGACATGGGGCTGGGGCAGTGGATCCCAACTGGGAGGGCTGGAGCAGCTCTGGGCTGAGTGCCCTGAGCTCTAGGAGACACAAGGTCACCCTGACCATGGCAGGGCTGCCTGGGGGAACAGCCCAGCCCAGGCAGGGCCCTGAGACACCTGGGCATGGGCAGGGGCTGGGCTCCCCTTGCAGCCTCCACAGAGGGTCTGGGCAGGGACAGTGTCTCGGGACAGTGTCTCGTTTTGGAAAGCCAGGTGTGTGCTAAGGAAGGCAGGAGCCTCCCCTAAAATGGAAAATGTAAACCCTCCCCACCCCTCTGAATTGGTGTAAATTTGAAATTAAGGGGCTCTCAGGCAAAAATATGGGAGCAGGAAATAACAGTTCTTTAACAGGAAGAAAAAATAAAGTATAAAATAAACAATGCAGTGCACTAGAACAACACTGACAGAGTCAGAACCCAACATGACACCCTGTGGGTCAGGGTGTTGGCAGCAGTCCCATTGGAATTGTGGCTCAGCCCTCCTGCAGTGTCAGGGGTGGTTCTGCTGGAGCAGGGATCCTGTAGAAGGGTGGATTCTTCCTCTGAAGATCCAGGGGCAGAGGCAGCTGCTGTTCCTCTGGGAATCCAGTGG
This sequence comes from Zonotrichia albicollis, assembly GCF_047830755.1. NCBI lineage: Eukaryota > Metazoa > Chordata > Aves > Passeriformes > Passerellidae > Zonotrichia > Zonotrichia albicollis. The sequence continues at coordinate 6,523,331 of NC_133841.1, read as the reverse complement.
AGAAGCCATGCTGCTGTCTCAGAATCTCCAGATTCTATCCAGGTAGGAATGCTTGGCTCCTCCCTCTGGGCTCACATCTCCCAATGGGATGCTGTAGTTCTTATCAGCCATGCAGGGACATTCAATAGCTGTTATAAGCAGGTGTCCCCTCCCAAGGGTGGAGTGATTGTGGAAGAGATAAGGAAAGCTGCCCAATGAACAGAAGATAACTGCCATACAGATGGTGATAGAATCCATCTTGCCTTGCAATCTGGAACAGGCAGTGCCCTGCAGAGAGGAGACCATGGACAATCAGGGGTGCTGTGTTGGGGGAGGTGACTCCCACCCTTTGTGTCCCTGAATGTCACTCCAAAAGGGATATATGAACTCTTCTGGTCTAATTAATGGTGACAACCCTTTAAACCCTGCCCTGTTATGGCAGAGCTGGCGAGGGAAGGGTCATGACCAGGCACAGGTGGGACACGGGGACTGTGGGTTTAGTTGGCGTGCATTCATTGATAAATAAAGTTTAAATATTCCCAGTGCAGTGTCCCAATAACAACTCCCTCACCTGTTCCAATGGATTATTGAATCATCCTGTCCATTCATAGGATCAGGGGTGTCAGTGAGATCCCTTTGCTGACTCAACTTCCCTGAGGAGAACTTGGTCCACTCAGTCTCAGGTCTGGTCTCAGTCTGGGTCTAAGGGACCATAAATGAGCAGCTTTGGGCAGTTTTGTGGCCTTTGACCTTGCAGGACCTGCAATTCCAAAGCCACAAAGCACCTGTGGGGCTGCTTTGGGATTTCATCTCAGTATTAGAGCAGAGCTTGGCACTTCCCACTCCCCTGTCCAAAGTGAGGCACCTCTGTGCCCACTCAGCTCTCCACAAATGGCATCCCACAGGTCTGGAGGTATAAGAATACAGAATAATTGTAAGAACACAGAATAATTGTATTTAGTGCAATACAGCCGGGAAGGGCAGGTGTTCATGGTGGGGGAGACTGGGTGTGACCAGGCTGGGTGTGACCAGGCTGCTCCTCAGGTGAGGTCCCTGCTTCCCTCTGCCCTGTGAATGCCCAATGCTGCCCAGGTGTGCTCTGTACATCCCAAACCCTTGGGAGTGCAGGCTGGGAGAAAGCAGAGTGTGCCCAGAGTGACTGAGCAGCTCTGCAGGACAGGAACCCCCCTGGCAGGAGGAACCTGAGAGCAGCAGGAGCTGCCAGGGGGGTTGAACATTGTGAGATGCGCCTTTAGGGTGGTGCAAATGATGGGTGGGAAAAGAGGCTCCTGTTCATGCCCAGGTCCCAGAGGATTCCCATGGCTGGAACCCACAGGGAGTGCCCAGAGTGCTGCAGGGGGCGAGGAGATGGAAAATTGGGATTAAGTGGCAGCTCTAGCTGTGACCTGTCCTGGTGACCGTGGGGCAGGGAGGACATCAGGGAGGGACCCTCTGCTGCTTTGCAGTGAGCTGGAGCAGAAATCCCTGGGACAGAGGCCTTGGGATGGATCCCGGTGTCACTCCCAGGCAGCAAATCCCATTTGCAGTTCCTCAGTGAGGGAGACCTGCAGAACCAGGTCAGAGCAGAGCCATTGCCAGAGCAGAACCATTGTCAGAGCAGGCTCTGGGAGCCAGGGAGTTGTCACCAGTCCCAGCCTCACCCTCTCCCTCTGAAGGGGACAGGAACCTTTCAGCAGAGGCATTTCCTCCTCACACCCAATTTCCAATTCCATTTCCATGCTGGGGAGAACAGTGGGGAGTGACTCTGGAGCAGCTCCTGCACAGGGCTGGGGAAGGTCCCTGCACTGGCAGCAAACCCAGCCCAGAGTGTGGGGCTGAAACAAAGGGAGAGTATTCCCTCGAGAGCACAAATACTTAAAATATTTATTAGAGTACCTACAAATACCTTTTAATCCCAGATTTTCTTTTTCTCTTGCTTTATACTTTCTTTGTTTACAATATCCTCAAAAATTAAATGAGTAGGGGAAAAAAACCCACTTATTTTTTTCCAATTTCTCTTTTTTTCTTGCTTTATGTTTTCTTTTATTTTTCCCCAAAGCTCCACAAATATAAGAAGTGGATTTCACTGGTTTCGTTTTTGCAATGAGAGAGCAAAGCAATTCCACTTGATTTAGAGGAAGCAGCAGTTGGGGTGATGATCACAGAAAGAGGCTGGAATTACTCCATAAACTGGAAGGTCTCATCCTTCTTCCACTTCCATTAGATGTGGGGCACTCTGGGGATGAGTACCCAGGGATAAAACAAGTTTCAGGGTCTGGAGTGGAGCATCCTCATCTGGGTCTGGCAGAGCTGTCCTGCCACAAATCCTGGATCTGTGGGGAGACTCTCCAGGACTTTATTCCAGCAAAATCATTCTGTTCACAGGAGGAATAGCCTGAAATAAAATTAACTCCACTCCCCTCTGCACTTGGCACAAGCAAACAAAATGGTGTCTAATTCCTTGTTGGCACTTCCAGGGGACGGGTGGAAGGGGTTTGAGGGAGAGGGGGTGCCCTGAGCTGTGCAGGGTGCTGGGAATTCTGAAACCTGGAATTGCCTGGGAGCCCCTCTCTGCTCCCCTGCCTGATGGGGACAGTTCCTGTGGGGTGGGGAAGGGGTGCCTGAGGAGTGTTCTGTCACACTTGGGCTCAATGGGGTTCTTGCTTTTTGGGGTCTCAGTTTTCCTCAGTTGCAAACTCTGGCCAGGGCTGGAAGTGGCCCTTGCCTGGGGGATTCTGCTCCAGCTGTGCTGCTCCAGGACAGAAATTCCAGTGGGATTTGGCACAGGCTGAGCTGGGGTTTGTGTTCCCAAGTAATTTGCTCAGATTTAATTTCCTACACAGCTCTGTCTCTCCCCTGAGAAGTTTTGGCCCCATTTCTGTGACCTCTGAGATGAATTCCTGGAACAATTTGCACATTTTTGTTCAGACACAGCAATGCTGACACTGTTCCAGCCCTTCCAGTGGTCAAACAACAACTCTGGAGAGCTCAGCCAAGGCATTTCCCAGCTCCTGCCAAATGTGCTGCTCACCAATGTGTTCCTCCCTCACTCCTGCACCTGGGATGCTGCTGGGCATGGAAGCAAATCTTTTTACCTCCTGCGTCTCACTGCAGGTAAATGCACCAGGACTACAGGGATGATTCCAGTTTGTGAGGGATAAGGGGTCCAGTTGAGTGGCTGCTAAAATTCCTGCTGGTCCCTCCCTGTGCATACCTGGGATCACCGGGCTCTAGGCCAGGCTCCCACTGCTTTGTGCTTGTGCAGTCCTGCAAAACCAGCAGCACTTAGAGCTGCTCTATAGAAAGTTTTCACTTTTATCAACAATTTACCCTCAACTCTTTATTTGGAGCAGACACAATTGTATGGAAAGGGACAGGAGGAGTCCTGACCAACACTCAGGCTCTGTGAGGAAGGTGAGACATTAACGAAGAGTTTAATCCTTCTGCCTCCCCAGTCCTGCCCAGTAGAGCTGTGAGCCCAGCCTGGGGAGGGCTGGTTCCTAAACCCCAGAGCCCTGGGAACGATGTAGGAAATGTGGAAGGTTTTGGCAGCACCCTGTGTGGTTTCTCCCTCCAAAGGTGGCTCATGGAGAGGCCCAGCATCCTCAGGTGAGGTTGAAGGCCAGCATCACCTGGAAAATTTCAATTTATCTCCTAGAGAGATCTGATCCAGGGTTTGTGGGCCTGGGGGAATAAAAGTGTTTCAAGCCTAGCTCCTTAAAATGGGTTTGAGATATTTGCTGCACTTCAGGGCTCAGGAGGGAGCCAGAGCTGCCAGGGGGTGAGCACAGGGGGTGAGCTCAGGTGGGTGAGCTCAGGGGGGTGAGCTCAGGTGGGTGAGCTCAGGGGGGTGAGCTCAGGGGGGTGAGCTCAGGGGGGTGAGCTCAGGTGTGCTCCCAACCAGGCAGGAGCAGCAGCTCTGTGATTTTCCCCACCCCACCTGTGCCCACATAATCTCTTCCCTGTTTCCATGGGGAGCAGAGAACACTCCCAGCACTGCCCCTGGCCCACCTGAGAGTGCTGCTCCTTGTCTCTGGGAGAAACCCCTGGAACAGAATTCTTTGTTTCCTTGATTTTGCCCAGTTCCTGCAGTGCCTCCTGGGAGCCACACCTGTCACGATCAGCTTGTGCTAGCAGGGGTCCTGATGGTTCATTAACTCAGAGTGCAAAAACAACACTGAGAGGGGATTGTAGTATCAATGAAAACTGGATTTTGTTTTGATTTATATATATATATATATATATATATATATACATATTTTTATGTATAAAATGCACCTTTTGATTGTAAAAGTGTATTTTTAAAATACACCTTTATTGAATGACCACAGCAAATGCAATAGAGGGATTTAGAAAGGAGATAAAAGATAAAGAGAGAGAGGGGAAAGGGTAGAGCTACCAATGCAGGGATGAAATCCTCAAGGTCTGGACAATGGAAATGCATCTTGTCACATCAGGGAGAATCTCAAAGTCTCCTGGTTAACTCAGGGTCTATTATAGTCCTTTGCAGAGGGGAGAACAGGTACAGGACAATGGAGAATGAGTCTCTTGAAATCACTGAAGGGGAGCAGGTATTGAAAACGGGCACAGACAGTCCATGTTCTCAGCAGTGACAGACCCATTGTTTTCCTGGTCCAGGGAACACACCTGGGCAAACATCTCGCTCCAATCAGGCCAGTCCCTGCCCCCATTAGGATTGCAGGGGTCTCAGTCTCAGTCCTTGGCAGGGGGCTTCAATCTCCATCCCTCACGGTGGTAGTGAAGCAGGTGAAGGGTTTTCCATGGGAGACCACCAAAGTTACCCCTGAAAGTTCATTTGGCCTGGAGGTGGGAAATTCCTGGGCCATTCTTGTGAAGCAGACACAAGCGTATAGGGCTATAGGTGCCCTTCTGGGCACCTCAGCAAGCAATTCCTCCTTGGCAGCTGCTCTGCTGTCACTTTCATATTTTCTGGAAAAATCCCCTTGCCCAAGGTTCTTCTTCTGGGAAGCAGCGAAGCCTCAGAGAAAAAGGAAAACAATGTTATCTCATTTGCTTCTCCTGTGTTTTGCTGCTTTGGAATGTGTTTGGAGATTGTTTACCCACAGGTGATTGTTTCATTGGTTTCATGTGAATTGTTTTTACTTAATGACCAATCACAGCCAAGCTGTGTCAGGGCTCTGGAAGGAGTCAAGAGTTTTCATTAGTATCTTTTAGCCTTCTGTGAGCTGCTCCTTGGCAGGCCCTGCTGGAAGCAGTCACTGCAGACACAGCTGTGAACACTCAGCAAGCATCCACCTCAACCAGGCCAGAACTCCAGTCATGGTCCTCAGAGTCCCCTTTCTGTTCTTGTGATGGTCTTGAGGCAAATGAGGGGAAACTTCAGAATATCTCTTACAACACCCAACTGAGAACAGGGCCAGAGAGGGCTCAGGTTTGGGTCCAAAGGGAGAACCAGGAGCTGGGTCCTGAGATTGAAATAAATAGGGCAGGAGATCTTTCTCTTTTTTAATGCCTTTACTAAAAATCAGCTCGGGTAGGGAGAACCAACGGGTTGTGCTCATGCCACTGCTGCTCTCAGGAGTGGCATGGAGAAGGATGAAGAGTGCAGCTGTGTCTGCTGGTCTGTGGACACAGCTGGGGCTTCTGTCCTCACCAGAGCATCAGGAGATTCCCATTTTTCAGTTTGACATTTGAGGTCCTCTTTCTAGCCGACATTCTTTAGGTTAGGGTGAAAGGTAAAAGGGATCTTAGCAGACACTGGGTTCACTTCCTTACCTCTGGACATCACTTACATCTCTTAATTCCATGGTGGCTTGTGGTTTTAGAGGTTTTTCCTGCTAGATGTGGTGAGGTGTTTCCACATTTGCATGCCTACCCCAATGTCAACTCCTCCTTACAGTCCCGGGTGCCATTTTCCAGGAAGCAGCAGGGTGATACTCCACAAAGGGGGATTTCTAACCATGAACAACACATCACTAAAGAAAAACTATTAACAGCAGGTGATTACATCATGAAATTATTAACAACAATAGTTAAAACTCCAACTTAGCAGCAATTGGTTTAACTCTGCAACTTTTTTTAAAAAAATGGACAGCTTTTCTACTCATAACAGGATGAAGGTGCTCTCCCTGCCTGGTCCCAGAGATGCCAGCCCCCCCAGCCCTTCTGGGGACACTGTGTTTGGCCTTCAGCCTCAGGCAGCTGAGAACAAACCTCAAAAGCTTTGGTTTAAGGCCTTCAGGTGCAGGGGTTTGGCCCTGAGTTAATTGGCAGTGAACTGCAGATAATTAAGAGCAGACTGGTGAAGGTTGCTTGGAGCACAGCCCTTCCCCAGAGCCGTCCCAGGGCAGGCACAGCCCAGGCTGTGTGGGGCAGAGTGCTCCCACTTGTATCCTGCTCTTAACGTGCAGGGAGTGCCCAGGCTTGGGAGTTAATTGGCAATTAATTAACCACAGGTCTGAGAAAGACTGAGCAGTAAAACAAACCTTTGCTGGGTGGTGTAGCCTTTTCCTGAGTAACTCCTGCACTTCCTGGGGGCTCTTTTGGGAGGGACAGGATCTTGTGGGTGATGGACACTCTGGGCTGTGGAATTCCAGTGATCCTGGTGCATCCAACCCCAAACCCAGAGCCCTGAGCTGATGAGCACCTTTTCACAGTGGCAAACTTAGTGAACTGGCAGAAACTGTAATTTTTAATTGCTTTCCTACCCTAGAGTGAATTAACCCTGGGATGACAAGCAGGAGAGCCTAGGGGATCTGCTCAGGTGAGACCCCACCTGCAGAGCCCAGCACAGGAGGGACCTGGAGCTGCTGCAGAACCCAGGGAGGCTCCAGGGTGATCCCAGGGATGGAGCAGCTCTGCTGGGGCCAGGCTGGGAGAGCTGGGGGTGCTCACCTGGAGAGGAGACCAGGGGTGACCCCACTGTGGCCTTGCAGGGCCTGAGGGAGCCACCGGAAACCTGGAGAGAGAGGATTGCCAAGGGATGGAGGGACAGGACACAGGGAATGGCTCCCACTGCCAGAGGGCAGGGATGGATGGGAGATTGGGAATTGTTCCCTGGCAGGGTGGGCAGGCCCTGGCACAGGGTGCCCAGAGCAGCTGGGGCTGCCCCTGGATCCCTGGCAGTGCCCAAGGCCAGGCTGGACATTGGGGCTGGGAGCAGCCTGGGACAGTGGAAGGTGTCTCTGCCATGGGATGAGCTTTTAGGTCCCTTTCAACGCAACCCATCCTGGAATTCTGTGATCCTCTGAGACTCTTGAGAGGAGGCAGCAGCTGAGCTCAGCTCTCACAGGGCAGGTCCCAGCTGGGGATGCTGGGCTGAGTCTGTGCCTCCCTCACTGCTGAGCTCAGCTCAGGCACCGAGGCAGCTCAGCCCAAACCCCTTTGATCAGGACTTTTCTGAAGTCTCCTCACAGCAGAAGAACGTCCTCGGCTCAGAGGAGTTCAGTGGCGGTCAGGGAGAGCAGCCAGGGCACAGCTCTGCCTCCCCTGCAGGGGCACAGACCCCAGGCTGAGCTTCCTTCCTTCCTGGAGTCTTTCCTTCCTTCCTTCCTTTCTGGAATCCGTCCTTCCTCCATTCCTGGAGTCCGTCCTTCCTCCCTTCCTGGAGTCCTTCCTTCCTGGAGTCCATCCTGGAGTCTGTCCTTGCTTCCTTCCTGGAGTCCTCCCCCCAGAACCAGCTGTGGGAGCAAGCTGGGCTCGGGAGGTGTCCCAGGGCAGGCTCAGAGCCATCCTCGCTGTCCCCAGGGCCATCCCCTGAGTGTCACCTGCCTGCTGAGGGCCTCCTGTCACCTTCAGGAGCAGCTGCTGAATGCAGCCCTGGGGTTTGTGCACATAACTCTCCCTGTGTCTCCAAACTCCCATTTCCAAGTTGTTACTTGGATCGATGGATGAGGGTTTATCTTTAACCTGAATTTCTGCTGGCTCTGTCATTTGTTTTCTGTTCCCCTCCCTCTGCTCCTGCTGAGGGAATGGAAATATGGAAATGGTGGGGAAATCAGCTTTGGGTACCGAATTATTCCTCCCCCTCCAGAGCAGTGAAGAAAGGTGACAGAGTCCACACTTTTTGAAGGGATCACTTTATTGACTTACTTGGTCTGAATTCAGCCCTCCTTTGAATGAGGGAAGGGCTGCAGCTGTGCCAGGGAGGCTCAGGCTGGATATTGGGAAAGGTTCTTCCCTAGAGGTGCTGGCTCTGCCAAGGCTCCCCAGGGAATGGGCACAGCCCTGAGGCTGGCAGAGCTCCAGGAGGGGTTGGGGCTGCCAGGGATGCCCAGGGTGGGATTGTTGGGGTGTCTGGGCAGGTCAGGAGCTGGATGATCCTGGGGGTCCTTCCCAGCTCAGGATATCCCAGGACTTTATGAATTCAGACCAAAGAGCCAGAGCCCTTCCAGCACCTGCCTTTTCTCTGGAACCTCTCCAAAGTGACTCTGGCAGGCTCCAGCTGTGTAAAGAGTTTGACTCCATAAAGACATTTCTGGGCGGCCCCCAGGGGGGTAGGAAATCCTCTCCTTACAGGCCAGACTTGCCACAGAGAAAAACCCAATAGCCTGGAAAATGAGGAGAAGGCTGTGGAACAGCGACCCAGCCACATCAGCAGGGATTAAGGAAGATCTCTAATTTTAAAATGAGTTTCAGATTCATAAAATTATGTCAATGGTCCTGAGGGTGCAGTGGGCTGGAATGTCCTTCCCAGTCCTACATAAATCATCTTGTGTGCTCTGCTGGGACAGAGGGGCCGTGGAACAGGTGCTTTAGTTGGGATCTTTTATTGAACTGGAATTATGGCAGAGTCTGGAGGAGTCCCACAGGGCTGGGCACCTCCCACCCAGCTAAAGGCTCCTTCAGTTCCAGCTTCTGAGGGAAAAACCTGAGGAAAGCAGGAAGCAATAGATCCCTGGATCTCCCAGGGATGGAGAGTGGGAGTTTTCATTTCCATTGCCTCCCTGAGTCCAGGCTGGATCCCTCTGGAAGCACGTCCCTCCCTGCTGCCCCTGCATGTGAGATCCAGGCAGGGCTCCTAATGAACCACTGCGGCTGAGGCTCTGGAGCTCTGCAGGATGGGCTGAGATCAAAATCCCCTTCATCCTCAGCTGGAGCATCCACGTGGTGCCTCCTCTGTGCCTTTTCCTAGCTCTCATGGCCACAGGTTCCCTGCAAAGCACCTTTAATCCACTCCAGTCTCGTTCTGTGGCTGGGTTTAAAGCTCTTCCCACATGCCCTGTTACAGCCTCAGAAGTTTTCCTGAAGGTTCATGGGCTCAATCTGTTGCTGTGGCCTCATTTGCATGTGATTTGCATTTTGCCTGGGGTGTTTTAAGCCACCAGCTCATTAGCAGGACTAATTTGGGGTTGGCTGTGTCAGGTTTTAATGCAGAGATGCCCCCCTGGGCCTGGCAAGTTGGAAAATTCCTGCCCAGGGAAGGGACACCCTGTATGTGCCATGGACATGGGCATTGGGGTGGATGGGGAGCATCTAGAGAGGGTCAGCACAAGGTCTGGGAAACTGGGAATGTTCAGAGGTTTCCAGGGAACCCAGAGAAGTTTTGGGGTTCCTTTCCCCACTCCAGGCAGGGTTTCCTGGCCTCAGTCACTGTGTGTTTGTCCAGTCTGTGTTTATGGCTCTGATGGAGCCTCAGCACCACCCTGGCCCCTCCAGAGCTCCCTGGGCATCTCATTTAGGGTTTTCAACCTAAATTTCCTCTGTTCTTGCCAGATGTGACTCCTTGTCCTGGTCATGGGGCATACTCTGTCCCTGTCCCTATGCAGCTGTTCCCTGTGCATTTGCAGATTGTTCTCTCTGATATTCCAAACCATTCCCTGTGTCCTGTCCCTCCATCCTTGTCCCAAGCCCCTCTCCATGTTTCTTGGAGCCCTTCAGGCACTGGAAGGCCACAATTAAGTCACAAAACTTCTCTTGCCCAGGCCCTGCTGTGATTTTCTCCACACCATTTCCCAGCTGCTTTGTGCCATCCAGGAAAGCACTGCAGGAATTAGCTCTGGGAAATGTTCTTATCCAGGGGTTTGGAGAGCAAAGCTGTGCTGTCCATGAGGGACACGATCCCAGGGTCAAATACAGAGAAACATTGTGAGGGTGGGGGAGTTTTCCTCTGTGGAGACTTTCCCTGGTCTAGGGAGACACAAGAAGCTTCCCTCAAAAAGCTGTTAGACCCCATTGGCTCCTTCCCCTGTTCCAATGTTCCTGAGCCACACCTTCCCTATTCCCTGCTTGGCCCCCTCGTCTTTGTACTGCCCTAAGACCAGGGTCAGCCCCTGGGCCCTGACAGAGAGAGAAAGTCAGATTCTCTGGGTGCTGAGACCTGAACATCTCACCATAGCTGAATAAAACATCTGTGGATATAATGCAAAGGTCCTTTCTGCTTCTTTACCCTGGACTGTGCTGTCAGCAATTCAGATGCTACAAATGGCGCCCGAACAGGGCATTCCTCCATCCCCTGATGGCTCAGTCTGCTGAGAGTGTGGAATGCTCTGAAGACAACGGGGTCACATCAGCAGAGAAACTCCAGATGGAAGTGGGAAATGGGGTTCCATCAGTGTGAAAAATGCCAATCACTTGTTTTTAAAATTTTAAAAGTTTAATAGTAATAAAATGGTTGTGAAAATAGCAATATAGTTAGAGTAATAAAAATTTGGACAATTTGGATTTAAGACAATACGAGACAATAGAAACAAAGAGTTACAGACAGCCCTGGTACCTCTTTCTGGGCAAAATAAGCCCAAAAAAGGACCCATGTTAACAGAGGATTAACCCTAAAAAACAACAGCCTATTGCATATTCATACACCTCATATATGATGCATAAATTCCATTCAAACACAGGATTCTGTCTGGTCAGTGTCAGCTTCTTCCTCTTAATCCTGATGGCATCTTCAGGGCTGAGCAAGGCAGGAAGTGCATTTCTCTGATAATGGAGCAATAAATTCTCTTTCTCTGAAAGATTTAGCTGTCCTGTTGCTGCTATCTCGGTCCGAGTCCTTTCTTTAAAAAAGTATCCTACACAGCATAGTGTCGGTTTTTCTCGGCTGTTTGAGGGGCCTGGAAAGGCCCGGAGTGGCCTTGGGGCAGCCCGCGTATCGAAGGACGAGAAGAGGCTTCAGTTCTTCTTTCGGTTTTTATGTTTATTAATTGTTTATCTAAAAGATGTCCTTTCAGCCCGACAGAGATCTGCTCAGCAGTCAGCCATGAGCACACTGTCTGCCCTCCGGGGCAGCCACGTATCTTTATACCCATTGTTACGTGTACAATATTTATCATTTTTCCCCAATACCATTTATTCTTATTGCTTGGTGCACTTTCAGTAATAACCAATCCAAAAGTGCCACCATGGCCAAAGAAGATGGAGGAGAAGAAGAAGAAGAAGAAGGACAGGACACACCCCAATTCCTCCATCTTACTCCTCTAAACCCCCCTGTACAGAAATCCTAAACCCTGTGTCTCACCCTCTAATTAACTAATCCCTTCACCATTCACCCCGGTGAAGCCCTCATCCTTGTCGTCTCCTGTGTAGGACCAAAGTCCAGCCACCAGACACTTCTGGCAACATTCCAGGACTCCCGAGCCCCCCAAGGTGGTCTCGGTGGCTCAGCACCTCAGGACTGAGATCCTGAGATCCGACAGCATAGTTTCTATTTTAACATTAAGTTATAACATAAAACTACATTTAACACAGTACTTAAGAAAATTAATACAGCATAACTTTCTAACACAACACATATAATATTCATTTTAATATTTGCGAAAAGCCAATCATAAAATATGCATTTTTCACAATCAGCAATTCCCAAAGGGCTGGAGCCATCCCTTTAAAAAGAAAGAATGCTGAAATTCCCTTAGGATGCAGAAGCTTAAATGATGCTGCTGCTTCTTTCCTTCTTCCTTGTGCTCTGTTCCAAATGAGTTCATGTCCCATAACTAAAGGCCTGGTGGAATCCCAGCAGCTTCTGAGAGCTGATCTGGACAATCCTGCCAAAGGCCCTGGCAGTAATTACCCTGTTACTGCTCCACAGCAGGAGAAGAATCTTGATATGTTATGAGAAACAGCTTAAATCACTGGGGCTCTGATCCCTTCAGGCAGCATCAGTTTAAACTTTTTTATTTGAACACACACAAAGTCTCAAAAGTTAAAAGAAGACAATAAAAAAGCAGGTTTGTAGCATGGGAAGTGTCACAGGGCTCTGCTGGAATCTTTGCTCTGAGAGCTCCCCTTCCCTGCCAGCTCTGCTTCATAAACCCCTGGCTCTAAATCAGCTGAAGAGAACAAATCATTTCCAAATGGCAACATGGGCCCATGGCTCAGTGTGCCACCATGGCCAGCCCCAGCTGCTGCCAGGAGCCTCCCCAGGGAGCTGGGGGACACCTCAGGGTCACCTCACACAATTGGGGACACCACAGGGACGGGGGCTCTTCCACAGGATCTGCCCAAACCTTCCTTTCTGACAGAGGTGAGCAGCAGGAAACAACTGGAATTGACATAAAATGATTGTGTTCATAAAAAGGTCCTGAGGCCTCACAGTCCCAGGGAGCAGCTCTGTGGGGACACAGCTGTGGAAAACCAGGGTGATCCCAATAAAACCAGAGTGACCCCAATAAAACCAGGGTGATTCCAATAAAATCAGAGTGATCCCAATAAAACGAGAGTGATCCAAAGTCCCAGGGTGATCCCAATAAAACCAGAGTGATCCCAATAAAAACAGTGATCCCAGCAAAACCAGGATGATCCCAATAAAAGCAGAGTGATCCCAATAAAACTAGGGTAATTCCAATAAAACCAGAGTGTTCCAAATAAAACCAGAGTGATCCCAATAAAACCAGGGTGATCCAAATAAAAGCAGAGTGGTCCCAATAAAACCAGGGTGATCCCAAGTTTCAGAGTGATCCCAATAAAACCAGGGTGATCCCAAGTCCCAGCACACTCCCAGAGACCAGCTTTCACTCCCTCAAACACCCCCAACATGCAAAATTGCTCATGAAACATTTGCTTGGAACACTCCCTAAGCTCAGGCTGATTCTGAATTTTCCTTACAGTGTCTGAAGCAGAGAGGGTTCTTTATTCATCACTCAGGCACCCCTCACCCCAAGGCCAGCATTTGCACAGGATGCCCCTGTTCCAGAGTGCTGGTGGCACTCAGCTGGATGTGACCCTGGAGCTGCAGCTGAGGGGACACTGAACAGCTCTGGCTCCTGCTCACCTGGGGGCCAGGCAAAGGTCCAGGTGAGCCTTCTAAATAAAGGCAAACCTGAGGGTTTCCTGCTTCAGCCAGGGCAAGGCAGGCACAGAATGGGGCTCTGTGGGAATGGGGAGCCCCAAATCCATGGAGTACCTTGTTTGAGCAGTGCTGAGCACAAGAACAGAGGCTCTGAGGGAATGGGGAGCATCAAATCCTTGGAATACTTTGTTTGAACAGTGCTGAACATGAGAACAGAGGCTCTGAGGGACTGTATAGCCCCAGATCCATGGAGTACCTTGGATGAGCACAGGAACAGAGGCTCTGTGGGAAAGGAGAACCCCAATCCAGGGAATATTTTGTTTGAGCAGTGCCGAGCACAAGAACAGAGGCTCTGAGGGAATGGGGAGCCCCAAATCCACAGAGTACCTCGTTTGAGCAGGGCTGAGCACAGGAACAGAAGCTCAGTGGAAAAGCAGAACCCCAATCCAGGGAATATTTTGTTTGAGCAGGGCTGAGCACAAGAACAGAGGCTCTGAGGGAATGGAGAGCCTCAAATCCAATGAATACTTTGTTTTAGCAGTGCTGAACATGAGAACAGAGGCTCTGAGGGAATGGGGAGCCCCAAATCCATGGAGTACCTCGTTTGAGCAGTGCTGAGCACAAGAACAGAGGCTCTGTGGAAAAGCAGAACGCCAATCCAGGGAATATTTTGTTTGAGCAGTGCTGAACACGAGGAGCTGTGACAAGACTCCCCAGAAGCAGTAGTTAAATATAGCCCCTGGATTTTCTCACTCTCACAATCGGGAGCTGAGCTAAAGACAATCAAATCTCATGCTTGGATGCAGGAGCTGCTGCAGGCAGCTGGAATGGGGCTCCTCCTCTCCTATGGCTCTGCAATCCATCACAAGTGATGGAACACCATTAGTAAACCATTAATGACCAGTAACTATTCCTGATAATTAAATCTGGGACAGTTCCTGGGCCTGACTGATCCTGTCTGGCCACAGGCAGCTCTTTTTTCCTTCTGCATTCCTGAATTTCTCCCTCTCAGGAAGGGAGGCAGCAGAACTTGCCTTGGAAGCAGCCTCAGGAGCAGAGGGTTGGCGAGGCCTGGTGCTCATTAGTGAGAGATTATGAGGCTTTAGGATTTGTTTCCTGGGAGCTCTGCCCAGCACTGCAAGCCCTTGGAGCAGTGCAGGGCCTGGCATGGTGAGATCCAATCCATGGAAGGAGGAATTCACCTGGAGCAGCCTCTTCTCCACATTTCTGCCACAGAACCAAATCCATCCATCCATCCAAAGTATAAACTGAGAAAAGGGAGAGCAGCCCAGAGTGAATAAATGGCACTGCTGTGGTGCAGGACTGATCCTGTTCCCATCCCTCAGGGAAGGCTGGCACTGAACTTTGCCCTCTCCAGCTGCAGTTCTGCCATGCTGAGCCCTCAGTGACCCCTCTCTCTGTGCCACTGTGATGGCACCAAGGGCAGAGCCCAGCTGGGGACAGCAATTGGCTCCTCATTAGGGCTGAAACTGCGAAATCCTCCCCACAGAGTGCCCCAGGAGGTGTCAGGTGCCATTACTGCATTTCCAAAGGGGATGAATGCAATCGGCAGAGGCTGGGGTGCTCCAGGCAAGGGCACAGGGAGGGGAGAGCCTTCTGCAGCTCCCTTGCAATAAAGGGATGGGGGGGTATTGTAAATGCAGGGCCACCGATGAAGGAAGGAATGATGAAGAGACCTCCATCTTCTCAGAAGGCTAATTTATTACTTTATTACACTATATTACATTAAAGAATACTATACTATACTATACTATACTATACTATGCTATGCTATGCTATGCTATGCTATGCTATACTATACTATACTATACTATACTATACTATACTATACTAAAGAATACAGAAAGGATACTTACAGAAGGCTGAGAAGATAATAATGAAAACTTGTGACTATTTCCAGAGTCCTGACACAGCTTGGCCCTGGTTGGCCAAAGAGTGAAAACAACTCACAGCAGAATCCAATGAAACAATCACCTGTGGGTAAACAATCTCCAAACACATTCCACATGAGCACAGCACAGGAGAAGCAAATGAGATAAGAATTGTTTTCCTTTTCTCTGAGACCTCCCAGCTTCCCAGCAGAAAAACCCTGGGTGAAGGGATTTTTTCAGGGAATGTGAAAGCCACACAGTTGGGAGTGGCTGTGGAGCTGGGAGGAAGCTGCTGGGAGTGGATGGGAATAGCAGGAGGCTCCTTGTGTTCCACAGGCACCCCTCATGTGCCAGGGCTGATCCAGGAGTGCACAGGGCTGCGGGAGTCACTGATTGAAGTGACACAAGACTCGTGAAGAGGAGAAGCTTTGCTGAGTGAGACTGCAGGGAAAACACCTCCCCTGGCAGGGGAATTGCACGGACTCAGGCTGACAGGGGAAGGGCAGGAGCTGGGATGCTCCGCGAGGGAGCTCTGGAGAAGCAGCTCTGTGATCCCACCCTGCACAGCTGGGCAAGGCCCATCCCTCCTGCCATTCCCTGGGAAAGCTCTTCTGGCCCAGCCTGGAGAGCTGCAGCCCTGAGCAGAAGTTCATTAATTTAAAAATTGCATTATTCATTGCTGCTTTGCCCAGCTGTGGATCTCTGGTTGTGAGTGTGACAGGGTGGGTGCAGTGGGTGCTGGCCATGCTCAGGGTGAGCAGATTTCACACCAACATCCTCAAAACAGGCAGAGCTCTGGGTTTTGGTGGCTCCTGGCCTTGGAGCTGCTCCTGTTCACCAGAAGGATTCTGGATCCCAAGGGGATCCGTGCACTGAGAGCTTCCAGAACACCCTGAGAGACGCAAGAGGGACACCACATTCCTAATTCATATTTTCCAGCCTGATTCTCCTCTTCCACACCTCCCACACCACCAGCACTGGGCTTTGCCTCCAGCACAAGACATTTCCCCACAGCAGGAAGCCCCAGGGACAATGGTGAAGTTTGAAGTCCTCTCCCCTTGCTGAGAGCTTTCCTTTAGGACTTTCCTGACTTTGCCTTTTCCCCTGTTGCTGTTTCTGCGTCCAGTTCCCCATTTTTAGCTCTGTGCCCTTCTGGCTAAGCATGAGCTAAATCCCAGATCCCTCAAAAGCAACCCTCTGGTTTCTGGGCCCTGGATCCTCCTGACAACTTCAGTCTGGAGCAGATGCTGGACTTCCACATGCTGGGCAAGCTCAGAGACCCAAGCAGCTCTCACAGCTCCCTGGCTTCTGCTTTGGGATTGACTGAGCCAAATTCAGCAGGATCTGGATGCCTTTGGGCACTTTGAGTGGCAGCAGCTCAGAGTAGATCAGCTCTGTCTGAGCTGCACTGAGCTTTGATCTGAGGTCTGATGGCTCCAGTGAAATCCCTGGGAGCACAAAGCTGTGAACTCCTCAGAGCAGGAAATGCTGGTCCCCTTCAGTGGCCACCCATCAAATCCCATTGCCAGGTGGATTTTCACAGGAACAATCCCCCTGAACCCCAGAATTCCCTTTAGGAAGGGCTGATTTTCTCCAGCCAGGCCAGCTTTGAGGCAGCAGCATTATCCTTTAAAAGATCAAGGGGAGCTGGGAAAAGCAGAGGAGCTCACAGGCACACTTGCCATTATTCAGGAATAGAAGCATCAGATTTGAAAGCTGAATGGAGCTGGGATGATTGCTGAGGGTTTAATTCGAGCTCTATCAGTTGGTTCCTCTCCCAGGGAAGGCGGAGGTGGCAGGGATGCAGGGAGATGGTGCTGGCTGCAGGCAGAGATGTGATCACACGTTCCTCTCCCGGGAGGAGCACAGATTGAGGCACTCTGGGGCCTGGACAGCCAGGGAGGTCCTGCTGGAGCACTGTTCCCTGTGATCCATGGCCTGTCACACCCCGCTGCTGGATTCTGGATTCCCATTCCCGGGAGAAAGAGAGCCCCACTCCTGCCCTGGCCACTCCCCTGCTGGTGCCTTTGCAGGGAAGGGTTTCCCCACTGTCTCCAGGCTGCCTGAAATCCCTTTTATCCCTGCACACTTTCACAGCCTCGCCCCTGCCTTTCTCAGCTTGCCAGGGAAGACAATACCCTTCCCACTCCTGTGTGCCAGCATGGATTATTTTGGGAATGTGCACCACGGAATGGAGCAGGAAATGATGGACTGCCTGGAGCAAGAGTGACATTTCCTTAAATCCTCCAAAATGTTTCACAATAATTCCCAAATGCTCTGTTCAAACCTGATTGTTGTTAATATTCCACAGAGAAACCCCACATTCATCTGGGTGTGCCATTATGGGACTTTCTGTAGGAAGTTTTTCCATAGAAAGAGAAGGTGACACAGGTCACCAAAAATCCAGTTTTCAATTTAAAAGGATTAAATTCAGTCTGAACTTTGAGCAGGAGCAGCTGGGGCAGCAGCAGGGGTGACCTGCCCTGAGATGGTCGGGTGATGTTTCCCTGGGTTCTCATCTTGACACTGCTTTGGGCACATTCCCAATCCTCTCCAAATCACAGCTCAAATCCTCGGATTCCCAGAGTAATAATGAGGAAAGGACCCCAGGGGCACTTGGAGCAAGACTCTTCCTTGTAAAGGAATTTTGGTTGGAATAAGGCCCCCCATTCCTGGCCATTGCCTGTTTCCATAAGATTTGCTTTTCTCCCTTATTTTCCCCCAAAATCTTCAGAATCTGCAGTGAAAAATCAAAGTACTCTGATGCATTTTTTAGCACAATTTCGCATCTTATGCTAAATTAAAAGTGACTCTGGTGTTGCTGCCTTCCCTCCTGCCTGGCACATTAGAGCAACAACCTGGGTCTTGTTAATGTTTGCTTATTCCTAATTTTGTCCCTGGTTTTTAGCAGCTGCCTCACCTTTTGTTCCCTGATTTCTCTTCCATCACCTCTCCAGCAGATAATCAACCTCCTTGGGAGCTGCCCTCCCTGATGAATCCTTCTCTTCATCACTCCCTGAACCAAGATCCCAGTCTGGGTTTGTCCCTGGCAGACAAAGCCCAGCTCCAGCAGCTCCTCATCAGGGAGGGCTCTGGGCAAATGTCTCCTTTTTAGTTTTGATTTTGTTCTCGTTCTTTCATTACCTTAAGAGCACTTTCCCAGCTTGACACCCTTTAACTTGGCTGTTCAGAATATTCCTGCTATTTAACTTCAGCTCAGAGCAGAGCAGCTTTTTTTCTCTTCTACATCTTCTTCTTTTCCTCCCAGAGTGACGGGGCCTCTGGTGTTGAGATGACCCCAAGGTGTTGGAAAGAAGCAGACAGGGTTCCTTGGCTCTCATTCTCAAGGTTGTTTATTCTCTGTTATCTATAACATTCTTCCTCTGACCTGTTGAGATCTCTCCAGCACGTTGGTTCATAGCACACTGACCACCTTGGGGTGCTCTTTTCATACTAAAAACGACATGTACTTTATTTACAATAATTTTCCAATACCCATCACCTATGTTAGACAGTCTGTCTCTACTCTAAACCAATCCAGAAGTGCCACCAGCGCAGCAGAAGATGGAGGACAAGGAGGAGAAGGAGAAAGACTGGACATGCCCAGATTCCTCCATCTTGGCTCCTGAACCCCCATTCTAAAAACCTCAAAATTCTACTTTTCCACTCTGTGACAAATTCACTATCATTCTACTCCAACTCTCATGGCTTGTAACTCCTCACACAAGGTTGGTAATTGTTTCCATGGGTTAAAATCAAAGGCACAGGTGTCTGTAACTCCATTCCAAGGTCTCTGAGCTCCCTGCCAGGGTCTGGAGTCCTCCAGGGCAGCCAGAGCAATGTCCTGGGTTCTGACACCAGAGCTGCCCTGAGCTGGGACTTGCTGTGGCACTTTGGGGTCAGAGCTCACACCCGAGGGACGCAGCCCCACGTCTGCCCTCCAGGAGCTGCCAGGCAATGCATGATGTCCCTTCCTGGGTGGGTTTCCAGCTTTTGGCATTTCAGGGTTGTCAGAGGCTCCTTCCCCATCCTGGATTCCCATTCCCTGCTCAGCTGCCTCCCATTCTGCCCTGGAAGGAAATGGCTAAGGCTAAGCAGGATCCCACAGGGCTGAGATCTTCCAGGGCTCTTCCAGCCAGGAGTACCCTGGGAACATCTGACAGCTTGTGCTTATGTCCATGTTGGATATTCCAGGCTGACAAGATCATGGAATCACAGAATCCTGCGTTGGGTTGGGTTGGAAAAGCCCTTAAAGCCCAGGCAGTGCCATCCCTGCCCTGGGTAAGGACACCTCCTCTGGGAGGGGGGACTGGGGTTTTGGTGAAGCCCCAGGGTGACAGATCAGGGCTGCAGAGCTCCTCCCAGGATGGGGAGCATGGAGCAGCTCCCTGGCAGCTCAGCAATCCATCAATCACTTCCATCAATCCATCCATCAGCTCAATCAACTTCATCCAACACATATGGTCAGGATATAAAAATTTCTAAGCCTGTGTGCAGGAGCTGAGATTCCTGCAAAGTTAAGCAGGGATAAATAACAGCCAAAAAAAAAAAAAAGAAAAAGAAAAAGAAGAACAGAGAAATTAAAAACCAAGTAAGTGATGGTCCAGCTTTCTCCATGGTTTAATTCCAGCCTTTTCTCCTGGCCCCAGCCTGTGTCTGAAACATTCATCAGGCCTTGGTGATAGTTTGCCGTTTTCATTTGTGCTTTATTTCCCCCAGGAAAGCTCAGCTGTGAGCTCAGCAAGGGGCTGCTGAGGGGCTGGGGGAGGTTTCGAGCTGGGCTCACAAACAGGTGAGAAAGGAAATGTTTTGTTTCAGGTCACCCAGTGAAGCAGGGCTCCCAATGGGGGTCTGTGGGGGATGTGGGTTCATGCTGCAAGGCAGAGCTTTGCCAGGCTCCAGTTCCCTGCCTGCCTGCTAGAACTGGGGATGGAGGCTGGAGAGCAAAGGAATGGGCTGGGTTTGGTCACAAACCTCACCTGAGTGGGGTCACCCCTTGGAGAGAGGGGAAATGGCCCCACCAGGGGCTGCTCTGCTGCTGCAGGCCACACACACCTGGCACTGCAGCCAGGCAGCCAGAATTCACCCTCTGAGGGATTCCAGGGAATCCCAGAATCTCCTGACTGGGAGGGAGCCTCAGGGATCATCAGCTGCAGCTCCTGGCTTTGCAGAGAGCCCCCAAAATCCTGCCCTGACACTGCCCCTGCCCTGTCCCTGCTCCCTGGCAGCCCTGGGGCTGTGACCCAGGACAGGAGCAGGACAAGGCAGGCACAGGGCTGGTCAGTATTCCAGGGAAACCCAGGGAATTCCTGCACTGTGAGGCTGCCCTGAGCTCACTGAGATCAGCCTGAAGATCTGGTAGGGCTGTCATTCCTCTGCTTGGCAGAGGCAGATTTGGGGCTGAAGGAGTGATTTGGGAGCAGATTTACCCCATTTTATCACTCCTCCAGGCTGCTCAGTGCATGCTGAGGTGAAACCCTTCATGTAGGAATATAAATAATTATGGAATTAAACAGAGCTCAGCCAAAAACGAAAGCAAAGAACAAAGTAAAAAGCATAACTGGAGTGTTTTGTTTCGTAACATCTACAGAATTGAGATGATTTATGGCATTTCCACATTCATGTTCAATTCATTTGATTATTGCTATGGAAAGGAAACTTGAAACTTCCCATTTCAGCCTTTTCTAAACAACATTTTGAGTGGGTGTCCAAGATCTTCCCATTCACACACAAAGGAAACAAAAAGCAAAGCAGGAAGCTGCAATTTGAAAGTTAAGTGAAATAATTCCTTGCAGACAGCACAAAGCATCTCACTTGACCTGAAAGAAATGTTCTTGGAGAGTTTCTCTGTGGCATTCACATTCTCTGTACAGAAAGACGCATCATTTTCTCTCTCAAGATTTTTCCTAGAGAAGCACAGAGAGAAGAAGAGAAAACAATTCTTATCTCTATTTACTACTCCTGTTGTTTTTGCACACGTGGAATGTGTTACGGAGATTGTTTACCTGAAGTGATTCATCAATTGGATTCTGCTGAAGATTGTTTTGTTTCCTTGGCCAATTTGGTCAAAGCTGTGTCCAGGCTGTCTGGAGAGAGTCACAAGTATTTCTTTAGTATCTTTATATAGTATAGTATAGTATAGTATCTCTTTAGCTATAATATAGTATTAATATGATATAATATAGTTTAATAAAGCAATTGTGCGGCATTCTGAAGGGAGTCAGATGCCAGTCATTCCCCCCTGGGGGGGTTGCCTGATTCCACTGTATTCATCCTGTCAGGAAGGCAAAAAGAAAGGAACAAAGAGAAAAGGACCTTTTTTCCTCCGTTTGGGAGGTTTTCAGTGACCTGAACCAGGAGTTATTTGTGCAGCTCTGAGCACAGAATTCCGGATGTCTCCTGGCCTCAGTGCCAGGATTCACTCCCAGTCCCAGGTGCTGTTCTTGCTTTGGATGGAAGTGATCCCTGCCCCAGCCCAGAGCTGAGCAGGCCTGGCTCAATCCTGCTCCAGGTGGGGATGGTCGGAGCCTGCAAAGGCAGCAGGGACTCCTCTCACCAGAAACAGAGATCCTTGGGACTGGATTTGCTGTTTCTGTTATTGCCCAACTCCTGCAATCCCAGCTCCCTTTGGAAAGGCCATCCCTGCCCTTTGCTGCAGCCCCAAGAGGGCCTGGAGAGGTTTTCCCCCATGGAATTAGCTCCTGTCCTGGGCACTGCTCAGGACCCAGCTCCTGTCCCTGCAGCTGGGCTGGAACAGGGAAGGCTCCACTCTGCTCCTGCACTGCCCTGAGATGGAGCAGGGAATAAAGGGAATAAAGGCTCCAGAGCACCTGGAACTGGCATGGAAGAGGGAATAAAGGCTTCAAATCACCTGGAACTGGCATGGAACAGGGAGCAAAGTCTCCCAGAGCAGCTAGAGCAGCTCAGGCAGCAGAGCCAAGTTACTGCTTTGCTCCCATCCCTTGGCCCAGCAAATCCCCTGAGGGGCAGCCAGGGGAGCTCAGAGGAGTTCTGGGAGATCAGGGAATGGTTTGGGCTGGAAAAGGACTGTGGGAGTTCAGTGCAGGTGTGAAACTGCGTTGGAGTGCTCTGGTGATCTCAGCAGGGCAGCAGAGAAGGGCAGGGGCTGTCCCAGCTCAGCCCAGAGTGGGGGATGCTCCTGGGACCCCACTGGGATTTGCCAATCCTGGAAATCCTGAGTGGAAAGGGACGCCCAGGATCATCCAGTCCCACCCCAGGCCCTGCCCAGACCCCCAACAATCCCACCCTGGGCATCCCCCAAGGATCCAGGCTGTGTCCAGCTGTGGGCAGGGGCAGAGCTGGGGCTGCTCTCCAGGCTCTGCTCAAGGCACTCCTGGAGCAGCAGCCCCTGGGCAATGGCCCAGCCCTGGTTCCTGCCCCACCCAGCCCTGGACAGACCTCACACAGCTCTGGGTGTGCTGCCTGCTCTGAAATGATTCAGCTGAAGCATTGCAGCATCACAGGGCTGTGCATTTATCTCCTTAAACACCCAGCAAAAACCTCCATAACTCACAGAACTCATCCGCTTTGGCAACTGAAAGAAAGGCTCTGCAGCAGGGAAGGAGAGAGAAAATCACTCAGAAATTATTGCAGCAATGTGGCTCTTTAGAGCAGTTGACAATAATATGGGTTTGATTATTTCTGAAAGAGCTTAACTGACCTTTACAGCCAGATTCCATTAAAAATGAATAATTTTCCATTTCAAAACATATTTTTCCTGTCAATGAGAAGGAAATGTAACCAGACAACTTTGTATCATTTAAAAAAAGTGTTATCCATATAATCTTTAGGAGGAATTAAAGAAAGGAACCAATCTCTTGGCAGCAGTGAAATTTCAAAGCCTCATTTTACTGTGATGCTTTAAAATAAAGAGACAATTCCATTCCTGAGCTGTAGCAGCCTTGCTTGGTCACTGCTCCAGCTCAGGAGCTTCTGAACAGCTCTGGGGAATAAGGATCCTGTTCTGGCCTGGCCACATCAATCAGTGTTGGGGAAGATGGAACAGGAAAGCCTTATAAATATGATTGTCTGGCAAAAGATTTTGAGAATATGGAAACCATAAGCAAGACTGAAATGAAAGCAAGCTTTGAGATCCCTCAGTTACTGAACAACTGGAAAACAATGGTGTGGCCAGCTGAAGGTGATCCCCTTTTGATGGAACAACACCCTCTGCTTGCAGACAGGCCCAAGGGTCAGAGCAGACCCTGCAGCTTGGCAGAAGGGGCCCAAAGAGGAGTTTGTAGGGTTTAAAATGTAACACAGTGTGGTAATGTAATGATTCTTATAGGCTGCATGTAAATGCTATAGGATTTGTATCTTGTACTAGATTGGTTAGTGAGAATCAGAATATTGAGTACAGAAGAAAATTTATGGTATTGGAACGGGAACCTCGTGCTCTCTTTTACTCTTCTTCTCTCTCACCCTCTCTCCCTCTCTCTTCTCTCAGCCTGCTCTGAGCTGTGGCTGCAGCTCCCAGCAGGGCCCTGCGCCCAGGCCCTTTGCAATAAACCCCAAATTCCTGACCTGGCTGCAGAGATCTCTCATCTCCGTCTGTCCCGACCGTCCTAGCCCCGACGCTCCTACAAATCAGGCTGAGCTCGGCAGGCAGAGGAGCTGGGGAGGTTTTGGTTTTTGTGTTTAAAATGGCTCTTGAGATATTAGAAAGTTTTTCTTAGCCTTGCCACTGAAGAAGAAGTTGAGATTCGTTGGTTTTGCTTTTCAAGGTTGTTTATTTTCTGTTATCTATTACATTCTTTCTCTGACCTGCTGAGGTCTGTCTGGCAGGTCAGGTTGTGGCACACTGACTGTTTTTGGGGTGGTCTCAGGGTCTCTGTGCTCAAGATGACCCTGAGGTGTTGGAAAGTCTCTTTTTCCAAGCTCCATGATCGAAGAAGGAATCAGGATTCTCTGGCTGTGGTTTTCAAGGTTTATTTTTTGTTATCTATAACATTCTTTCTCTGACCTGCTGAGATCTGTCCAGTACGTTGGGTTCAGGCACACTGACTGCCCTTGGGGTGGTGTTAGCTTTCTATACTAAAAACTATGTGTACTTTATTTACAATAATTTTCCAATACCTATCACCTATGTTAGACAGTCTGTCTCTACTCTAAACCAATCCAGAAGTGCCACCAGTACAGCAGAAGATGGAGGACAAGGAGAAGAAGAAAGAACAAAGACAAGGCACGCCCAAGTCCCTCCATCTTGGCTCCTGAATCCTAAACCCCAAAATTCTACTTTTCTATCTTGTGACAAGCTAACTATCCTGCTTAAACTCTTGTGGCTTGTAACTCCTCACACAAGGTTGGTAATTGTTTCCATGGGTTAAAATCAAAGGCACAGGTGTCTGTGACTCCATGCCAAGGTCTCTGAGCTCCCTGCCAGGGTCTGGAGTCCTCCAGGGCAGCCAGAGCAATGTCCTGGGTTCTGACAGAGAGGAGCTCCCAGCCCAGCCTGGCACAGGAGCCTCCCCCAGGTGATGCCTCGGCCACTCCTGCAGCTCCTCCCTCCTCCCTCCATGTCCTGGGGCCTGGGAGATGCTTGGGGTGGAGAATTTCCCCAAGGCAAAGAAAATCCCCCTGGGCTCTGGGAGCCTCAGGGCTGCTGGGAATGGCAACAGGGATGTGCCAGGGCTGAGTGCTCTGGGTCAGAACAGCCCAGGTGAGTTCAGGTGAGCCCAGGCTGAGCCAAGGTAATCCCAGGTTGAGCCCAGGTGAACCCAAATGAGCCGGGGCTGAACCCAGGGGAGTCCAGGCCAAGCTCAGGTGAGCCCAGGCTGAGCCCAGGCTGAGCTGAGGTGAGCCCAAATGAGCCAGGGTCGAGTCCTGGCGGAGCTCAGGTTAGCCCAGGTGTGCCCAGGCTGAGCCCAGATGAGCTCAA
This sequence comes from Zonotrichia albicollis, assembly GCF_047830755.1. Taxonomy (NCBI): domain Eukaryota; kingdom Metazoa; phylum Chordata; class Aves; order Passeriformes; family Passerellidae; genus Zonotrichia; species Zonotrichia albicollis. The sequence continues at coordinate 6,498,355 of NC_133841.1, read as the reverse complement.
GTAAGCCCAGGTTAGCCCAGGCTGAACGCAGGTGAGCCCAGGTGGGCCCAGGTGTGCCCCAGCTGAGCCCAGCCTGAGCTCAGGTGTGCCCAGACCGAGCCTAAGTGAGCCCAGGTAAGCCCAGGTGAGCAGAGCTCAGCCTCAGCACTCCCCAGATCCCACAGAAAAGGTTCAGCAGCAGAGAAAGCCACATTAAAACAAAATCTGGAAAGCAGGAAAATTGCCCCTATTCCCATGAAATGTGTATCCCTGCTGCTTTAGGAGTAAAGGAACCCAGTTTTTGCAGGCTTTGTTTATTGATGTCTGTTAATATATGAGATGTGAGGAAGATAAAAACTGGGAAGGCATTCCTGGCTGTGAGGGTGCGGAAGGCCCATCCCTGGAAGGGTTCAGGACAGGACAGGCTTTGGAGCAGCCTGGGGCAGTGGGGGGTGACCCTGCCATGGCAGGGCTGGCACTGGATGAGCTTTAGGGTCCCTTCCAAGTTAAAACCACTCTGGGATTCTGTGATTTTATTCCAGTTTGACCAGTACCAAAGAATATTTTTTTTAACCAGGGGTGCATCAGCCCACAGTGCTGTTCTCCCCATGGATTCCAGGGAAATGGATTTCTCCATTTCCTCTGGCACAAGGGAGGCAGGAACTGACCCAGAGCTGATCCTGACCCACAGAGGCAGAGACAAACATAGATGGGATCTGTCACCCTGGCCTTGGGCAGTGCCAGGGATCCAGGGGCAGCCACTCTGTGCCAGGGCCTGCCCACCCTCCCAGGGAACAATTCCTAATTCCCAATATCCCATCTGACCCTTCCCTCTGGCACTGGGAGCCATTCCCTGTGCTCTGTCCCTCCATCCCTTGTCCCCAGTCCCTCTCCAGCTCTCCTGGAGCCTCTTCAGGCCCTGCAAGGGGCTCTGAGCTCTCCCTGGAGCTTCTCCTCTCCACGTGAGCACCCCCAGCTCTCCCAGCCTGGCTCCAGCCCTGGAGCAGCTCCAGGTCCTTCTTGTCCTTCCCTAGTGTGAAAAATGCCAATGACTTGTTTTTAAAATTTTAAAAGTTTAATAGTCATAAAATGGTTGTAAAAATAGCAATACAATTAGAGTAATAAATAATTTGGACAAATTGAATTAGGACAATATGAGACAATAAATACAAAGAATTACGGACATCTGGGTACCTTTTTCTGGGCAGCAGGAGATGGAAAAAGGACACCCCTTAACAAAGGATTAACCATTAAAAGCAATAGCTTGTTGCATATTCATACACTTCATACATGATGCATAAATTCATGTATGGGCCAGTGACAACTTCTTCCTCCGAATCCTAACAGCACCTTCGAGGTGGGAAGAAATTTTTTTCTTCTGATAAGAAGGCAATAAATTCCTTTTCTCTGAAAGATTCAGGTGTCCTGTGGCTGCTATCTCACTGTGAGTCTTTTCTTTAAAAAAAGTATCCTACACAGCATAGTTTCTACTTTAACATTCTTTATAACCTAAAACTATATTTAACACACTACTTAAGAGAATTAATTCAGCATTACTTTCTAACACAACACATAAAATATTCATTTTAATATTTGCAAAAAGCCAATCATAAAATACATACATTTTTCACAGCCAGTGCTGGATGGAGGTGCAGGAAATCTGGGGAAGGTTTTCAGTCAGGGGCTGTGCAGGAGCAATGCAGGGCCAGGTTTAAGAGCAGGGACCTTGGAATGTCACATTGCAGAGCTCCAGCTGGATTTGGGCTCTGAGGAGCTCCTGCCTGGTGACTCAGAGCACAGATAAGGTGTCAGTGTTGTCTCTTTCTGCTGCAATAACTGAGTTTAGTTCTATTCTCCCCACTTCAGAGCAGCAAATTGCTTTTAGGCCTTTCATGTCCTAATCCTGTGTTCCATCCATGGAGTTACTGCAAAAACCTTAAAGAGAAAACATCCCTAGGGCTGCTCTGCCTGGGGTTCCTCCTCATCACTCACACAATTTTGGCCTCTCAGCCGTTTGTTCTGGGCCTGCTTTTACAGAGTCCAGCCAGACACAAAACCCTGCGAGCCATAACAGCTCAGCTCCACTTGGAATTTTGCTCACACAAAGAATTTAATCAGTAATCCAAGGAATGAAAAACCTCAGCAAGGGCAGAGCTGAACACGGATCAAGCAGAGGCTGTAAAAAAGCTTTCCATGGGCAGACTGCAGGGAGAGAAGAGAAAACTTCACTTGGGGACTATTGCTAAATTCTGGTGTTCTGCTGACAGCCTGAGAGCTGCCCAGCCTGGGAATGGTGTCACTCCAAGCTGCAGCTCCGGGTGTTGTTTGGGTTTTGCTTCAGCTTCACAAAGAGCTCATTAGTGAGAGCTGAGTGCTCCCAGCCTGGGCAGGGACTCACGATCTGGCTCCCATTCAGAGCTCCTGGCCCTCGGGACAGGCTTTGCCCATTGCTGCCCTTTAAGGGGATTTTGGTTTGCCAGAGGATGGAGGAATGGTTGTGCTGGAGCCATTTCCAGGCTCTCCACATCCAAACACGTTTTTGTTGGACTGGGACGGCATCAAAGCTTCCTCTGCTCCCTTGGCTGCAGGTTTGGCGTCCCCAGGGCTGGCACATTCCTGGGCTCTGCCAGTCCTGGGCAGCCCTGAGGGGGCTGGAGGCTCATCCCTGGTCCAGTCCACGCCCATGTGCTCTTGGGTGAGCAGAGAGAGCTCCTGGTGCCCCCTGCCCTCCCTGGCACCCGGGAGAGACTGATTGGTGGGGAAGATGAAACAGGAAAGCCTTATAAATATGATTGCCTGGCAAAAGATTTTGTGACTATAGAAACTACAAGTGAGATTGAAATGAAAGCAAGCTTTGAGATACCTCAGTTGCTGAACAGCTGGAAAACAATGGTGTGGCCAGCTGAAGGTGATCCCCTTTTGATGGAACAACACCCTCTGCTTGCAGACAGGCCCAAGGGTCAGAGCAGACCCTGCCAGCTTGGCAGGAGGGGCCCAAAGAGGAGTTTTTAGAGTTTAAAATGTAACACAGTATGATAATGTATTGATTCTTATAGGCTGTATGGAAATGCTATAGGATTTGTATCTTGTACTAGATTGGTTAGTGAGAATTAGAATATTCAGCACAGAAGAAGATTTATGGTATTGGAATGGGAACTTCACTCTCTCATCCTCTTTACCATGCTCTTGCCTTTTCTCTCTCGCCCTCCCTCCCTCTTTGGGGCCTGCTCTGAGCTGTGGCTGCAGCTCCCAGCAGGGCCCTGCCCCCAGGCCCTTTGCCATAAACCCCAAGTTCCACAACCTGGATGCAGAGATCTCTCGTCTCTGTCCTGACCATCATTCCTACAGCTGACCATGGCCAGTGCTTGTGCTGTGTCTTTTCCTGAACAGGAAAACTGCTGAGCTGGAAAACTCCACACAAACACTCCCCAGTGTCCTGAGTGGCCTCTCTGCTGTGGTATTCCTGTCCTTGTCCCTTTGGCACCTTGGCTCTCCTGCTGCCCTCTCACTGCTGCCTCACCTGAGGCTGCTCCTTTCAGTGCTGCTGCCTCTCAAATGGCTTTTTTAGGGTTAAAACTGTCCTGGAGGGTGAAACCCACCCTGAGGCTCCGGGCACCGGGGATCAGCATCGGGACAGCTCCCATCAAACCAGCACAGGGACATCTTCCATCAACCCAGGACAGCTCCCATTAACCTGGGACAGCTCCCATCAGCCCGAGACAGCTCCCACCAAACCAGGACAGCTCCCACCAAACCAGGACAGCTCCCATCAAAGCACAGCTCCTTTGTCCCCAAGCCCAGCTCAGCCTTGGCTGTTCCCCAGCTCCCAAGCAGCTGGGACACAATTAATGGCACTGGGAATACAATTAATGGCACTTGGAATACAATTAATGGCAACTGGGCTACAATTAATGACAATTGGGGTACAATTAATGACAGCTCCAGCACGAGGCTGAGAACAGCCTGACTGGGCTCATATTTAACATTCCAAATCTCCTCTGCTTCTCTGCACAGACACAACTGAACTGATTCTTTTCCTTTTGTCTGGAATGGATCAATCTGGATCTTTGGGGCTGATTTATGCCTGGTGTTCCTTTCTGAAAGAGCTCGTTCTCCCCAAGGCAATCGGAAAATCTCAGTGAGAGGGAGTGGGGAGGGCTGAGGCTGCTTTTCCTGAGCTGCCAACTGAGATTCTACCAGGATCTGATCCTTTCCACCCCTGAATTCACAAGGAATGGGATTCACCTCAGGGACTGAGTGTATTCCCATGAGTGAGTTGTCCCGAGCTCCTGGTGGTCCCTGGATTCAGGCACCGGATGAGAGAACATGATCCAGCCATGGAGAAACAGTGTGTGTGGTTTTTAGGAATCCTGTGTGTGCATCTCCTGGGAATTGTTGGTGCTGTCCCCCACTCCTAAACCTGGAGGAGGAGAATTGAAACTTCCCCTTTCTGCTTTTGTATTTCCTTGTGGAAACTTGTTGGGAAGAGACAGGATCAACCTCAAAGAGGACAAACAGTATGTGTTGGCCACGGGCCAGGTGGGAGGGACATCATCCCTGAAGTGTCCCAGGGCAGGGGCTCTGGAGCAGCCTGGGACAGTGGGAGGTGTCCCTGCCCATGGCAGGGGTGGCACTGGGTGGGCTTTAAGGTCCCTTCCCACCCAAACCATTCCAGGATTCCATGATCTGGCTGTCAGCTGCGTCCCCAGAGCTGGAGGGCACCCAGAGGGTTGTTGGGAATCAGGGGTGACACTGATCATTGCCGAGGGGATGCTCACCCCAAGCAGCCCAGCCAGGCCTGCCCCTCCCTGGAGTCCTTTGGCATGGGAGTGTTTTAATCTCCAGCACATCCCAAACACCCCCAGTGTTTTGTTTAGGGTGGTGTCACCATCATATTTCCTGAAAAATCCCTTTGCCAGGATTTCTTTTCCTGGGAAGCCAAGAAGCCTCAGATAAAAAGGAAGACATTATCTTATCTGCTTCTCCTGTGTTTTGCTGCTTTGGAATGTGGTTTGGACATTGTTTACCAACTGGTCATTGTTTGATTGGTTTCATGTGGATTGTTTTTACTTAATGACCAATCACCATCAGCTGTGTTGAGGCTCTAGAGAATCACAAGTTTTTCATTAGTATCTTGTTAAAGCCTTCTGTCTGTATCCTTTCTATATTCTTTACTATGGTTTAGTATCGTATTCTTTAATATAATACAACAACATAAAATAATAAATCAGCCTTCAAGAACATGGAGTCAGATTCATCATTTCCTTCCTGCCACGAGGGACCCTGCAAATACCTCAGGGTGGGATGGCCCTGTCTGTGCTCAGTGACAGGGACATGCAGGGGGTGCTGCAGTACCAGTGATGAATCCCAGTTAACCCATTGGAAAACTGGAATTTAGAGTCTGAATTCTAGCCCAGGAATGGCAGGATGATGCCATTTCTCTTGGAATTTTTATCCTTGCCAAGAGAACATGGTGGAAAGTTGAGAATATCCTTTCAATGTGATTGGTCTGCAAGTTTTGGTTGGGTTTTCCCCCCCTGTTCTGAACACCTTTGCCCTGATGGACATTTGAAGGTTTTGTTGTTGTTGGGTTTTTTGAGGGTTTTCTGTCTGTTATGGTTTATTCACTGAAATATCAATTCCTCATCAAAAATTCATCAGTGTTTTTGGCCCTAGCCCACCACTTTCCAGCCAAGAAATGGCTTTTCTGCCTCAGAAAAAAAAAACCTTTTGCTCAGGTACAACTCACATTTTGTGAACTTGTCTTTTCTCCTGAAAAACCCTCAGCTGCATGCAAACAAAAATTCCTTTTGATGGATAATCTTAGTCCAGTTCTACTGGGAACATCAAGCTTGCAGTGTCTAAACTCTTTTGGCAACTTTTGGGGTTTTTTTGGGAAGGGGTGGATTTTTGGAAACACCATTTCTCTTTCTTCCAGCCTGAGTGAGAGCATGGTGGAGGCACAGCTGGAGCAGGCAGAGCCTTTCCTCTGCTTGTGCAACTCCAAAATATGAATCTCTGTCTCTTCAAAACCTTTCAGGGACTGCAGCTCTGGAAAAGCTGTGAATTCCCAGCTGGCTTTCTCCGCTTGAAAAGTGTCCCTATTCCCAATTTACAGATAAAGGAATTGGGAAATGGGGGAATTAAAGCACTGGTGGACATGAGGCACCCTAGACCCAGGCCCTGCTTCACCTCATGCTTTCCCTGGGGGATGGATCTCAGTGATCTTTAGGTCCCTTTTGGGGATCCTTTCCAGGATTCCCTGGGAATGGACTCTGTACCCTGCAGTTACACTCTGGGGTCAGAGCCTTGAGCTGCCTGCTGTGACCAGGCCGTGAGCCCAGCCCTAAGGATGTGCCATGAACAGGGAAAGAGGGAAGAGCTCCAGGAGCTCTGTTCCTGCTCCGTGCAACTCAGCCAAGGAGCTCTGACTGAAGAGACTTTTGGGTTTAATGACATTTTAAGGTTTCTTTTGTCTTTTGCTCCCAGCTTTACCAGAGATTTGGTCTGGAGCTGCAAGATTTCAACTTCTACTTTGTTTAATGCTCCCTGAGACTTTCCCAGGGCTGAGGAGCTGAGCTTTAATATTCCCACATCCCTTAGGAAACAGTGGGAGCCTGCAGGGCTGGGAACTGGCTGAGACCTGGCCTGGGCTTTCTGCTGCTTTTCATCCTCCTTGCAGCAAAGGTCTTTGTTCTGCTTCCCCTCACTCCGAGCCTTTCCCAAGACCTCTCTATCCCTGAGCTTTGTCTGACCCTGTCCTGGTTTAGGGCAAATTTGGGAGAAAAACCTCCAAAGGGGGGCCCCTCCAGAAAGCAAACCCACAAAGTCCTTCCCCACAACTGGCTAGCTCACTTGGTAGAGCATGAGACGCTTAATCTTAGGGTCATGGGTTCAAGCCCCACATTGGGTGCCAAATTTTGTCCTGGTTTAGGGCAAATGTGGGAGAAAACCTCCAAGGGAGGGCCCCTCCACAAACCAAACCCACACAGTCCCTCCCACTCCAACCACTTCAGGAAGGATTCCTTGGAGAGAAGTGGAAAGAACCTGTTTACTTAACAGGCACAGCACCCCCAGCACACAAAATGAGCAATACCAGATGACAGCATTCCTTCACTGCTCTAAAAAACATGACAAATTCAGAAGGTCTCTCAGAAAGTCTCTCTTGGGGGTGGTCATTCTGTTCTCAGTCCCTCCTGTGCTGGGGCAGCTGCTGCAGCCACAGGGTGCAAACTCTTGGCGTTCCCAGGTCCCAGCCTGGAGCAGGTTCGAGTAGGTCCAAAAAGGGAAAGAGAAACAGTCCAGGGAAAATTTGGACTGCTTAGCTAAACTAATGAGCAGAAACAAAAAGCAAGAGCAAAGCAGGAGCAAAGCAGAAGCAAGAGCAAAAAGCAAAAGCAGCACCATGTACTGCCCCGTGTCTGCATCCCCCCGACTGCTGGAGGAATGAGCAGACTGATAACAAAATAAAACAAAGCTTTGCTCTTCAGAGCCAGTCTTGAAGGCACAGAACATAGTATCCAGCATAAACAGAACACATGATTGGGGATACAAGATCACCCTAGGACAGACCCACAGATGCAAAGCCCCAGAAATGAAATTAAATTTAATCTTCTGAGCCTGAAATTGGGGCTTTGCTGCCCCCAGCTTCAAGTCCAGCCTGGAAGGTGAAGGATAAAGCCAAACCCAAGGTGAGTCAGCCCAGCCTAGAAGGGGAGGGTTTGTGCCTCCCTCATTAACGGGAGCCGTTCATTAGCAGGGTTATTAGCAAGTCCCTAATTGTTTGATTACCCAAAGCTGGCTGTGCTAAGGACACAGAGCAGGAGGAAATCTGGGCTCTGGAATGAGCCAGCGCAGCCAGGTTTGTTATTTGTGTGCTGAGCTTAGTGCAAGCTTTGGGGGCAGCCAGGTGGGAAATGTGGGATCCAGAAGCAGGGCTGGATCCAGCAGCCTGGAATTCACGTGTCCATGGCAGAAAATGGAATAACACAGGACAGGGTAATTGGGAATAAACGGTAATAGTGGGGCATGGAAGGAAAAGCTAATCAGTTCCTCTCCTCCTCTGGGGTGCTGTTCCAGGTGGGATCCTCCTCCAACGGGGTTCCAGTCAGGAATCAGAGAGGCTCAGGGCCCTGTTCCAGGTGGGATCCTCCTCCAGGTGGGTTCTATTCAGGAATCAGAGAGGCACAGGGCCCTGTTCCAGATGGGATCCTCCTCCAGGTGGGATGTCTCCATGGGGCACTGCAGCTCTGGTCAGGAATCCTGTGCTGTTGCTGGGATTTGAATCCCTCCTTTGGGAAACTCCTGCCCTCCCAGAGTGCCCCATCTGAGCAGTCAGCCTCTGCTCAGCCTGGGTTCCTGGCTATTCCCTCCATCCCTTCCATTTTCCAGCCCTGGGATGGTCCAGGACCAGCAGAGCTCCAGTGCAGCCCCTGCCCAGATGGTCCTGGGTGAGGAAAGCTGGCCTGACTGATTCCAGGTGATGGGTATCAGACGTCAGGAATAAAATAAATCCAAGCAAAAATCACATTTTCAGTCAGGCTGGATCACTGTGAACCATGAGCACTCCCACTCTGTCACGGTGTGTGGAGCAATAAACCTGGGATTCTCCCAGAGCCAGCAGACCAAGCTAATTTGATATGGACAGGACCATTGTGAGGGGTCAGCTGGGTGTTAACAGCAGAATCAGGGTTTTATTTTGCTGCTCTACACAGGCTCCATTATCCCTTTGTACAGGAACTGAGTTTAATCACATCTGGCAGACCTGCTGCCTGTAATGTGTCCCAATATCCCATTACATTTTCAATTTACATGTATTACCTTTCCCTGGAAAAGTTCCCTGCACTTCTGTCCGCGGAATTAAATGGCCATTATGAAAACAGAGCAGGACATTTCAGTGCTCTGCGTGTTTGATCTCACCCTGGGAGGCAATTAGTGCTAATGAGTCCTGAATCCAGTGTCTACCTCTGATTTGGCTCAAAAGTAGAGCAGCTGAAAGGCCTCAAGCGGGATGGCAATTCCAGAGGGGGATTCCCTTCCCACAAAAGTGATAATGGAGAACAGAGGGGCTGGGCAGGGCAGGGCAGAGACAAATCCAATCTTTAGACCAGAAGGTGTGTGCAGGGACTGCCGGGGAGGGAGGAGCAGCATCCCTGTCAAGGCTGGGTTAGGCTGAGTCGAAACACAAACACATACCTGAGAGGCACTGATGGGGCTGAGGTAAGGAATTAAAGAGGAGCTGTTTGAAGGTTCAGCCGCATCCCAGATTAAAACTGGGTTAGGCTGAGTCGAAACACAAACACAGACCTGGGAGGCAGTGAGGGTGCTGAGATAAGGAATTAAAGAGGAGGTGTTTGAAGGCTCAGAAGGAGAGGGAACACGTTCAGAGCAAGTTTAGGAGGAGATGAGAGTTTGATGCCCATAATCTCCATTGATCCGGGCATTTCCAACCGACAGAGAAGGGAAAGAGGAGAGAGCCATTGATCACAGGGAGTCGTTAATCACAGTCATTAATGACAGTCATTAATCACCCGGAGCTGTGCCCCAGGGTCCCTCAGTCCCCTCCCTCTGCAGGAACACCCACCCTGCCTGGACAGTGATTCCAGGGTGTGTTTGGCAGGCAGGAGCAGCAGCCTCTGGGATTTATTTCCATTGAGGCATCTCCAGCCTGGAGCTCAGGAGAAGGGCAGTGATCCAAGAGGAACAGAGCACCCAGGGAGCTGCAGGGAAAGCCCAGCCCCAGCAGAGGGGGAAGCAGGAGAAGGTGCTGAGCAGGGAGAGGGAGGGGAAATGCAGGAGCTGACACCAGGAATGTGCCCAGCACATCCCATGTGGGAGCTGCTGCCCTGGGAATGCCACCAGGTGCTGGGCATGGACACGGGCAGAGGGATGTTGCTTTGTTTTTTAAGTTTTTCTAAGCATTTTTATGTTTACATTCTTGTAATGAACTTTCTTACACTGTTTTACATTATTGTAAACATTATTGTTTTACATTCTTTTCTGGAGGAGGAGAAATTTGATGGATTGTTGGTTCGTCCAATGTCATTGGAGAGGTGGCACTGTCATCCTCCAATCCACTGTCACTTTTGAAAATCTATAAATGTTGGAGTCAGAAATTAAACTTTCCTTCTTTTTACCTTAGAAGTTCCAGTGTCTGTGTCATTTTATTTTATGTCCTATAGCGACAGAGGGATCTAAGGACAGGAGCCTTCCCTGCCAGCTGCAAGGCAGCCATGAGAAATTCCAGCAACATGCAATGACAGGACAAGATGTGCTTGTTTTAACTGGGGCAGGGAGGATTTGGATTGGATTGAAGGGAGAAGATTTTCCTGTCAGGGGAGTGAGGCCCTGGCACAGAGCAGCTGTGGCTGCCCCTGAGGGTCCCAGGCCAGGATGGATGGGGTTTGGAGCACCCTGGCACTGTGGAAGGTGTCCCTGATCATTGCAGGGTTGGGAACTGGAAGGTCTTCAAGCTCGCTTTCCACCCAAAGCATTCCCTGATTCCTGGCCTTTGACCTCTGTGAGGAAGGCTCTGCTCAGGACCCTTGCATTGATTTAACAGATGAAAATATTCCCATATTTTTAATAAATAAACACATCAGTCCCACTGCTATATTCCTCATCTGCAGCTTTTGTAAGCTGCGTTTTATAAAGTTTTATGTAGTGTCATAAACTTTGCAGCTCCTGAACACGTTGAGACCCCAGGGCCAGGAGCAATAAAGGCCTTGTTTAATGCAAATATGGGCAGCAAGGAGAGTAGCAATAATGAGGAAGAAAAATCAAAGGAATGGGTGAATATTTCACAGTGCATCATTGCCCTGAGCTCCCTGCAGGATCTGGGGAGTTTTAGAGTTTGGGAGAGCAAGAAATGAGAGACAGAATGTGATTGTGCTTGGAGTTTTGTTTCCAAATGCAGGAATTGGAGCCTGGAGCCGGTGAAGCCCAGAGAAGCTGGTTTGGGGTGTCAGGTCCTCAAGGAGCAAGAGGGGTGGATATGGAGTAAGAACATCTCCCAGGACTGGTTTTGAGGGTGTTCACTGGCTTTTTAACAATTCCTCCAGAAAACCTTGAGATCTATTTTTAGTGTAAAATCCCCAAGCTTTGGCTTTGGAAGCATTTGAAATGGAATTAAGATTCATTTAACCAGAGGGAAGTTCAAAGGTGACAGAAGGAGTTGGGAGGGAGCAGAACTTCATGGAGCGGTAACAGCAAATTCAGAGCAAGGAAAATGAGCAGATAAAAGGGGGATACTCATGGGATACTCTGGTAATACCAGGGGGACACTGGAGGGAGTGGAATCCCTGTTGTGGCGTTGTGGGTCCCAGGATGAGGTAAGAGATGAGAATCTGATTCCAAGTTCTCAGAAGGCTGATTTATTATTTTATTATATGATATTATATTAAAAGAAATGATCTATTAAAACTATACTAAAGAATGAGAAAGGAGACATCAGAAGGCTAAACAAGAATTAATATTAAAAACTTGTGACTGACCAGGGAGTCCGACACAGCTGGAATGGGATTGGTCATTAATTAAAAACAATTCACATGGAACCAATCAAAGATGCACCTGTTGGTGAGCAACCTCCAGAGCACATTCCAAGCAATCAGATAATTACTGTTTACATTCCTTTCCTGAGGCTTCTCAGGAGAAAAATCCTGGCAAAGGGATTTTTCATGAAATATCACCATGACAGACTCCCCCTTCACTTCACCTACAAACAGCACCCACTGCCCTCCTCTCAGGACAGGCTCCTGCCCCTCTCCAGCCTTTCAGGGCCTCACAAAGGCTGCAGCAATGTAAGGGCTCAGCACTTCTGGAGCTGCAGATAAAAGTTAAAGGCAGCACAGGGAGAATTTTCCTGGCACAGTGGAAATCATCACCCCTTCCCTTTCTGTGGGGGTGAGGGAATTCTTCTGGAAGTGAGAAAAAGCAAAGGGATGAAACAGCCCAAGAACCTTGGAGACAAAGGTGTGCAGCTCCCTGCAGTACAGACCTGGATCATGGAATCCCAGTCTGGGTTGGGATAGAAGAGATCTCAGTGCCACCCCTGCCATGGCAGGGACACCTCCCACTGTCCCAGGCTGCTCCAAGCCCCGTCCAGCCTGGCCTTGGGCACTGCCAGGGATCCAGGGGCAGCCCCAGCTGCTCTGGGCACCCTGTGCCAGGGCCTGCCCACCCTCCCAGGGAACAATTCCCAATTCCCGGTATCCCATCCATCCCTGCCCTCTGGAACTGGGAGCCATTCCCTGTGTCCTGTCCCTCCATCCCTGGCACACATCCCCTCCATCCCCTCCATCCCCTCCCTAATCCCTGCAGCTCCCTTTGGGCAGCCTCAGCTCCCTGTGGAGAGCTGTCCCCAGCCCCCATCACCCCCAGGAGGTTTCAGAAAGGGATTTTTGTGAGCTGCTCCTCACTCACACCACGAATTCTGTGCTGGCAGAATCAGAGCCCTCCCAAACCCTGCTGTCCCAAAATCCTTCCTGCATCCCCTGAGGAATCACTTGTCAGCAATCACTGCCCAGCAGAGCTATCACTGCCTTGGAGCAGCCTCTGCGCAGCTGCTGGGATGAAGCCCCCCATGTTGCCACCCTCCTGTGTCTGTGCCAGGCACAGCTGGCTCCAAGGCTCCTCCATCCCAGAATAAACAGCAGCTGTGTAAGGAAAATTAATCCACAAACACCAGAGGTTTATGTCCAAAAAGGAGAGAGAGGAGACCTTTTACTTTATTCAAATAAAGGGAGAGGCCATGGGGCAAACCCTTGGGGTCTCCAATTTTTTGAGGGTGCAGCTTCCTTTTTATCCCAGTTTCCCAGCTGCATTTTTCTTCTCTCTTTCCCCACGGGCTGAGGTACTTGAGAGGTACCGACTTCCCAGAATGCCTGATACCAGAGATTTCCCTCTATGGTATAACGCCCCCTTTTAATTTTTAATTCTTATGAATTTAGGGGTCTTTCCCCTTTCTGAGGTACCTGAGAGGTTCAGACTTCCCAGAATGCCTGATCCCAAAGATTTCCCTCAAATGCATTTTAATATTTAATTCTTATGGAATTTAGGGGTTTTTCCCCCATTTCTGAGGTACTTGAGAGGTTCAGACTCCCCAGAACACCTGATACCAAAGATTTCCTTGTAATGTTTAACCTTCCCTTTTAATTTTTAATTCTTACAGAATTTAGGGGGGTTTTCTTCCCCATGTTTCTTTCATCTTTCAACATCTAATTTCATTTACCAACAAGCCTAAAGTTTATTTGTAAAAGCAAATCTCTTTTCCATTCATCAATCAGTGGAATCCTTCCTTTTTTTTTTATCTCCCAGTGCTGGTTTTATCCACCAGCAGACCCACAGCTTGTTTGTAAAGACAAATCCACCATTCCTCTCCCAGCCCGAGCTGCTGTTCCAGGAGAGCTCTGGCAGCTCAGGGGCTCAGCACACCCTGCCTGCCCCAGGGGCTCCTCTGCTCCATCACTCCTCCCCAGGCACAGAGCAATGGGATTCTGGCAGCACTCACAGAGTATCTGGGCAAAGATCTCTCCTCTGTTGTGCAGGCAGCAAACAAAGCCAGGAACCTTTTGTGCTTATGTGAAAAACACTTGGGTTTTTTTAATTTTAAAAAGTTTAATAGTAATAAAATGGTTATAAAAATAGCAATATATTTAGAATAATAAAAATTTGGACAATTTGGATTTAGGACAATACGAGACAATAAAAACAGAGTTATGGACTGTCCAGGTACCTTTTTCCGGGCAAAATAAGCCTGAAAAAGGACCCACATTAACAGAGGATTAACCCTTAAAATAATAACCTGATGCATATTCATACATCTCACAGATGATACATAAATTCCATTCAAAAACAGTATTCTGTCTGGGCAGTGTCATCTTCTTCCTCTTAATCCTGACGGCATCTCCAGGGCTGAGCAAGGCAGGAAGTTCATTTCTCCTGATAATGGAGCAATAAATTCTCTTACTCTGAAAGATTCAGGTGTCCTGTGGCTGCTATCTTGTATGAGTATCTCATTCCTTTCTTTAAAAAATATCCCACATGCATAGTTTCTATTTTAACTACAAAAGTTACATTTTAACTACAAAACTACATTTACCATACTATTAAAATGTTAATACAGCTCTACTGATCAATACAACAAAATGCACACAGTAAATATCTGCATAGAGCTACATAATAATGCACTTTTCACATTTGTTGTGCAGGCAGCAAACAAAGCCAGGAATCTTTTGTGTTTATTGAAAGGCAAAAGTGCTGGATTGGTTTGGGAAATGGAGGAAGGGAAGGGAAGGGAAGGGAAGGGAAGGGAAGGGAAGGGAAGGGAAGGGAAGGGAAGGGAAGGGAAGGGAAGGGAAGGGAAGGGAAGGGAAGGGAAGGGAAGGGAAGGGAAGGGAAGGGAAGGGAAGGGAAGGGAAGGGAAGGGAAGGGAAGGGAAGGGAAGGGAAGGGAAGGGAAGGGAAGGGAAGGGAAGGGAAGGGAAGGGAAGGGAAGGGAAGGGAAGGGAAGGGAAGGGAAGGGAAGGGAAGGGAAGGGAAGGGAAGGGAAGGTTCCACAGTCTGAAGTCTGGCCTGGAAGGGAGATTTCAGCCCAAATTCCAGTGGAATGAGGAGCAGAGATCCTGGGATCCCTCCCCACCCTTGAGCTGCCAGGCTCAGTCTCTGCCTGTGGCTCATCCTCTCAGTTTGTCTTTCCCAAAACTGAGGTTCTTTTTTCCCCCACCAGTGCAGACCTTTTAAGAGGAAGCAGAATTTCCCGTGCAGCCTTTTCCTGATGAAAACATTCCCACTGAAATCTGGGACAGCAAAGGTTTCCTGTCTCACCTGGCAGAGGAAGAGGTTCTGAACCCCTCACACTGAGCCTCTGCACTTTGGTTTTTGCTGCACTTTTCCCACTGTCAGATATCAAAAATCCCTCACTGTCCACTGAAGTGTCAAATCCCCTTTTCCTGAAAAATCAGCCAAAATGACATTTTAAGGCCACGGGCTTTGCTGTGAGCTCTCCCTGCGTTCTTTCTCACTGAGCTTGGCTCAAGAGAGTTTGGCTTCCTCCCACCAGAACCTGGGCAAGGCTTTGATTGTCCAAAAAGGGGAGATGGCAACAGGAGGAGCCAGGACAGCACCATGCTCTGTTCCAGACAGTGCAGGGAGCTCCTGGGGCTGTTCCCCACCTGGTGGGAAGAGAATCCCCCAGCTCCAGGGCACTGAGCTGGGCAGAGCCCCTGGGGATGAGTGGGATGTGAAGAGGATCAATCCTAAAAGCCCCGACAGTGCTTCTGTCTCCTGACAGTGATTATTGCAAACCTCTCCAGCCAGAGTGTGCTGTGATGGTGGAATTGTGCAGTGAGGTTCTTTGGGATTGTTGTTAACAGTTAAAGTATCCCCTGTGGCCTGTCTGCCTTTTTGCCATCAGCAGGAGGCTGAGCTCTCTGGGATCAGCTGAATTTCCTCTTCTTTTAGGGAAGGAATAATTCCCTGTGTGCCAGATCTGCAGGAGAGGGGCCTGATTGGAAGGGGAAACAGGAAACAAAAGATGTTATGGAATCCCAGACTGGGTTGGCTTGGGAGAGATCTCAAAGCCCCTCCAGCCCCACCCCTGCCATGGCAGGGACACCTTCCACTATCCCAGGCTGCTCCAAGCCCCGTCCAACCTGGCCTTGGGCACTGCCAGGGATCCAGGGGCAGCCCCAGCTGCTCTGGGCACCCTGTGCCAGGGCCTGCCCACCCTCACAGGGAACAATTCCCAATTCCCAATATCCCATCCAGCCCTGCCCTCTGGCAGTGGGAGCCATTCCCTGGTTCCTGTCCCTCCATCCCCTGTCCCCAGTCCCTCTGCAGCTCTTCTGGAGCCCCTTCAGGCCCTGCAAGGGGCTCTGAGCTCTCCCTGGAGCCTTCTCCTCTCCAGGTGAGCACCCTCAGCTCTCCTGGGTTTCCAGGTCCGAAGACAGCATTTGTCTCTGTGCCCTGTTCCCATTGCCAGGGGATATTGAACACAAATTGGAAACATCCAGAGATTGCCAAGGTGGATAGGTGGGTTTTCCCTCAGGACCCCTGGGGATGTGCCTGGGGCTGCATGGAGGGAGCGGCAGCTGGGGAATGTCCCAGGCAGGAGAGGCTGCTGTTCCCTCGGGAGAGGCTCTGTCTCCCTGGCAATGCTCTTTGGGAAATGAGCTGCTGGAGCAGGGATGTCTCCCTGGCAATGCCCTTTGCAGGCAAAAGCTTGGGAACAAAGCAGTTCAGAGCAGGGGGGGGATGGCAGAGCTCACCAGGGCACCGGGGTCTCCCTGAGCCTCCCCAGCCCTGCCCTGCTCCTGTGGGAAGCAGAGAGCAGGAAATCCTGACCTGGAGATCCTGAGTGTCCCTGACTGTGACGCTGTTCACAGGGGTCTGAGGGTGAGGGAAGAGATGAGGATCTGACTCCATGTTTCATAAGGCTGATTTATTATTTTATGATATATATTATATTTAAACTGTACTAAAAGGATAGAAGAAAGGATTTCATCAGAAGGCTGGCTAAGAATAGTAAAAGAAAGAATGATAACAAAGGCTCTGTCTTGGACTCTCTGTCCAAGCCAGCTGGGCTGTGATTGGCCATTAATTAGAAACAACCACATGAGACCAATCCCAGACGCACCTGTTGCATTCCACAGCAGCAGAGAACCATTGTTTCCATTTTGTTCCTGAGGCCTCATGAACTTCTCAGGAGGAAAAATCCTAAGGAAAGGATTTTTCATAAAGATGTCTGTGACAGGGCACCCCAACCTTCCCTGGGCAGTTCCTGACCCCCTTTCCATGGGGAAATTCCTGCTGTGCCCACCCTGAGCTGCCCTGGCCCAGCCTGAGGCCGTTCCCTCTGCTCCTGTCCCTGTTCCCTGGAGCACAGCCCGACCCCTGGGCTGTCCCCTCCTGTCAGGAGCTGTGCAGAGCCACAAGGGCCCCCTGAGCCTCCTTTGCTCCAGGCTGAGCCCCTTCCCAGCTCCCTCAGGGATTCTCCATTCCCTTCCCAGCTCTGTTCCCTGCCCTGGACTCTCTCCAGCCTCTCCAGGTTTTGTTTGCCATGAGGGGCTCAAACGGAGCCCAGGATCTTAGGTGGAGCCTCACCCCACTCATTGAACTTTGCCTCTTTCCCTTCTTCAGCAGCACTGAAATTCCTGAGAAACCTCTTTCTGCAGAGCTGGAAATGAAAGATTTGGTCCTGCTGGTCAGGAATCCTGGAGCCCTGTTCCCCCATGGATTACTTTGGACTAATCTTGAGTCTGTTTTTGGTGCTTTGCTTTGCCTTAACCCAAAATTCAGGTGGAATTTGGGCTGCCTGGAACAGCCTTTTCACCCTGAAAGAATCTCTAAATAATTTTCCCGTTTGGAATTCAAAGAAAGACTTCAGAAATCTCAATTTTTTTGTCACTGCGGAAGGAAAACTTGAACAAGTCAAAACATTGGGTCTTCAAGCTGTTTATTTCCATTTGACCTTTAAAACCCATTTGTGGTGTAAACTCAGTGACATCCCTGAGCTCTGAGTTACTCCAAACAAAAACCATTTTGTTGGAAATGACAAAATGGGCTTTCAGCAATTTTTCAGCATTTTTCTCCCTCCAGCAGGAGATTCATCACATTGATCCTTTCCCTGAGGTGTTTTTGGCTAAAACAAATTGACATTGCTTGGAAAGGGGTGATTTTGTCAGTGGGGAAGCAGCACCAGGAGCTTTAGGAATGACCCTGTCAGGCAGGAGAATGGAAAGGGCAGGGATGGAATGGTTGGGAGTGCTGTGGCCCCTCCATGGGGCTGGGGGATGTCAATTCGAGTTCATCCCTCCTCAGCAGGTCCCTGATGGCCCCACGTCCTCCCTGGCTGCTGGGGGGTCCCCCCAGTGCCCCCTGTGCTGGAACACTGGAACAAAGCCCTGCTGCCACGTTCCCTGCTCACTCCTGGCACTGCAGCTCCAGCATTAATCAGGAAGTTTTTATAAAACATGAGTGGAATCCTAATTCCCAGCCTGCGCTGATTCCAGTCCCTTTGCTGCTTCTCTCCCACTTTTGCCTGGGAGCTGCTGGTTCTGCTTTGGGGTTTTTGGGGCTCTCAGCCTGGGCAGATTGGCTGGAGGGGGTCCCAAGGACCCTGCCCTGATTAGGGGATTACTCACAGAAAAGCAGCATCAGAGCTGCCATTCCCATACGCACATCCAAGGCTGAAAATTCCATGAATTTTCATCAGAATTTCATGGAAATTCCATGAATTTTCATGGAATTCTGGACTGGGTTGGGTGGGAAGGACCCTTAAGGACTCTCATTCCCACCCCTCACCATGGGCAGGGCACCTCCCACCAGACCAGTTCTCACTCTCTTCATTTGGGGGGATTCCTGTTTTGTCTGAAGCTGCTCTTGCTGACCCCATGTTTGGGTGTCTCTGCTGTGTCCCTGTCTCTTCCCAGCTCCCTTTTCCCTGGCTGGCTCCAGACTCCACGTGTGTGCCTGAATTTTGGCACTGCAGGGAATTTTCTGATATTTTGCTGTGTTTAATTCACCACCCCTGTTCCTGGCGCACTCCCAAAGCGTTTGCAGGAGCTGCTGCTCTGGGAATTGAGGCAGAGAGTGGGGGCTGGTGCAGGGAGAGCGGGAGAGGAACTCATTCCCTGGGGAAATGTGGGACCCAAGCTATCCTTCTCCAGCAGGAATTCTGCTCCCAAGGGCTGGGACATCCCTGAGTGCACAACAGACCCAACTTTGCCTTTCCCCGCAGGAATCCTGTCACAGACATCTTTTATGAAAAATCCTTTCCTTAGGATTTTTCCTCCTGAGAAGCTCATGAGGCCTCAGGAACAAAATGGAAACAATGGTTCTCTGCTACTGTGGAATGCAACAGGTGCATCTGTGATTGGTCTCATGTGATTGTTTCTAATTAATGGCCAATCACAGCCCAGCTGGCTTGGACAGAGAGTCCAAGACAGAGCCTTTGTTATCATTCTTTCTTTTACTATTCTTAGCCAGCTTTCTGATGAAATCCTTTCTTCTATTCTTTTAGTATAGTTTTAATACAATATATATAATAAAATAATAAATCAAGCCTTCTGAAACATGGAGTCAGATCCTCATCTCTTCCCTCATCCTCAGACACCTGTGAACAGCGTCACAGAATCCTGCTCCCAAAGGCTGGGACATCCCTGGGTGCAACACAGACCCAACTTTGCCTTTCCCAGCAGGAATTCTGCTCCCAAAGGCTGGGACATCCCTGGGTGGGCACAGTGGGGCAGGGGCAGGCAGGACCTGAGGGCAGGTAGGGATTTGTTTGTGGTGAGGGTGCTCCTGGTCCAGCCCTGGAAATCTCAAATTCCAGATTAACAAATGTGCCCAGAGCCCTTGCAGGCCTTTGCTTTATTGCTGCTTGCATTTATTTAGGAAAAACCATTGGGATCTACCATTCCCCTCCTGCTTTATTCCAGACACTCATTGGTTCCCAGCCCATGCACCTGGATTTGCACCCTAAACACACCCAGGGGGAGGAATACCCAGAAATAAATGGCCTTGGGGCAGGATTTGGGGGCAGACTGAGAACCAGGGGCATCTCCCAGCCCTTTATCTCCCTTTTCTCTGCATGCTCAGATCCAGCAGCTCCAGGATGTGCAGAGCCAAGGGGCAGGGATTGATTTACTCTGGAATTGCCCCAGCTGGGGCAGAGGAAGGCCCAGCTCAGAGCAGTGCCCTGGCAGGTTCAGGATGTGCAGCACTGGGTGATTTGGAGTGTGGGTGCTCAGCCTTCATCACACTGACCCTGCGTGTGTCACACAAACCCTGCCTGTGTCACACAAACACTATCTGGGTCACACAAACCCTGCCTGTGTCACACAAACCCTCCCTGTGTCACACTGACCCTGCCTGTGTCATACAGACCCTGCCTATGTCACACAAACCCTGTGTCACACAAACCCTGCCTGTGTCACACAAACACTATCTGTGTCACACAAACCCTGCGTGTGTCACACAGACCCTGCCTGTGTCACACAAACCCTCCCTGTGTCACACAAACCCTCCCTGTGTCACACAGCCCCCCTGAGCAGCAGAACATCCCCCAGGAGCCTCTGGCCATCCCCTCCGTGCCTCTCCCCAGGGCTCAGGTGGGTTTTGCTCCCTCCCTGGGAGCACAGTGCTCTGACAACAAAGAGCTCTCCTCCAGGGAGGAGCCCTGTTCTGGGCTGGGGTGGATGTGTTGGGTCTGTGGGAAGGTGTGAGGGGAGCTGGAGCACGGGAGCCTCTGGAATACCTGAGAGCAGCCTGGTGGGGAGGGCTCTGATGCTCAGGAGAGGATGCTGTGCTGCCAGGAGCCAGAATGCCAAGGACAGAGTCCCTGCCAAGGAGCCTGTCCCTGTCCCCAGGACTGTCCCACCCTGTCCCAGCTGTCCCAGGTGTCCTACCTGTCCCACCCTGTTCCATCCTGTCCCATCCTGTCCACAACTCTGGAATCACCCACAGAACAAAGCCCAGCTCTGAATCATCCAGAGAGCAGAGCCCAGCTCCTGCAAGCCCCACAGTGGCTGGGGCTCCATCCCCAAATTCTGAAGAAAGGATCTGGAGCTCAGCAAAGGCCCCACAAAGGGGCAGCACACCCCCCTGCCAGCCCTGCAGCCCTGCAGGTGTGTTCAGCACTGGCAGAGCTGAAGCAGCTCCCATCCCCTCCCCTTCAGCAGGGCTGGATGGCAGCCAAAGGCAGGAGCCTGGATTCTGGAATGCAGAATTCCTCCAGCAGCTCAGCTCCTGCCCAGCCAGGCAGGGAAAGGGAAGGGCAGAGTCCCCCTGCAAGGCTTGGGTGAGTCCCACACTTCCCCACGAGCAGAGCCCAGCTCTGGGGAACTCTCAGGGAGTTCATTCCCTGCTCTCCATCTGTCCTTGCCAACAATTACAGGTTTCCCATTCAAGCTGGGGATCAATGCCGGTGATTTAAGGGAGATGTTGTCATCAGGATCCTTCTGAGGGCTGAAAAATGGCATGGGCAGCATTCAGAGAAAGGGAGGAGCATCCATCACAGGAACTTTGCCTCCTCTTGCTTTCCCTTGGCTCCCAGGAGCTGGGCTGTGCTTGGCAGGGACGGGCTGTGGAGCCAAGGTGACCAAATCTGCCTGTTTGTCATCCCCTGGCTCTGCCAGCTCCCTGGGACAGTCCCAGGGCCAGGTCTGCAGCTCAGCACAGCCTCAGCACCCTGGGTTTCTGTGATGGTGTTCACAGGGCTCACAGGATGAGGGAAGAGATGAGGATCTGAGTCCATGTTTCAGAAGGCTGATTTATTATTTTATTATATATATTATATTAAAACTGTACTAAAAGAATAGAAGAAAGGATTCCATCAGAAGGCTAGCTAAGAATAGAAAAAGCAAGAATGACAAAAAAGGCTTGCGACTGACCAAGACAGTCTGGACAGCCAGACTGTGATTGGCCATTAATTAGAAACAACCACATGAGACCAATCACAGATGCACCTGTTGCATTCCACAGCAGCAGATAATCAATGTTTACATTTTGTTCCTGAGGCCTTTCAGCTTCTCAGGAGGAAAAATCCTAAGGAAAGGATTTTCCATAAAAGATGTCTGTGACATGTTCCCACTCCAGTTTCCACCCCAGGCACTGCCCACCTGTGCAAACCAGGGGAGCTCTGTCCCTCTGGCCTTTCCATTCCCTCTGCTCACCCCAGGAGCCTCTTGGGGGCATCATTGGCCTGGCAGGGCCTTTGCTGGGGCTTTTGCTCTCTGGCACCACCAGGGTTGCAGGGGTTTGTCACCTCCAGGAGCTGTAGGGGTTTGTCACCTCCAGGGCCTGCAGGGGTTTGTCACCTCCTGGGGGTGTGGGGGCTCCAGAGGCTCCAGGGGTTTGTGACCTCCTGGGACTGTAGGGGTTTGTCACTACCAGGGCCTGCAGGTGGGGCTTGTCACTACCACCACCAGGGGCTCCAAGGGTTTGTCACCACCAGGAGCTGAGGGGGTTTGTCACCTGGGCCTGCAGGAGTTTGTCACCTCCTGAGGCTATTGGGGTATGTCACCTCCAGGGCTTGCAGGGGTTTGTCACCTCCAGGAGCTGTGGGGGATTTGTCACCCTGAGAAGCTGCAGGGGTTTGTCACCTCTGGGGGCTGTTGGGGTTTGACACCTCCTGGACCTGTAGGGGTTTGTCACCTCCAGGGCCTGCAGGGGTTTGTCACCTACAGAAGCTGCGGGGCTTTGCCACCTCCTGGGGCTTTGTCACCTCCTGGGCCTGCAGGAGTTTGTCACCTCCTGGGCCTGTTTGGGTTTGTCACCTCCAGGGCCTGCAGGAGTTTGTCACCTCCAACTGCTGTAAGTCTGTCCCAGTTCCATCCTTATCTTCCAGCCCCCAAAATT
This sequence comes from Zonotrichia albicollis, assembly GCF_047830755.1. Lineage (NCBI taxonomy): Eukaryota > Metazoa > Chordata > Aves > Passeriformes > Passerellidae > Zonotrichia > Zonotrichia albicollis. The sequence continues at coordinate 6,476,021 of NC_133841.1, read as the reverse complement.
TCCTTTTTCTTTCCTTTTCCTGAGCTCCTGTTGTGTTTTCCTGCGCTCAGCACAAATCTGCAGCTCCTTCCAGTCCATTTGAAATCCCACTGGTGTTTTGGGGCATATAAATGATCTGCCTTTGGAATTTCCCCTGGCTCTGGAGCGGAGATGTGCACAAACAGAGTGCCAGGGAAAATCAGGAATGCCACATCTGATTTATCAGAAAACCCAACACAGCCCCTCCAGCCTGGATTGGGCTGGGAATATCCAGCAGCACCAGGGCCAGCAGGAAGAGCTAAAGGGATCTGTTGGGAAGGATGAAAGTTTGACAAGGAAGTCTCACAGATATGTGTGCTTAGCAGAAAGATTTTGGAATGTAGAGTCTGAAGAAGGAATAGAAATGAAAGCAAGTTTTGATATAGAAGAAAATAATTGATGAGCCAGTCTTACTGGATCACCAAGGAGGCAAAGGGTGTGTTAGTTAGAAGGGGTTTTTATGGCTTAGAGCAAAGGATAAACCCACCCCAAACAAGATGTTTTTACCAAGCATAAAGATAGCACAGGCAAACAAGTCAGCAAATGTTGCAAGTAGAAAAAAGGTCCCAGAATTTTCCACTGCAAGAAAACTGAAAAACAACTTCTAGCTTAAACTGTGATATACGGACTTTTAGTGATTGGAGAACAGTAACATGAATATGGTAATTACAGTAGTTATGATAGGCTATAGGGATCCTTCACTCCCTCACCCCAAAAAATTTTAATTCTTCTCTTGAAGCCAGGAGACATCAGTGACTGCCAGGGGGTTTGTGTTCAGGGGCCTGGTTTTGGTGCACATGGGGAAAGAAGGGACAGGAAGGTTCTGCAGGGCACCTGGGGTGTGGCTGCTGCCCAAGCTGCATTTCTGACACTGCAGTGCCACAGGAGAGACCCAAAAGTGTTGGAAGTGTCCAAAGGAGGGACACGAGGGTGGGGAAGGGTCTGGAGGGGCCACACGAGGAGCAACTGAGGGCACTTGGTCTGTTCAGCTGGAGCAGAGGGGGCTGAGGGCTGAGCTCAGGGGCTGCAGCTCCTCCCCAAGGGCAGCTCTGATCTCTGCTCTGGGGCAGGGACAGGACCAGGGAATGGGGTGAGCTGGGCCAGGGGGATCTGGGATGGAGCTCAGGGAAAGGTTCTTCACCCCCCAGAGGTGCTGGCACTGCCCAGGCTCCCCAGGGAGTGGTGCCAGAGCTCCAGGAGGGTTTGGACAGTGCTGCCAGGGATGCCCAGGATGGGAGTGTTGGTGATCCTGGGGGCCCTTCCAGCCCAGGATATTCCAGGATTCCACGAGTCCAAGGAACAAATAAGCACCATTAGAAGGAATTATTTGCTAAAAGCCTCTCTACAGGCCCAGCAGCTCCTCAGTCCCACCTGCAGCGCTGCCAGCCCTGCCTCAGTTTCCCGGTTAATTAAGTGGGAAAGGGAAGATGATGCAGACAGGAGCCAGGGGGGTCATTAGCAAAGCTCAGCCAGGAGCAAGCTGAACATCAGACCCAGGGCATGAATTATTTATCCACGTTAACATTTCCAGCACAATGAGGAAAATGAGCTGGAAATAGCTCGGTGGTTCCCGAGCTCTGCCCAGCACCTCCCAGGATCTGATATTTCCTTCCTGGAGCAGTGATTTTCTGGCTGGCTGGGGGATTTTGCAGGACATGACCTGTGCCCTGGGAGAGCACCGTGATTGAATCCTGGGATGAGATTTATTGGAGCTGGAAAAAAAAACAATTTGACAACCCTTTGCAGTCCCCTCCAAAATGACACTGAAATTCTTTTAGTGCAGGGAAGGCTGGATGCAAAATGCAATGAGGAAGTGAAAAAATGTTTGGGAGGTGCTCAGGAATGGTTTGAGCTGCCACACAATCCCCAAGGCAAGTCCAGGTTTGGTCAGATTTGCAGGAAAGCTCCAACATGAGAGGATGAAAATAAAATTTCACATCTCCCCTGCCCTCATTTCTGCCCTTGCAAATGGAGCAGCCTCCAGCTTTCTCTGTCTGTCCCTTCAGTGCAGTCACATCCATTTTTCCATGGATTTGGGAATGTGGTGAGCCCACACAACGAGAGAGGAAAATAACAGCAGATGAGCCCAGAGCCATGAACACAGGGAGCTCCTGTGCCCAGGTCAAGAGCTCCACTTTAATGGAAATGTTTGTTCAGCTACGCTGGTTTGGAGAAACAAATGAAGTGATTTTTATTCTCTTTTTTCCCCCCACAGACGCTTCTTTCCCAGGGAAGAGGTTTAATATGCAGAGCTAGTTGGAATCTGCTTTGCTAGGCTTATTTGTCATAAATTGGAATCAGTGCAAAAATCTGCACTATCAGTTACAGATCGGGGCCTTCAGAGAGAATAATGAAGAGCAAACTCCCAGCTGGGGCTGCAGGGGAGCTGCGAATGAGCTGGAGATGGATGCTCAGAGCAATCCCAGGGTGGGCTCAGCATAGGGGGTGCCGTGCCCGGGCCCGGGCAGGGTTGGCTCTCGGGTTTTGGTTGATAATTGCTGCCCCGAGATGTGCAGGATGTCTCTGCTTCGGCCTGCACAACTGAAGAAAGAATCTGGACTCTTCACTTATTAGTCTTGAGGTTGTTTATTAATTCTTATCTATAAAATTTTCTTTCTGCCCAGCCGAGGTCTGCTCAGCAGGGCAGCCACAGGCACTCGGTGTTGTCCTTTTATACTACAAACTACGTATATCATATTTACACTTAATTCCCAACACCTATCACCTATGTTAGACAGTGCACTTCTACTCTAGACCAATCCCAAAGTGCCAACATCACTGCAGAAAATGGAGGACAAGAAGAAGAAGAAGAGGAAAGGCTGGACACGCCCAAGTTCCTCCATCTTGTCTCCATAACCCCCATACCAAAAATCCTAAAATCTACATTTTCACCCTGTGATCATTTTGTTATTACACTTTTCAAAACTGTGTAATTTTCACATCCTCATACAAAGCTGGTAACTTGCTCCAGGGGTCAAAATCAAATCCGCAGGTGCTCTGGGCTGTGTGCCAGGGTCTCCGAGCCCCCAGTGGGAACCTCGGCAACTCTGGACACCCAGAGGGATGCACTGAGTTCTGACAGTTGGCACCTCCAGGTTCCAGCCAGGAGAGCCCCAGGCTGGAGCAGAGAGCAGCCAGAGCAGCCCCAGCTCCTGCAATGCCTCAGGGAGGGTCCCCATGTAGGGCAGGATGTCACGGTGATATTTCATGAAAAATCCCTTCACCAGGATTTTTCTTCAGAGAAGCCTCAGAAAAGAAATGTAAACAATAATTATCTGATTGCTTGGAATGCGCTCTGGAGGTTGCTCACCAACAGGTGCATCTTTGATTGGTTCCATGTGAATTGTTTTTAATTAATGACCAGTCCCATTCCAGCTGTGTCAGACTCTCTGGTCAGTCACAAGATTTTATTATTCCTTCTTGTTTAGCCTTCTGATGTGTCCTTTCTCTTTCTTTAGTGTAGTTTTAGTATAGCATTTTATATAATATAATATAATATAATATAATATAATATAATATAATATAATATAATATAATATAATATAATATAATATAATATAATATAATATAATATAATATAATATAATATAATATAATATAATATAATATAATATAATATAATATAATATATATAATTTATATTATATTAGCCTTCTGAAACATGGAGCCAAGATTCTCATCTCTCACCTCTTCCTGGGGACCTTCAAACACCACCACAGCAGGGCTGGTGCTGAGGGTGGGGTTTGGGGATGGGCTGTGGGGTGGGGCTGGATACTCTGGGGAGGAGCTCTGGGTTCCCCTCTGGATGTGCTGCCTAATTTCAGTAAATCTGATCCAGTGGTAAAAAGTTCAAAGCTTGGCCAGGGATAGGACCAAGGAATGGCTGGAGATGGGACAGGGCAGGGTCAAGTTGGATGTTGGGATATTGGGAAAGATTCTTCCCCAGAGGTGCTGGCACTGCCCAGGGAATGGTCCCAGAGCTCCAGGAGGGTTTGGACAGCGCTGCCTGGGATGCCCAGGGTGGGAGTGTTGGGGGATCTGGAGTGGGACTGGATGATCCTGGGCGTCCCTTTCCACTCAGGATTTCCAGGGTTGGCAAATCCCAGTGGGGTCCCAGGAGCTCCCCCCACTCTGGGCTGAGCTGGGACAGCCCCTGCCCTCCCCTCCTGCCCTGCTGAGATCACCAGAGCACTCCAACGCAGTTTCACACCTGCACTGAGCTCCCACAGTCCTTTTCCAGCCCAAACCATTCCCTGATCTCCCAGAACTCCTCTGAGCTCCCCTGGCTGCCCCTCAGGGGATTTGCTGGGCCAAGGGATGGGAGCAAAGCAGCAACTGGGCTCTGCTGCCAGAGCTGCCCCAGCTCCAGCTGCTCTAAGAGCATTTGTTCCCTATTCAGTGCCAGTTCCAGGTGTTCTGGGAGCCTTTATTCCCTGTTCCATCCCAGAATCACCAGTTCCAGGTGCTCTGGAGCCTTTATTTCCTGCTTAGTGACAGTTCTGGGTGCTCTGGGAACCTTTATTCCCTGTTTCATGATAGTTCCAGATGCTTTGAGAACCTTTTTTCCCTGTTCCAACCCAGCCCCAGGTGCTCTGGAGCCTTTATTCCCTGTTCCACTCCAGTTCCAGGTGATTTGAGCCTTTATTCCCTGGGAAAACCTCTCCAGGCCCTCCTGGGGCTGCAGGAAAGGACAGGGATTGCCTTTCCAAGGGGAGCTGGAATTGCAGGAGTTGGGCAATAACAGAAACAGCAAATCCAGTGCCAAGGATCTTTTTTTTTTTTTAATTTTATGATCCTTTTATGGTTTAATGGAAAAAAACACTCCAGAAGATGGGTTGGTTTATGCAATGGAGGAAGAAGACAATCCTCATAAATGCAGCCCAGGAAGAGCTTTGGGAATCCCAGGTTCCTCCAGAACCCAGCCCAGGAGCAGCTCTGGAATAAGGCAGTCTCCTGCTGTTTCAGGAAGGGTTTACTCTCTAATCCCAGCCCAGATCTACTTTTTAAAGCTGAGTCTCACCCAAGGCCTGAGGAGTTTTGCAGCTTCCCAGAAACCACTGCCACAGCAATAAAAATTACCTGCTTGTATTGAGAGTTGTATTTTTAGACTGAGATTGAAGTGTTCTGCTCCAGAAGCAGCCACTCCTGCGGGGAGGGAGGGGTTCTCAGCACTAAAGCTGCCGGATAAAATCCAGAGGAAATCCCTGCTCAGGGTGTTTCTCCCCCAAAAACTCCTGTGAAAGGACTGGCCAAACATTTTGTGCTTTGGTTTTTAGGTAAAAATTGAGGGAAGTGGCTGCTTGCCCCCCAAATGCTCTGATTTTCTTCATGGAAGCAAAGCCACCACATTTCTTTTATACATGAACCTCCCATTTCTCTCTCAATTTATTTTTTTTTTAGGCTTTTATTTCCAATATTGGATTTCAGCCAAAAAATATTGGTCCTCAATTACTGAAAATCAATTTATTCTCTTTCTGAGCACTTGGCTTAATCCAGTGCAGCAAAGTCCATTAATGAACTCTCTCCCAGATGAACTCAGAAGCAAAGCTTTGCATTTCATCAGCGCTTAGGGGAAGCTTAGCAACTTAAGCAGGGCCAGCAATATTTTAATTAAGCCTTGCTGAGATTGTCTCCTGCTACAAGAGCCCTGTTTTAATTACATTTGTTAAAATACCCTACAGTGGATTGAGTCCCAGCTCCAAGGGGTTTCTCCATGGCGGGAATGCCAATAAATGCCTGTCAGAACCCAGGACATCCCTCTGGCTGCCCTGGATGGCTCAGCGCCCTGGCAGGGGGCTTAGAGACCTTGGAATGGAGTCACAGACACCTGTGCCTTTGATTTTAGCCCATGGAAACAATTACCAACCTTGTGTGAGGAGTTACAAGCCACAAGGGTTTGAGTAGAATGATAATTAATTTGTCACAGGGTGAAAAAGTAGAATTTTAAGGGATTTAGAATGAGGGTTCAAGAAGCAAGATGGAGGAATCTGGGTGTGTCCTTCTTCTTCTTCTTCTTCTCCTCCTTCTTCTTTCTTCTCCTTCTCCTTCTCCTTCTTTCTCCTCCTCCTTCTTTCTCCTCCTCCTCCTCCTCCTCCTCCTCCTTCTTCTTTCTCCTCCTCCTTCTTTCTCCTCCTCCTCCTCCTCCTCCTCCTCCTCCTCCTCCTCCTCCTCCTCCTCCTCCTCCTCCTCCTCCTTCTTCTTCTTCTTCTTCTTCTTCTTCTTCTTCTTCTTCTTCTTCTTCTTCTTCTTCTTCTCCTCGTCCTCCATCTTCTGCTGTGCTGGTGGCACTTTTGGATTGGTTTAGAGTAGAGACAGACTGTCTAACACAGGTGATATGTATTGGAAAATTATTGTAAATAAAGTACAGGTAGTTTTTAGTATAAAAGGATAACACCACCCCAAGGGCAGTCAGTGTGCCATGAACCAACGTGCTGGATGGATCTCAGCAGGTCAGAGAAAGAATGTTATAGATAACAGAGAATAAACAACCTTGAGAACCAGAGCTGAGGAATCTTGACTTCTTCTTTTGTCTTGGGGCTGGGAAAAAAGACTCTTTAATACCTCTGAAGCCATTCCAGCAACACCAAACCTGAGAAATGCCGGAGTTTCCCTTGGCACTGCAGCCCAGGTGAGGCCAAACTGGGAGGGAGCCCTTGGGGCAGCTTTAATTCACCCTCAAACTGGGGCTGAGGCACTCCTGGGCTGCCCAGCAGGGAATTCCCCTTCCCTTCCCACCAGGAACAGCCCCCAGTGCCAGGATCCCTGCCCTGGGATGTGCCAGCAGAGATCCCACCCGTGTGGGACAGCATCCCCCTCACCAGGGCACAGCTCAGCTCTGGCTGGGGCACTGCAGCACCTTTGGGCCAGGAGACACCTGGGGGACGAGTCCAGAGTAGGGAGAAAATACGGGAATTGTGTCCAGAGTGGGGAAAAACATGGGGAGTGTGTCCAGAGTGGGGAGAAATGTGGGGGAGGAGTCCAGAGTGGAGGAAATGTGGGGATTGTGCCGAAAATGGAGGAAAATGTGGGGAATGTGTCCAAAGCAGGGAAAAACGAGGAGGATGAGTCCAGAGGGGGGAAAAATATGGGAATTGTGTCCAAAGTGGGGGAAAATGGTGGGGATTGTTTCCAAAGTGGGGGAAAATGTGGGGGATGATTCCAGAGTGGGGGAAAATGTGGAGAATGTATCCAAAGTGTGGGGAAATATGAGGATTGTGTCCAGAGTGGGGGGAAAGATGGGGAATGTGTCCAAAGGGGGGGAAAATGTGGAGAATGAATCCAGAGTGGGGAAAAACATGGGTAGTGTGTCCAGAGTGGGGGGAAATATGGGAATTGTGCCCAAAGTGGGGGGAAACCCGGGGCATGAGTCCAGAGTTGGGCGGAAATGTGTGGAATGAGTCCAAAATGGGGGAAAATGTGGGGATTGTGTCCAAAATGGGGGAAAATGTGGGGAACGAGTCCAGAGTGGAGGAAAATGTGGATAATTTCCAAAGTAGGGGAAAACATGGGGACTGTGTCCAAAGTAGGGGAATGTGTCTAAACTCCTCCCCACACAACCAAAGTTCCTTAAGCAGTCTCAAGGTGGGCAGCAGCTCTGTCAGGCTCTGTCTGCACACACAGGACTGCCCCATGGTACCAAAAGAAGCTGGAGCAGTCAGATTTGGGTGTTTTAATGCACTGCTGAAGCTGTTTCAGAGGAATCTGTGGCCTCTGTTTGTAGAAGGAGGTGGGTGCACTGCTGGGAGGGGAGATGGGGCTCACAGAGCCCCTCAGAGCAGGATCTGTGCCCAAAGGGGTTGGAAATCTGAACCTCTGACCCTGTGTCAGGGCCAGGAATTTCCTCTAAGCAAAGGAAATCTTGTGAGGGACATAAGAGTAGGGAAAATGTTGCCTGATTAGTTCCAAAATCAATGGCCCAGGGAAGCCCATGGAACAGGCAGCTCTCTCATCAGAAACCAGCACAATTTAATTAACTCTGAATACTTGGAATGGGGAACACTGAGCCCAGTGATGGATGGGCTGAAGCCTCCAGGGAGCCTTGGATTGGAAGTTCTGTCTGATTCCCTGGGTGCTCCAGCAAAAATCTGTGGCTGCATTTCTCTTCACAGAGCAAAGCAAGGCACAACTTCCCAAGGATTTTCTGGGATTCACATTCTCTGAACCTCAGAGAAAGAAAAAACAGTTCTTATCTCATGTACTGCTCCTGTGCTTTGGAACAAGTGGAATGCATGGTGGAAGATGGTTTACCTGAAGGGAATTGGTGGCTGGATTCTGGTGTGAGTGTTTGGATTCACTGACCCAGTGGATCCAGGTGTGTGTGGGGACTGTGGGTTGGGAGTTCAGTGGAGTTGGGTGCTTGTGCAGATTCAGTTTAGATGTAATGTAATTTAGAATAGAATAATGTAGTGTAATAAAGTAATCAATTAGCCTTCTGATAAGATGGCCTCATCACTCTCTCCCCTTATCAGGGGTTGCCCTGTTTTACTATAAAAATTAAGGAAGGGATCCTTTCCAAAGCCTCAGGGCTGGAGGCTCTCAGGCTCAAGGTTTTCCCTTCACAAGTTAGTTGGTCCCTGGTCCTCCCAGGAATGTGAATATTTTCTGAGTTTTGAGCCTTCCCTAAATCTATCCAGCCCTCCCTAAATCTACCCAGCCTTCCCTCAATCCATCCAGCCTTCCCTAAATCCATCCAGCATTCCCTAAATGCATCCAGGCTCCCCCAAATGCACCCAGCCCTCCCTAAATCCACCCAGCCCTCCCTAAATCCATCTAGGCTTCCCCAAATGCACCCAGCCCTCCCTAAATCCCCCAGCATTCCCTAAACCCATCCAGCCCTCCTTAAACCCAGCCAGCTTTCCCTAAACCCACCCAGCCTCCCCTAAACCCATCAACCCCTCCCTAAATCTATCCAGCCTTCCCTAAACCCACCCAGCCTTCCCTAAATGCGCCCTAAATGTCCCAGCCGAGGGCACAGGGACACTGGGCTGAGCTGGGCTCCCACTGCAGTGTAAGAGAGAGGAAGGGCTTGGACAAATCCCACTGAAGACCTGGGAAGTCACATGGAATATCTGTAAAGTCAAATTGAATATTTGCAAACTCATATTGTGTAGTTTAAGTTCATATTCAATATTTTTGAATCCACATTGAGTATTTGTGAAGTCACATTGAATATTTGTTAGCTGTGACTGCAAACAGCTTCCCAGGACCCAGGGGAGGCAGTAACTTTGCCCAGCCAGGGAATGATAGAGTGGGAAAATCCACCAGGTGTCAGAGGATGTTTATCTGAACTTCCTGGAGATTCCACACTGAAATGTGAGAAGTGTCAAATTACATCAGGCCTGAGATCCATCTTAGACCTGTACTGCAGCTCAGAGAGGCCCCAGTTCAGTTTACCATCCAGTCCAAGTGAGAAATGTCCTGTTTTCCATCAGCCCTGGCAGCTGTGGGGAGCTGGCCCTGCCCATGGCAGAGATGGTTGTTCCAGCCCAAACCTTTCCATGATTATCTGGGATTATTCTGACTTCTGCTCTCTTGCTGGCCATTAACCATTGAATGCAGGTTTTCTTCACTGTTTGGGTACAGCTCAGTGGCCTGACACACCTTCCCCAGGCCCTGATCCATCCCAAGCCCATTCCCCACGCCCTGACCCATCCCAATCCCATTCCCCAGGCCCTGCTCCATCCCAAGCCCATTCCCCAGGCCCTGACCCATCCCAATCCCATTCTCTCTTAGTTTGGGTACAGCTCAGTGGCCCAACACACCTTCCCCAGGCCCTGCTCCATTCCAATCCCATTCCCCAGGCCCTGCTCCATCCCAAGCCCATTCCACAGGCCCTGACCCATCCCAATCCCATTCCCCAGTCACTGATCCATCCCAATCCCGTTCCCTGTTCCCCAGGACGTGGGCAGGGGACAGGACACACATGTGGATTTGTGGGATGGTTCAGCCACTGATTTTGGGATCCTTTCCTCCTTGCAGGCACTGAAGCCACAGCAGCATTGGCTAAAAGTCCTTTCCTGGTGAGGGAGAGCAGATCCTCCCTGGCTTATAACTCTGCCATTGATATGAAGAGATGCAGGAGTGCATCCAGTATTTGTTTTAGGGTTGTTGGGACTTTGGGGCTTGTCCTTTTGGACAGAACCACAATTTTCCTTCCTGCAAGCTAAGCAAGAGTTCCCTGAGCTGAGCGTGGATCTGGAGAGAAGGGAACAACTTGGAAATGAAAGATGCTGGGAATTAAACGTGATTGAAAGTCGCTGTCACATTAAAATGCAATTTAAGGTCTGGTATCTCCGTTCTGCAGGACTTGGACACAGAGTGCAGGCACCACTGAGAGGGAAAGCTCACCCCGATCCCAGGCACATAAAGCACTGCCTCTGCCTGGGAAGGGCTTCCAGGACCCAACAATAAATAAGAATAATGGAGCCTTAAACACGTCCCTAAGCAGGGCTGAGAAATGCCTCCATAAACTGCAGAGCTCCCTGGGGGAGCAGGGCAGGTTTCTGTGGTTTGTTTGGGAAAAACAAAGGCAGATCCGTGTCAGGGTGGCCAGGCCGGTGGGAAGTGCCACCTCCTCAGCTGGACCCGAACCCAGCTCAGGGGGAGGGGACAGCGCCAGCCTCGGCTTTGCCTCATTTCCATGGCAACGCGGGGAGCATCTGCGAGCAGACAGCTCGGCAAGAGGAGCCAAACTCCAGCTCTGCCTTGGGCTCCATCCCTGCTCCATCCACCCCTGTCCCGGGGCAGGTTCAGCTGCCAAGGGGAACTGGCTGTCCCTGCTGCCTCACCCTGTAGTCCCTGAGAGTTTCCATCCCATTGCAGAGGGGCTTCCATGGATCTTCCCTCCTGCCCAGCCTCCTCCACGCTCCACACGAGCCCAGAGCTGCTTTGCATTCCAGACAGGCTCGTGCTGCAGGAGCCAAGCTCAAAAAATTCATCCAGCACAGTTTGGGAATGCTCTGGGTTAATTCTGACTGGGTTAAGCCTGACTTGCCTGTCACTGACAGGGACCATGGGTGTCACCTCATGCAGGAAGAAAGGGACAACGAGGCCATGTATGCCTGCAAAAAAAGATAATTATTTACACATGGCTGGGGTTTATTCTGCCAGATCCCATTAAAGAGTTTCTGAGCTCTTGCTGAGGGCTGGGGAGCATCCCCTGGATCTGGTGTGTGCTGGGATCTCCCTGAGAGCTGCTGGAGTTTGGGAAGCTCAGGTTGACTCTGTCACATGAGGGGTGCAAGGGGCTGGTGCCAGAGGGAGGATGATGAAGGAGCTGGGATGGGAACAACCCTTGGAGTATGGAGGAGGAACCAGAGAAGATTTACCGCCAAATGTTCTCCTGCCCATTGCCCCCAGAAAATGTGGCCTATGCCTGGCTGGATTCCACAGCCATCCCAAAATATTCCCTGAAATTCACCCCACCTCTCCTTCCTCCTCTTCTGTCACTTCTGTGGGGTGACTTCATTGTGACCTTCCAGGGCCCAAAGGGGGTCCAGGAGAGCTGGAGAGGGACTGGGGACAAGGGATGGAGGGACAGGGAATGGCTCCCACTGCCAGAGGGCAGAGATGGATGGGATATTGGGAATTGTTCCCTGGGAGGGTGGGCAGGCCCTGGCACAGGGTGCCCAGAGCAGCTGGGGCTGCCCCTGGATCCCTGGCAGTGTCCAAGGCCAGGCTGGACATTGGGGCTGGAGCAGCCTGGGATAGTGGAAGGTGTCCCTGCCATGGCAGGGGTGAAACTGGATGGGCTTTGGGATCCCTTCCCACCCCAAACCATTCTGCAATTCCTCATGATCCCTGCTGAGCCTTCAAGCCCTGTCCCTGCAAATTCCCAGTTGTTCAAAGCCCTGCTGGGTTCCCTCACTCCTGGTTTCCATCCCAGGATTTCCCAGACTCCTCATCCTCACAGAACTGTGCTGAGCCTCTGGGACCACCAGGGGGGCGCTGCCCTTCCTGGGAACCTGCAGGAATAAAATACTCCAACCTCAAAGTCTTTATCCAGGACAATTTCCTGTGCGTTGTGCACCTGGGGCTGTGAGGGGAAGGGATTTGTCTGAGGCTGAATCAGTGGGGTGTGGGATTTGCTGGGTCCCCAGGACGAAGGAGGAATTGAGAATCTGACTCCATGTTCTTAGAAGGCTGATTATATTATATTATATTATATTATATTATATTATATTATATTATATTATATTATATTATATTATATTATATTATATTATATTATATTATATTAACAATACTAAAGAATAGAGAAAGGATACTTATAGAAGGCTTAACAAGATACTAATTAAAAACTCCTGACTCTCTCCTCAGAGTCTGACACAGCCTGACTGTGATTGGTCATTAAGTAAAAACAATTCACATGTTGGATAAAGAATCTCCAACCACATTCCAAAGAAGCAAACACAGGAGAAGGAAATAAGACAATATTGTTTTCCTTTTTCTCTGAGGCTCCTCAGCTTCCCAGGAGACGAAATCCTGGCAAAGGGATTTTTCAGAAAATGTGATGGTGACACCTGAAGGTCAGGAGTGATCCAGAAATGGTTTTCTCTCAGTAGAGTGAGGTGGCTGTGAAGCAAAGCCCTCCCTGCAGCCTCCCTGCCACTCCTGTGCCCCTGGTGAAGGACTCTCCTTGTCTCTCAGTGCTCCCAGGCTGCTGCAGGCTGAAAGAGGCCTGAGGACAAGGGACCCCAGGCTGAGGATTTGCTCACAAATTCTGTCCCATCTCTTTATGTTCATCTCTCCAGTGTTCTCAGAGTGGAACTGAGCCCCTGGTGGGTGTGATGTTGTTTCCCTCCATGGAGGTGATGTTATTTTCCCCGTGGTGGTGACGCTCCCTCTCCTTGGCTTACAGAACCACAGAATCCACAGGCTGGAGCATCAGAGAATTCCAGACTGGAATACGTAACATTCATATTCAGTTATGACATTTATAACTGAATGTTATAAAGGACATTGAAGCCCCTCCAGTGCCCCCCCCTGCCAAGGGCAGGGAGTCCTCCCCCTGTCCCAGGCTGCTCCAAGTCCTGTCCAGTCTCTGTTTAGACAAAGTCCACCCTGGGGAGAGAAAGGACTAGATACTGAGCAAGGGAGAGCAGGGATTTTGATCTGAGCCATGATTTTCTCTCTTTAAGTAATTTCTCCATTAAAGGCCCATGTTTCTTTCCAATTTGCCTGTTTTTAATGTTCATTTTTTAGCTGAAACAGGCACCACACGGGTGTTGGGCAGGCACTAACCCCGAGGGCATTCCCTCTCAGAGGCTCACAGCCAGGATTCCCCTGAGGCAGGGCTGCTCACATCCCCAGGGTCCCCAGCCCATGCCTCAGACTCACAAACTGTTCGGAACCTTTCTCTGGTTGCCCTTCCTCCCCCTCAGCCCTGGGCATGCACAGGCAGAGGAATGGGAGCTCCCAAGTCCTGCTCTGCCCCATTCCTGGGTGAGCATGAATGGGAAGGGTTGGGAATAAAACCATTCCCTGAGGTTTTATAGGATTCATTTATTTTGTACTTGAACCCTGAGCCTTGAAGAACCCCTTGAAGACCCCTCAGTGTTCAGGGGTACCTCAGGGACACAACATCAACCCCAAAGCTGTTCCCCCTCCCCAGCCAGTGTCCAGAGGGGCTGAATCCCTTCTCCAGAGTCTCCCTGCCTGCCTGGGGCTGCAGGGAGGATTTCTTTTGGATCAGAGCCAGCCCAGCCACTTGGAGCTCCTGTAATTAGTCAAAATGTGAGAGTGAATAATTTTCTGACAGAATATGTGGGCAGACAGGAGCTTTAAGGCTTCATTAGCCCCAGCAGTGGCAGGGTCAGTCCCCTGGGCTGGGTGGCCTGAGCTGTGCTGGAGAGCAGCTTCTGTCCTGGATGATGAACGAGCAGGGGCTGATCTGCCAGGCTGGGAACACACGACAGTGTCACCCCAGCCGAGGGACACCGCGGGGCTGCTCCCTGCTGCAGGAGCTTGTTGTAGTGTGTTTTTATACTTTGTAATACTTTGAAGTAGTTTTATTTTGTATCCCCTTATTTTCCCAAATTATTTATCCCAGACTGTACCCCCTCCCTTTACCTGTGTAATCCCTCTCTCTGGATGAGATCACCCCCAAACCCCCACCCTGGCTCTCTGGCAATCACTCAGCATCCCATCCCCTCCATCTAGAACTTTCAGTCCAGGTCATCGAGTGAGCAGCCAGAGGCCAGGCCTCAGCCCCCCAAGCCTTACAAAGAGTGTGTTAAAGCTCTACACTACAAAAATACAAGAACTTTATGACTCCCTCCCCATTAACAGGCTAACCTATATTTAAATAGCAGAATTAATACTGTCCTAAATGTCCATTCCCCAGTACCCATCCCTCAGGGTCACTTATTGGTCAGTAAATGTTCTCTACTCTGGGTTTCCACCTCCCTTTAAATGTAACCGTGGCACATCTTCCAGGGCTCTTAGCAGGAGCACCCTGAGGTGTAGGGGCTCCTTTGGGACTCCTAGAAAGAAACCTGTGATTAACCCCTGTAGGAGCATCGGGGGCTTGGACAGTCAGGACGGACAGAGACAAGAGATCTCTGCAGCCAGGCTGTGGAACTTGGGGTTTATTGCAAAGGGCCTGGGTGCAGGGCCCTGCTGGGAGCTGCCAGCCACAGCTCAGAGCAGGCTGAGAGAAGAGAGGGGGAGAGAGGATGAGAGGGTGAGAGAGCAAAAGCATCAGAGAGCAAAAGCATGAGAGTAAAAGCCTCTCAGCTTCTCAGGAGAAAAAATCCTAGCAAAGGATTTTTCATAAAATATGTCCCTGACAGTGCAGAAACAGTGGGTGATGACAGTGAAAGTCTCCAGGCTAGAACAGACCTGGCCAGCCCCTCTCACACATGTCCTGGCTGAACTGTCACTGCCTGTCACATCACAGGTGCCTCTGAGGCCAGGATCCTACTGCTGTCCTGGGCAGCCCCAGCATTTACCCCAGAACACCTCTCCTTCCCTTGTCCTTGTTAGCAAGCAGCTTCCCTGGGCTGCCTGCAGATCCCATCAGGCTGCTGCCCTGGCATCCTCTGGCATCCTCTTGGGATGAGGTTCTCTCACCTGTGGCCGCTTCTTTGGTCTCTCCCTCTTTCTCTTCAGCAAAATCTGGTTTGTTGTGGGGAGGAGAGGGGGCTCAGAACAACATGGGGATAAACAGGGGGCTTTATAAAAGTTGTGTGAAGCTCATGCTGTGGGCAACTGTGACAGTGTTCACAGGGGTCTGAGGATGAGGGAAGAGATGAGGATCTGACTCCATGTTTCAGAAGGCTTGATTTATTATTTTATTATATGTTGCGGTGTGTTGCAATGTCCTGTTTTAAACTTCCGGTCCCTTCCCAGGTGTGCCTATACCTTCTCCCTTCCCCCTCGCCCCTCGCTGAGTGTGCCCTGTCAATCAGGCTAACATACCAGCAAGGCGTCGTGTGATTGGTCCCTCAGGCCTGGGGGACATTGGCCCGTATAGGTGTCCCTAGTCCCTTGAGACCCTGCCCCTTCACCTGGTTGGTGGCTCATCTGTCCCCTCCCCTTCCCCTGCCCTGAGCTTAAAAGGTTAATGAGACCATGCGGCCTCCATTCTGTTGGCAGCAGTTGCCCCAGTTCAGACCTCTGTACCCATGGAATAAACATCTGGCAACCCTCCAGCAGAATCCTCTCCTTCATCTCTTCACCATCGCCAGAAGCTCTCTCTCCTGAGGTAAACAGAGTTCCTGACAAGCCTGGACTTGCGCCTGTGCCCCGCTGCACTCTCCAGCAGCCAAGGTATCTCTGGGGTAAAACACCACAGTGCTGCCTTTGGCCCAGCAGCGAGGGTCAGAACTGGCCCAGGCACCATCTAACTGGTTATATTGGGATCATATTCCAATAATTATATATATTATATTAAAACTATACTAAAAGAATAGAAGAAAGGATTCCATCAGAAGGCTGGCTAAGAATAGAAAAGGAATGATAACAAAGGTCTGTGGCTTGGCCAGAGTCTGAGCCAGCTGACTGTGATTGGCCATTAATTACAAACAACCACATGAGACCAATCACAGATGCACCTGTTGCATTCCACAGCAGCAGATAACCATTGTTAACATTTTGTTCCTGAGCCCTTTCAGCTTCTCAGGAGGAAAAATCCTAAGGAAAGGATTTTCCATAAAACATGCCTGTGACAGGGAACCTTGTGCTGGTATCATTGTGTGTTTTGATGTTTTATCAGGCTCTGTTTTGTATATGCTGAAGTCATTGGAAATGTGGCATAGTTTATATTGAAGTTGCAAGCACTCATGTGCTTTTCTGGGTGTCCTGGATAAGAGGGGAAGGAGGCTTTTTGCTCTGTGCTGGGCCTGAGTGCTGGGGGCTGCATGAAGAAAGTGACCAACACTGCTTCATTTAAATTAAAGAGAAATTCCCTAATTTAGGCTGATCACAGAATTATGGAAGGGTTGAGGATCTTAAAGGCTGGGGGCAGGGACACCTCCTCTACCAGGCTGCTACAAGCCTCATCCAGCCTGGCCTTGGGCACTTCCAGGGACCCGGGGGCAGCCACAGCTGCTCTGGGCAATCTGTTAACAGAGGATTAACCCTTAAAAGCAATAGCCCGTTGCATATTCATACACCTCATAGATGATGCATAAATTCCATTCAAACACAGGATTCTGTCTGGGCAGTGTCAGCTTCTTCCTCTTAATCCTGACTCCATCTTCAGGGCTGAGTGACGCAGGAAGAAGTTCATTTCTTCTGATAATGGAGCAATAAATTCTCTTTCTCTGAAAGATTTAAGTGTCCTGTGGCTGCCATTTGGTGCAAGTCCTTTCTTTAAAAAAAACTATCTTACAAAGCATAGTTTTTATTTTAACACTATGTAATAACCTAAAACTATATTTAACACACTACTTGAGAAAATTAATCCAGCATAACTTTCTAACACAAGACATATAATATTCATTTTAATATGTGTAAAAAGCCAATCATAAAATACACATTTTTCACATTCCTCTATACTATATTATTAAGAAACTTGTAACCCCTTCCAGCCTGTCTGATACTGCTTTGACCTCTTTGGTCAACCAACCAAAACACCACCACCCTTTGGTAAACCAATCTCCATAACACATTCCACATTTGCCTAGCAACAGGTGCAGCAAGTGGAGATAAGAATTGTTTTAATTTCTCTGAGCTTTCTCACAGCTCCTCACAGCCTTCCCCAGGGAAAATGCCAGGGAATGCCTGTGTCTGCTCTCTGTGGAGAGAGCTGCTGCCACACCTTGGGGGTGATAGCCAGGGTTCAGAGTGAGAGGAATAGCAGATTTGTCTTTACAAACAAGCTCTGGGTCTGCTGGTAGATGAAACCAGCCCTAGGAGATAAAAGAAACAATGGGAAGGATTCCACTGATTGATGAATGGAAAAAGAGATTTTCTTTTACAAATAAACTTTAGGTTTGCTGATAAATGAAATTGGACATTGAAAGGTGAAAGAAACAATGGAGAAGAAAAACTCCTATATTCTGTAAGAATTAAAAATTAAAAGGGAGGGTTATACATTGGAGAGAAATCTTTGGGAAATCTCTGGTATCAGGTGTATCAGGAAGTCTGAACCTCTCAAGTGCCTCAGCCAATTGGGAAAGAGAGAAGGGAAATGTGGGAAATTGGGATAAAAAGGAGGCTGCATCCTCCAAAAATCTGAGAAATCCTAGGGGAATGCCCCATGGCCTCTCCCTTTATTCAAATAAAGCCAAAAAGTACTGCTCTGTCTCTTTTTTGGACATAAACCTCTGGTGTTTGTGGATTAATTTTCCTAACACGAGGGACAGCGAGCTGGCGCTATCTGGGCACAAGCTCTGGCTGGAGCAGTGCTGCTCTGCTTCTCTGGGTGCTTCCAGAGGAAAAGGGAAAATCAGAGACTGCACTGGGGGCAGAGCTCGAGGTTCCAGGTGCTGCTCTGAGGTGCAGAACTGGGGGGGATTTTCCATGTTTAGGAACAGAGTCACAGTGTCCCCTCAGCTTGTGCCGATCCTCAGCTCACACAGCCTGGGGAGAACAGGATCAGCATTGGAATCCCTTCCTTTGGCTTGGCCAACCAAACTGCATCCCAAATGGCCCCACATCCATCCCAAATGGCCCCAAATCCCATAAGTGTGGTAGGTAAAACTCCTCCAGCCCCTCCCTGCTGCCTGTGCAGCCCTCAGGATCTGAAAAGCTGCCCCCTCACGTTGCACAAAGTTTATGTAAAAAGAGAAGAGAGGATTTTTTCCCCTTTTGCCTCCAGAAATCACAAAATTATTGTGGAGTCACAACATCCCAGACTGGTCTGGGCTAGGAGGGACCTCAAAGGCCATCCAGTGCCATGGGCAGGGGCACCTCCTGGTATGCCAGGTGTGATGGTGTTCACAGGGGTTCTTGACTGGGGAAGAGACGAGGATCTGACTCCATGTTTCAGCAGGCTTGATTTATTTTTTTATGATATATATTATATTAAAACTACACTAAAATAATAGAAGAAAGGATTTCATCAGAAGGCTGGCTAAGAATAGGAAAAGAAAGAATGATAACAAAGGTTTGTGGCTCAGACTCTTTGTCCAAGCCAGCTGACTGTGATTGGCCATTAATTAGAAACAACCACATGAGATCAATCAGATGTACCTGTTGCATTCCACAGCAGCAGATAATAATTTACATGATTACATATAATGTTTACATTTCGTTTCTGAGGCCTCTCAGCTTCTCAGGAGGAAAAAGTCCTAAGGAAAGGATTTTTCAGAAAATATCATGGCTACAGAGAAGCCTCAGAGAAAAAGGAAAACAATATTATCTCATTTGCTTCTCTTGTGTTCTGCTGCTTTGGAATGTGTTTGGAGATTGCTTATCCAACTGGTGATTGTTTCATTGGTTTAATGTGAATTGTTTTTACGTAATGACCAATCTCAATCAGGCTGTGTTGGCACTCTGGAAAGAGTCAAAAGTTTTCATTACTATCTTTTAGCCTTCTGTCAGCATCCTTTCTCTACTCTTTAGTATAGCTTTAGTATAGAATTCTTTATTATAATATGGACCATAAAATAATAAATTAGCCTTATAAGAACACAGAGTCAGATTCATCATTTCCTTCCTTCAATGGGGGTCCCAGAAAATTCCACAATCTGCTGCCCTGGGTCAGGGTTGCTCCCATGGGCAGCAGAAAAAGGATTTCTGTGTCTGTGGGCAGGGCTGGGCTGGGATCTCACTGGGATCCCAAGGAATGAGGCACAGCAGCACTGTTCCCTGCTTGGGGAGGAAAGGAGGATATGGGAATGGACATCAGGGATAAATCCTTCCCTGGCACAGGGTGCCCAGAGCAGCTGGGGCTGCCCCTGGATCCCTGGCAGTGCCCAAGGCCAGGCTGGATGGGGCTGGAGCAGCCTGGGATAGTGGGAGGTGTTGGTGGCACTGGGTGGGCTTTGAGGTCCTATTGCAATCGGACACAAAATGAGCAACTCACATGCTGAAACCGCCAAGGTAAAAAAAAGAAGGTTTATTTCTCAACCTTGATATTTACAGAATTGCAAAGGTGACCATGGACTGGAGGATGAAATTGCCGCCTCTCCAACCACACTGGTCAAACCAACAGTCCATCAAATTTCTCCTCCTACAGAAAGAAATGCAAAACCAATCATTATTTACATAAAAGTGTGTGAGCAACTCCATTACAAAAATGTAAATGTCAGAAGGCTTAGAAGAACTTTAGAAGAAGAGGGTGACAAGGTCACTCCCAACCCAAACCATTCTGGAATTCCCTGAAGGTGTGGGGTAGGACATCCCTACCAAGGGTTACCCCACCACCCTGAGCAGGAAATAAATTGGAATAAATCTCTATCCCAAGGGAGCAGCTGCTCCTCATGGAAAGAGAAGCTCTGTAAAGACTCTGCCTACAGGACAAAGTTACTTTGGAAAATAAGGACAATTCAATTGAAATGTAACTATTCACCACTAATTTTCTGACCTTCTCTTGTTAAAGAAATGTTCGAGACATCACAATGAGAAGTAGAAATGGCGCCACAAGAGATGGATGAGGAATTCTAGGGGAAATAAACGATCAGTAAACAGCTGAAGAGCACCTCGGTGCTCACATGGCCTGGTTAGCAGGTCTGAGTAATGAGGAAACTTGTAAAAATTAAACTGTGGGTTGTTTGTGCCACAATGATTAAAAAAAGAAGAGTCAAACAGTTGGTGAATTTATATGCAATGAATAAATGAATCATTTCTATTTTCTCCAGAGGAATCAAAGCAAACAAGAGAAGGGCTCTGTATCTGTGCACACAGCATTGTTTTCAAACCTCAGCTGTTACAAAGCAGAAAATATTTGCAACGGGGAGAACAATTTGAGAAATTAAATCACTGTGGGAGGGGGAGTTTGCAGTTCTGCCGCTCTCCTGGTATCAGCAAAGCCCATCAGGATTTTGTCTTGGTGTGGGGAGCAGAAGGAAATGAGAATGTCAGGGGAGGACAGCACCTGGAGGAGGAATTATTGCTTCATTGTCTCCTGCAATGCCTCTAATGGATCCTCTGGGAATGGGAGCTACAAAATCAGCCTGCAGCACGGGGATGGGGTTATTACCTCCGTGTCCAATTAAATGTTGGGTGATTTGTTAGGGGCCATGGTCCTGCCTTGTCCAGGGCATCCCGTGAGGCTGTGGCTGCTGTGAGGCTGTGGGGGGCTCAGGGACATTCCTGTGGGAGCTCAGGGACATTCCTGGGGGCTCAGGGACATTCCAGCCTGGGAGACTCAGGGACATTCCTGGGGGACTCAGGAATATTCCAGCCGGGGGGGGGCTCAGCTCAGGAACAGGAATTTTGGAGGAGATGCCAGGTTTGTGCCTTTGGTTCCTTCCAGAGTGGGGGACCTTGGCATAGTGGGAGTGTTCAGCCCTGAGACCCTGCCCTGACCCCTTCCCCACCTCCTGGGATCAGTGTTCAGCTCCCAGTTAAAACCAGTTCTAGACTGGAGCCCAGCCTGGGCTCCCCACACTGCTCCTGGGCAGGTGGAGCCTTTTGGAAATTGCTCTTGGATCACCCACAGGGCATCAGCCTCAATCCCAGCACAAGGAACATCCTCCAGCACAGGGTTTGGGATAAAGCAGACCCATCCTGTGGCCTCTGTGATGCTCTTGGACAAACCCTGAGGCACAGGGTGATCCCAGAGCCCACAAGCTGATCCCAGAGCCCAGGGGCTGATCCCAGAGTCCACGGGCTGATCCATATCCCTGAGCTGGCACAAAGCTGGCTGAAGGCATGTGAGCATCCCTTGTTCCCTCCTTGGACAGTGTTTGCATGAAAACCCCTCCACAACTGTTCAGTGCTGTGGACAGACTGCTCCTAGCTCCTTCCCAGTGCCCCAGGCAGCACAGGGGCTGTGGAGATGTTCCTATTTTCTCCTCACACTGCCTGGCTGCCTTGTCCAGCTTGGCAAACCCTTCCTTTGCCTGCTCCGTTTGCTGTGAAGCAGGAACAGATTGTGATGGCAGCAGACAGCAGAGCTGACAGCTCTCAGCTCCCCCAGCTGCCTCAGCTCCTTCAGCTCCCCCAGCTCCCCCAGCTCCCTCATCTCCCTCATCTCCTTCATCTCCTTCTCCTCTCTCATCTCCCTCATCTCCATCTCCCTCATCTCCCTCTCCTCTCTCAGCCCCCCGCAGCTTCTTCAGCTCCCTCATCTCCTTCAGCTCTTTCATCTTCCTCATCTCCTTCATCTCCCTCATCTCCTTCATCTCCCTCTCCTCTCTCAGCTCCCCCAGATCCTTCAGCTTCCTCATCTCCTTCATCTCCCTCATCTCCTTCATCTCCCTCTCCTCTCTCAGCTCCCCCAGATCCTTCAGCTTCCTCAGCTCCTTCATCTCCATCTCCCTCATCTCCTCTCATCTCCCTCATCTCCCTCCCCTCTCTCAGCTCTCTCAGCCTTGTTTATGAATTAAGCTAATTTTTCCAGCCCCCAAAGTGCCCTCCTAGGAACCCTTTGGAGCTGCTCAGCTCCCTCACAGCACCACCCAAATCCTTCACGCCCACACATGGAGCTCCCAGTTCCTTCTTTTCCACAGAACCCCAGAATGCTTTGGCTTGGAAGGGACCTTGATGATGATTTGGTGATTCCAGCCCTGCCATGGCAGGGACACCTCCCACTGTCCCAGCCCCAATGCCCAGCCTGGCCTTGGGCACTGCCAGGGCTCCAGGAGCAGCCCCAGCTGCTCTGGAATCTGCTGCACTCCCTGCACCCCTCCCTGTAGCAAACCCCGAGGGCTCTGGCTCTCCATGGCACAGGAATTCTCATCCCTTCTTGGGCTGCTTTGCCATTCCCCACAGTCCCATCCCTCCCTGGCAGGGGCAGCAGAAGGGGCTGGATGGGATGAGGAGAGGCAGGAGGAGCCAGGAATGTTCCAGAGCCCCAGCACAGGAGGAGATGCTCCAGGCATGCAAAAATGAAGCCTAATTAAAATGAATGAGAATTATTTTTATCTCCTTAAACAATTGTACGATCACATTTTAATTAAAATAATGTTAAAACATTTCTCTCTCTTTTTTTGGATTTTGCTAATGTAGATGCTCATGGCCTTATCACAAATAGACAAAGAGCCTGGAAGGACTTTTCCTTTTCCTAAGAGGCTTTTAGTGGCAGTAAATTAAGATCTATGGATATGTGTGAGGAGAATGGGCATGAAAATATCCCCATTCTTTAACGGAGTTAAAGTCCGTGTCTGGCTGAGGTTTTATTTTCTCCTTCCCATCCTTTAACTGGATTTTGATGTTGTGAAGTTGTTCCTGCACACGGAGCTCTTGGCTGAGAGAGAACTGATGCTCTGGGGCAGCACTGGGAGGCTCCTTGCACCAGTTCCAGCTCCTTTTAGGGAGGTTCTGAGGCCCTCTGGGGACCAAATCCTGCCGGGATTCCTCCTCTGTTCCTCAGGAAGGTGCAGGTCCCTGTGGAAGGTCTGGAGCTGGGCTGGAAGGAGAGGTCTGGGGAGGATGAGTGGAGTGGGGAGAAAGGGGAAACTTGGGGAAATAAGAGTGGAGGAGAACAGATTTCAGTGGGTAAAAGCTCCTGTCTGTTAAAACTGAGGAGAATCATGGAATCATTAAGGCTGGAAAAACCTCCAAGTTCATCAAGTCCAGCTGTGAATCCCACCATTCCCACTAAACCCCATCCTGAAACGACACATCTGCTGAGCTTTGGACTCTTCCAGGGCTTGGGGACTCCTCCACTGCCCTGGGCAGCCTGGCCAGGCTTTAACCACTGTCCCAGTGAAGAAACTTTCCCAAAATCCACCCTGAATTCTGACCCCAGGGGATTCCCTTGTTACCTGTCCATGGGCTCCAGGGTTGGGAGCTTTGCCTGGTGAGATCCCACCTGAACAAACCCATCTGAAATTCCCATCCCAGGGGCTGGTGGGGCTTTTAAAGACCCCAAGGAATGATTGAAAATGTCAGCTGACACATGCAGGGCTCACAGCCACACTCAGAACTTGGAACAGTTCATTTTCTCATTAACATTCAATTAAATTGGGTTGGAACGAAGCTGATTGAAGAGCAGAGCTGAGGCTGAGAAGGTTGGGACTGCTCAGCCTAGAGAAGGAAAAGTTGTGTGGGGTCCTCATGGCAAAATTCCAGTGTCCAAGGCCAGGTTGGACGGGGCTTGGAGCAGCCTGGGACAGTGGGAGAGAATGGAACCAGATGATCTTTAAATTCCCTGCCAACCCAAACCTCTCTGGGATTCTTTGCACCAAAAACCTTGAGGGAGCACAGCAGAGCTGCCTTTACAATGAGAGGATTTAGAAATCCAGATTTTTTTTTTTTTTGTGCTGAAAAAGAAACAGAATTTAAATCAAGAAACACCTTAAGTGGTTTGAAGCAGAAAATTTCAATGCTCCGGATTTTTGAAGGCTGGAATAAAACCTCTCCAATTTACTGATTTTTTAAATTTATTTCTGGAGGGTTTTTTCTAAAAAATAGAAACCTTTCATTCCTACATATCCTATTCCCAGCAGAAGAGGAGATCAGGGCCCTGCCTCAGCCAAAGGGCAAAAGCACAGCTTTACCAAGCCTTGTTCATCAATTAACCCCATTTTCCAGCCCCAGAACAACCCTAGGAGTTCTCTGGGGCTGCTCATCTCCTTTGCTCCTTCACAGCAAGAGCCAGTTCTTTTTCTGCTGCCCCAGAGCAAACCCTGAGGTTGAAATCAGATCATTTCTGCAAATAAAGCTGCAGGACCTGAGCCAGCCCCCTGAGTGCCAGCATGGATTTCCATCACACAGGGCAGAGCTGCAGTGATGTCCCTGCAGGAAGGAGCAGCACCAAAGTTCCCCCAGCAGCGATTTCCTCATCCCTGAGCTGCTCCAGGAGGACACAGATCTGTCTGTCTGCTTTGGAACGCGTTCCTGTGTGTCCCTGTGGCAGCTCCAGGGCACAGGTGTGACAGAGGGATGGAAGGAGAATCAGCACGGGGACACAGCAGTGTCACAGACTGTTCATATTCTGTACATATTTTTAAGAACCACACTCATTTCCAGCAAAGGAGAAACCAGCTCTGGCAAAGACCTAATTCACACCACCCCCCACAGTTAGCTCAGAATCAGCCTCAAAACCCTTAAATATTTTGGATATTTCTTATGAGCCTCTGTGGGAGTGATTTGGGGTAGGACAGTTGGGACGGACCGAGATGAGAGATCTTTGCAGCCAGGCTGTGGAACTTGGGATTTACTGCAAAGGGCCTGGGTGCAGGGCCCTGCTGGGAGCTGCAGCCACAGCTCAGAGCAGACCCCAGAAAAGAGAGAGGTAAAGAGAGAGAAGGCAAGAGTGTGATGAAGAGGATGAGAGAGCAGACAAAAGAGTAAAAGAGAGCACGAGGTTCCCCTTCCAATACCATAAATCTTCTGTGTTGAATATTCTAATTCTTACTAACCAATTTGGTACAAGATACAAATCCTATAGCATTTGCACACAGCCTTTTAAGAATCATTACATTACCATACTGTGTTACATTTTAAACCCTAAAAACTCCTCTTTGGGCCCCTCCTGCCAAGCTGGCAGGGTCTGCTCTGACCCTTGGACCTGTCTGCAAGCAGAGGGTGTTGTTCCATCAAAAGGGGATCACCTTCAGCTGGCCACACCATTGTTTTCCAGTTGTTCAGTAAATGAGGGATCTCAAAGCTTGCTTTCATTTCAATCTCACTTGTAGTTTCCATATTCTCAAAATCTTTTGCCAGACAATCATATTTATAAGGCTTTTCGGTTTCATCTTTCTCAACAAGCCTCTAAGCAGCTCCAGGCCCTTCTGATCCTGACTCCTTGGGGCTGGAAGTGCCACCACCCAGAGAAGTTCCTCCTGCTGTGTCACTTGCTGATGTTGGCACCTGCTCCCAACAATTCCCCCTCCTTGTTTGTCACCACTGAACTCGTCCCTGCTCCCCACTAGGGAAAGGGAAGAACAAGGAGCTGATCCTCGGTCTGTGGTCACAATGTGGGGGAATTGTTGGGAGCAGCTGCCAACATCAGCAAGGAGGAGGAACTTCTCTGGGTGGTGGCACTTTCAGCCCCAAGGAATCGGGATCAGAAGGGCCTTGAGCTGCTTGGAGACTCATAAGAAATATCCAAAATGTTTAATGGTTTGAAGGCTGATTCTGAGCTAATTGCGGGGGGTGGGGGTGGTGTGAATTAGGTCTTTGCCAGAACTGGTTTCTCCTTTGCTGGAAATGAGAGTGGTTCTTAAAAATATGTACAGAATAGAGAAATGGTACATCTGAGAATGGAGATGGAAATGAGTGTGGTTCTTAAAAATATGTACAGAATACAGAAATGGTGCATCTGAGAATGGAGATGGTTTGGTTTGGCTGATTTATCAGCAAAAATGTTGATGCTTTTGGGGTCCTTGCTGAGGCTGGGGGCTCTGCACCCCCGATGGTCAGGAAAGATCTTTGCTGGGAGAGGAGCTCCCCTCCTTGGGCATTTCCCTTGGCACCCATGGGTGACACAGAGACCTGTAAAAGTGTAAAACTTCACCTTTAGCATTCAGTTCTGCAGGAATGGGAATGCAGGCAGGGAAAGGAGGATTGGAGCTGAGCAATTCAGGCATTACCAGAGCCATGAGCCCTGCTAGAGCTCATCTCCAGCTCCAGCTCTCCATCACCCCCTCATCCCTGTCCCCTCTGCTCACTCCAGGGCTGCTGTTCCCTGTCTCCACATTTGCAGGACATTCAAACAAAAGATTCCCAAACCCATCCAGAGCTCTGGGAGCACAGCCCAGGGCAGAGTTTGTGCTCCCTGAGATGTGGAGGGCAGAAACACCCCCAGCCTCTGGAATGGCTCTGAGGGGCAGGAATATCTCATGGGCTGCTGGTGCGGGAACAGCTGAAAAAGGTGGATGCTGTTCAGCGTTCCTTGGGTCATCACCCAGAGGATTAGAGGAGAAATCATGAAATCCTGGAGTGGGTTGAGTGGGAAGGGGCCTTAAATCCCACCAGTTTCACCCCTGCCATGGCAGGGACACCTCCCAATATCCCAGGCTGCTCCAAGCCCCAATGTCCAACCTGGCCTTGGGCACTGCCAGGGATCCAGGGGCCGCCACAGCTGCTCTGGGCACCCTGTGCCAGGGCCTGCCCACCCTCCCAGGGAACAATTCCCAATTCCCAATCTCCCATCCATCCCTGCCCTCTGGCAGTGGGAGCCATTCCCTGGGTCCTGTCCCTCCATCCCTTGTCCCCAGTCCCTCTCCAGCTCTCCTGGAGCCCCTTCAGGCCCTGCACGGGGCTCTGAGCTCTTCCTGGAGCTTCTCCTCTCCAGGTGAGCACACCCAGCATAGCAGAGGTTTCGCACCCTGGGATCATCTTCCTGGCCCTGGCCATGCTGAGCAGCATCACAACTCCTGTTCCCAGAGTCTATCTCCATTCCCATTATCTGGGCCATAGGGCCATGGATCCCATCCCTGCCTGGCATTTGGGGCATGGATGCCACCCCTTGCTGCCATTCCTGCAGCTGGAGGGTGAATTCCTGGTTCCTCCTTACAGGATCTAAGGGACCAGCTCCATGATGGAACAAGGGCGCAGTTCCTGCCTGGCCACAGCCCCGTGTTCCTGCCAAGGGCTGCAGCCTCCTGTGTCTCTGAGCTGCAGCCACAGCTCACTGCTGCTCCAGGAACCTGCTGGCTTCCTGAGCCCTGCAGGAGCAAGGGGCCCTGCCCTCAGTGCATGGATCAGCCCATGAAGGAGGGTAGGAGAGCAGACGGATCTCATCTGCCCTGTGGCAGCTGCAGGACTCCAAGGTACAGGAGACAATCCATGGAATCACTGCCTCCCTGTCAGGGCAGCTCCAGCTCCTCTCCTCCATCTCCTCCATCTCCTCCTCCCATGCTGTGCTGCTGCTGTGCAACTGCTCTGGGCCCTGGGAAGGAAGCCCTGAGTTCAGGGGTGGTGCTGCTGGAGCAGTGACATGTCTGGCCCTGTCAGAACCCAGGACATTGCTCTGGCTGCCCTGGATGGCTCAAGCTCCTGGCCAGGGGCTCAGAGACCTTGGCGCAGAGTCAAAGACACCTGTGCCTTTGATTTTAACCCATAGAAACAATTACCAACTTTGTGTGAGGAGTTACAAGCCATGAGAGTTTAAGCAGAATGATAGTTAGTTTGTCATAAGGTAGAAAAATAGAATTTCGGGGGTTTTAGAATGGGGGTTCAAAAGCCAAGATGGATGGGTTTGGGTGTGCTTTGTCCTTCTTCTTTCTTCTTCTTGTCCTCCATCTTCTGCTGTGATGGTGGCACTTTTGGATTGGTTTAGAGTAGAGACAGACTGTCTAACATAGGTGATAGGTATTGGAAAATTATTGTAAATAAAGTACTCTCGGGAGGTTGCAGTTTATTGCAGCCCTGTGACACGTGAAAAGTCTCTGTTTTGGCCCACATGTTTGAAGAATGAGTCGGAGCTCTTCAGTTCTTGGTCTCAGAGTTGTTTATTGCATCTTATCTATAAAAATTTTTCTCCTGCCCTGCTGAGGTCCATCCAGCAGGACAATTCCAGGCACTCTGTCTGCCCCCAGGGCAGTGTTATCTCTTTGTACTATACGTGTACAATGTTTACAATTACTTTCCATTACCTATCACCTATGTTAAACAGTGAGTTTCTACTCTAAACCAATCCTAAAGTGCCAGCATCACAGCAGAAGCTGGAGGTAGAGCAGAAGAAGAAGAAAGGCTGGACACACTCAAGTCCCTCCATCTTGTCCCCAAAACCCCTCTTCTAAAAACCCCAAAATTTACTTTTTCAACCAGTGATAATTTTATTATTACACTGCTTAAACTTCTGTGGCTTTCAGGTCTTCATACAAAGCTGAAGCATGAAGTATCATAATTTGCTCTATGGGTGATAATCAAACCCACAGGTGTTCTGGGCTGTGTGCCAGGGTCTCTGAGCCCCCTGGCAGGGGTCCTGGCAACTCTGGACACCCAGAGGGATGCATTGAGTTCCGACAAAGTACATGTTGTTTTTAGTATAAAAAGATAACACCGCCTCTGGGCCGGTCAGTGTGCCATGAACCAACTTGCTAGACAGACCTCGGAGGGTCAGAAAAAGAATGTAATAGATAACAGAGAATAAACAACCTGGAGAACCACAGCCAAAGAATCCTGACTCCTCCTTCAATCTCAGGGCTGGGAAAAAGAGACTTTTCAACACCTCAGGGTCATCTCGAGCACAGAGACCCCGAGCCAGCCCGGGTGAGCCCAGCAGAGCAGCAGTGGGACATTCCCTGAGCCCAGCAGGGCAGCAGTGGGACATTCCCTGCCCCCAGCCTGGCTCAGCAGTGTCTGTGCCGCTCCAGCAGCCCCCAGGCACGGCTGAGCCCAGCACCAGGTCTGGTGTTTCCTCACAAGTCCCACAGCCCAGCTGGAGTGCGGCACCTGAGAGCATCAACAGCGGGAGGCAGGGCAGGGGAGGTGGGAATGAGAGGGATGGAGCTGCTCCTCCTGCTGCTCCGTGAGCAGCAGCTGCGCCTTCAGACACAGGGAAAAACCTCGGCAAACGAGACACAAACCTGAGAGCTGGCTTGGGAAACAGCTGAGCTGGGCTGCACCAGGATTGGGGAATGGGAATGGGGAATGGGAATGGGGAATGGGAACGGGAAACCATCTGAGCTGGGCTGCACCAGGAATGGGGAATGGATGGGAACAGGAATTGGAATGGGAATGGGAATGGGAATGGGAATGGGAATGGGAATGGGAATGGGAACGGCAAGGGGGGATGGGAACAGGCATGGGAATGGGAATGGGAATGGGAATGGGAATGGGAATGGGAATGGGAATGGGAATGGGAATGGGAAATCATCTGACCTGGGCTGCAGCGGGAATGGGAAAGGGGATGGGAACAGAAATGAGAATGGAAATGGGAATGGGAATGGGAACGGGAAGGGGGGATGGGAACAGGAATGGGAATGGGGAGGGGAATGGGAATAGGAATGGGAAACCATCTGACCTGGGCTGCAGCAGGAATGGGAAAGGGGATGGGAACAGGAATGAGAATGGAAATGGGAACGGGAATGGGAAACCAGCTGAGCTGGGCTGCACTGGGAATGTGAAGGGGGATGGGAACAGGAATGGGAAAGGGGATGGGAATGGGAACAGGAATGGGGATGAGAATGGAATGGTGAACGGGAACAGGAATGGGAACAGGAATGGGAACGGGAAAGCATCTGAGCTGGGCTGCACCAGGAATGGGGAATGGGAATGGGAACTAGGAATGGGGGATGGGTATAGGAATGAGAACTGGGAATGGGAATGGGAGAGGGAATGGGAATGGGGGAGGAGAATGGGAATGGGAATGGGAATGGGAATGGGAATGGGAATGGGAATAGGAATGGGAATGGGATGGGAATGGAGATGGGAATGGGGAATGGGAATGGGAATGGGAATGGGAATGGGAATGGGAATAGGAATAGGAATAGGAACAAAATAGGAATGGGAATGGGAACAGAGTGGGAACAGGAGTGGGAACAGGAATGGGAATGGGTATGGGGAATGGGAATGGGAGCAGGAACGGGAATGGGAATGGGAATGGAGAATGGGAACAGGAACAGGAATGGGAATGCCACGTGCAGGATCCTTCTGAAGGTCACCGGGGGGCAACAGAGCTTCAGCAAAGAAAGGAAGCACAGGCAGAGGACAGTGGAGTCCTGAGGCAGGAGAGGATGAGCCCAGGCCAGCCAGGAGCCTTTCTCACATTGTGGGCAGACAGAGAGCACAAAAAGGAATCAATTTGTCAGAAAACTCGTAATGAGCTGGTGCAGAGAGATCAGGCAGGTTCTGATGACCCCCTGGGTTAATTAACCTGCAGCAGAACCCCGGGTCTCCTCCTCACTCTCCCTGGCTGCTGTTTGTCTCTGGCTGAGGAGCTGCTCCTTGTGTGACACCTCCAGGTGCTCTCCTGCCTCCCTGCTCTGCTGGCAGCGGTGCCAGGAGCTGACCTTGCTCCCAGCAGAGCTTCAGCCCTCATTTGTCACAGCTCTGTGATCACAGCTGGCAGGAGAGCTCTGCCTCCAGTCCGCTGCCATCCCAGCTCCAGAGACATCCCTGTTCTAGGGAGAGCCCTGTTCTAGGGAGAGCCCAGTTACAGGGACATCCCTGTTCTAGGGAGAGCCCAGTTACAGGGACATCCTGCTTCCAGAGACATCCTGGTTCCAGGGGCATCCCAGCTCCTGAAACAGCCCAGTTACAGGGACATCCCAGCTCCTGAGACATCCCAATTACAGAGGCATCCCTGCTCCTGAGACATCCTGGTTCTAGGGACATCCCTGCTCCCAGGGACAGAGACATTCCAGTTGCAGAGATATCCCAGTTCTAGGGACACCCCAGTTCCAGAGACACCCCAGTTCCAGAGATGTCCCAGCTCCAAGGAACACCCCAGCCTGCTGCCATCCTAGCTCCAGAGACATCCCAGTTCCAGGGACATCTCAGTTCCAGGGGCATCCCAAATCTCAGGGACATCCCAAATCTCAGGGACATCCCAAATCTCAGGGACATCCCAAATCCCAGGGATATCCCAGCCCCTGAGTTTCCTGCCAGGAAAGGGCCTCAGTGCCAGGCAGGGCAGCGTGGGATGGGGAGAGAAGGGAGCACACATGGCATGGCCAGGGATGGGAGAGTTGAAGCCATGACAAGGAGGAACTTCTGGAATGGGAACACCTCGGAGTTCTGGTGGCATTTCAGCTCCTTCTGGAAAGAGGAGGAGAGGTTCAAACACTGAACCTGCAGGTGCAGCTTCCCTGCTATGGATGGATTGTGGAGCTTCCCTGTTATGGGAATATTTAGCTCCTTTTCACCTCTAGGAAAGCAGGAATGGGAGCAGAGGGGGCAGCCCTTGGAGCTGGGAAAGGACGGGAAGGGTCAAATTCCCAAGGTTCCTCTGGGCCCAGGCAGGGAGTCCTGAGCCTCTCCAGAGGATGATGGAGATTCCCACAGGGAGAGGCTGTGGAGCTGGGTGAAAGCAGTTCCTGAGGGTGGCACCTCTGCCAGGGACAGACTCGGCTGTTTCTGAGCTGGAAGTGTGACTGGGAATGGGGAAGGAGCTGCCCTGCAAAAGGAGCAGCACCAACCACTCTGCTGACAATTTCAGTCTCAGCTCCCTCCTCCACCCCTCTGGCACTGACTGAGAGCCTCCCAAGGCCAGGAATTCCTGCTCCTCCCTGTCTGGGGATGTGCTCCAGATGATGCTTCCTTTGCATGGATACACTGAGCAGGATCAGCTCCTTGTTCTTTCCTTTCCCAGTGGGGAGCAGGGACGAGTTCAGTGATCACAAACAAGATGGGGAATTGCTGGGAGCAGGTGCCAACATCCTTTTGTCTCCAGGGACAGTCACAGCCATGGATCTGTCAGGCAAAGAATGTGGACAGTGGGAAAAGGACATGGGCAGGTGATAGAAAAGGATAGGCACTAAAGGACATGGGAAGATGATGAAAGGACATGGATAGGCACTAAAAGGACATGTCCAGGTGGGAAAACGACATGGGCAGGTGATAAAAGGTCATGGATAGGCACTAAAAGGACATGGATAGGTGGGAAAAGGACATAGGCAGGTGATAAAAGGACATAGATAGGCACTAAAAGGACATGGACAGGGGAGAAAAGGACATGGATAGGTGATAAAAAGATAAGGATAGGCATTAAAAGGACATGGCCAGGTGGAAAAGGACATGGCCAGGGGGAAAGGGGCACGGATAGGCACTAAAAGGACATGGGCAGGTGATAAAAGGATGTGGCTCAGCAGAAAAAGAACATGACCAGGTAGTAAAAGGACATGTCTAGGTGGGAAAAGAACATTGGCAGGTGATAAAAGGACATGCCAGGGGGAAAAGAACATGGGCAGGTGATAAAAGGACATGTCCAGGTGATAAAAGGACATGGACAAGTGGGAAAAGGTCATTTACCAGAAGGTAAAGTGGGAGCAGCTCAATTCCCAGGGATCAGACTGTGAACACTTCATCCAGAAAGGGTCTCCAGGCTGTGAGTGCAGACATGAGCTGGATTTTGGGAATGTGTTATTGCATCCCTGTTCAGCCAGGGTCTGGAAATGTGCTATTGTATCCCTGTAGGGCCAGGGTTTGGGAATGTATTGTTGCATCCTTGTCAAGGCAGGGTTTGGGAATGTGCTATTGCACCCCAGTTCAGCCAGGTTTTGGGAATGTGCTATTGCATCCCTGTAGGGCCAGGGTTTGGGAAGGTGTTATTGCACCTTTGTAGGGCCAGATTTTGGGAAGGTATTGTTGCATCCTTGTCAAAGCAGGGTTCGGGGATGTGTTATTTCACCCCTGTCAAGGCAGGGTTTGGGAATGTGTTATTGCACCCCTGTGGAGCCAGGGTTTGGGGATCTGTTATTGCACCCCTATAGGGCCAGGGTTTGGGAAGGTGTTATTGCATCCATGTAGGGCCAGGGTTTGAGAATGTGTTATTCCATTCCTGGAGGGCTCCGTGGCACAGCAGGGATGGAAGGGGCAGAGTTCAGCCCCTGCCCCCCCCAGCAGCTGCAGGGGCAGGGTTTTCCAGCACAGGGCTTGAGGCTGCTGTGGAGCTGCTGGAGCAGCTGGGCCAGGCTGTTCCCTCTGGATTGTGATGGAGAAAGGAGGCCTGGCCATGTCCTCCCCAAGCCCCAAGGTGCTGCTCCCCGAACTGGCACTGCCCAGCTCCCCTCCCTGCTGCCCTCACCCTGGCAGGGTTTGATGTTTGTTAAACCTGCCCAGCTCCACCAGATCCCACAGTGTCCAGGTTTGGAAAGCCAGGTGTCTGCTGAGGGAGGCAGGAACCTCCCTTGAAATGGAAAATGTAAACCCCCTCCCTCTGAATTGTTATAAATTTGAAATTAAGGGGCTCTCAGACAAAGATATGGGAGTAGAAATAACAGTTCTGTATTAGGGAAGAAAAATTTAAAAAACAAAATAAACAATTCAGTAATACAAAGCAACATTGCCAGAGTCAGAATAGGGGATCAGGGTGGTGGCACAGCCCCGTCCCATGGGGGCTCAGCCCTCCTGCAGTGCCAGCTGTGGCTCTGCTGCAGCAGGGATCCTGCACAAGGGGGGAGTTTTCCTCTGCAGCTCCAGGGCTGCTGGAGATGGGCCTGGGCTCCCTCTGGCCATGCAGGGCAGCAGAAAGCTGCTCCTCTGGCAATGCAGGGGGCAAAGGCTGCTGGGGTGTTCCAAAGCTCAGATTGTATCCAGGTAGGAATGCTTGGCTCCTCCCCTGGGCGGAGCATCTTCCCATGGGATGGTGGAATTTGATCAGCTGTGCAGGGACACTCACTGGCCATGGAACGAAGATAATTAATAATTAATGGCCCATGAACAGAAGAGATCTCCTGGAGGGAGGATTGGTTGTGGAAGGGATAAAGAAAATGCCCAAAGAACAGCAGAGAACTGCCCAGCTCTGACAGATGATAACAGAACACACACTTATCTGCAATCCAGGACACACAAGGATTGCTGGGGTTTCCCTCCCAGCCAGGACAATGGGATTTTGGAGCACTGGAGTTTTCTCCTGCAGGACATTGAGCTGCCCCAGTTCTACTCAGAACTTGCCAGGGCCGTGTCTGGAGGCAAAGTCAGACCTTGAAAATCCCTGAAAGTTTTGTGCAGCTCAGAAAGGCAGGACTCAGTGCTGGAAGTGGGAGCTGGAATTTGCTTTCAGCTTAACACGCAAAAAAAAGCACCTAAAAAAGCTCTGGGTGACTGAAAAATGAACATTCCTGAAATGTTCTCCACATGATAAAAAAACCATCAGTAAATCCTGGGGACATCAATGACAGGAGACATCAGTAACCCATCGATCTGGGGAATTGCTTGGGCTTGCACTGGAAAATTTATTTGTCATTAGCAAGCAGATATTAATTATAATATTATTAATAATATTGTCATTTTGCTTGGATAAAGCCCACTGGATGGACTTTATCCAATCAAAAGTCCTAGACGGGCTTTAAAGTCCTTTCCAACATAAACCAGTCTGGGATTCTGGGATTCTGTGGTCCAGGACCTCTCCCAGCTTTCTGATAAACTAAAGAGCATGATCTGGAATCTCACAGCTTCCTTTGTGGAGATCTCCTGGGGAGTTTGGCTCCATTCTCCAGCAATGGGAAGAGCTGTTGAAGCCTCAGGTGTGGGGAAAGGCCTGGTCCCTCTGAAGGAATCAGTGATGGACTAAAATCCCCTTTCCAGCAGGGCTGTCAAGTCCAAAAGTCCAGAAATTTTCATTCAGCTCTGCCTCCACCACCCAATCCTTCCCAGAATCATCTGCCTCCACCAGCCCTGGGTCCTGGACACATTTTGCTCCTCTGCTCCTCATGGGAGGAACCTGAAATCCTCTCCCCAAGAGCCACCTGGGAAGTTCTGCATCCCCCAAAACTTCAGAGCCACTTCCTCCAAGATGTGGAGCTTGCCTTGGAAGCATCTGCCTTTTAAATGGAAAATGTGTCAGATCCTCCTTTGTGACTGATTTGGGGAGCTGGGGAGCTGGAGGGGAGGTGTTATTTTTAAGTTTTATCAGCAGTGCTGAAGTTACTGAGCTGGAAGCTGAATCTCATCACATGCCTTGGAGTCTGGAAACTTTAACAAAAATAGAGCTCAACTCCCAGTGCCACCTGCAGAGGTGAGCTCAGACTGCAGCAATTGGCTCAGGAAGGCTCCTCCTCAATTCCTAAAAGTTCTTTTTCTGCCAGCTTTAAGAGCCCCTGGATACCAGAGATGATCAATTATTATTGAGTTGATGAGTGCTGTTTGTTGGCTGTTGAATCCATTATTTTTCTAAGGAACATAAAGTGGATAAGGAGTGCAGGGTAGCCTTGGAATGGTGTCATTACCCCTCTCTGGATGTGAAGAATTGTGATAAATCCATGTCCTGGGATGCTCCTGTGACCCCTGAACTGATGAGAGGGAGGGAAGGTTGGGCCTGAGTCCCATCCCATGGCTCTGGAGCTCTCCAGGCTTTTCTGCTTTGGCTTTTTGGCTGGAGCTGACCCTGTCTGTGTTCTCTGGCTCCCCTTGCTGAGCTGAGCCCCCGAGGAGGAGGCAGAGCAGGGAGAAGGGCAGCCCTGGCTGCCAGCCCTGCCTTGCTCATGGCCTGGCATGGCCCTGCAGGTCCTGGCTGGCCCCGTGCCACCCCTGCCATCCCATCCCTGCTCCCCTGGCACTCAGCACAGCTGGGACATGTGAGGCTGCTCCCAGCTCCTCAGGATCCCAAAATGAGGGCACAGAAACACCAGGAAAAGCAGGAGGCAGAGAAGATGAAAGCTGGCACTTCTCTCTCGAGACAAGGCAAGAAATAAACCCGAGTCCTCCTCCTTCCCCACTGCCTTTTTGTATGAATTACCACATTTGTTTTCTCTCTTGGCCTGGGAGATGGGTTTGTGCCCAAAATGGAGCATGTGCTCCTTCCTTGCTGGCTGACAGCTCCTGAGGGGAGCAGGGAGCTTCTCCTTTCTGCTCCTCCATTGGGGCCTGGCTGGGGCTGAGACCCGGGGCCCCAGGAACCCCAGGGAGCTCCTTCAGGCACTTGGAAAAGGCTGGGAAAAGGCTGTGGTGACTTATTTGGGGCATTCAGGACTTCTCCTAAAGCACCAGATTGTGGATTATTTCTGGAAAGGAGATGGTGCTGCCTGCTTCTCTCAGGTCTCTGAGGAAGGGTTGGGGCAGAAAGGACCTGGAGCTGCTGGAATGAGTCCAGAGGAGCCCACAGAGCTGCACCAGGGCTGGAGCCAGGCTGGGAGAGCTGGGGGTGCTCACCTGGAGAGGAGAAGCTCCAGGGAGAGCTCAGAGCCCCTTGCAGGGCCTGAAGGGGCTCCAGGAGAGCTGCAGAGGGACTGGGGACAAGGGATGGAGGGACAGGACCCAGGGAATGGCTCCCAGTGCCAGAGGGCAGGGATGGATTGGATATTGGGAATTGAGAATTGTTCCCTGGGAGGGTGGGCAGGCCCTGGCACAGGGTGCCCAGAGCAGCTGGGGCTGCCCCTGGATCCCTGGCAGTGCCCAAGGCCGGGGTGGACATTGGGGCTGGAGCAGCCTGGGATAGTGGAAGGTGTCCCTGCCATGGCAGGGGTGGAAATGGGTGGGTTTCAGATTCCCTTCCCACCCAAACCACACCAGGATCCTGTGGAAGTGTCTCTCTGATCCATCTGGAGAAGTTCAGGGCTCTGACAGAGTGTCCCAGGCCAGCCCTGAGGGTGACAGAGTTTATTCCTTGGTGTGAATTCTCTGCCCAAGCCCCAGCTCACCTGCACCCATGGCTCTTCAGGGCTGATGCTGGAGGCCAAGGAGAGCTTCAGGAAACCAGGAGAGAATTGGGGAAAAACAAAAAGCCATGGGGTCTTGGAGAGAAACTGCTCCAAAGGGAGAAGCTTGGGCTGCTGTTCGATGTCCTGACCACAAATTCAGGCAGTCATATTTTAGTCTCCATCTCCTTTGTTGCCTGGAGAAAAATGGGAGCTCCTGCTTTGGGGTGCTGGGGCCAAGGCTCCCAGAGCCAGGAGTCAGGGATAGCCCAGCCCTGGGGGTTGTGTGGCTGTCATTGGGTGGCTCCAAGAAGCCAAAGAGGGCTTGGTCACAAGATCTCACATTTGTAGAGGTTTTGGCTCATTTGCATTTTGGAGTTAATTGTCCAATTACAGCCCCAGCCCATGAAGTCCCTTCCTTCTTGTTTTTCTCTCTTCAGTCCATGTTGTTTATACTCTTGGACCCCAGATGGGACCCAAACCCACAATCCGCAGCTTAGGAAAGTGAAATGTCCCAAATGCCCCTGAGCTGCCTCTGCCAGGGCTCCTCCTGCGGCCTCTGTCCCAGCTCCTGTCAGAAACTCACAACTCTGGGGCTGAGCCTTGGAGCTTTAGAGCCTCTTGCAGACAAGGCAGAGTCTCAGGTTTTGGTTGATAATTGCTGCCCCGAGGTGTGCAGGATGTCTCTGCTTCGGCCCGCACAACTGAAGAAAGAATCTGGATTCTTCACTTTTCGCTCTTGAGGTTGTTTATTAATTCTTATCTATAAAATTTTCCTTCTGCCCAGCCAAGATCTGCTCAGCAGGGCAGCCACAGGCACTCTGTGTTGTCCTTTTATACTACAAACTACGTATACCATATTTACACTTAATTCCCAATAACTATCACCCATGTTAGACAGTGCACTTCTACTCTAAACCAACCCCAAAGTGCCAACATCACTGCAGAAAATGGAGAACAAGAAGAAGAAAGAAGAAGGACTAGACTTGCCCAAGTTCCTCCATCTTGTCCCCATAACCCCCACGCCAAAAATCCTCAAAATCTACAATTTCACCCTGTGCATATTTTATTATTACACCATTCAAACCTGTGTGATTTTTATGTCCTCATACAAAATTGGTAACTTGCTCCAAGGGTCAAAATCAAATCCCCAGGTGCTCTGGGCTGTGCCAGGGTCTCCAAGCCCCCCGATGGGGTCCTGGTAACTCTGGACACCCAGAGGGATGTGCTGAGTTCCAACAGCAGAGAACAAAAGAAACCCACAGATGGAATGAATGAATGAATGAATGAATGAATGAATGAATGAATGAATGAGCATTCCCAAATCACTGTGTCCCATGTTATGAAATAGCAGCAACATTTGTGAGCCTGATCCCACTATTGATGTGTGCAGGGACATTTGTTCAGTGCTCACAGCAAACACCTTCCAATCGATGCCAGGAAATGCAGCCGGAGCTGTATTGTTCTCGGGCTTTGTCTTGGAGAAGAATTGGAATTTTCTCTTTTATTCCTCGCCTCAGAAAGTTTAAGAGAGTGATTATTGAATGAAGCACAGCAGGTGAAGGATGGGACAAAGGCAGGAGCCATCACTGGCAAAGGTTTTATTGCACATCCTGGGATTTATTTTTTTTCTTATCTCCCCACCCCCTCAGACTGTTTCCACAGACCAAGAGAGTTAAGGAATTGAGAATTATTGAGAGGTTGGGAATTGAGAAATATTGAGAGAAAGAAAAATGGGGAAATCCCTGAACTTGGCTGAAGATCTGCATGAGGTGATCCCAATCCTCCAAGTCCTGATTCTGTGGGTATTCCCTGACTCAGCTCAGGGAATGGGCAGGAAACCAACCCAGAAATAAAATAAAATACAACAATGGGAATATAAAAATAAACCCACAGAATCCCAGCCTGGTTTGGGTGGGAAGGAACCCTAAAGGGACCTGGTGCCAGGGGGTGAGAACAGTCCTGGCTCACCTGGATGCTCTGGTTTATC
The DNA here is from genome assembly GCF_047830755.1 of Zonotrichia albicollis. Taxonomy (NCBI): domain Eukaryota; kingdom Metazoa; phylum Chordata; class Aves; order Passeriformes; family Passerellidae; genus Zonotrichia; species Zonotrichia albicollis. Next base: position 6,437,267 of record NC_133841.1, on the reverse strand, counting down.
CTTGGAGTGGATCTTGGTTTAACAGTGCTGCCAATTCCTGCTGCAAACCCCTCCAAAGGAGCCTCTGGCATTTCTTACTGGTGCTTCCCTGAGAACTTCAACACCTTTCTATGAATTCCCTGTATTCCCTCCAGCTCAGCCACGAGCTTCTGCCTCTGGAGCTCTCCCATCTGATGGTGTTCACAGGGGTTTTCAGATGAGGGAAGAGACGGGGATCTGACTCCATGTTTCAGAAGGCTGATTTATTATTATATGATATACATTATACTAAAACTATACTAAAAGAATAGAAGAAAGGATTTCATCAGAAGGCTATCTAAGCTAAGACTAGAAAGGAAAGAATGATAACGAAGTCCAGACTCTCTGTCCGAGCCAGCTGACTGTGATTGGCCATTAATTAGAAACATCCAGCATGGACCAATCACAGGTGCATCTGTTGCATTCCACAGTAGCAGATAACCATTGTTTACATTTTGTTCCTGAGGCCTCTCAGCTTCTCAGGAGGAAAAATCCTACGGAAAGGATTTTCCATAAAAGATGTCTGCAACACTCCCAAGCACAGGTGCTGACCCTGGGCTGGAATTGCTGCCCTGGGAATGGCACTGCAGGGAGCCCAAGTGGGAGCCTGGGCAGAGCAGGGGTAGTAAAGCTCTGATCCCCTCATAGAGTGACAGCAGAGCCTCCCCAGGGCTCCACTGAGGGCCTCATTTCTCAAACTCTCCCCGAAAAGCCGTGGAAATAAAACAGGAATTTGTTGCTAACTTGGCAAAAAGCTGAGCCTGACTTTGGGATCAGCTCTCTGAGGGCTGAGGTTCACATTCAGACTGCTAAAATCAGTTCTTCTGCTCACGTTTAAGCTGGAATTTAAGTTGTGCTCAGAGGAGGGGACTGGCTGGGCCCAGCCTGAGCTCAGCCTCACTCCAGTCCATCCATGCCCAGTTCATCATCTGGGCAGGGAGACTTCAGGCAGTCCTGGAATGGCATCCAGGGGGTTTCATATGCAAAAACTGCTTCTCCATGCCCAGAATATTTGTAGAAAAGATAAGGAAAGGTCATCACAGCCCCAGAGTCCCTTCCTTGGCCTGAGCCTGGCTCCCACTGGGGGCAGAGAGTGTTGGGAATGGCCCAGCCAGGGTCAGGGTGTTTGGGATCCATCCCTGGGGGATCCATCCCAGGATCAGGGGGTCTGGGATCCATCCCTGGACATCCCAGCCAGGATCAGGGGGTCTGGGATCCATCCCTGAGGACCCCAGCCAGGATCAGGGGTTTGGGATCCATCCCTGGAGGTGAGTGAGAGCACATAAAAGCAGCAATGTTTGCAGAGCCCATTGCACTTCCTTATTAATGGAAATGTAACAAGTGGGGGGAAATCCATGGATTTCAGAGCCAGGGCTTTCCAGGCAGGCAGAAGCAGCAGTTCCAGCCTTTGGGTTTGCAATGTCAGGGTGATTCAGGTGCCTGAGCCTGGCTGCCCTGGCAGACCCAATGCCTTGGGCAGGGCCTGGCTTTGGGAAGGCAGAGGAAGGGGCTGGGAGGGGCCCTTTGCTCCCTTTGATCCCCGAATTCTCACAGCACTGGGGGCTTTTACAGGGGATCCCAGCTCTGCTTTTATTTCCCTTGAATTGTTAAAAATATGGATATTGATCTAGTGCTGATATCCAACTGTGATGGACAAAAACTCTCTAACAGCTTAGAGTTAGAAAGTGAATGTTTATTGTGGGATAACTCCCAAATACACACTGCAATTTACAAGTGATTACAGAGTCCTTTTATCTATACAGTTATTGAATACCCAAAATACAAATGCATATTCATAACTTTGGTACATCCCATTCCCAATATGGATATTGATCTAGTACCAATATCCAAACACTCTCTAACAGCTTAGAGTTAGAAAGTGAATGTTTATTGTGGGATAACTCCCAAATACACACACCAAATTTACAGGTGATTACGGAGTCCTTTTATCTATACAAGTATTGAATACCCAAAATACAAATGCACATTCATAACCTTGGTACCTCCCATTCCCCACTTCATATGGTAATCAGTTCAAAAGCCATTAAGCATGGTAATTAGTTCAAAAGCCATTAAGCATGCACAGTTTGTTCCTTGAAATGGGTCAATGGTCCCTTTCATGGGGAGGGGTCCCAAAATGAGGAAGTAAATTAAGTCTTCCTCGTTCTGACCTTTCTGCCTTTTCAATGCAAATCTGACAAATGAACCCTTTGGTAGAACTCCCATTCCCCATCTTCAATTGGTTTCAGAACAGAGAGGCTGCAATTGGCTTATGTTCCTACAAACAACTGTTTTATGTTTCTAAAAGCTATTTATCAGTTTCTATATTCTTCATTATAAACCCAGCTAACGAAACATTTTATTGACAAGCAATCAATTATTAGTTAACTACTAACTCTTAACTTCATCAAGACCTGCCCATTTATTTTAATTAACTCCAGTAAAGCTCATCTCTAACTAAAATCTCTAAATTCCTTAAAGTTTGTGTCTCCCCCTTTGCCCTGGGTAAAGAGGAGCCTTCTCCACATCCCCTGCACTGGGCTGGTGCCCAGGGCCAGCCCTGGGGGATGCTGAGCTTGTCCCCAGAGCAGCCCTGGGTCCCTCCCAGCAGCCCAGCCCAGGCTCCTGCACTGCCACTGCCCTGTCCCCTGCAGGGCTCCTGTCCTGGCACAGCCTGAGAGAGGAGCCCTGAGCTGCCAGGGCAGAGCTCCTGCTGCAGCACAGCCCTGGGAGAGCATATCCAGAGCACCCAGCACATCCCTTGGGAGAGGACACCCAGCACATGCCATGGAAGGGCACCCAGAACAACCCTCGGGAAGAGGACACCAGCACAGCCCTTTGGAGAGCACCCAGGACACCCCTTGGGAGAGCACTCTGAGTACTCCTAGCACACCCCTTGGGAGGGCACACTTTGCACACCCAGCACATCCCTTGGGAGGGCAGACCCAGCATTCCCAGCACTCCCAGCACATCCAGCATATCCCTGGGGAGAGCATATCCAGCACTCCCAGCACATCCCTTGGGAGATCACTCCCAGCACACTTTGCACACCCAGCACTCCCAGCACGCCCCTTGAGAGAGCACACTTTGCACAGACAGCACATCCCAGCACACCCAGTACCCCCAGCACAGACCTTGGGAGGGCACACTTTGCACACCCAGCACACCCAGCACACCCAGCACACCACTCACACCACTTGGAAGAGCACACTCTGCACATTCAGCATTCCCAGCACACCCCTGGCAAGGCACACCCAGTACATCCCTGGGAAATCACTTCCAGCACACCCAGCACTCCCAGCGCACCCAGCACTCCCCTTTGGATGGCACATCCAGCACATCCCTTGGGAGAGCTCACCCAGCCCATCCAGCACACCCAGGACTCCAAGCACATCCAGCACTCCCAGCACACCCAGCATATCCATTGGGAGAGCACACTCTGCAATCCCAGCACACCCAGCACACCCAGGACATCCCTTGGGAGAGCACATTTTGCACACCCAGCACTCCCAGTACACCCAGCACATCCCTTGGGAGATCTCTCCCAGCACACCCAGTATACCTAGCACATCCAGCACTCCTGACACTCCCAGTACACCCAGCACATCCCTTTGGAGGGCACAGTCAGTGCATCCCTTGGGAGAGTACCCAGGACATCCCTTGGGAGAGCACATCCAGAACACCCAGTACATCCCTTGGGAGAACACCCAAGACATCCCTTGGGAGAGCGCACTTTGCACACCCATCACATCCCTTGGGAGAGCACACCCAGCACACCCAGCACATCCCCCCGCAGGGATCCCGGGGCTGTCCCGCAGCTCTCTGCGGGGCACTCCGAGCTCTCCCTCGGGGCACTCCAAGCTCTCCCTCTCTGCCACTGCCGCCTGTAGTCATAGAAACGCCGGGAATTTATAGGAACCACCAGGAGCTCCGTTGGGTCTGAGTGCCAGGAGCAGCAGTGCCAGGGCCCCGACATGCCCATCCTGCTGGGTGGCACAGAGCTGTCCCCAGGATGGCACAGACCTGTCCAGGGTGGCACAGAGCTGTCCCTAGAGTGACACAGAGCTGTCCCCAGGATGGCACAGAGCTGTCCTCAGAGTGGCACAGACCTGTCCAGGGTGGCACAGAGCTGTCCCTAGGTGGCACAGAGCTGTCCAGGGTGGCACAGAGCTGTCCCCACAGGGTGGCACAGACCTGTCCCCACAGGGTGGCACAGAGCTGTCCCCAGGGCTCTGCTGGGCTGGGGGACAGCAGTGTCTCCTGTGGGAATCCAGCCTGGATCTGGAGCTCTCTGGAGGGGGATGGGATCTGCTCCCAGCTGGAGCAGAGGTGGCAGTGTGGTGATATCCAGAAATTGTCACAGCACAGCGATCTCTGATGGATTGGCACCAGCACTGCTGGGCCAGGAACATCTGCTCCTCACCAGCTGGCCCTGGAGGCACAGGAGGGTGTGTGGAGCATTCTGCTCCAGTGGAAAATGTCCTTTCCCATGGGCTTCGGGGTCCCTTCCCACCCAGACCACCCTGGGATATTGTCATTCCATGGAAATCGGCTCCCTTTGGGGCCCTCATTCCATTTGTGCTGTGCCCCAATGCAAAGGTCTGGCTCCAAATATCTCCACTGTGGCCATGTTCACGGGAGTCTGAGGATGAGGGAAGAGACAAGGATCTGACTCCGTGTTTCAGAAGGCTTGACTTATTATTTTATGATATCTATTACATTAAAACTATACTAAAAGAATAGAAGAAATGATTTCATCAGAAGGCTGGCTAAGGATAGAAAAAGAAGGAATGATAACAAAGATTTCTGGCTCGGACAGAGAGTCTGAGCCAGCTGACTGTGATTGGCCATTAGTTAGAAACAACCACATGAGACCAATCACAGATGCACCTATTGCATTCCACAGTAGCAGATAATCATTGTTTACATTTTGTTCCTGAGGCCTCACAGCTTCTCAGGAGGAAAAATAAAATCCTAAGGAAAGGATTTTTCATGAAAGATGTCTGTGACATCTCCACATGCAAATTTGCTCTCTAGGATCCATTTGAATCTTCCTTCTGGAGCGGGAGCAGGGATTTGGAACCAATGTGTAGCATAAGACTCTAAAATTAAACCTGTCTGTGAAGGGAGTGGAGTTCAAAGCCAGGACAGACCAAAGAACCTCAAGTGAACCTGAAACTTTGGAAATAGCAAATAAGCTTTGGATTTTCCCATGTTTTTCCAGGAAGGCACCAGCTCCTCCTGTGTTCTTCAGGCTCCACAAAAAAAAACCCTGAAGTCAAAACCCAAATAACTCTGAACAAAAAGACAGAAGTGCACAGTGAGAGAAGGGTGGGAGGGAACATTTCACCAGCAGCTCTGCTCAAAACAAAAAGGGTTTTCAGCTCCCTGCTCACAAGGAAGACGTGAATAAAGGAATTAAAGCTGGGGAGATTTTCTGTGATCACACAGCTCCAGGAGAGCTGATGGACTTCTTGGGAGATGCAGAAAGCAGCTGAGAAGTGTCAGAGCAATGAAGACATTTCAGGAGTGGTTGTTGCAAGGAAGTGACAGCAAAGGCTCAGTGCAGAAACACAGACTGTGCTGAGCTGGAGCTGGGCGGACAAGGAAAGGGGAAATTGAAAGATAATAACAAGCCAGCTGCTCTTTCCAGTGGCTGGGAATCCTTTGGACATGTTGGTATTGCAGTGCAGGAGCCAAAGCTGAGCCTGTGCCAGCCAGGAATCCTTCAATGGCACCCAGTGCCACCCTGCCATGGCAGGGACACCTCCCACTGTCCCAGGGGGCTCCAAACCCCATCCAGCCTGGCCTTGGACACTTCTAGGGATGGGCACTGCCAGGGGTGGGCACTACCAGGGATCCAGGGGCACTCGGGGATGGGCAATGCAGGGGATGGGGCACCAGAGTCTCACGAAAAGCAGAGTATGAGTTCACACTCAGGGCAGTTCCTGAGTTGTTCCTCACTAAGCTGGGGATCTGTCACAAACATCTTTTATGGAAAAGCCTTTCCTTAGGATTGTTCCTCATGAGAAGCTGAGAGGCCTCAGCAACAAAATGTAGACAATGGTTATCTGCTGCTGTGGAATGCAACAGGTGCATCTGTGATTGTCTCATGTGGTTGTTTCTAATTAATGGCCAATCACAGTCAGCTGGCTCAGACAGAGCCCAAGGCACAACCCTTTGTTATCATTCCTCCCTATTCTATTCTTAGCTAGTCTTCTGATGAAATCCTTTCTTCTATTCTTTTAGTATAGTTTTAATGTAATATATATCATAAAATAATAAATCAGCCTTCTGAAACATGGAGTCAGGTCTTCATCTCTTTCCTCATGCAAGAACCCCTGTGAACACGGTCACAGAGAGAAGGGGATGATCCCTTTTTTTTCTCATTGTTTTATTCCTTTAATTAAAAACTAAAGCAATCATAAAAAGTGTGGTCACGTCCCATGTGCAGCTGATTTTCCTGGGACTTTGTGTCCCTGAGCCACTGCTGTCCCTCAGTCCCCCGCTTACCATTTCCACCCCTCAGGCACAAATCCCCTCACCTAAAGCAGAACAATTTCCTTGGGAAATGTCACCTTGAAAGAGATTTTTTTCTGGATAAAGCATTTCTCTGCATCCTTCAGTTCCAAACCACTCCTGACACGGAGCTGGGATGGAGAGGGATCCATACATTGATTTATCCAGAATGTTGGGATTGGTGCAAAACTGGGGTTAGGTATTTCCTGAGGGAATTGCTGTTCCCTTTTGGACCCAGCTCTGTCCCCCTGCACCCTCTGGGTTGTGGGATCAGCTCTCAGTGTCAGTGCTTTGATCCCTGCACAGGGAGAGGAGGTGGGGATGGAACTTTGTCTGGGGACAACAAATCAGAGAGCAGGGATGGGGTTGGAGAGCAGGGATGGGATTTGGGGTTGGACAGCAGGGTTGGAGAGCAGGGTTTAGTTTGGGGAGCAGGGCTGGGGTTGGAGTTTGGGAGAGCAGGGATGGGGTTTGGGGTTGGAGAGCAGGGATGGGTTTGGGGTTGGACAGCAGAAATGGAATTTGGAGAGCAGAGCTGAATTTGGGGAGCTCGGCCACTGAAGGCTACTTCACTTCTCCACATTTTGCATCTCAGGGCTGAAATACAGATTTTGACTCCTGAATTTCACTCAGGGCTCAGGCAGCTTGGGCAAGGATGTGCTTTCAGCAGCTCAGAGCTTCTAGGAGAGGCTGGAAAGGGCCAGGGCAGTGCAGCACCCACAGCTGCCCTGAGTGAAAGGCTGGGAGAGCTGGGGGTGCTCACCTGGAGAGGAGAAGCTCCAGGGAGAGCTCAGAGCCCCTTGCAGGGCCTGAAAGGGCTTCAGGAGAGCTGGAGAGGGACTGGGGACAACGGATGGAGGGACAGGACCCAGGGAATGGCTCCCAGTGCCAGAGGGCAGGGATGGATGGGAGATTGGGAATTGGGAATTGTTCCCTGGGAGGGTGGGCAGGCCCTGGCACAGGGTGCCCAGAGCAGCTGGGGTTGCCCCTGGATCCCTGGCAGTGCCCAAGGCCTGGTTGGATGGGGCTTGGAGCAGCCTGGGATGGTGGAAGGTGTCCCTGCCATGGCAGGGGTGGCACTGGATGTGTTTCAGGTCCCTTCCGACCCAGACCACCCCAGGATTCCATGCCAGGATCTCTGCTGCTCTTTCCACACTCCCCTGCTCAGACCCTGCCCCAGAAGCTTTTCCAAGCTGTTACAAATCAAGGTCAGTCCCTTCCAGGCCGTGCTGACGTTGGGATCTGCAGGTTCCAGTCCCTGGGGATCCCTTTTCCTCCCTCACCATCGGGCCGTGCCTGAATCCAGATGTTCAGCAATCTCCAAATTCCTCAGCTCATTAACTGGCATCCAACTGACCGGGGAATTTCTGCTGCAGCCTCATTTCTCTGCCCCAAGGTCAGGGACAGGCATTTGAAAACCAACAAGGTTCTTCTTGCAGTGCTTGAGTATGAATTATTATTATTATTATTAGTAGTAGTAGTAGTAATAGTAGTAGTAGTAATAATAATAATAATAATATAGCAGTAATATTATTATTTTAATTTTATTATTTTAATTTTATTTTATATTAAATAATATTATATTAAATATTAAATAATATTATTAATAAATATTAATTATTTTAATATAACAATAGAAATAGCAATGATGATAATAGTAATAATAATGATAATAAGACAGTAATATTATTATTTTAATTAATATTATTTTAATTTTTATAGTAAATAATATTATAATAATAAATATTAAATAATATTAATAAAAAAGTCAATATTTTAATATAACAATAGTAATAGCAGTGATGATGATAATAATAATAATAATAATAATAATAATAATAATAATAATAATAATAATAATAATAATAATAATAATAATAATAAATTACTGTTATTATCACCACCATTAGTGCAGTGCTGGGGGATGAGTCCCCTCCCAGGTTCTCGAGCAGGTTATGGAGCACCCCATGCAGGAACACAAAGGACAGGGGCAGGAGGGATTATTTTAGCAGAACTGTTGGGATGGGAGTTGTGCTGCTTGCTTTGCTGGGTTTGCCTTTGCCCATGAGCATCCAGGGATTGGGACTGAGGTTTTTCTCTGGAGACTGAATTTAGGGAAGCAGGACATGGGAACAGACAAGGATCTGCTGAATAAATTGTAAGCACCAAGCAAAAAGTGAAGTTTGTGGTGCTCTGCTGCATGGGGAAAGCTGGACATGGCTCTGGTAAGCCTGGCTCAGCCAGGCCTGGCCTGGTGTTGGGAAGTCAGGGGCAGGGTCAAGGACAAAGGACATCCCTCGGTATCCCATTCCCACAAAGGACATCCCTGGGTATAACATCCCACTAAAGGACATCCCATCCCAATAGAGAATGTCCCTGGGTATCACACCCCAATAAAGCACAGCCCACTCCACAAAGGACATCCCTGGGTATCCCATCCCAATAAAGGACATCCCTAGGTATCATACCCCAATAAAGGACATGCCATCCTCATAAGGGACATCTCTGGGTACCTCATCCCCATAAAGGACATCTCTGGGTATAACATCCCCATAAAGGACATCCCTGGATATCCCATCCCAATAAAGGACATCCCTGATTATCCCATCCCCACAAAGGACATCCCCAGGGGTTTATCACAGCAGGCATGAGAACAACCCAACCTCCTGGCTGGGAGGGCTCTCAGGCCTTGGCTGTGCCAGGGAAAGGCTCATCCAGGCTGCTCCTTCCCAAGAGATGCTCACCCCAGTCCATCCTGCCCAGCTCCAGGGATGCTGTTTCCCCCATTCCCAGGCAAGTCACCCCAGTATTTCACCAGCCTCATGCCAAATGAGTTTTCCCCAATGTCCAACCAAAGCCTCCTTGTTAGGAATGAATCCAGGAATGAATCCTGGTTAATCCAAAATCCTCATTTGTCAGGATGGCCACAGGGGCGGCAAAAGGCAATCCCAGGAGGAGGAGCTGTGTGCTGCAGCTTTTCCTGCAGCTCTGAGCACACAGGGATTGAATCCTGAGACACTCCTGGAGGAGCTGAGGTGAGCGACGGGGTAACTCCTTCCTTTTGCTGCTCTCACTTGGGGAATAGCTCAGAGCAGTATTGGATTTGCCGGGAAATGTCCCAACAAAAGCAGGAATGATGAATCTGCCTCCATGTTCTCAGAAAGTTAATTTACTATTTTATGATACTATATTATATTAGAAAATACCATACTATACTAAAGAATACAGAAAGGATACTTACAGAATGCTAAAAAGAGAATAATGAAAACTCCTGACTCTCTCCAGAGCCCCAGCACAGCTTGGCCCTGATTGGCCAAAGAGTGAAAACAACTCACAGCAGAATCCAATGAAACAATCACCTGTGGGTAAACAATCTCCAAACACATTCCACATGAGCACAACACAGGAGAAGCAAATGAGATAAAAACTGTTTTCCTTTTCTCTGAGGCTTCTCAGCTTCCCAGGAGAAAAACCCTGGGTGAAGGGATTTTTCAGAGGGTGTGGATGCCACAGAGCAGGGCAAGGAAAAGGTTTGGCAACTCCAGGAGGATCCAGGTGCACAGAGAGGTGAAATGGAGACAGCCACAATAAGCAGCAGATTTTTGGGCTCAGAAGTGAAGAAATGCCCTTTTTTTCTATCAAGGAAAATCACAGAAATTGCCCTCAAGCAGCTCCTGCCCTCAGGCATGAAAAGAGAGGAATTGTTTTCCCCTTCTGCACCTTTCCTTTTCTGAACAGCTGAAATACCAAGTCTGTGACTGAGTTATTCTCTCTTCATGTTTCTCATTTGCTTGCTAAGCTTTGGGATACAAAGGGAAATCCAGGAAGACAAAACGCTCCAAAATCCCACAAAACACCCAGCAAATGGATAAACACAAATGAGCTCTCCCTTCCAGCAGGACTGGGGTCTCCATTAGCTCGTCAATGCAGGGCCAATCCCATTATTCCCACTGCCAGCAAGCAGCACAGCCATTCCCTGCCCCATTGTATTTTCTGTGTTTTCTCCCAGCTTCACTAATTCAGTTTGGTGCTTGTGAAAAAATGGAATCAAAGGTTTTCCTGGGGTAAATCAGGATAAAGGAGTGATTTACAAAAAGTGTTTCCTTCTGAAATCCTGAGCTGGGTTTTGTGGGACCCAGAGAGCAATTCCTGCAAACAGAAGACATTCCAACCATGGGAATGACCTGGAATTCAGATATCCCATCAGTTCCAGAGAACTGTAAAGCATCTCAGAGCAGCCTGAGCTACAGCCCAGCCACCTCCACCAGTGCATCCCACATCCAGCTCATTGCTGTTGTTTTTTCCACATAAATAGATCCAGAAGAGGAATTAATGTATCCTGGGGACTGCTGACAGCTCTGGCTCTGCAGGAGGAGAGCAGGGAAAGGAATGAAGAGGCTCTTTGGAACAGGCAGCAAAGCAAAGGAGGCCTGAGGGAGCTGGAATCCTTTGGGATGGGGTTCAGGCATGGGATGGGCTCTGTGGGGACCCAACTCCAACCCCTGCTCACTCAAGGGCTGAGGTGGCAGCTCCTGTGACCACCCAGCCCCAAAGCCGTGGCACTCCTGCTGGTTTTGGGGAGCAGCATTTCCCTTCTTCAGTGCTCCAAACCCCAAACTGCCCCAGGCTGCCAGGCAGGTCCAGCCATGGTGTGAGCAGGAGGTGACCCCTGGGCAGGTCCAGCCCAGCCCAGACCCCCCAGCTCCCACACAGGGTTTGGGAGTACGGGATGCCCTGCCCTGCCTCACCCTGCCCTTGTCCATTACTTTCACTTGGATTTGCACCAAGATGAGTGGCTCCTAAGACCATTGAATTACTATTATCCTTTGAAAGTGAGGAACCTGAGGTTCTATACTCAGATACAAGAGTTAGCAGTTCTCGCTGGTTTTACCTCTCCTAGGCAGGTAAGAAGGGTCTAACTTGTATTTTTAGACTCACAGTCTAATGTTTTGGTTGAAACTATACTTGCATATGGGGATAGCGGAGATTAGTTTGGGTTTGAGGATTAGAAGCATTATGGGAATTATGTACCCTGCCCTGTCCAGCCCTGCCCTGTCCCACCCTGTCAGAGGGATGGGGATAGCACAGTTGGGATGGATGGAGATGAGAGATCTCTGCAGCCAGGTCAGGAACTTGTGGTTTATTGCAAAGGGCCTGGGTGCAGGGCCCTACTGGGAGCTGCAGCCACAGCTCAGAGCAGGCTGAGAGAAGAGAAGGGGAGAGAGGATGAGAGGGTGAGAGAGCAAAAAGGGGTAGGAGCGTAAAAGGCAAGAACTAAGAGACAAGAGCTAAGAGTGCAAAGTTCCCATTCCAATACAATAAATCTGTGTTGAATATTCTAATTCTCACCAACCAATCTAGTACAAGATACAAATCCTATAGCATTTACATCCAGCCTATAAGAATCATTACATTACCATACTGTGTTACATTTTAAACCCTACAAACTCCTCTTTGGGCCCCTTCTCCCAAGCTAGCAGGGTCTGCTCTGACCCTTAGACCTGCGTGCAAGCAGACAGTCTTTTTTCATCAAAAGGGAATTACTTTCAGCCAGCCACACGGTAGTTTTCTAATTGTTCAGTAACTGAGGTATCTCAAAGCTTGCTTTCATTTCAATCTCACTTATAGTTTCCATATTCTCAAAACCTTTTGCCAGGCAATCATATTTATAAGGCTTTCCTGTTTCATCTTCCCCAATACCACCCCACCCTGCCTCACCCCATCAGGGCTGGCAGAGCCCCCAGCAGCAGCCCCAGCTCTGCTCCCACCCCGCTCCAGAAGCAGCAACAGCGGTCGGTGCTGTCCCCATTGTCCCCTGCACGCTCAGCCCCTAGTGTTGCTGCGATCCTGGAGCCAGCCTGGCCAGGCAGAGACCCTGCTGGGAGGGAGCTGGGATGGGCTCCTGGAGCCTCTCTGGAAGGTGGGAATGGGCACCTGTTGGGGAAGATGGAACAGGAAAGCCTTATAAATATGATTGCCTGGCAAAAGATTTTGAGAATATGGAAACTATAAGCCAGATTGAAATGAAAGCAAGCTTTGAGATCCCTCAGTTACTGAACAACTGGAAAACAATGGTGTGGCCAGCTGAAGGTGATCCCCTTTTGATGGAACAACACCCTCTGCTTGCAGACAGGCCCAAGGGTCAGAGCAGACCCTACAGCTTGGCAGGAGGGGGGAAAGAGGAGTTTTTAGGGTTGAAAATGTAACACAGTATGGTAATGTAATGATTCTTATAGGCTGTATGTAAATGCTATAGGATTTGCATCTTGTACAAGATTGGTTAGTGAGAATCAGAACATTCAACACAGAAGAAGATTTATGGTATTTTAGCGGGAACTTTGCTCTCTGACCCCTCTCATACTCTCTCACCCTTTCATCCTCTCTCCCCCTCTCTTCTCTCAGCCTGCTCTGAGCTGTGGCTGCAGCTCCCAGCAGGGCCCTGCACCCAGGCCCTTTGCAATAAACCCCAAGTTCCACAGCCTGGCTGCAGAGATCTCTCATCTCCGTCCATCCCAACCGTCCCACCCCCCAACACTCCTAGAGGTACCCCCAGGCTGCCCTGTCCCACAGAAATCCATGGAATTCCGTGCAAACATCTCCCTCACCTCGGGGTGTCCCTCAAAGTTCCGCTCCAAGCTTTGGCCACACCTCCCCCAGAGCTGGTGGGAAAGGGCAGAGGCACAAAACGAAAGGCAGAACACAATTCCTGTCCTGAGGGAGCCTCAGCCTTTTGGAATTCATTTTCCTTTCACATCAGAATGAACAGAGAAATTCAGAAATCCTTCCCCAAGCGGAAATTTCATTTTGGAAATGTCAGAACCCTCGCCTGGAAATACTTCATTCTCCAACACTGAAGCAGGAGGATTTGAAAAAGAAAATGTAATCTATAAATATGAGAATACTCCTAAAACCTGGATCCAATTCCATATTATTGAAATTCCTATTACACCTCACTGTGTTCCATTAAAACAACGGCAAAAACCCTGAGTTAAATCCAACAAAAGCTGGAATTTAGGTGCTCTATTTTGAGCACAGATTATTTCCACTTCCAAGGGTGACTCTTCCCTCATTAGAGCTTCCCATTTTGGAAAAAGAAGGGTTTTTTCCCCTAAAATCCAGTACAGGTTGAAGCAATAGCTCCAATTCCTCTCAGTGCTCCCAGCCTCAGGAATGTTCCCCCAGGATGGGAGGGTTGGTGATGTGGGTGGGGAGTGAAGGAAAGGAAGAGCAGAGAGTTTTCAGCCTCTCCTAAATTCAGTAATTCCCTTTTGCTTGGGAGAGTCTCCATTGACCCCACACCCACCTGGGTGAGAGCTCCCCCAAACCCAAGAGCAGTTGTTTAAAGGCGACACCATTAAATTAATCCCAGTAAAGGGACACATTAAAGGGACAAACTCTGCCTGGAAAGGGCCCAGGCTGAGGGCTCTGAGCTGCTCAGGGAGGAATTGGCTCCCTTTGGAATGGCCAGGCTGGACACTGGGGCTTGGAGCACTCTGGGACAGTGGGAGGTGCCCCTGCCATGGCCCTGGGTGAGCTTTAGGGTCCTTCCAACCCCGACCATTCTGTGATTCCACGAGAGGTTCCTGGGGCTGAGAAACATTCCAGCTGGGTGGGGTAATCCAGCAGGATCTCCCTGCAGGAGCTCAGGAGAGCCCAGGCCTGGGAAGGATCAGCCAGGGATCCAACACCCAGTGCCAGTGCAAGCAGGGAGGCTGGGAGGGACACTGAGCCTGATCCCACTGCAGCAGCTGCCAGATCCCACAGGATCCCATAGGATCCCAGTGTCCCTGCTCCTTCCCACAGGATCCCAGTGTCCCTGCTCCTTCCTACAGGATCCCAGTTCCTTCCCACAGAATCCCAGTTCCCCCGCTCCTTCCCAGTTCCCCTGCTGTTTCCCCCAGGATCCCAGTTCCTTTCCACAGGATCCCTGTTCCTTCCCACAGGATCCCAGTGCCCCTGCTGCTTCCCAGTGCCCCTAACTCCTTCCTAGTTCCCCTGCTCCTTCCCCCAGGATCCTGGTTCCTTCCCAGAGGATCCCAGTTCCTTTCCATAGGATCCCAGTTCCTTCTCCCAGGATCCCAGCTCCCCTGCTCCTTCCGAGCTCCCCTGCTCCCTCCCAGTTCCCCTGCTCTTTCCCAGTTCCTCCAAAGCTCCTTCCCAGGCTTTGGGGAGTCTGCCTGAGGGAAGGGAAATCCCATAATGGTGTTTCAGAGCCTCGCTCAGCCTCGCTGCCTCTCCAGCCCAGAGAGGCATTTCCATCTTTTCCCAAGCAGCATTTGGGCTGTGTTTATGTGGAGAACACAGAAACAATTGAAGTGTGACGGCCTGAGTGTTCCTGAGCTCATTTCTGCTCGCTGGGGCTGGTGTCTCTGTGTGTTCAGGCCACTAAATCACCCCTGGGCTCCCCTCCCTGCTCAGCCCCGTCCCTTTATGGCAGCCCAAGCTCTGGATGGGACATTAACTTTTACAGTGATGCCTCAGCCCAATTCTGTGTGACTGCTGGGTGTGCTGCAGGATTCCAGCTGCACAGGAAAAACTGCATCCCAGGGAAAGCTGAGAGAGCTGGGGAATGTCCCAGAGCAACTCCAGGGAATGTGCCAAAGCAGCTCCAGGGAATGTCACACACCATCCCCAGGGAATGTCACACACCAGCCCCAGCATCCTGAGGACCAAAGGTGTCCAGCAGCACCTCAGCTTGGAGCAGGAATTTGAGAAAAGGGGGAACAAGGAAGTTCTCAAAACCCCTTTAATCCATTTTTAATAATTTCAGTGCCAGGGATTCCCCCTGAATCCCTGGGATGTGTGCTGTAATAAATCAGGCACGGGCTGGAAATGAAGGCTGTGGCCATCAGAAATCTTACAGGGAATTTTCCTTTTGCTGTTTTTGTCACCACCAAACAATTGCAGCTTGTGACCCCAATAAGAGGCAGAACTGAAGCCCTGCTTGGCTCAAAATTTCTTTCAATAAAAATGTTGCCACAGTCCAGGTATTTAAGATTTTAAAATAAGATTATCTGGGCACTGAATCAGGGTCTCACTGGTCAAAAAATAGAGTTTATTTAGATTAAGAAATAGAAATGTGTGGTATTCCCATGCCTTCTGAACAGAGAGAAGGTGGGAGAGAAACAAAGAACGATCAAAACAATTCTTATCTCATTTGCTGCTCCTGGTGTGTGCACATGAGGAATGTGTTGAGAAGGTTGTTTCCTGCAGGAATTTGGTAATTAGATTCCGGTAGTGATTATGTTAATTAACTATCAGGTCCAAACTGTGTCCAAACTGTCAGTCTAGAGGCAGCCATGAGTTAGTAGTTAGTTAGTGATAGTTCTTGTTAGTGGAATAGTCTGTGATATAGCTATCATATAATATAGTAGAATAAAGTAATTAATTAAACTTCTGATATCATGGAGTTCTGCACATCATTCTTCCCAGACATCAGGCATGGTAGCACTGACAGAAATGAAGAGGCTGAAACCAAAGCCAAGTTCAGCCTTTGGATGGATCCTTGCCTGGATCCTCCCAGGGGCAGGAGCAGGAATTGTGCTGGGTGTGCTGGATCCCAGCAGTTTTGCCCCAGATCCCTGTGCAGAGCTCAGCTCCTCCCTGACCCCCTGCCCCCATCCCTTTTCTCCTCCTGGCTGCCCTCAGCATCTGCGGCATCCAAAACCAAGCAGGATCTGGAGCAGACACTGAATCCACCTCCTCTCCTGTGTCCCAGAGCCCTTGGGCACTGATCTCTGCACTGGTGAATGGGACAGCACCCGAGGGAATCCTTTTCTATACCCAAAACTGGGCCAGGGACTTTCTCTCTGCCTGATTTCAGTGTCCCTCTCCTCCTGAGTTTTTCCTCCAGCAGTCACAGGGGTTGTGTCCAACAACCTTGGAGCACAAACCCTGTGAGGAACCCTGAGGGAGCTGGGGGTGCTCAGCCTGGAGAAAAGGAGGCTCAGGGCTGCCCCCATCACTCTGCACAGCTCCTGAAAGGTGCCTGTGCTCAGCTGGGGCTGGGCTCTGTCTCCAGGAACTGACAGAACCAGAGCACACAGCCTCGAGCTGTGCCAAGGGAAATCCAGGTTGGATAGCAGGAAAAAGTTTTATACAGCAAGGTGATAAAGGTCTAGAATGGCTGCACAGGGAGGTGGTGGAGTCCCCATCCCTGGGTGTGTTTAACAAAGCCTGGATGTGGCACTGGGTGCCAGAGTTTGGTTGAGGGGTTGGGGCTGGGTTGGACTCAATCATGGAGGTCTCTTGCAACCCTGCAATTCTGTGATTCTGTGAATTCTGTGGATTCTGTGAATTCTGTGAATTCTGTGATTCACAGCCATGAGGAAATTCCCTATAACGAGGTGACATCCTTGTCCTTGTGAGCAGGGAGGGGACAAGGGAACTGCTGGAGCTGTGTCACAGCACGGTTGGGATGGATTTCAGGGAAAGATTCTTCCCCAGAGGTGCTGGCACTGCCCAGGGAATGGTCCCAGAGCTCCAGGAGGGTTTGGACAGTGCTGCCAGGGATGCCCAGGGTGGGATTTTGGGGTGTCTGGGCAGGGCTGGGGGTGGAACTGGGTGATCCTGGGGTCCCTTCCAGCTCAGGATGCTCCCTGATTGCCCAGCAGCCGCTCCCAGCCTTTCCCACCCCCATCCCCAGGGAAGCTGAAGTGGTTTCTCAGGAGCAGCTGCAAAGCTGGGGGAGTTTCTACTCAGGGATAAATTTAAAAAATGCTGCTGGTTCCAGTCCAATTTGGATGAAAATCAACAAGCAAAAGGGAAAAAACCGGGAAAAAAAAGAGGAATTTCTTACAAATCTGCTTTTGGCCACCTCTAGCTCCTGAGGGATGGGATGAGTTTGGGGATGTTGCTTTTCACTTTCTGCTGGAGGACAATTCTTGATGGCAAGAGAAATGTGCATGGAGAGAATCTGAAACTTGTGCTCTGCTGTGTGTGGTTTGTCCCCAGGACCCTGCCTGGATGGATGCTCAGCAATCCCTGAGGCTGCTGGGCTTTCCTGGGCTTTCCTTGTTTCTGTCCCTGTCCCTGTTCCCGTTCCTGTCCCTTTGTCCCTGTCCATGTCCCCATCCCTGTCCCTGTCCTTGTCCCTGTCTCCATTCCCATCCCTGTCCCATCCCTATCCCTGTTCCCTTTGCTGTCCCTGTCCCCATCCCTGTTCCTGTCCCTGTCCCTTCCCTGGTGCCCAAGGACCAGGTGGGAGCTCCTGGGGGACTCTGGAAGTGTCCAGGGGCCATGGAGAGGCCAGGTGGTGCTGTTTGTCCCCAGACAAGCACTGGCTGTCCCCAGTGAAGCACTGGCTGTCCCCAAGGAAGCACTGGCTGTCCCCAGGGCAGCACTGGCTGTCCCCAAGGAAGCACTGGCTGTCCCCAGGGCAGCATTAGGTGTTCCCAGGGAGCACTGGCTGTCCCCAAGGAAGCATTGGCTGTCCCCACAGAAGCATTGGCTGTCCCCAAGGGCTCCTAGGGCAGGGAAGTCACCCCCAGGACACAGCTGGGTGGGTTTGGGAGGTCCAGGCCATGGCATGAGTTGTTTGCCAGGAGCTGAGAGGGGCAGGGAGCCCAGAGCTGGGCACCAGGAGGGGGCTGCTCCCTGTGTGCTCGCCAGGACACACAGAGGGGATCTGATGGATGACAGAGCAGGGAATTCATTTCAAGCTCTGTTGAGAACAGAGAGGGAAAGGAAGGAGGGGATCGATTCCTGCCAAAGGAATAAAATCCAGCAGCAGGAACATCTCATTTCCAGGGGGCTCAGGAGGCACCTGAGGTTGATCCAGAGGCTCCCTGGGTGAGATGAATGGCTGGGGGCAGATGCGAAAATGGGAGTTTCTATAGAAAACAAGGACGTAAAGCAGGGTGAGCTGAGAGTGGGATTGAGGGGGAGCCAGGGCAGTCAGAGCCCAGGCTATGCAGAGCCTGGGGCTGGGGAGCCTTTCCTGGGAGATGGGAAGGTTCAGGGAGGAGGTTCTGCACTTGGAGCTGCCTATGGAACAGGTTTCCATCGTTTTTCCCTCAGTATCCAAATGAAAATGAACACCAGAAAAGAAAATGAATATTTGGTTTAGGGAGTTCTTGAACTCCCCAAGAAATTCATCAACGTCAATAAAGGCATTGTGGAGCAGGTGGAAATTGTATTTACTCTCCATTTTCCAGCAGGAGAAAAGGATTCTGAGCATTCCCCGGGAGGTTTGGTCCTGGGGGAGGGGGGGAGGCAGCAAACAAGGATTCACCTGTGGGCTCTGCACAGTGCAGGTGACAGTGAAGGTGACAGGGCAGTGCAGGTGACAGAGCTGTAGGTGTTACAGTGCTGTGCAGGTGACAGTGCTGTAGTGGTGATGGGGCTGTAGAGGTGACAGTGCTGTAGAGGTGACAGTGCTGTACAGGTGACAGTGCTATAGTGGTGACAGTACAGTACAGGGGACAGTGCTCTGCAGGTGACAGTGCTGTACAGGTGACAGTGCTGTGCAGGTGACAGTGCTGTAGAGGTGACAGCGCTGTAGGGGTGACAGTGCAGTGCAGGTGACAGTGCTGTAGGGGTGACAGTGCTCTGAAGGTGATATTGCTGTGCAGGTGACAATTCTGTACAGGTGACAGTCCAGTACAGGTGACATTGCTTTAGAGGTGACAATTCCGTGCAGGTGACAGCCACACCAAGGTCACTCCCTAGTCCCCAGTGTCTCACTCCCTGCCCAGGCCCAGCAGTGACAAGTGGGGAGCACACAGGGCCTCAGGGAGGTCATTCCTGGGCCATGCTCTGCAAATCTCCTTTGCCGCAGCTTTTGAGCCCGGCTCTGCAATCTCTCGTTATCTCTTCAGGTTAAAAATTCATTCCATTCTCCCCATCTCTGAAACAAAGCCTGCCAGACAAAAGTGAACCACTCAGGCCATTATTTCCCCATGCATTCAGCACAGAAAGGACATTTATAATGTAGGAAGCAGGGGAGAATTGTCTGCCACTGCTCAAAAATATCTCCTCCATTTCAAACCTGACTTTATTGTTTCTTTTCTTGTTGTTTCTTTCTTTTTCCCCCCTAATGCAAGTGAATCCTGCAGGCAGCAGCCTG
Organism: Zonotrichia albicollis; assembly: GCF_047830755.1. Taxonomy (NCBI): domain Eukaryota; kingdom Metazoa; phylum Chordata; class Aves; order Passeriformes; family Passerellidae; genus Zonotrichia; species Zonotrichia albicollis. The sequence continues at coordinate 6,417,664 of NC_133841.1, read as the reverse complement.
GTCCTGCCCAGGGCAGCTCCATCTGAGCTGTGAGTCAGAGAGCATGGGGCAAAAATAGCCTTGATGATGTAATTAATGAGTATTTTCAGAGCAGGGACAAAGGGCTGCAGATGAAGTCACTGGGCCTGATGGCAGTTCCTGGCTGCTGCTTTGCCTAATGCAGCCTTTGGGTTTAATTCAGTGTTCTGTGCTGCTGGAGGTTCAGGATCTCTGCTGTTCCTCCCTTCCCAAAGTGGGGCTGCTCAACTGCAGGGAGAGAACTCTGAGCAGGGACTTCTGAAATGCTGGGAAGGCTTTGCAGGAGCACAGAAACCATCCTGGAAGGGAAAGGAAGGGTTGGAGCCGAGCTGAGGGAGCTGGGATGGGGCTCAGCCTGGAGCAAAGGAGGCTCAGGGGGGCCCTTGTGGCTCTGCACAGCTCCTGCCAGGAGGGGACAGCCGGGGGGACAGGGACAGAGGAGAGGGAACGGCCTCAGGCTGGGCCAGGGCAGGTTGGATTGGACATCAGGGAAAATTCCTGCATGGAAAGGGGTGCCCAGCCCTGGCACAGCTGCCCAGGGTGGTTTGCAGTCCCCACCCCTGCAGGTTTAAAGCCCTGTGGCTGTGGCACTTGGGGACATGGTCAGTGTGGCCCTGCCAGTGCTGGGGATGTTGGCTCCATGATCCTGAAGGTCTTTTCCCACCTGAATGACTCCATGGCTCCATGGCTTTATCAATGCCATTTTTGGCGCTCTGGTGGCTCAGACAAAGTTCAGGTCCCAGGGGCCACCCTGCCTGTTACCAAAGAGCTCCCAATTATCAGCCCTTACCTGAAAATACCCCAAAAGAGCCCCTTTCTCTGCAGGATCCTTGATGCTCTGGACATAGAAATGCTCTTCCCTCCTCCCTAAGCCAGGCCCAGCCACAGCAGAGAATTCCCAACAAGCCCAGGCAGCTGATTGGGAATCTGGGAAGTTTTTCTGGGAACAAATGTCCAGATTGCTGAGTGACCCTGGGAAGCTGCTCTGGGGGGACTTTGCTGAGGCAGGCAAAAAAGAAAAAACATTTAGGGCTGACAGTGAAGCTTTTCATCCATTCCAAAGCCTCCTATGGGGGAAATTTTCTGGTGCCAATCCCTACAAAGAGTTCTGCAATTGTTCCAGGTGGGGCAAAGCACTTTTCATGTCTAAAAGCAGCCAGTCTGATCCTCTCACTGCCTCACTCAGCATTTTGGGGGATTCTCTGGAAGACGTCGCAGCTCTGGCTGTAAAACCCCCCAGGGCTGGAGAAGCTCCTGTTCTGTTCCTCAAACCTGGCACCAGCAGCCAAATCAGCAGCAGGACTTTCATGGGCACAGGGGAAACTTGCACTGCACAGTTCTGGTGTTTGAAGTGGCTTTTAGGGAATCTCTTGAGTTCCAGGTGGTTCCTTCCCTCAGGCCATCCCAAGCCAGGCCCTGTCCTGGCCCCTAGAATGTAATTCAGTGTCTTGGTTTGGAAAGACAGGAGCCTGCTAAGGCAGGCAGGAGCCTCCCCTGAAATGGAGAATGTAAACCCTCCACACCCCTCCAAATTGGTGTAAATTTTAAATTAAGGGGCTCTCAGGCAAAAAAAAAAAAATATGAGAGCAGGAAATAACAGTTCTTTAATAGGGAAGAAAATTTAAAAACAAAATAAACAGCACAGTACAGCAGAACAACACTGACAGAGTCAGAACCCAACCTGATACACTGTGGGTCAGGGTGTTGGTGGCAGTCTAATAGGAAATGTGGCTGCAGCCCTCATGTGGAACACTCAGTCCTTCCCCCTCTGCAGGTGATGTCCTTCTTTTCCAAGTTAACTTCTTGAGTTTCTGTAATGTCTTGGATTTTTTCCTAATTAAAGTGATCCCACAGGACTGGCTCACCTGGAAGGCCCAGATGTGAAATCTCAGGTCATTGCCAATGTAAGAGCATTTTGTGGGGGCAGAGAGCTCCAGAGCAGCTGAGCAGTGCCCAGGGAGGGGAGCAGGGCCTCCCTCAGCTACAGCCCAGCCCAGAGGCACCCAGAGGGGAGGAGCTGCACTGATTTCACAGCATCATGGGATGGGTTGGGTGGGAAGGACCTTAGAGACCACCCAGTGCCACCCCTGCTATGGCAGGGACACCTTCCACTATCCCAGGCTGCTCCAGCCCCAATGTCCAACCAGGCCTTGGACACTGCCAGGGATCCAGGGGCAGCCCCAGCTGCTCTGGGCACCCTGTGCCAGGGCCTGCCAACCCTCATAGGGAACAATTCCCAATTCCCAATACCCCATCCATCCCTGCCCTCTGGCAGTGGGAGCCATTCCCTGGCTCCTGTCCCTCCATCCCTTGGAAATCCTCTCTCTCCAGTATTAAAGAGTCTTTTTCCCCAGCTCACGACCGAAGAAGAAGTTGAGATTCCTCAGCTCTGGTTCTCAAGGTTGTTTATTCTCTGTTATCTATAACATTCTTTCTCTGACCTGCTGAGATCTGTCCAGCACATCAGTCCATGGCACACTGACTGCCCTTGGGGTGCTGTTATCTTTTTATACTAAACACTACCTGTACTTTATTTACAATAATTTTCCAATACCTGTCACCTATGTTAGACAGTCTGTCTCTACTCTAAACCAATCCAAAAGTGCCACCATCACAGCAGAAGATGGAGGACAAGAAGGAGAAGGAGAAGGACAGGACACTCCCAGATTCCTCCATCTTGCCTCTTGAACCCCCATTCTAAAAACCCCAAAATTCTACTTTTCCACCCAGTGATAAATTCACTATCATTCTATTCAAACCCTTGTGGCTTGTAACTCCTCACACAAGGTTGGTAATTGTTTCCATGGGCTAAAATCAAAGGCACAGGTGTCTGTGACTCCGTGCCAAGGTCTCTGAGCCCCTGCCAGGGTCTGGAGTCCTCCAGGGCAGCCAGAGGAATTTCCTGGGTTCTGACATATACCCAGCTCCTGCTGCCCCTCAACCAGGTGGGAATGAAGGGTGAACTCACCCCAGGAAAGGCTCCCACACAACCAGGGAGCTCCTCAGCCCAGCTCAGACAGATCCTCTGCTTTTGCTTTATATCAGAAGAGGATATCAATGAATTCCCTCAGCTCCTTTCCAGAGATCTGTAATTGCTGCTGTGGCAACTGCATAGGAGAAGCTGCTTTCCACCCCATGCTTCATTAACTTGCCCCTAACTGGCCAAGTAAACAAAACCAAATTAGTCCTGGCTTGGGCTGGATTCCTTCAAGGAATCTGGAGAGGACATGGAAAGGACTCAGTGCTTGAGACAGAAGCTACACAATGAGCAGGAAATCCTTCAGGTCAAAAATACTCCTGCACTTACTGAGAATAATCAACAGCTGCTGTCCTGGCGTGCCCAGAAACATTAACAAACAGTGCCTTCATTTGTATGAGGGCATTTTGCTCTCCTTCCTTCTATTAATGATGATTGGGAGTGAATTAAGTGCTGTGGCTGCTCATTTTTCATCCTTTGTGCTCTCAGCTGCCTCTGAGAATAGAACAGCACAGGGGGAAGATTCCAAATGTGCAGACACAGGAGCTGCTGAGGGCTGGAAAGCCTCAAAATCCTGAGAAAGGGGGAAGCAGCAGCAGCAGCCTCAATCCAGGGTTCAGTTCCATGTGGTGGCTTCTGGCCAAGCCCCAATCCTGCTTTTCCAAGGGGCTGGTGGGATGGTCACTGCCTCAGCCCTTCAGCCACAGCTGGCTCCAGAGGGAGGGAGTGACAAATTCGAGTGGCACAGAGCTCTCTGCTGAACCTTGTGGGAACTCAGCACATCCCTTTTGATGTCCAGAGTTGCTGAGGGCCCTGTTGGGGGGCTTGGAGACCCTGGCATGCTGCCCAGAACACCTGGGGATTTGATTTTGACCCTTGCAGCGAGTTGCCATCTTTGTATGAGGACGTGAAAGTCACACAGGTTTGAATGGTGTAATAATAAAATATGCACAGGGTGAAATTGTAGATTTTAGGATTTTTGGCGTGGGGTTATGAGGACAAGATGGAGGAACTTGGGCATGTCTAGTCCTTCTTTCTTCCTCTTGTTCTCCATTTTCTGCAGTGATGTTGGCACTTTGGGGTTGGTTTAGAGTAGAAGTGCACTGTCTAACATAGGTGATAGTTATTGGGAATTAAGTGTAAATATGATATACGTAGTTTGTAGTATAAAAGGACAACACAGAGTGCCTGTGGCTGCCCTGCTGAGCAGACCTTGGCTGGGCAGAAAGAAAATTTTATAGATAAGAATTAATAAACAACCTCAAGAGCGAAAAGTGAAGAGTCCAGACTCATTCTTCAGCTGCGCGGGCCAAAGCGCATCCTGCACATCTCGGGGCAGAGAACATCAACAGCCGACCCGAGAAACCTCAGGATTGTTCCTGTCCCCTCCAAGGGTCAGAGGCACCCAGAGCCCCCCACAGCAGCAGAATCAGGGAATCTCAGCTGCTCAGGAGCCTTGGGAGGTGGTGGAACTGGGGAGGGAACCAGCTGTTCTGGGCTGAGCTGGTGGGAGCCAGCTGCTTCTGGGCTGAGCTGAATCCCAGCCCAGCCTGCTCATTGCCACCAGCACCTCCCAGCTGCCCTGCTCAGCCCCTCCCCAGCCCCATCAGAGCCTCCTGCTCCTGTCCTTGTCCCCTTTTGGAGGACAGAAGGCTGAGAAATGAGCAGGGTGTAGGGGCAGGGTGAGGAGCTGGCACCGACAGCAGGGTCTCTATCTGATAACCATTATCTCTCTGGCCTTGCTGCCTCCCTCAGCCCTTATCCCCAGATGCCCTGGCATGACAAAATCCCACTGCCTGCAGCAGGGCTGGGATCCTGCCCCTGCACTCCATAAAAGCCTCTCTGACAGCTGCTGAGGTTTGCTGGGCAAGGGTTAAAGCAGTGCAGGGAATAAAATGTTTACATCTTGGACCAACAGCTCCTCCCTGGCTGAGTGCATGGCAGGCAATTCAAGGGCAATATTTAGCAGAGGACAAAAGGATTGGAGGGGCTGGATTTGTCTCCTTGTTCATTGGAAGCCCCCCAGATTCGAGCTCCTCCATCCTGGGAGCCCTTCAGTGCTCAAGGAGATCAGGCACTGAGCCTGCTGGGCTGTGGGATCCAGCTCCAGCAAACCTCCCCTGGCACTGGGAATTCTCAGCTGCAACTGAGATTTTCCTTAAAAAAAACCCGATATTTTTCCTTATTATTGTTTCCTAAACAAGCAGTAAAGGCAATAAAGAAAATGTGAGGGAGATGGGGCTGTTCCCAGCATGTTCCAGCTCTCCTGCACTGGGATCCTGCTTCTCCTGCTGCTGCTCCATCTCCTCCAGCCTGAGCTTGTCAAAAACCTTCCTTGTTCAGTGCCAGGATTTGAGCCAAGAGGGAGGTGGGAAAACCTCCCCTGGATTTCAGCAGGAAATTCAACAGGGGATGATCCTGGCTTGGGTTCTGCAGGAATTCATAGCAAAAGGGGCTCTGGGAAAAGGTCTCTCTGTCCCTCCTGCCAAAAAGGGCTGAAGGGAGCTCAGAGTTGGGACTGGAACAGAGACATGCGACTCCTGAGGATGCCCTGCTGGCTCTCTTCCAGCTCAGGATGCTCCTGCCTCCATGGGATGCAGCTGGAGATGCCCAGGGCACAGCCTGGACCTGCAGGGATGCAGCCCTGGCCCTTCCCAGCTGCACTTCTGCATTGCTTTGGGAGGCTGCAGTGCCCTGAGCCCCCCAAATCCCAACTCCCCCACAGGAGCCACACCGGGGGTGGTGATGGATCAGTCTGAGCTGGGGCAGCAGGATTTGGGGATTTGTGTTCTTGTGAGAATCATTAAATCCCTCAGAGCCTGGCCAGGGGAGTGGGGTGGGGAGAGAGGTTCCTGTTGGGGAAGATGGAACAGGAAAGCCTTACAAATATGATTGCCTGGTAAAAGATTTTGAGAATATGGAAACTATAAGCCAGATTGAAATGAAAGCAAGCTTTGAGATCCCTCAGTTACTGAACAACTGGAAAACAATGGTGTGGCCAGCTGAAGGTGATCCCCTTTTGATGGAACAACACCCTCTGCTTGCAGACAGGCCCAAGGGTCAGAGCAGACCCTACAGCTTGGCAGAAGGGGCCCAAAGAGGAGATTTTAGGGTTTAAAATGTAACACAGGATGGTAATGTAGTGATTCTTGTAGGCTGTATGTAAATGCTATAAGATTTGTATCTTGTACTGGATTGGTTAGTGAGAATTAGAATATTCAACACATAAGTCTCAGAATCTCTGCTGGTCACAGTGACCCCCAGATGTGTTAGAAAGTCTCTTTTCCCAGCCTGGCAGTCGAAGAAGGAGTCAGAACTCTTCATTTCTCATTCTCAAGGTTGTTTATTGTTTCTTATCTATAAAATTCTTTCTCCTGTCCTGCCAAGGTCCGCTCAGCAGGTCAGACAGAGGCACTCTGCCTGCCCCCAGGGCAGTGTTATCTTTTTATACTAAACCCTGTGTGTACATTATTTACAATAACATTCCAATACATATCACCTATGTTAGACAGTGAGCTTCTACTCTAAACCAATCTAAAAATGCCACCATCACAGCAGAAGATGGAGGCTAGGAAGGAGAAGGAAAAAGGACAAGGCACGCTCAAATTCCTCCATCTTGGGACCCCAAGCCCCCATTCTAAACACCTCAAAAATCTATTTTTGACCCCATGACAAACTACATATTATTCTACTTAAACTCTTTTGACTTGTAATTCTTCATATAAAGAATTATTTTTAATAATTGTAATTGTTTTTTCATGGGTCAAGATCAAAGGCACAGGGGTCTTGGGCTCTGTGCCAAGGTCTCTGAGTCCCCCAGGTGTGATGGTGTTCACAGGGGTCCCAGGGTGAGGGAAGAGACGAGGATCTGACTCCACATTTCAGAAGGCCTGATTTATTATTTTATGATATATATTCTATTAAAACTATACTAGAAGAATACAAGAACGGATTTCTTCAGAAGGCTAGCTAAGAATAGAAAAAGAAAGAACGAATAACAAAAGCTTGTGTCTTGGACAGAGAGTCTAACCAGCTGGACTGTGATTGGGCATTAATTAGAAACAACCACATGAGACCAATCCCAGATGCACCTGTTGCATTCCACAGCAGCAGATAACCATTGTTTACATTTTGTTCCTGAGCCCTCTCAGCTTCTCAGGGGAAGAAGTCCCAAGGAAAGGATTTTTCAGAAAAGATGTCTGTGACACCTGGGCAGGAGCTCGAGCCCTCCAGGGCAGCCAGATGAATTTCCTGGGTTCTGACACAGAAGATTTATTCTATTGTAACGGGAACTTCATGCTCTCTTTTACTCTTCCTCGCTCTCTCATCCTCTTTACCGCACTCTTGCCTTCACTCTCTTTACTTCTCTTGGGCCTGCTCTGAGCTGTGTTTGGCAGCTCCCAGCAGGGCCCTGCACCCAGGCCCTTTGCCATAAACCCCAAGTTCCACAGCCTGGCTGCAGAGATCTCTTGTCTCTGTCCTGAACATCATACCCCCATCACTACTACAGGCTGCCCTGCCCATCACTGCTTTATCTCCACACTATCAACACCCAGCTGCATGTTCCCATCAATTATCCACAAGTCCCAGGTGTAGGACGGTTGGGACGGACAGAGACGAGAGATCTCTGCAGCCAGGTTGTGGAATTTGGGGTTTATGGCAAAGGGCCTGGGCGCAGGGCCCTGCTGGGAGCTGCCAAACACAGCTCAGAGCAGGCTGAGAGAAGAGAGGGGGAGAGAGGGTGAGAGGGCGAGAGAGTAAAAGGGCAAGAGAGAAAAGTTCTAATACAATAAATCTTCTTCTGTGTTGAATATTCTGATTCTCACTAACCAATCCAAGATACAAATCCTACAGCATTTCCATACAGCCTATAAGAATCATTACATTACCATACTGTGTTACATTTTAAACCCTAAAATCTCCTCTTTGGGCCCCTTCTGCCAAGCTGTAGGGTCTGCTCTGACCCTTGGGCCTGTCTGCAAGCAGAGGGTGTTGTTCCATCAAAAGGGGATCACCTTCAGCTGGCCACACCATTGTTTTCCAGTTGTTCAGTAACTGAGGCATCTCAAAGCTTGCTTTCATTTCAATCTTGCTTATAGTTCCCATATTGTCAAAATCTTTTGCCAGGCAATCATATTGATAAGGCTTTCCTGTTCCATCTTCCCCAACACCCAGGCTGTAAGGGTGATTAAACCCCCTGAGCTCCCCAGCACTGGGGTCTGATGGTCCTGAGCTGCTCAGCACCCCCTGTGTGCCGGGGGAAGGTGGGATGGGAGCAGGAGAGGGGTGGGAGAGGGTTCAAACACCCTCATTGCTCCCAAACCTTCCGGGCAGAGCAAATACACAGAGAAAACAGGCAGGAACAGCTTGGGAAGTGCCCCAGTGAAAAGGCTGCAGATGCCTGTGTTTTTCCAAGCAGGAGGGGAAAAATATCCAACAAAATATCTGGGAGTTTATTTGGAAAGGTCCTGAAAGCCCCTGGTAAAGATGAGGCTGCTGGGATCTAAAATAAATATTTGATTGCTGTTTCATTCTCCCTCTGCAAGAAAAGGTGAAAAATATTAAAGATGACCTCGTGCTCCAGCTGTATTGGAGTATTGACTCAAAGGATTCAGAATAAACAAACCCAGAGTGCTGGGAACAGCTCTCTTTTCCATAAAAAGAGGCACTTCACTGGGAAAAACACCAAATCCCAGAGAGGAAAGGTGTAAAAAACCCACCCCAAACAAACACCAAAGAGCCCCCAGTGTGATTAATAGTTGTGGTGTTGTGAGGGTTTTCAGGATGAGGTGAGAGATGAAAATTGACTCCAAGTTCTTAGAAGGCTGATTATTATATTATATTATATTATATATCATAGTATGGTATAGTATAGTATATTCTTATGTATAATTATATTACATTTAAAATTATAATTTATTTATAAATATATTGTATTATATTATATATATTATATATTATGCTGTTCTAAAACTATACAAAAGAAAGAGAAGGGATACATCAGAAAGCTAAACAGGAATGATAATGAAAGCTTATGACTGAATCCTCAGAGTCCAACACAGCTGGACTGTGATTGGTCATTAGTTAAAAACAATTAACATGGAACCAATCAAACATTCACCTGTTGGTAAATAATCTCCAGACTACATTATCAAGCAATCAGATAATTATTGAATGAAAACAATAATTATTTTCATTCTTTTCTGAGGCTTCTCAGCTTCCTAGGAAAAAATCCTGGGCAAGGAAGATTTCTCAGAAAATATCATGGTAACACTGCCCCGCCTCTGTCCACTCTGCTACTCTGGGACACGGCCCTGGCACTGCCCAGGAGGGCACAGCAAACACCAGCTGCCTTTTGCCATCCCCTGATTTCCCATCCTTTCCCCTCCTGCCTCCAGCAGCCCCTGACTGGAGGCTTTGGGCTGGGTTTTCAAAGCCTGGTGGAGCTGAAAAGGTTTGAAAGTCAGGGTTGGAGGGTTGGGAAGGGAGATGTTCCCCCAGAGGATGCAAAGGCATAAAAGAAGCCCCAGACAGACCAGGGTGGTGCAAATGTCACTGCTTTCATCCCTGCTGCAGCTGCAGGGGCTGTGACCCATCGTGCTCGGGCACAGGGAACAAATCCCTTTTCCAGCCTCTACCTCCTGCTTTCCATTCCCTCTGCATCCTGGGGCACAGCCCTGGGGCAGCTGCTGCTCCTCTCCTGGAGATGCTCCTAAAAACTGCTGTGCTTCAGCAGGGGTTTCACTGCAAACCTTCCACAGGCTCTGCAGGTCCAGAAAATCCCCAAATCCAGGTCCCAAACCCCCCCCTGCAGAGCCCTGCACTACAAACCCGATTATCTGAAGTGCAGAGAAATTTATTTCCAGCAGCATCCAGGGGTTTGTGTTCGGAGGCTCTGAGAGAAGAGGGAGAAACATTTCCCCAGAGTTTGGAGCTGATCTGTAATCTGATTTTGCAGCTGCAGGGCCCAGCACCACCTCATTCCCATTGGGACATGAATTCCTGCCTGCTCCTGGTGCCCCAGAGCCACCCTGGTGCTCTCAGTCAGGTGCCATATCATCACCATCATCATCATCTTCTTCTTCTGCTTCTTTTTCTTCTGCTTTTTTCTCCTTCTTCTTCTGCTTCTTCTTCTCCTTCTTCTTCTGCTGCTCCTGCTTCTCCTTCTTCTCCTTCTTCTTCTTCTCCCTCTTCTTCTCCTTTTCTTCTTCTTTCTCTTCCTCTTCTTCTTCTGCTTCTGCTTCTTTTCCTTCTCCTCCTTCTCCTCCTCCAGGCAGGATCAGCCCCTGGAGCCCCTGACCCCCGATCTCACCCCTGCCCATTCCTGCCCCCAGTGCTCCAGAAGTTCCTGCACCAAGGCAAGGAGCTCTCTCCCCACATCCTGACCCTCCTTCCAAGCCTGTCCTTTGTAACCCACCCAGACCCCTCCTTTCCCCTTGGCTTTGCACCCTGCTGGCTCTGGGTGGGAAGAGGAGCAGCTTCCCCCGCTCCTCCTTGGAGTTGGCTCTAAAAAAACCATTGGAGCTGCAGGAATAGCAAAAGTCTGGGCTTCAAACACTGCCAATCCCCCCCAAGCCTCCCTGGTTTTCTTTTTTTTTTTTTAATTTAGTTTTTATTGCCATTTTAATAAAAGGCAATCAGGCTGAGGGGAGCAGCTCTAGCCTGGAGGTGCTCAGGGCTGCTCCCAGGTCCAGCAGCTGCCAGGGTTTGGTCCAGGCCTGGCTGGCCTTGGGGAGGGTTTATCCCTCACTGGGAGATTTGGCACTAAAGCACTCTGGGGGTGCCAGTCTGAATGAGGATTGACTGGAACTGAGCCCAGCCATCCCTGTCCCAGGGGCTTTTCCAGGAGTGTCTGTGAAGGGACAGCTCTGCATGGGCTCTGGGAGTGCAGGGAGAGGGAGAGCAGGGGGAGCCCTTCCCTTCCCTTCCCTTCCCTTCCCTTCCCTTCCCTTCCCTTCCCTTCCCTTCCCTTCCCTTCCCTTCCCTTCCCTTCCCTTCCCTTCCCTTCCCTTCCCTTCCCTTCCCTTCCCTTCCCTTCCCTTCCCTTCCCTTCCCTTCCCTTCCCTTCCCTTCCCTTCCCTTCCCTTCCCTTTTTCCCTTCCCTTCCCTTTTTCCTTTCCCTGGGAAGCTTCAGACCCAGGGCAGTTCCCAGAGCCTTGGGACTCCTGTGGAGCTGCCTGTGCTGCCCAAACCCCTCAAATTCCATCCCAGGCTCTGGGCTGAGCTGGGGCCTCAGGGATATTTCCCATTTCCCCACCTCCAACCCCCCTAGCCTCCCCACCACCTGTGCCACCCTCTCCTTGTGCTGTGGGTAGTGAGGGCAGGGCCAGGGGGATCTGAGACTTCTTGCTGCCATGGGAGATCCCAAATCCCCTGTGGGGCTGTGGGCAGAGTAGGCCTTCCAGTGCCTGTTGGCACCTGCACCTCCATGACCAGGAAAAGGTGGAAATCCATTTATCATGGATTTACTCCAGATGACCAGGGAAAGGTGGGAATCCATTATTTATTCCAGGAGACCTGACAAAGGGGGAAATCCATTTATTCTGGATTTATTCCAGGAGATCTCTCTTTCCTCAGGGATCTTGCCCTGCTCCTGCAGCCCCCAGGTGTCACTTCACAGCCAGTGCTGGTGTTTCCTGACGGATTTCTGCAGGGAACACTGACCTTTGGTTTCCCTCTCTTGTTCTTCCTTTGTCTCTCACCCACTGAGACATTTTTGGTGTCCACAGGATAAAATAAACTTTTCTTGAGGGTTTCTGGCCCTGAGTGAGAACAGAGGGAAGGCTGCAAAGCCTGACACACTGTGAGTCCCTGCATGGACCTGGAGGAGATGGGACTGGGACAGCCTGGGTGGCAGGAACAGCTCTGGGAGAGGCTGGAGATGAGATGAGAACAAATCCAAGGGCACCAATCCCTTCCCTGTCAGAACCCAGGACATCCCTCTGGCTGCTCTGAATGGCTCCAGACCCTGGCAGGGGGCTCAGAGACCTTGGCATGGAGTCACAGACACCTGTGCTTTTGATTTTAGCCCATGGAAACAATTACCAACCTTGTGTGAGGAGTTACAAGCCACAAGAGTTTCAGTAGAATGATAGTGAATTTATCACAGGGTGGAAAAGTAGAATTTTGGGGATTTAGAATGAGGGTACAGGAGGCAAGATGGAAGAATCTGGGAGTGTCCTGTCTTTCTTCTTTTTCTTCTTGTCCACTTCTGCTGTGATGGTGGCACTTTTGGATTGGTTTAGAGTGCAGACAGACTGTCTGACACAGGTGATAGGTATTGGAAAATTATTGTAAATAAAGTACAGGTAGTTTTTGGTATAACAAGCTAACACTGCCCCAAGGGCAGTCAGTGTGCCATGAACTGATGTGCTGGACAGATCTCAGCAGATCAGAGAAAGAATGTTATAGATAACAGAGAATAAACAACCTTGAGAACCAGAGCTGAGGAATCTCAACTTCTTCAGTCGTGAGGCTGGAAAAAAACTCTTTAATACCTTGGGAGCCATTCCAGTAACACAAAACCTGAGATTTCCTGGCAAGGAAGAAGCTGCTCTCATCTGGCAGGAGGGGCTTGTGAACATTCAGGGTTAGAGGAAATGGCCTCAGCTGTACCAGGGGAGGTTTAGGTTGGGTGTTGTGGAAATCCCTTCATGGGGCAGTGTTGCAGACATCTTTTATGAAAAATCTTTCTTTAGGATTTTTTTCCTCCTGAGAATCTGAAAGGCCTCAGGAACAGAATGTAAACAATGGTTATCTGCTGCTGTGGAATGCAACAGGTGCATCTGTGATTGGTCTCATGTGCTTGTTTCTAATCAATGGCCAATCACAGTCCAGCTGGCTTGGACAGAGAGTCCAAGCCACAAACTTTTGTTATTATTTCTTCTTATTCTATTCTTAGCCAGCCTTCTGATGAAATCTTTTCTTCTATTCTTTTAGTATAGTTTTAATGTAATATATATCATAAAATAATAAATCAGCCTTCTGAAACATGGAGTCAGATCCTCATCTCTTCCCTCATCCTCAGACCCCTGTGAACACCGTCACAGGGCAGTGGCAGGATGGCCAAAATTCAGATTTTCACCACCAATGTGACTGCAACAGCTCAGCCTTGTTCGGATCTGAGCTTCAGGGAGGGGCTGAATCCTGATGGGAATGTGGAACTGGGGGGGTCGGGCTGTGCTCCAGGGAGCAGGGACAGGAGAGGGAACGGCCTCAGGGTGCGCCAGGGCAGCTCAGGGTGGGCACAGCAGGAATTTCCCCATGGAAAGGGGGTCAGGAACTGCCCAGGGAGGGTTGGAGTGCCCATCCCTGGAGGTGCCCAAGGAACACCTGGATGTGTCACTGAGTGCTCTGGGCTGAGGACAAGGTGGGGATCAGATGGGACTCGATGTCCTTGGAGCTCTTTCCCCACCTCATTTCTGGGATCCTGAGCATCAGAATCCCAAAGGGGAATATCCATCCAAACCATGCCCCAGCAGCAGAGGTGTCCCTGCCCCAGCCCCTTCTGGCAGGGAACATTTCCTGTTCCCCCACAGCTCCAAACCCCTCACACCAGCAACGGAGAAAAGGAGCCCTGAACGTCCTTAAAATCCCATTTTTTCATATTGGGGGAAAATGTCTTCCTGGACAGGGGGCTCAGGCCTTGGCAGGGGCTGCCTAGGGAGGGTTGGAGTGCCCATCCCTGGAGGTGTCCCAGGAACTCCTGGATGTAGCACTCATTCCCCCTTGGGGACAAGGGGGGGATCAGGCACAGGCTGATGGTGCTGGAGGGATTTTCCAGCTTAGGGACCCCTGGGTTCTGGGAAATGTGTGCACTGCCCAGGTGTGTGTGTGGACAGGGGACACAGACACATTTCCATCATTTTATAGGATTTTTGTGATTTTCCCCAGACAAACCGTGCTCCCTTCAGACCCAAAGCTCTCCAAAGCCAGCACCAGGATCAAACCCTTTCCCACCTCCCCCTCCCAGCCCCACTGCTCCAGGAGCTTTGCGCTGGCAGATTCCACTCTCCTTCTCCCCAAAAGCTCTGAAATTGCCACAGGCTTCAAACCCAAATTCCCACTCCCTTTTAATGGACTCTAAGGTAAATATGCTCAGGCCCAGCCTCCTGGAAAGCAAATTTTCCCAGCCCTGAGCAGGTGTGAGAAGAGCTGCATCCATTGCCACCCTGCAGAATCCTTAAACACAGCCCTCGCGTGGGGAAAAGGGAAAGAAGGAATTTATTGAACATTTATATCTTCTCTTTATTGCAGCAAATGCGTTTTATGTCCCAGAGATGAAATATGGAGCACGAGGCCCATCCATGAGGAGCTCAGCCCCAGTTTTGTTTAGTAAATCATTTGCTGATGGCTTTGGAGAGGATCCATCAATCTTTCCTGGATTGCTCCTTTCATATCCTCAGCTTTTGCAGGATTCTTCATCTGCATATTCAGACATTGGTTAGCTCAATAGCGGGGATAATTCCCAAAATTCCATTCTTTGGGAGGCTGTTCTGGGCACCCAGGGGTGACTCTGGCTTTAATATCCACAAAAGGCTTTTAATATCCACAAAAGGGCCCCAGCTTTGGGCCTCAGTGGAATATTCAGAAAATACTCCCTAACTTTGAGTTAAACCCAGGGTTTTGAGGGAAATCTCTTCACTTGCACAGCAGCAATCAAATGTAATTGTGAGAAAAGCTGGAGGTGGAAGGGGCAGCATTCCCTTAAACTGGTTTTGGAATGGTTTGGAGAGAATTCACAGAGCTCTCCTGATCCTCTGGGGTTTGTTTCCCCAAATCCCACTCTGAGGTCACTCTGGGGATGGTCAGGAGCACCCTGGGACAGTGGGAGGTGGCACTGGATGGGCTTTAAGGTCTCTGCAGCCAAAACTAACCCTGATTCCATATTTCACATTAACTTTTCCCATCAGAGAAAACATTTGAGGTCTCTGTGGATTAATCCCAAATGGGATTCTCCCATTCTTTGAGACATCAGGGAGATGGGGCTGGTTTAAATCCAGTGACCACTGACACAGCTTGTCATGGGACTGAGGGGACAAAATCTGGGAAACACAAAAACTTCCCCAATTTTAATCCAAATGAGATTGGCCTGGATGAAAAAGTTCATTTCCATAAGGTTTGCAAAACAAAAAAAATCTATTTGGAAGCCATGGGCTGCTTATTTGATTTCTTCTTTCACTCAGGGAGAGTGACACCAGTTATTTCAAATATTGGAAAAAAGTTTTGGCTTTCAGTTCCTGAGGATTTGGGATCTGGTTTTGGAGGCTTTGGGATGTGAGAGCTGCTCCCAGGAAGAAACAGGTCTGGGAAGGAGGGGCACGTCAGAGGGGAGTGACTTGGAACTGCTGGGAATTGGATCTTGGCAAAAATCCCAGTGGGATTCTCAGAACATGTGATCCAGGGGAGGAGGGGACAGCCCAGATTCCCAGAGCTCTGTCCATTCCTGATTCCCAGAGCTCTGTCCCATTCCTGGATCCCTCAGCTGGGATGGATGGAAGTGGCCCATGGGGTGAGGTCAGGGTGAGGAAAAGCAGCAGAAGGAGCCCTGGGATGTGTTTGCTCAGCTGGAACCACAACAGGGATCTCTACCTTGGGAGAAGGGAATGAGGAGAGAGAGAGAACCAAGGTTTGGGGTCACTGCCTCCTGGATAAGAAGGAAAAGAGCAATGCATTTCCCTGGAATGAGATAATTCCTGGGAGTGGCCAGGGGGCATTTTGTGTTCCCAAATCAATAAAACAGGAGCAGAATGGTGAATTAATTGTTTTTTCCACATGCTGAAGTTACAGAGGGATTAGAGGGAATGCCCAGGTCCCAGGTGCCCAAGCCCACGATGGTGAGGGAGCCCTGGGAGCAGGGAATGATAGACTCCAGTTGCCATAAAAATCAGGATACAACACAAATATTTCCCAGCAGGACAAGCCAGAGCCTCGCACAAGCATGCAGGGATGGGGGAAGCTGACTTTGCTTCTGTGTAAAACCAAACCCAACCCAACCAAACCAACCCAAACAAAACCAAACCCAACCCAACCAAACCAAATTAAATCTAGTCCAACCAAACTAAGCCCAACCCAACCCAATCAAATCCTGGCACGGGTCATAGACCCAGCACTGAGGCATCAAAGGCACAACCACAACCTGAATCCATCCATTGGCATTAAATCCAGGGATTCACTGGGATGGAGGGAATTTGGGGAGTATCACTGTGCTTTCAAGCTCTTCCCCTGATTTTTCCATCAGTGTTTCAGGCTGGTCTGAGCTGCTCAGGGCTCACCTGAGGAATGGGATCTGAGCACTTCCAGTGTTTCTGCCTCAGCTCTGCCCTGGGGAGAGGAAATGCTCATTGGAAATGTTTATTGGGAATGGTTATTGGAAATGTTTATTAAAAATGTTTATTTTAAATGTTTATTAAAATTGTTTATTAAATTTTTTTAATGTTTAGTAAAAATATTGTGCCAAATTTAGGGAGCTTTTAGTGAATCAGTCCCAGTGAAACAGAGCCAGCCCTGGGGAGGGGAACACACATTTTATGGTCATTTAATTCTTGCTTTGGGTTTTCAAATGGAACTTCTGGCAGGCTCAAGGATTGTTGGGATTCAGGGATTTCTCTCTGTGGTTATTACATGAAATAAATTATTTGGCTTTATAATGGTGGGAGAAAATGACAGAGTTGGATGTTTCTGTTGGGTCTGGGTTTGCATTAATGGGAATTTTTTACAGATCCACTCAGGATGGGGTTGGGATGTGCTTGGGCACCCTTTGGGAATGTCAGCACCTGGATGATGCTAGGTTTGCTCACGAAGGCCAATCTTAGCTTTGTGGAGACAGCCTCAATCGGGACATATTGGGAACACCTTCAGGAAGGACTGAATCCATAGAAAACTAAAGATTCACTGTGAGGAGTTTATTTTCCATGGGTAAATCCCTCCCTTTGTGCCTCTCCTCCTGCCTGGGGCCTCGGATCCCCTCTTGCCTGGCCCAGGGAGAACCCAGGGGATGGGATGTCCTCCCCTGGAGCTGCCCTGGCAAAATGTTGTCATCTTATTTCAAAAGTCCCATATCTCCTCAGTGATTTCTATCCAGCACTCTTCTTCTTGGGGGTGGTGTCTCATACATTGTCCCAACTTCCAGGCTCCCAGGTCTGCCTGGCTATGGCCTATCTGGATTTTTAGGCTCTCAGGCTCTTGGTCTGCCTGACTCCACCATCTTATTTCTGTTAGGTCTGCAGTCATCTTCCTGAATCACCGTGGGATCACATTGCTTAATACTTAAGTCCTTTTTCCCAAACCACCATAGGATCACATCAGAAGCACATCCTTACTGCTCTCTCTACAGTTCTCTGCCCAAATCACCATGGGATCACATCAGAATTACGTCGGGGTCACCAATCGTTGCCATCAGACTTCAAAAGTCCCATACCTTCTTGATGATTTCTCATGTGCAGCTCCTCACAGCACTGACTCCTTCATCACCATAGCACAGCCAGCGAACACCAACTCTCTTCACAGCACAATCAACAAACTCCAGCTCTCTTCACAGCCAAAAATCCCAATTCTCTTCTGGTCCAGCTAACCCACTCTTTTATAGCACTATTCCTTACTAGTCACGGCTGTGGCCTCTCAAGGGCCAGCCTGTTCCTGATCTGTGATAGTTAGTACAGCTGCAACTCCTCAGGGGAGAGATTACCTTCTGCACCATCTTTATTTTCTTACATTCTATCCCCCCACCGCAAAGCTTCAGTCCAGCAGCTCTGGAGACCATCCCAGAGCCCCCCAGCTCTGTTTGTCCAGGGATTTCACACTTCCAAGGGCACTGAGTTCAGAAATGCAGCATTTATTGAAATCCCATCCCCTGGGACACGTGGGGGTTGCTCTGGATGGCTGAGAGGCTTTCTTCAGAGCCTGGAGAAAGCCACATTTCCACTGCAGGAGCTTTCCCTGCTCCCAGAGGCCTGGATGGATTGTGTGCCTGAGGGAGGGCTTGGTTACCTGCCCAGATTCCCACAAAGTAGGCCAGGATTTGTGTTTGCTGCAGGTGCAAGGAGAGCAGCCATTGTTTATTTCTGTCCCTGTGACTTCCCTGTGGAGCTTTTCCAGCCTTTTTGCCATGTGCAGATGGAGGAGGCCTCCAGTTAATCCCTGACTGAGCCATTGACACAAGGAATGGGGCCATTAAATAGGAATTAAGGATGTGCTCCCTACCTTTGGGGGAGGTGGGGATAGATTCCCTCATTTCTAATCTCCTTCCCTGCAATGTTCTCTCCAAAATCCTCCTCCCTGCATCTCAATTGAGCTTTGGATGACTCATAAAATTAATCCTTCCTGAGCAGCAAATCCCTTCCCTTCCAAGCTGGCATGTGAGAAGCTGTTCCCACATTCCTGCCTCAATCCTGGGTGTTCCTGGAGCAGGAATCTGTGTCCCAGAACAGCCTTGGGGACAGATCCCATTACCTGGGCACTCTGAGCTGCCTGTCAGGGTTTGATTCCTTATTCCAGTTTGTTCTGTTGGGGGAAGAAGTCAGGCATGGGGTCACTGTCATGAGGGACATCACTGCAGGTTCTCGAGGTGACACTGCCATGGTCCTTCTGGACCTGGAGCTGCTGGGATGAGTCCAGAGGAGGCCCCAGAGCTTCTCCATGGTAGGATACAAAACTGCCACAGAATGGCAGTGACTCATGTTCATGTTTTCTGTGCAAACAATAAATTGTCCATCCAGAGACAATAAACGCATGAAGTTTCAGAGACAACTAATAGATGTGGAACTAGTTAAAGCTGGAGTAACCAACAGTAGTAGTAATCACTTCCTGTCTAGCTGTTTCACTAGTGCTCTTCAATTCCAATTCTTTTCAAAAAGGTTACCAAAATATATGGTAACCCTTTTGTAAAGTCTCTTCTTACTTGGAGAGAGAGACCCCTGACTTACAGGAGCCCCTCTGAGCCAGGCTGGGAGAGCTGGGGGTGCTCACCTGGAGAGGAGAAGCTCCAGGGAGAGCTCAGAGCCCCTTGCAGGGCCTGAAGGGGCTCCAGGAGAACTGGAGAGGGACTGGGGACAAGGATGGAGGGACAGGACCCAGGGAATGGCTCCCAGTGCCAGAGGGCAGGGCTGGATGGGAGATTGGGAATTGGGAATTGTTCCCTGGGAGGGTGGGCAGGCCCTGGCACAGGGTGCCCAGAGCAGCTGGGGCTGCCCCTGGATCCCTGGCAGTGTCCAAGGCCAGGGTGGACATTGGGACACCCTGGAATAGTGGAAAGTGTCCCTGCCATGGCAGGGGTGAAACTGGATGGGCTTTAAGGTCCCTTCCAACCCAGATCATTCCATGATTCCATGATCATTTTTTGACACAGGTTTAGCACAGAGCAGAGGGAAGATGCTCTCTGGCTGTGAATTTCCATTTGAGGTGGAAAAATCAGTCCTAAAAATGAACTGAAGTGGAGAAAAGCAGGAACCTCAGTGTGGACATTTCCCTTTCCACATAACAGTTCCCTGGGAGAAAGAAAATTCTTCAGCCAAAAAAAAAAACCAACAAACCTTGAACAGACTCTTTAAATCCATTGTGGATGTGAGATTAAAACATGAGAAAAGGAAATTTCTGCAGCTACAAATGCCCAGTTTTGGAAGCTGGAAAGCTCCTGGGAAGAGTTTGAAGGAGGGGGGTGGGGGTGACACTGCAGGATGGGGAATCAGGATTAGTCCCAAATGCAGATTAAGAAAAGAAAAGTTGATTTAATAATTCCTCTCTGTGCCTTTCCTCAGTGACAGCTCCATCTGAAACCTTCAGGAGCAGCTCCTGGAACACTGCTCTGAGCCCCAGGAATCCCTCTGAAGCCTTTTCCAAGGAAGCTGTTCTGGCATTTTCCCAGACAGCCACAGCTTTGCTGGGCTGGAGCAGCCCTCACATGAAAGAGTCTCCAGACCTTGTGCAAAGGAGCAGGAGGGAGGGAAGAAATAAATCCTCATTAAAAGAAATCTCACTTTGCAGTGCTAATTGGGCACACCCAGGGAGCATTTCCAGCCAGGCTTTGGGATGGGCTGGGAATGATCCTTGTCCTGCTCTGGGCAGGTTCTGTCTGCTGTAATTCCCTTCCCCATTTCCAAAGGAGCCTTTGCACGTGCTGAGGGAGCAAAGGCTTTTCCAGCATTCCTCATTCCAGGGGATGCTGTGACCAGAGGGAGTCTGGGGTTGGGACAGCCACAGCCACTGGTTCCAGTAGGATTTCAGCAGGGTTTCTTTGGCAAAAATCTGGAGGCAAGGATAATAAACCCAGGATTCATTTTTACATTTGGGTAAATGGGTTTATTTGGGGTTTAACAATGGGTTTATTTTTACATTTGTTCCCTTCCTTTATTTCCTCATCTTCCACCCTTCTGTAAAACAATTCCTTGTTTTATTGGGATGTCTGTTCCAGGGAGCTCCTGGGCTCTGACCACCTTTCTATCACCAGTCTGGTCCCTGAGTTGTTCCATTTTCCTCTATGGAATTCTTTCTGATCCCAGACCAGGCTGTGGCTCCTCCTGGACGTTCCAGGGGGTCCCAAATGTCCTGGGGAGGAGGAGCAGCTCCCCTGGAGCAATCCCTGAGCCCAGGTCACCAATGTCCAAGTCCTTGCCTAACAAACCCAGGTATCCCAAACTGACCAGCCTTCCTGACCAGCCCCACCACTGCTCCTTCCTGGCCCTGGTGAGGAGTTTTCCAAGGCTTTCCCAATCCCTGATGGTGCCCTCTGGGGCTCATGATGGGGGGCTCCACCTTTCCTTGCTGGTATCCTGTGGAACTGAGTCACCCCCAAGGACAGGAAACATTCCTGCTATTAATTCTTGCACTGACTAGGAAAAAATCTTCTAATTAGCACCTCATTCATTAGTGATTGACTTCCTTCAAATGTAATAGAAGTCAAGGATGGGAGAGCTGGGAGTGTTCAGCTGGCAAAGATCCAGGGAGAGCTCAGAGCCCCTCACAGGGCCTAAAGGGGCTCCAGGAGAGCTGGAGAGGGACTGGGGACAAGGGATGGAGGGACAGGACACAGGGAATGGCTTCCCCAGGGTTAGATGGGATATTGGGAATTAGGAATTGTTCCCTGGGAGGGTGGGCAGGCCCTGGCACAGGGTGCCCAGAGCAGCTGGGGCAGCCCCTGGATCCCTGGCAGTGTCCAAGGCCAGGCTGGACATTGGGGCTGAGAGCACCTGGGATAGTGGGAGGTGTCCCTGCCATGGCTGGGGTGGCACTGGGTAGGTTGAAGGTCCCTCCCACCCAAATCATTCCAGGATTCTCTAAACTTATCTTTTTTCTCCAGTGGGATTTCACATCTCTGGATTTGGTCTTCCCCCAAAGGTTTTAGGTTTGTTATAAAACAACCCCAGAGGTGTTTGTGGCTGAGGGACTTCCCAGGATAAATCTCTGTTGTTCCTATGCTTGAATGAAGAAATCTGAGCTGGGCAGGGCATGCTGGAGCTCCCAGCTCCTTGTTCCTCTAAAATTATGATGCTGTGCCTTCTCCCACAAAATCAGATCCTGATTCCTCATGCTCCTGGAAGGGGCTGGAGCTCCAGGAGGGGCTGAGGGAGCTGGGAGGGGGCTCAGCCTGGAGCAAAGGAGGCTCAGGGGGCCCTTGTGGCTCTGCACAGCTCCTGACAGGAGGGGACAGCCCAGGGGTCGGGCTGTGCTCCAGGGAACCGGGACAGGAGCAGAGGGAACGGCCTCAGGCTGGGCCAGGGCAGCTCAGGGTGGATTTGGGGAAATTCCTCCTGGAAAGGGCAGTGATGGAGATCCCACCCCTGCAGGGATCTAAAGCCCTGTGGCTGTGGCACTTGGGGACATGGTCAGTGTGGCCTTGGCAGTGCTGGGGGATGTTGAACTCCGTGATCCTGGAGCTCTTTTCCATCCTGAACAATTCCAGGGCTCTGGAACTCACACACTCACTTCAGGTAACCAGGATGCAGCAGACAAAGTCTCAAGGCTGCAATTTCTCCACAACCCAAAATAGTCAAACATATGCAGGGAGAAAGAGCTCCAAATAAACAAACCCACAATCTGCTCCTACAAAAATATCTTGGAATGTGCACAACAGACTGGGATCCCTCAGGGCCTTCCCAGCCCTGCTCAGGGTTCCAGTGGTGACAGCTCCGAGCTGGGACAGATTTGCAGCCCTAAAAAACCTGGAGCTGTAGTAATTACTGACTGTGCTTGAAGTGGGAATATCTTTGCATGGAACTCTTTTTTCCATTATTTCCAGATGACGGCAGACACAGTGACAGCTCCAGCTGCTTATTTTGGGAAGATTTTGAAGGTGGATGTAGGAGCAGGGATGCAGGGATGGGGGAAGCTGACTTTGCCTCTATGTAAAACCAAACCAAACTAAATGCAACCAAACCAAACCAAATCCAACCCAACCAAACCACACCAAACCAAACCAAACCAAACCAAACCAAATTGAACCCAACCAAACCAAACCCAACCCAAACCCAATCAACCCAACCCAACCCAAACCAAATCAAACCAAACCAAACCAAACCAAACCAAACCCAACCCAAACTAAACCAAACCAAACCAAGCCAACCCAAACCAAACCAACCCAAGCCAAGCCAAACCAAACCAAACCAAACCAAACCAACCCAAATCAAACCAAACCCAACCTAACCAACCCAAACCAAACCAAACCAGACCAAACCAAACCAAGCCAAACCCAACCAAACCAAATCCAAACAAACCACTTCCTGCTATTTAACTCCCAATGCCATCCAGCTAATGCAGCAAAATCCTTGGAATTGACCTCCAGGATATGGCCTGGAAATGCTGTTTGCAGGATCAGGGAGGCTCCACCTTCCAGCTCTGAAAACCATTCTGGGAGTGTTTGAGTCACTGAAACAAACCCAGCAGAGAAATGGAGCCTGGGCCTCCAGAGAGGAGCCAATTCCAGCAGGGATTTCTCAGTGGGTGTGCAAAGTGTGCAGTGTGAAAGGACAATGCAATAACCTGGGGAAGGAGGGACACCACTGCCCCTGAGCTCTGCTTCCTGAAATTCATCCCTCCCAGGGAACTGCAGCAGCTCCATTGCTTGAGGTGCTGAGGAGCCAGTCCAAGGCCAGGAATGTGGTCCTGGAGATTGCTGCCCTGGCCAGGGGGACTCAGACAATTCCTTCTCTATCGGAAAATACTGATTTGACAATGTGCAACTTTTGACTTTAAGTTGGGTTTGCTAAATTATATCCTCAAGTCCTGCACGTGGTTTGGAGAGGAGTCTCCATGCAGGAATGTACTCTGGGGCTGGGGTTTCTGCTGGGAATGCCATGGTTCAGCCCCTGGGCAAGGATTTGGAGTCCCACTCTGGATTCCAGGCTTGGGAACAACAGCACCAAGCTCAAAATGTTCCTTTTCCCACAATGGCTGCAGGTTCAGGGGGCTGCAGAAGTGTCTTGATCCTTTTTATTTTTGGATGAAGATCTTTCAGCCCTAGCTGTTTAAACCCAGCAGGGACCCCTGATGTCCCTTCCCCAGACCCTTCCTGCCTCCCTCTGTCATTGCTGGGTGCCCCTCTGGCAGTAATAACGTGCTCTCACTCCATGATTCACGAGGCTGAACAATTGCTTTATTAAAACTATACTATATTACACTAATACTGTATTATAATTACACTAATACTATATTATAACTATACTAAAGAGATACTTATTGTATACACTTATATATATAATATACACTTATATATATTATATATATTTATATATGTATAATATAATACTTATACGATACTAAAGAAAAACCCATGACTGTCTGAGACAGCCAGGACACAGCTTTGACCCAACTGGCCAAGGAATCAAAACAATCCTCAGCAGAACCAAATTAACAAATCACTTTGGGCAAACAATCTCCATAACACACTCCACGTGTGCAAAAACAGGAGCAGAGAATGGAGGTAAGAATTGTTTTCTCTTCTTTCTGTGCTTCTCACTGCCTTCCTCAGGAAAAATCCTAAGGAAGTTGTGCCTGGTGCTCTCTGTGAAGAGAGCTGTGGCCCCATCCCTCAGGATTTGATCTCCAGGTTTTCAGCAGAAGAGAAGGGCTGCATTCCAGTAATGCATTAAAGGTGTTTCTATACCCATTTTTTATTTCGCAAGCTGAAGCTGCTGTCAGGGTAAAGAGTAAGGCAATATGAAGAAATCACTTTTCTCTGGCAGGAATTGAATTCCTCTTCCTCTCCCCTGGCTGTCCAGAGCAGCAGGAAGAGGCTTTGGGAATTACCAGGCTCTGAACACGCCTGGAGCCTCGGGAGGAGCGAGGTCAGGCAGGGAACATCACTAATCCCTGCTGGAAATTACAACCCTTTAAGGCTGTCTTTCACTCCTGGAGATTTTTGCCAGGTGTGAGGAGCTCTGAGGAGGTGGAAGGGAATTCAGGGCTGTTTTCCAACAGTTTTCCTTAGGCTTTGGGGGTCAGGACAGTCCCAGGGCCACGAGGATCCTGCAGAGCCTTTGGATAAGCCTTTCCCAGCCTCCCAAAAGGACTTCAGCAGCAACCTAAACCATAAAATCAGGGAATCCCAGAATGGTTTGGGTTGGAAGGGGCCTTAAAAGTCCAATGCCATGGCAGGGACACTTTCCACTGTCCCAGGCTTCTCCAAGCCCCAATGTCCAACCTGGCCTTGGGCACTTTCAGGGATCCAAGAGCAGCCCCAGCGGCTCTGTGAATTCCATCCCAGCCCCTCCCCACCCCTGAATGCAGAAATTCCTTCCCAGTATTCCATCTAACCCTACTCCCTTTAAATCCTGCACCTTGCAGGGTGCCTGGAGCAGTTTCTGAAGCTGGGCATGGATTGAGCCCCAAATTAACCTCACTTGGAAAAACAAACAAACCAATCCAGCTCTTCCTGCATCCCAGTTCCTCCCTGATGTTTTCCAAAGCAGTTAGGAAGAGACCAGAGGTTCAGGGAAGGGACATCCCCCATCAACCCCAGCCCCAGGGACACAAATTCCAGCAGAGAAGGAGCAGAGCCAGGGGCAGTGGAAGGGTCCTTTCCCACAGGAATCCTGGCTGGGATGGTGGGAAGTCAGAGCTGGGAAGGCCCAGGGACAGATGGAGCCAAGGCAGGAGGAGGAGGAGGTGTGGAGGAGGGAAAGCTGCAGCTGGGAGTGGGTGAACAGGCACAAACAGGGACATTGTCTGCAGGCCTTTTTGGCTGCCCAGGAGCTGCAAAACCCCCTGCGAGTGTCAGGATTTTGCTGTTCCTTGGCTCAGGGGGTTTGCTTCCCATTTCCCAGGATGCAGGGACATGCCAGCCTGGGAGCTGTCTGTGACCTACTCCATATTTAGCAGATCTTTTATTTAATAGAGGGGAATTCTGCCAGGAATTCCTGTTTTGTAGAAGCTGTGCTGAGTTTTGAGATGCCTGGAAATGAAGTTTTTTGGGAAGAAGTTTCCAAACTGCCAAAGCTTCCCCTTTCCCACTTCTGGAGGAAAGGATGACTTTGCCAAGGAGTCAATTCTCTTTGAGGAAAGAGTTTTCTGGAAGGGAAATGGGAATGCCAGCATTTCATCCTGACAGAGCCAGGCTCCAGGCTGGGCCTGGGCCAGAGCTTAACTGCTCTCAGAACTGGATTTTGCAATAAATGTCCTGTGACCGTGTTCACAGGGGTTCTTGGATGAGGGAAGAGATGAAGACCTGACTCCACGTTTCAGAAGGCTGATTTATTATTTTATGATATATATTACATTAAAACTATACTAAAAGAATAGAAGAAAGGATTTCATCAGAAGGCTGGCTAAGAATAAAATAGGAAAGAATCATAACAAAGGGTTGTGGCTTACACTCTCTGTCTGAGCCAGCTGACTGTGATTGGCCATTAATTAGAAACAACCACATGAGACCAATCACAGATGCACCTGTTGCATTCCACAGCAGCAGATAACCATTGTTAACATTTTGTTCCTGAGGCCTCATGAGCTTCTCAGGACAAAAAATCCTAAGGAAAGGATTTTTCATAAAAGTTGTCTGCGACAATGTCCTTTGCTGATTCAGGCTGTGCCAAGATCCCAGGCTCTTCCCAGAATCCCAGACTGGTTTGGGTGGAGGGGACCTCAAAGGCCACCCAGTCCTCCCCAGGACACCTTCCACTGTCCCAGGGTGTCCCCAGCCCGCCCAGCCTGGCTCAGGTTGCGCTCTTTGATCCTCACAGAGATCCTGGTTCAGCCATGGATCTGTCCTGGGATTTTGCAGCTTGGATTCCCACCCTGAGCAATGTCACCTTGGTTTTTTAGGATTTTCTAAGTCTTCTGATGTTGACATTCTTGTAGTGAACTTTCTCACACACTTTATGTAAATAACTCATTGTTTTGCATTCCTTTATGGAAGAGGAGAAAGTTGATGGACTGTTGGTTTGACCAGTATCATTGCAGAGGTGGCACTGTCACCCTCCAATCCACTGTCACTTTTGGAAAACTATAAATGTTGGAGTCAGAAAACAAACTTCCCTTTTTCTTCACCTTGAGAACAGCAGTGTGCGCTTCTGGTTTTTTGTGTCCTATAGTGACAGAGAAGGCTGGAGCTTCCTCCAGCTCAAGAGGAGAACCCTGGGCTGTCCCTGGGGCTCCATCCTGAGGATCTCACCCTGAGCTGCACTCCAGGAGTGGCTGCTCCATCCATGGACCAGGGGATCACCCTGGGCTGCCCCCTCTGATCTGAGCATCCCAGAAACCCAAAGGAGAGGAAAGGAGGCCCCAGAGCCACTTCAGGCAGGGTTTGATCCCTGAGCTGGGATTAATGGCTTGATTGGGGTTAATTACAGGATTATCTTTCTGCCTTTTCCCTGCCCTTCCTCATTAACATTTACAGCAGGATCCAACTGCTGGGAAATACCTGTGCTTATTAAAACTGAGCCTAACTGTGCTGGGGCCACCCATGTGAGTTCACAGCTGCTGCTGAAGCTGAGAAAGGATCTTGCTCCTGCAGCAGCTTTGCTGGGAGCAGGCACACAATGGAATTTTGTGGAATTTTGCCAATTCCAAGCCCGCAACAACTTTTTAGGAGATTTCAGCTGTGGCTGCAGCTCTGAGCAACCCCAGGTGCTGATCTTGAGCTGCTCTGGGGCCATCAGGAAGCTGCAAAGCTGAGACTAAACCAGGTTTAAATTCCAAATTCCAGAGCTCCAATTCTTCCCAGGTTTAGAGGGATAGAACACTGGACACAGCTGAGAGCTGATTGCAAAATTATCTTAGTTATGATGGTGATGAAAGTCTTTTCCTCCTTGATGTGCTTACTAAAAATGTGTCACCATTGTCCACACACACAGAGATTTTGTTCCTCAATCTTTGTCCCAAATTCCTTGTCCTGAGCTCTGTAAGAGCCCAGAGGGGCTGTGAGTGCTGGGATTTGTCCTGAGCACAAAACCCTGGAATCATGGAATGGTTTGGGTGAGATGGGCCTTAAGGATGAGCCAGTGCCACCCCTGCCATGGGCAGGGACACCTCCCACTGTCCTAGGAACCATCCAAGGCTCTGTACTGCAGAAAAGTCTGGATTTTCCCTCAGATTTTGTGCTCATTCCTGGATTCCATCCCCAAGGCTGTTGTGTGTGTGAGGAGCAGCACCTCAGACATTCCCTGTCCTTCCTGCAGAATTCCAAGTTTTATCCTCTCACCTGGAGCTGCTTCCCTTCAACTGCAGCAAAGGCTGCTCAGGCTTGAAAGGGAAATCCTGGCACTAACCCCAGGAAAACCCAGGGCTTTCCCATGAAAACTGCTGCAAAAATGTCATTTCCTGTATTTGGGGTGAAATAGCCAAAACTTTGGGGTGGAATGCTGCAGATGGGCAGAATTCCTTCCAAAAATGCTGAGGGCTGAGGAGCGAGCAGTGTGGGGGTCCCACTGGTGTCTCCTCATTGCTGCTTTTCCTTGGAATATCAATCCCTGGGATGCAGGACTCAGTTTCCCCTGGGAAAAGCTGGGATGGGGCCAGGCTGTCCCAGGGAGCTGTGAGTGATGGCTCTGAGCTTTGAGGGCCTAAATTCTCTCTGCAGGGTGCATTTGTTGTTCTTTGGAGCTGTAAAGTCTTTCCTGAACAGAGATGGATTTGATCTGGAGAGTTCTTCCCACAAAGCAAACAGAACACAGGATTTCAGCTGAAACTCAAAGGTGTTGGAGGTTTGTCTGGAGCTTTACAAAGCCAAAAACGCCTCCCCTGGGATGTCAGTGCCAAGCTGTGTCTGGGAAGGATAAAGGAGAGGTTTGATCTTTTGTAATCCATGCTTGGGAGGAGGAGGAGGAGGAGGGATTCCGTTCTGGGGCAGAGGGAGAGGAGAAGCCACAAAAGGCCCTTGCAGGGCTGGGTTTGGATCCCTGGTGCCAAAATCCCAGCAAGGGCTGAGCAGTTTGACCCCAGCTCAGAACAGCCTCCCCCTTGCAGCCCTGTGGAAAGAGGCAGGAGGAGTCCCAGCATCCAAATCCACAGGGAAACACAACCCCTGAGGGGAAAAAAGGAACTTTTGCCAGTGTTTGGGCGGGGATGAATCCCTGAGGTGTTGGCTCACCTTGGAGTTCCTGAGCAGCTTTTCCCTTTTCCTTGTCACTGGTTCTGCCCAGTCAGGAGAGACTGAGCTTGGTTAGGCTAGGCTGGAAAATCTGGTGAAGAGTTCTCTGAGCGCCTGGGATGGAGATTGTGCATCCAAACGTGTCTGTTAATGATCATTGAATGATTTGGTTTGGGAGGGACGTTAAAGCCCCTCCAGTGCCGCCCCTGGGACACCTCCCACTGTCCCAGGCTGCTTCAAGCCCCAGTGTCCAGCCTGGCCTGGGACACTGCCAGGGATCCACAGCTGCTCCGGGAATTCCATCTCAGCCCCTCCCCATCCTCACAGGGAAGGAGTTTTCCATATATGCAGTATATCCATTTCACTGCTGTTATGTTTGCCCAATTATCCCATCAAAAAAAACCCCAAACAATATTTAAGGTAGAAACAATTTTAATTGAATCGTTTAGAAAATATATAAATAAGGGATAATTTGGTTCAAATAATAGTGCATAAGCAAAAACAACCGCGGGGTACGGAGGGCAGTGTTCTTGACCCTTGCCACTTCACGTACAAGCTTGCCAAGTGAAAGTCACCCCTTATATGCCATGTGTCAATGCCATCTCCTCCTATTTTCGGTTCGTCACTTTTCTGTCTCCGCCTTCATTACCACCTTTACCACGCATGCGCCACCACTGGGTTTGGTGGTCGCACAAGTCTTAGGCGGTCGTCACTGATGAAGGCCCTGTAGTCTTCTTCGTTGTCCTTTAATTCACCTTTGGGTTACACATGCGCACCAAGCCAGTACAATGTAAGCCAAGACTAACGTATCACTGCATCTACATATCAAAGCAATAAGTCCTTTATAATTAGCATTTTCTTAGACCCAACCAGGTTCTTGGTCATTTTTAGCAACTGTATCTTCAGCTTCTTTCCTGTGGTCCTTGAGAACAGCTGCTGGGAAGGGGGAGTGGGTGGAGCCCCTCCTTTCCCTCTCTTCTTTGGCATTACAACTTTTAACTATTAACTGATTATTATTCTCAAATATTAATTACTGTATCAATATTGATTATTGTTTCAATTTTTATCAGCACGAATCATACCTATTTAACACACTGCCAATGAAGTGAGGGGAGGAGATGAAACAAATGGAAACACCTCTGGATTTGGGAAGGATGGATTTGAACAGGAATTCTTTGGAGCAAATGAAACAGCCAAGTTCTTGTGGCCTCTTCCTGTCAAATTCCTTCTTTGCCATCAGGAATGGGGCACCCTGGGCCTGCCAATTCCCTGGAAATGGGCCCAGCCCAGGTCTGCTCCTGGGCTCTCTGTGGATTTTGGTGGCCCCAGGGTTGGCCAGGAGATTCCCCCCATCCCTGGGGGGCCCCAAAACTCTGAGCAGAGGGTAAAAAATGTAATGGAATGGTTTGGGTTGGTTTGGGATCTTAATTTCTTAATTCTCCCCCAGTGGCACCCGTGCCCTGGGACACTGCCAGGGGCAGCCCCAGCTGCTCTGGGAATTCCATCCCAGCCCCTCCCCACCCTCACAGGGAACGATTTTTCCATATTTGCAACCAGAATCTCCCATCTGTCAGTGGGATCCATTCCCCCTTGCCCTGTCACTGCAGGTCCCAGCCCACAGGCCCTGTGCAGATTTTGGGGCCCAGGACAGGCCCAGGGCCCTCAGGATCCTGCAGGGCCTTTGAATGGGCCTTGCCTCCAGGAGGGACTGCAGCAGTGATGGGAACATCAAATATTATCATCAAATCAATGTTAGCATCAAATTAGGGAATCCTGGAATGGTCTGAGCAATCCAGCGCTGGGTACAGTGGGGGAAGTTTTCCCTCCAGCTGCACACCTATAGTTGATGGTTACAGGAATTTATAGGGGTATTCATCAGCTTTCTCAGCAGTTTCTATTCCAAATTTTTACTCATCAGCAGTTTCTATTCCAAAGTTTTACGTCACAATTCTATACACTATTGTGGTTTAGTTTTTCTCAGGATCCACATCCCGAAAGGAGTATCCCAGGTGGTGGTGGTCCAGTTTCTGAAAGAAGGAAGGAGTATTTCATCTGGTGAAGTTCCGTTTCCAGATGTGGGTCCACCTTTTGATTGCAAGGACTATAATGTCATAACAGTGATGTCCAGCTTCCCTTGGTCGAAACTATTAGTC
This sequence comes from Zonotrichia albicollis, assembly GCF_047830755.1. Classification (NCBI taxonomy): domain Eukaryota; kingdom Metazoa; phylum Chordata; class Aves; order Passeriformes; family Passerellidae; genus Zonotrichia; species Zonotrichia albicollis. Next base: position 6,387,000 of record NC_133841.1, on the reverse strand, counting down.
CTTGAGTTGATGTTCATCTTCCTTTCTCAAGCTGCATGTTTCCTTTATATATATTCTAAAGCTATAGTTTCAAATGATCCTTACTACAAACAATATACTAAAATTATACTTCAAAAAGTTATTATTGCAAAACTTTTAAGGCTTGCAAGCAGAAAGTTCCTATCAAAAAGCAATATCCTTAAAGCTTTAATTCAAACACTCCTAAATCAACTTTGTCTTGGTTTGGAAAGACAGGAGTCTGCTAAGGAAGGCAGGAGCCTCCCCTGAAATGGAGAATGTAAACCCTCCCCACCCCTCCAAATTGCTACAAATTTCAAATTCAGGGGCTCTCAGGCAAAAATATCAGTGCCGGAAATAACAGTTCTTTAATAGGGAAGGGAAAAAAATAAAAGGCTAAAACAAACAATGCAGTGCACTAGAACAGCACTGACAGAGTCAGAACCCAGTCTGACACCCTGTGGGTCAGGGTGTTGGTGGCAGTCCCATTGGAAATGTGGCTGCTGCCCTCCTGCAGTGTCAGGGGTGGTTCTGTTGGAGCAGGGGGGATCTGTAGAGAAGGATGCATTCTTCCTCTGAAGATCCAGTGGAGGAAGAGGCAGCTGCTGTTCCTCTGGGGAATCCCGTGCAGAAAGCCATGCTGCTATCTCAAAACCTCTGGATTATATCCAGGTAATGGGTAGCCAGCCATGCTTGCCTCCTCCCTCTGGGTGGAGCATCTCACAATGGGATGTTATAGTTCTTATCAGCCATGCAGTGACATTCAATAGTCTGTTATCAGCAGATGTCTCCTCCCAAGAGAGGTGTGACTCTGGTCACTCAAAGAGAGAGATAAGGCGAACTGCCCACTTGACAAAGATAATCTGCCACACAGATGGTAATAGAAAACATCTCACATTGTAATCTTCAACAAACTTAAGACTTATAAAGGTTAACTGCGAACAAAGGATAGGTTCACAGGCCTTCTTCCATACTTTATTTTTCTCAGTTATTATTAGAATTTGTCTTTATAACTGTCCCATGGACAGTTTCCACACATATTACAATCACAAATACACACGTTGCCTGTATGTACCTGACATTTCACCTCTGTGAAATATAAAAACATCTGTATTTCACATAGGGGCTGGAGCCCTGCTCAGCCCCAGGAGTCCTGGGCATCTCCGAGCCCGTTCCCGTCCCAGGGGGATATGGAGCATCGGGAGCCGCTGGAGCACCACCAAAGGCTCTGTTGGGGAAGCGCCAGAGCCCCTTGTGAGTGAAGCATGGTTAATTAGCGCATGCAAATGAGCCCCATCCGGGCTGCTCAGCACCCGCCTCATTTGGAAGCAGCTCAGGAAGTTAAAATGAACTCTTAGCTTCTCCTCGTGCAATTAGGGCTGTGAGAGACTCATTAATCAGTGCAATTAGCGGCGCTGGAAATCACAGGGGTCTGCGGGGCAGGGGAGGCTCCGCTGTTGAGAGATCTCCAAAGCCTTGCTGGGCTCTTGGCGGAACTCAGGACATCCCTCTGGGTGTCCAGAGTTGCCAAGACTCCTGCCAGGGGGCTCAGATGTCACCCTAGATTTTAATATTTTCTAATCATTTTGATGTTGACATTCTTGTAGTGAACTTTCTGTAAATAACTCATTGTTTTGCATTCCTTTGTAGAAGAAGAGAAAGTTGATGGACTATTAGTTTAACCAGTGTCATTTGAGAGGTGGCACTGTCACCCTCCAATCCACTGTCACTTTTAGAGTACTATAAATGTTAGAGTCAGAAATTAAGCTTCCCTTTTTCTTCACCTTGAGAACAGTGGTGTGAGCTGGTGTTTTTTCATGTCCTATAGTGACACTCAGAGACCCTGGCACACAGCCCAGAACACCTGTGCGTTTGATTATGACCCATGGAGCAAATTACCAGCTTTGTATGAAGACCTGAAAGCCACATAAGTTTAAGCAGTGTAATAATAAAATTATCACTAGGTGAAAAAGTAGATTTTGTGGTTTTTAGAAGAGGGTTTTTGGGGACAAGATGGAGGGACTTGAGTGTGTCCAGCCTTTCTTCTTCTTCTGCTCTACCTCCAGCTTCTGCTGTGATGCTGGCACTTTAGGATTGGTTTAGAGTAGAAACTGACTGTTTAACATAGGTGATAGGTAATGGAAAGTAATTGTAAACATTGTACACGTATAGTATAAAGAGATAACACTGCCCTGGGGGCAGGCAGTGCGCCTGGAATTGTCCTGCTGGATGGACCTCAGAAGGGCAGGAGAAAAAATTTTATAGATAAGATGCAATAAACAACTCTGAGACCGAGAACTGAAGAGCTCTGACATTCTTCGAACGTGCGGGCCGAAACAGAGACTGTTCACGTGTCTCAGGGCTGCAACAACCTGCAACCTTCCAAGAGGCTCTCCCATCCGCTCCCACCCCGGCCTCCTCTGCAATGCCAGAGGAGGAGGAGGAGAATGGAGCCAAAACCTCCCTGATTTTTCCCAGCTCATTCCCAGCCGGCAGCTGCTCTGTCCCCTCTGGATTGCTGCTCCTGCTCCCTGCTGCTCATCCCTGGGGAAGGAAGGGTCACAGCAAGAGCCAGGGCAGCTGTGCCAGCACAGTGTCACATTCACATTCCCTGGAAAATCCCTTTGCCCAGGATCGTCCTCCTGGGAAGCTGAGAAGCCTCAGAGAAAAGGAAAATCTCATTTGCTTCTCCTGTGCTGTGCTCATGTGGAATGTGTTTGGAGATTGTTTACCCACAGGTGATTGTTTCATTGGATTCTGCTGTGAGTTGTTTTCACTCTTTGGCCAATCAGGGCCAAGCTGTGTCAGGAAAGAGGCAGGAGTTTTCATTATTATCTTTTTAGCATTGAATAAGTATCCTTTCTGTACTCTTTAGTATCGTTTAGTATAGTATTCTTTTATATAATACAGTATCATAAAATAATAAATTAGCCTTCTGAGAACATGGAGTCAGATTCATCTCTCCTGCCTTCATTTGGGGGAAAAGCAAATACAATAAGCACAAGGGATGGGGGAATGCTTTCCTTGGGAACACAGTCAGGCTCTGGGCTTTGGGGTTAAATCCACCGGGGCTCTTCTCAAAGCCTTCAGCAGCAGCAGCCTGGGTTACCTCAGCATCAGAAATGCTGGGGATGTGTTGGGAAGGATGAAAGTTTGACAAGAAAGTCTCACAGATATGCGTGCTTGGCAGAAAGGTTTTTGAATGTAGAATCTGAAGAAGGAATGGAAATGAAGGCAAGTTTTGATATAGAAGAAAAGAATTTCTGAGCCAATCTTACTGGATAACCAAGGAGGCAAAGGATGTGTTAGTTAGAAGGGGTGTTTATGGCTTAGAGCAAAGGACAAACCCACCCCAAACAAGAAGATGTTTTTACCAAGCAGAAAGATGGTACAGGCAAACAAGCCTGCCAATGTTGCAAATAGAAAAAAGGTCTCAGAATTTTCCACTGCAAGAAAACTGAAAAACAACTTCCAGCTGAAACTGTAATGTACTGACTTTTAGTGATTGGAGAACAGTAACATGAATATGGTAATTACGGTAGTTATGATAGGCTATAGATAAAAGTTAAGGTATAGATTGGTTCTACTCTATGAAGATGTAAAAGTATATAATGCATTGTAACCTAAACTAGGGATCTCCAGGCCTGCCTGCAGCTGAAGCTGACAGCTGTGGGCACAGCTCTGTCACTCATAGAGACCCTGAACTGCTGTAACATCTTGGATGGAATAAACTGCATTTTGGATACAATAAACTGCATTTTGTACACAATAAACTGCATTTAGAAGAGCTGCCTGGAGTCCCACATCCCTCATTTCAGCTCTTACTGGGATGAGTGGAAAATCAGCACAAGGGCTACAAAACACACCCCATAAATGTAGGGAATGAGTGGGAAGATCAGGACAATGTCCACAAAAACCCTTCTCCCCCAAAACTGAGTTACAGAGGTTGCAGAGGTTACAGGGATCTGGGAATTATCCTCGCTTTTACAGCACTGTTGAACGAAATCTCCCAGTCCAGCTCCTTCAGGAGTCCTTTGAGGACGCTGAAGTGGCACAAAATCCCAATATTGCTCTCTCAGGCCTTTCCTGCAGCAGGAAAAGGTTTCCCATGACTTTGTCCAACTTTATCCACAAATAACTCCTGGCCTGGCAGCCTGCCTGGGGCAGGAGGGTTCACCTGCTGTGCCCACAGGTAGGGCAGCCTCTGCACCACAGAGGGGTGACAGGGATTTAGGAACAGCACAGAAAAGCTCCTTGCAGAGCTTCACCTGAGTGAAATATTTTACCAAATCTCATGATCTCGATTCTTTTGGTCTCAAAAAAACTGAGAGATTTAACAGCAGCAAATTCTCTCTGCAGGGATTCCAGCCTTGCACACACAAACAAATCAGGGGAAAAATGTAACTAATAAATCACTCTTTGGGTAGAGAACTCCTCAAGCTGTAGTTACACTGTGCTTGTAGAAAATACTTGGCAAGAAAATGGGATATTTCTTATTGGGAAAAATAAATTGATCCCTTTAACCCAAAGTTAGGTTTTTTGCTCTTTCTGATTGGGCAAAAGAAGAAAAAAAATTCAAGGAGTGGAATTTCAAGTTGACCTGAAACAATTTCTTGTTTGCTCGCTTGTTTGAAATTGTCAGTGAGGCAAAAAAAAAATCAATTATTTCCAGAGTTTTACCTGGGCTGTCTGTGCCTGTCCAGAGGATGGGATAAACAGCCTGCCTGGCTGAACCCTGCCAGGGAACAGGAGTGCTGCACCAGGTGGAAATGCAGGGGTGTTACAGAGGGGAACTGGGCAGGGTGAGCATTGTCTGGAAGTATCATCTCCTGGTTCAGGGAATCATGGAATATCCTGAGCTGGAAGGGACCCCAAGGATCATCCATCCCAATCCCCTGCCCTACCCATACCCCCCCAACAATCCCCCCTGGGCATCCCTGGCAGTGCTGTCCAAACCCTTCTGGAGCTCTGGCAGCCTCAAGGCTGGGACCATTCCCTGGGGAACCTGGGCAGTGCTCTGGAGATGTTTTAAGAGGGCAGCATCTGGAATTGTTCTTTTAGAATCTGTGGGTGGTGGTTGTCACAGACACCTTTCATGAAGAATCCTTTCCTTAGGATTTTTCCTCCTGAGAAGCTGAGAAGCCTCAGGAACAAAATGTAAACATTGATTATCAGCTGCTGTGGAATGCAACAGGTGCATCTGTGATTGGTCCTATGTGGTTGTTTCTAATCAATGGCCAACCACAGTCAGCAGGTTTGGCCTTTCTGTCCAAGCCACAAGTTTTGTTATCATTCTTTCTTTTTCTATTCTTTGCCAGCCTTCTGATGAAATTCTTTCTTCTATTCTTTTAGTATAGTTTTAATATAATATATATAACAAAATAATAAATCAGCCTTCTGAAACATGGAGTCAGATCCTCATCTCTTCCCTCATCCTAAGACCCCTGGGAACACTGTCACAGGTGGTAAGGCAGCATCCATCCTGCCAATTTGGGGATCTCCATCCCTGTTCCAGTGATGGACAGTCCTGTCAGTGTGGTGGAGGTGTGTCAGAATGGGGGGCTCCATTCCCAAAATCTGCTATCCAAGACATTGAAATCAGCAGAAATTCGAGTTTAAAACTTGGAAACAGCTGGGCGCCCAGGGCCATGGTATTGAGAACTTTGAGAATGACATCAGGAATGGATGGATAACAGGGGGCACACCTCATGGGAAGCTGGTAACCACACTGCAATTGAGAGCTGATGTCTGCCCCACAAGAGAGGTCCTGGCCTGGGTGGGCATCATGGCTGTGGGATGATCCCAGGGTAGGCGGGATGGCTGTGAGATGATGGCCACGATGACCATGCAGATCCTGGGGCACTGATTATGAGACAACAGCCCATATAAACCGGAGCTGTGCAACACTCAAGACACCAGGGTTAAAAGACACAATTCCATCAGTGAGACTCTCAGCTGGGAAGCTTAGAGGGACGACTGGACTGTGTTCAAGGAACCACTGTAAGGGATGATGGGAATGAGCTGTATCAGCCTGGTTTGATCTTTGTGAAGGGGAACAAGGCACTTGTGGCTGATGTGATAGTGAGATAGATATGAGCACAGCAACTCCTCACTGAGGGATGTGCTGCAGAGGAGGCCGAAAACACCAGAGTGATATTTCTGCCACAGATTCCAGGTCTTGCAAAAGCACCCTTTGGGGAAAGAGCGTTAATTTCCCCTCATCCATCCTGTATCCATCTTGTATCCATCCCACATCCATCCATCCATCCCACATCCATCCTGTATCCATCCTGTATCCATCCTGTATCCATCCCATATCCACCGTGCATCCATCACATGTCCATCCATCCATCCATCCATCCATCCATCCATCCATCCATCCATCCATCCATCCATCCTCCATCCCAAAGCTGCCGGAATGGCAGGGGGTTTGGGATTCATTCCCAGAATCCCAAAGCTGCCGGCATCAGGGAGTGGGAGGGGATTCCATGACACGGAGCTGCAGAGGAGGGGTCAGAGGGGGAAGGGCAGGACCCCTCTCCTTGGGATACCCCTGGGACACCTCTGGATAGCATTGAGAAAACTCTGGGACACCCCAAGACACCTCTGGAACACCCCTGCAAAGCCCCTGAGACCCTCCAGGCTGATGTGCCCCCCCAGCAGGGTCAGGGCTGGGATTTCAGCTTCCCCCAGCCGGGGTGTCCCAGTGCTGCAGGAGCTGTGCAGGGAGGGGAGCTGGTCCTGCTGGTGTGCAGGAGCTGCAGGAGAGCTGGGCCAGCTCTGGGCACCTCCAGAAACCAGAGCAGGACTAGCCCCAGGAGCTGCAAGGAGCAGAGGAGCAGCAATGGAGGCATCCCCAAAACCTCTGTCATTCCACCTCTGGAATTCTGTCCATCCCTGCCTGCTGCAGCCATGCTGGGACAGGACCTCCTCTTTCTCCTGCCCTGAGCTCCTGACCCTCAGCATTGTGCAGAGGTGACCTCAAAGCTCCTTCAAGGCTCAGAAATGGAAAGAAATCTGAGGTTTGCTCATATTTATTCCCAGCTGAGGGTGGTTCTGTAATGTTTGGCCGCTGCCCAGGGCAGAGGAGCTGATTTCTGGTGCTCTCAGTGGGACAATCCCAGAATCCCAGATGAGGCTGAGCTGGAAGGGCCCCAGAAGGCTCCTGAAGGCCCATGCTGGGATCTGGAGTTTGGCTCCACCACACCTGGATTGTTTGCAGATGTTTGGGGGGTGGGGGGCTGTGGTATTCACATGCCCTCTTAACAGAGAGACATTTAACTTTCTCAGGTTCTCATGAGAGAAGCTGTGAGAAAGCAGAGAAAAGAATGATCAAAACAATTCTTATCTCATTTGCTGCTCCTGCGTTTGTGCCCATGTGGAATGTTCTGGAGATTGTTTACTGTCTTGGTTTGGAAAGCCAGGAGTCTGCTAAGGAAAGCAGGAGCCTCCCCTGAAAGGGAGAATGTAAACCCATCCCTCTGAATTACTATAAATTTTAAATTAAGAGGCTCTCAGGCAAAAATATGGGAGCAGGAAATAACAGTTCTTTAATAGAGAAGAAAAATAAAAGGATAAAATAAACAATGCAGTACACTAGAACAACACTGACAGAGTCAGAACCCAACCTGACATCCTGTGGGTCAGGGTGCTGGCAGCAGTGCCATTGGAATTGTGGCTCAGCCCTCCTGCAGTGTCAGGGGTGGTTTTGCTGGAGCAGGGATCCTGTAGAAGGGTGGATTCTTCCTCTGAAGCTCCAGTGGGAGAGGCAGCTGCTGTTCCTCTGGGAAATCCAGGGGAGAAGCTGTGCTGGTGTTCCAGAATCTCCAGATTATATCCAGGTAGCAATGTTGGCTCCTCCCTCTGGGCTCACATCTCCCAATGGAATGTTATAGTTCTTATCAGCCATGCAGTGACATTCAATAGCTGTTAGCAGCAATGTCCCCTCCCAGGGAGGTGTGAATGTGGTCACTCAGAGAGAGAGATAAGGCAAACTGCCCACTTGACAAAAAACAACTGCCATACAGATGGTAATTGAAAACATCTTGCATTGCAATCTGGAACTTTTACCTGAGGTGATTGCTTGGTTGGATTCTGGTGATGGTGTTGTGGATTCATTGACCAGTTGGATCCACATGTGTGTGTCGGGATTCTCGGGCAGGAGTCACAGGTTTTCCAGTGAGTTAGTGATAGTTCTTGCTAGTGTGATATAGTTATAGAATAATATAGTGTAATAAAGTAATTAATTAGCCTTCTGATATCAGAGTTCCACACATCATTCTTCCTGCTCGGGAGCACCTTGCAAATCCAACAGGGGGTTATCCCTAACTGAGCATTCCTCACCTCCTCCTAAACTCCTTCCCAATTCCCTGCTCCTCCCAAACTCCCAGCTGTGGGTGAGCTCCAGTTTTCCCCGGAGATGCTTTGCCCTTTTGTGGTGGTCTGACCAGGAAGAAGTGGGAATTCTGGGATGCTGTGGTCAAACCAATGGGTGCTCGGAGCTTGATATTGGCACCTGATGTGGCCAGTGGGGTTTGGACACACCTCCGAGAACACACAGGGGTTAAAAACAGAGCTTCGGACCTGGGAGGCTCTCTTGGGACTCTGAGGGAAAGAGGTCGGATCGCCCTCCCCCGTCTGGCTGCTGCTGCTGGGCGGGGGAGGGGCAGCCATGCGGTAGGCCTGGGCCTGGACAGAGATGGGGGGTGAGGAGGCCCTTGAGGAGGCCCTTGAGATGGTGGAGGAGCCCCAGGAGGCACCGGGCAGCCACTCCCCCCACCAGCCCTCCCAGGAGAGAGAGAGAGAGAGAGAGCCCGGGAAAACAGAATGTGATAGCAGCCGGCTCAGGAGGAGGGGGGGGGGGAATTGCAGCGAGAAGGTGCCCGGCCGGAGCAGTGTGGGAGTGCCGGAGCTCTGGGACAGGCAGAGACTGAAATTTTTAACCCTTTCTTTCATGATTGGGACCTTGCAAAAATGCTGATCCTCCTCAGAGCTGAATAAGAAGAAAGATAGGAAATGAGATAACCAAGAACTAGGCCCGAGGGAAGTGGAGAAGACTGGCTGAGTTGGGGGAGAGATGATTGGAGTGGCCTTTTGGCTGGACTTTTCTTGTGTGGCCATAGACTGAACCAGTTTTATTCCTGTGACACAGAGACTGTGCTTAGGGGGAGGCAGTGCCTCAGAACTAGGAGGGTTCATCGTGGGGACCCCTTGGCCCCAGGGGGTGGGAAAAAATGGGGAGGACAGATGTCCCAAAGCAGAGACTGTGCCTTTTTTGGAGTGAGACAAGGCATCCTTAAAAGACAACCCTAAAAGCAGCTCTGGTCCATGCACAGTGGTGAGAGCACTGGGCATGGAAGGAAGATATCACAAATGGCAAAAGGACTTTCCGGGCGGTGCTGAGTGACATGGAAGCACATGAGGTTTCAGCGTGTTTCCAGGGGAAGGCTATGGTGCAAGAAGGATTCCTCTCCTCTTCATGGACTGAAGTTTGAGTATTCTAAAGGGTGGTGTCAGACTGGGCAGTTGGTGATTTGGGGGAATGTATCGGATTGGGAAATTTTGGTGGTGGGGAGGAGGAAAGTGCTTTTTGTAAGGTTTTCAATTTTTTCCCTTATAGTTTTTCCTATTTTCTTGTAGTTTAGGTAATAAAGTTTTCTTTATTTCTAAGCTGGAGCCTGCTTTGCTTATTCCTGGTCACATCTCACAGCAGACACCAGGGAGAGGATATACTCATGGGGGCGCTGGCTCTGTGCCAGGCCCAAACCATGACACCTTTGCAAACAGCAGTTTCACTCCTGCTCTTCAAAACCAACCTCACCAAAGACCCTTTTCCCCTCTCCTTCCCCCTCCCACTGTTTCATGTGAGGACACTCAATCTGTCCCTGATCCCTGGGAACTCAGAGCCCAGGGGTTCTGTCCTGCTGAGACCAGCCCAGAATTCCCCAGTCACCCTTTGGGAGGATTCCAGCAGGGAATTGTGTCCCTTGTGAGAGGGAAGTGTCGGGGTTCCTGTCACTGATTCCCCAGCTTCTGGGACTCTGGCTGGGACCTCCCAGGGGCTCCCCTGTTGGGGGAGACCCTCCTGGAGTGGTTTTGTGTCAGGAAAGAGAGATGCACTGGATCTTCTCAGTCTTCAGGTTCTTGTTTATTGTTATCTTATCTAAAGTTTTGCACGCTGTCCACACCAGGCTCAGGAGCTGGAAAAGCACCACAAAATGGCCAACAATCTCTTGTTCCAAGGTCTTTTAAGACTAAACTATCCAATTAAGAACTGGCACCTTGATTATTTTCCCTTTCAACCCAATAACTGATCCCAAAGAGCCCACAATGCAGTCTTTTCTGTCCAATTGCAAAATGCCACCCAAACCCATGAAGAAGAAGGAAGAACAAGAAATGCAGGACAACACCTTGTGCCCTCCATCTTGCTTCCATCAACTACACACTAAAAATCCCAAAACCTCAATTTCTCACCAAGTGATACCCCTACACTGCTCTCTATAATCCATTCACACTTTTGTGGATTACAGTCTATCTTGAAGTCTGGGAAACATTTTCCCATGAATGAGGGTCAATGTCAGTGCTCCCCTGGGGGTCAGGGCACCCCAGAGCAGACAGAGATTCCCTGTGGTGCCCTGGGTTTCCACAGAGAAGGGTGTGGGATCGTCCCAGAGTGATTCCATGTCTCCCTCCACACAGCAGCAGCAATGGGATCCAGCATTTGGGATGGACCCTGTGGACTCCAGAGCATTTCCAGGCATTGCCCTGGCTCTGCACAGGTCCTTGGTGCCCCAGGGTCTCCATGGGGTGCTCAGAGCCACGAGCAGCAGCTGCAGCCTCTCCTGCTGCCTTCACAGGGAAAAGCCATTTCCTTTAAAGGGAAATGTCATTTCCTTTACAGGGAAAAGCCATTTCTGCAGGGCTCTGTCCCTCCTCCCTGTGTCCATCCAGGGATGTGTTCCCTCCACATCAGAGGCACCTCAGAATCTCCATTCATTATTCATTTGTTTGTGTTCTTGGCTCTGATCTTCGCAGGTCCTTTAGTCCCAGGGTTGGCAGGAAAGGCCATCCACAACAATTCCTTCCAGGTCTTTTCCCACCTAAATGATCCAAAGCTTCTCTGCCTCAGAGCAGTGTTGCTGTTCGAATACACCCTGAAAATTCTCCTTCCTGTCCCCTTGGAGGCCATTCAATTTTTCCAGGAGCTCAGCTCTCCCTGAAAGAGCTGCTGGTGCAAGTCCTGCCTGATGCTGGGACAGACAACTCCTCCTGCCAGGAACAGCCTCTCCCCATGGGATTCCTCAGCCCCCTCCCCAAAGGGAATGGGCTCTGGAGCACAGGGGGAGTTCAGCTGCCACTCAGCAGCCTCCAGAAATTCCATTTCTGCCAAAGCCCTGAGCTAAACCCTTCCTGTAAACGCTCTTTACAGGGTTAGGGTTAGGGTAAGGGTTAGGGTTAGGGCTGTGCCTGGAGCTTTGTCTGTCCTGAGTGGGAATTTCCCCAAAGATTCCCATATTTTAATATGGCAGAAAAAAAATGTGAGGGACAAAGGACAAGGGGGAATGTCCCTGAGCTGAAGGAGGGAAGGCTTGGATGGGAAATTGGGAAGGAATTCCTCCTTGGGAGGGTGGGGAGGCCCTGGAATAGAATTCCCAGAGCAGCTGGGGCTGCCCCTGGATCCCTGGCAGTGCCCAAGGCCAGGCTGGGCATTGGGGCTGGGAGCAGCCTGGGATAGTGGGAGGTGTCCCTGCCATGGTAGGGGTAAAACTGGATTGTGGTGGTGTTTGAGAGTCCCCAGGATGAGGGAAGAGATGAGAATCTTCACTCAATTTGTGAAGATTTCTTTTAATATAATATATAACATATTGATATAATATACAATATATAAGATTTCTTTTCATATAATATATATAATAAAATATTTTATATAATATATAAGATATTGATATAATATATATCAATATATAAGATTGTAATATATATCAACATAAGATTCTTCAGGAGGCTGATTTAATAGTTTATGATATATGTTATATTAAAAGAAAATTATATACTAAGACTATACTAACTGAAAAGGGAAAGGAGAGGTCAGAAGGCTAGAAAGGAATGAATAATAAAATCTTGTGACTGACCAGAGTCCCAAAACAGCTGGACCTGTGATTGGCCATTAATTATAAACAATTTCATGTGCTGGGTAAACAATTCTCCAAATCATATTCCAAAGTAGTAAAACATGGAAAAGCTGAAGCTTCCCAGCTTCTCAGTAGAAAAGATCCCAGGAAAGGGATTTTTCAGAAAATATGTCAGTGACACTGGGTCACCCTTAAGGTCCTTCCAACTCAGGCCACCCTGGGATTCTGGAGCAATTGAGAATCTCAACAAATTGGCTCCTCCTCTGACCAATTGCACCCCTAATTCCCAGCTGGAAATGCTCCAGGAAGAGCCATGGAGACCCTGCCTGCTGGGGAAAGGCAGTGGAAGGTTTTGGGATATTCTAATTCCCTTGTCAGAAGAGCTGGATGATGGAATTCCACAATGGATCCATGTCCAGACAAAGCAAACCCATCTGATGTGAGGAATTCATTTTTTCAGGAATTTCCGTGCCTGCTTCTCCCCGTCCTGGTGTGGGAAATGCTCCTGCTCTGCCTCCCAGCACACCCAGCAGTACTCAGGCTGATTTTTATTGCAGGAGATGTTTTCTTTGGGGTGGTGGATGCAGGGAGCAGCAGCTGCAGCCTCCCCTGCTGCCTTCACAGGAAAAAGCCATTTCCTTTACGGGGAAAAGCCATTTCTGCAGGGCTCTGCCCCCTGTCCATCCAGGGATGTGTTCCCTCCACATCAGAGGCACCTTGGAATCTCCATTTATTATTCATTTGTTTGTGTTCCTGGCTCTGATCCTTGCAGGTCCTTTAGTCCCTGTGTTGGCAGGAAAGGCCATCCAGAGCAATTTCCTTCCCTACTCCTCTTTCTCCTCCTTCTCCTCCTCCTTCTCTTTCTTCTCCTTCTCCTTCTCCTTCTCCTTCTCCTTCTCCTTCTCCTTCTCCTTCTCCTTCTCCTTCTCCTTCTCCTTCTCCTTCTCCTTCTCCTCCTCCTTCTCCTCCTCCTCTCTCTCCCTGCAGGCTCTGCTCCCAGGGCTGCTTTGGGAATTGATTTTCTTTATGGATCAGAGAGAGCTTGGAGGAAAAGCAGGAATTCTTCCTGTGAGCCTGGGGGAGATTCCCTTCTCCTGGATCATTCCTGGGAGGTCCTGGTGCTCTCTAGGCAGTCAGGAACCCTCCCTGGGGTGTGGGATCCCACCCTGGATGTCCAGGGAATATTGCAGAGCCAGCCTGGCCTCCAGCCCCTGAAGGCTCTGGGTATGGCAGGGCAGGGATTTAGGACAAAGAACCCCAAAATGTTGGGGTTTAGCAGATTGTGCTGCCCCAGGGGAACTCATGGAGGAAGCTCAGGCTGCCCAGACTGAGACAACCCCATGGGAAAACCTCCAAATGCTTCCCTTGCTCTTGGAACAGTGCTGGCACACCAAACAGAGCCCAGGGGCCTGGCAGGGGCACTGACTGCCCTGAATGTCCAGCAAAGCAAACTCCAGGGGCGAACACTGTCCCAGGAGGGCTGGAGATGGCCCTTGGCCCTGCCCAGCCCATGGCACAGAATTTGGCTCCCTGGGTCCCTGCCAGCTGCTCCCAGGGCACCTTTGGGACTGTCTGTGTGTCCCAGGGTGACAGCAGCCCTGGCAGGGCCCCAGGCAGCTCAGGTTGCTCAGAAGGCACAGCAACAAAAGGTGATTCCTGTGCCCTCTGTGCTGCAGCTGGAATTTCAGCCTCCGGACAGGCTGGGGGGAGGTGAATCCTTGTTTAACTCAGACCATGCAGGAGTCACAAACAGAGACTGCTGGGATCATCCAGGTGTCACCTTTGTCACTTCTCTTGGCCTCAGATCTCATCCCCTCCTCCTTCAGGGAATATCTCAGAGACAAACTGGGGATCAAGGGCCCACAAAGACCCTTTTTTCCTGCATTTTGCTGCATTGTCCCAGCACAGCCCCCAGCCTTTCTCCTGCAAACCAGGCTGGGATCAAACCCAGGGTGTGACAGTGTTCACAGGGATCTGAGGATGAGGGAAGAGACGAGGATCTGACTCCATGTTTCAGAAGGCGGATTTATTATTTTATAATATATATTATATTAAAACTATACTAAAAGTATAGAAGAAAGGATTTCATCAGAAGGCTAGCTAAGCTAAGAATAGAAAAAGAAAGAATGATAACAAAGGTTTGTGGGTGGGACAGAGAGTCTGAGCCAGCTGACTGTGATTGGCCATTAATTAGAAACAACCACATGAGACCAATCCCAGATGCACCTGTTGCATTCCACAGCAGCAGATAACCATTGTCTACATTTTGTTCCTGAGGCTTCTCAGATTCTCAGGAGGAAAAATCTTAAAGAAAAGTTTTTTCATAAAAGATATCTGTGACACCCCTGGGATGGATCCCCTTGATGGATGGATCCCCTGGCAAACACAGAACAAACCAAACCCATCCTGTTCCTCCATGACTGAGAGGAGCAACTGTGGTGTTTGTGAGGGTCCCCAGGATGAGGTGAGAGATGAGAATTTGACTCCATGTTCTCAGAAGGCTATTATATTATATTATATTATATTATATTATATTATATTATATTATATTATATTATATTATATTATATTATATTATATTATATTATATTATATTAATGGTATACTAAAATGATACTAAAGAAAGAGAAAGGAGACATCAGAAAGCTTAACAAGAATGAATAATAAAAACTCATGACTGACTCAGTCTGACACAGCTGGACTGTGATTGGTCATTAATTAAAAACAATTCACATGGAACCAATCAAACTTTCACCTGTTGGTAAACAATGTCCAGACCACATTCCAAAGCAGCAAACACAGGAGCAGCAATGAGATAACTATTGTTTTCATTCCTCTCTGAGGCCTCGCAGCTTCCCAGGAGAAAATCCTGGGCAAAGAGGATTTTTCAGGAAATATTCTATTTTTCAGGAAATATTATATATTGTCATGGTGATGAGGAACCTTCTCCCACTTTGCTCCTTCTTGGAGACCTGGATGCACTGAGGGGTTAAATCTTGGATTTACAAGGAGCCATATCTGCATGCTGGGTTTGTTTCTGAGGGTTATTTTTAGGCTCCCAGGCTGGAATATTCCCATCACAGTCAGGAGCTGAGGAAGGTCCCATCCCAGGGAATGAGGACAGCCAGGCCCTGCCAGCCCTGCTCCCTAATTGGCCCCGTGTGGAGAGGGATTTATTAATTCCTACTTGGGAACTGCAGCCAGAGCCTCTGCCTGAGCCAAGGTCACCCCCAGAGGCAGGGCCTGGCCCAGGGATGGGCGCAGAGCTCCAGGGGCTGCCAAAGCCACCAGGGGACAGCAGGGATGGGGAGACAGGGCTGGGACAGGGCTTGGAGGGACTGGGATGGCAGAACCTGAGCTGGTCCTCAGGAAGGGAAGCTCCAAAACCTTTCTTGAGATTGGGAAAATTAACCCCAAGCCAGCTGCAGGGGAAGGCTGAGAATCCTGGGCTGGGTGAGGTTGGGAGGGAGCTGGAAGCTCCAAACCTGAGACCCTGAAATCTCCATGGCCCTGAAATCTCTGTGGCCCTGAAATCTCTGTAACCCTGAAATCTCTGACCCAGCCTCAGCCTGGGTTTAAATGTCATCCAAAGTGCCCAAGGGGTCTCAAAGTCACCCAGAGTGTTCCTGAGTTTCAATGTCACCCAAGCCCTCCCTGAGTTTCCTTGCAAAGGCTGTGGGACCTGATGTGACCCCAAGTGAGGAGGGTTGGGGACATGAAACCCTTGGAAAACTGAGAGAGGGATCAGCCCAGGGACAAGGTGAGCCTGTCCCTGTGTCACTGCAGTGCCTGCCCTGGCTCTGCTCAGCCACAGGCTGCAGCTCCTGGGGAGCATCTCCAGCCCTGCCTTGGACAGGGCAGTGCCAGCAGGACCCGGATTTCCCTTGGCCCAGTGACACAGTGACAGACACAGTGACACAACCCCAGTGACACAGTGACATAGTGACACTGACAGTGACACAGTGACAATGACACAGCCCCAGTGACACAGTGACAGCCCCAGTGACACAGCCACAGTGACACAGTGACGAAGTGACACAGTGACACAGCCCCAGTGACACAGTGACAGCACCAGTGACACAGTGGCACAGACACAGTGACACAGACACTGGGATTGAAATGGGTTTGGTGAAATCCTCTCCCGAGGGAAGGCTCAGCCTGCTGTGACAACAAAAGGGGCACCAAGGCAGCCTGAAAGCTTCAGAGCCCTGGCAAACAAGGATTCCAGAAATCCCTTCTCCAGGAATACTGGCAGGAACAGCTGACAGGAATGGGAAAGCTTCTCATGGAGCCTTGGGAATCATTCCCACCTCAGGCTGCAGATCCATTAAATGTTGGGGCTTTCTCCCACTGACACCTCAGGGCTGGCTGCTCTTCCAACACAATCCCAAAATCCTGGAATGTGCCAGGTTGGAAGGGGCCTCAGGAATCACCCAGTGCCACCCATGGGCAGGGACACCCCCCACTGTCCCAGGCTGCTCCAGCCTGGCCTTGGGCACTGCCAGAGATCCAGGGGCAGCCACAGCTGCTCTGGGATTTCCTCCCCATCCTCCCAGGCAAGGATTCCCTCTCAAAATCCCATCCATCCCTGCCCTCTGGGACTGGGAGCCATTCCCTGCTCCTGTCCCTCCAGCCCTTACCAAAATCTCCTCTCCAGAGATTTTCCATGGCTGTTTCAGCCACAGCAGCACCGAGCCACAAAACCTGTGATTAAAAGCAAAACAACCCTAGTGTTAAAGGAGTCTGGACTCCCTGGTAATTAATTTAAGATTAATGGGAACAAGTGAGTTAAAATCCGGTGACGATAATTAGCAGGCGAATTACAACAAAGGAGAAGGCAACAACTAAAAGTAATTACAGAGTACAGACTCTGAATCCTGCCCTGCCTGGAAAATCCCCAGGAAATCCCCCCATGGGCAGTGGGGAACAGAACTGCAAAGCCTGGAGTACCTCTGGAATGCTGCTGTAATCCTGGGTTCCTGCTCAACACAGACCTGAGCAGGGGTCCTGTACGGAGCTAAAGAAAACCAGGAGAATTTCCTGGAAGCTAGTCTTGGTCTGAACAGCCAGATGTCTGCTAAGGAAGGCAGGAGCCTCCCTTGAAATAGAAAATGTAAACCCCCTACTTCTGAATTATTATAATTGTGAAATTAAGGGGCTCTCAGGAAAAGAGATGGGAGCAGGAATTAAAGTTCTTTATTAGGGAAAATAAAAATAAAATAAAAATGCAGCAATATGAAACAACCCTGCCAGAGTCAGAACAGGAGCTGCCCCTTGTGTGTCAGGGTGGTGGCACAGCCCCATCCATGGGGGCTCAGCCCTCCTGCAGTGCCAGCTGTGGCTCTGCTGCAGCAGGGATCCTGCACAAGGGGGGAGTTTTCCTCTGCAGCTCCAGGGCTGCTGGAGATGGGCCTGGGCTCCCTCTGGCAATGCAGGGCAGCAGAAAGCTGCTCCTCTGGCAATGCAGGGGGCAAAGGCTGCTGGGGTGTTCCAAACCCCAGATTGTATCCAGGTAGGAATGCTTGGCTCCTCCCCTGGGCGGAGCATCTCCCCATGGGATGGTGGAATTTGATCAGCCATGCAGGGACACTCACTGGCCATGAGTAGAAGATAATTAATAATTAATGACCCATGAACAGAAGAGATCTCCTGGAGGGAGGATTGGCTTTGGGAGAGATAAAGAAAATGCCCAAAGAAGAGCAGAGAACTGCCCAGCTCTGACAAATGATAACAGAACACACACCCCAGCCACATCTCCCAACCCAGGACAAAGCTGCCACGTGGCTGCTCTGGGTACAGGAACAGGAGGTTGGTTTTGGGTCTCCATCCATCCCTTCCACTCCTCAGCTCTGGGGAGTTCTGGTGGAGTTTTGTTCGGATTTCACTCTGGTTTCAGGAGTCTTGCCTGCCCCAGGTGGGCACAGGCACAGCTCAGGGAAAGAGGATTTGCTGCCTTGGTTCTGCTTTTTCTCAGGGCTGGTTCTCAGGCCTTGGATGTTTGTTAGAGGGGGAAGACCCAGACAGTTCTTGCTGAGGTCAGGAAGTCCTGGTCCTTCCTAAGGAGTTTCTGCTTTCCATACCCAAAACTGTGTCAGGAATTTCTCTGTGCCTGATTTCAGTGTCCCTTTCCTCCTGGATTTTTCCCCCAGCTCTCACAGGGGTTGTGTCCAAAATTTCACAACCACAAGGAAATTCCCTATAACAAGGTGACCTCCTTGTCCTCGTGAGCAGGGACAGGACCCAGGGAATGTTGTGAGCTGTGCCAGGGGGATTTGGGATGAAGATCAGGGAAAGGTTCATCCACCAGAGGTGCTGGCACTGCCCAGGGAATGGTCCCAGAGCTCCAGAAGGGTTTGAACAGCACTGCCAGAGATGCCCAGGGTGGGAGTGTTGGGGGGTCTGGGCAGGGCCAGGGGCTGCACTGGATGATCCTAGGGGTCCTTCCCAGCTCAGAATATTCCAGGATTCTGTGTAGTGGGTAATGGAAGATCAGAAAATCATGGAATCATGGAATGGTTTGGGTTAGAGGGACTCTAAAGCCCACCCAGTGCCATTCCTGCCATGTCAGGGACACCTCCCACTGTTCCAGGCTGCCCCAACCCCAATGTCCAGCCTGGTCTTGGACACTGCCAGGGATCCAGGGGCAGCCACAGCTGTTCCAAGGTTGCCAAAAGATGTCCTTGATCTTGGGAAAAGGATCTTGGGAAAAGGAGCTTGGGATCCATCCCCATGGATCAGGATGGTGCTGAGTGCCTGGGAAGTGCCTGACGGGAGGGTTTCCAGCAGGTGCTGTGGGATCTGGGCTGTCAGGAGCTGATTCCTCCTCTCTGGGGGTGATCCCTGAGCTCCATCTGAGGGGTGTCTGTTCCTGCTGGGTCCCCTTGGGATCAGTTCCAAGGGTTGGGACCAGAGGTGGTGGATGGAGAGCTGGGATGAGCCACCCACACCCAGTCCCTGTCTCCTGAGCTGTCCTCCTGAAATGTCACTGTCACTTCCCAGGCCTAACCTGAGACCATCAGCAAATCCCAGTTCCCAGCCCTGCACTGTTGGAGCAGGATTTGGGATGGCTCCTGGAACTCCCTGCTGGATTTTATCTTGGCAGACCCAGCCTGGGGGCTTTGTGTGGCTGGATTTACCCAGTAAAGTCAGATTTTGGTCAATACAGACAGAATTAATCTCACTCCACCCCAGAGCCCCCATCCCATCCCATCCCATCCCATCCCATCCCATCCCATCCCATCCCATCCCATCCCATCCCATCCCATCCCATCCCATCCCATCCCGAGCTCCCCTCCTGGGCCAGGCTGGGATGAGATGCTGGCTCCTGCAATCCCAGGAGTGTCTGGTCCCACATCCAGCTGGGCCTGCCATCACCTTCACATCTGCACCCCATTTCTCCTCCTCAGCCCAAATCCTGACCCCCCAAAGCTCCCTCACTCCAAAGGCCCTGCAGGCCTGGCCATTGGAAAACCGTCCTGAAACACAGAATTTCCACAGTCAGAGTGAGATTTGGCAAATGAAATTCCAGCCCCTGCCAACTGAGGATGTTTGGATTCAGCTTTCCCACTAAAAATGTCATTTATCCAACTGAAGTGGCTGCAGGGAAGGGCTGGAGCTGACAGCTCCCCCTCCCCAGCAGCTGCTGCAGGGAGAGCAGAGGCAGCTCTGCAGCTCTCAGGTGCTTCGGTGCCCCAGTCCCCATTGCCAGAGCACAAAGTTCCATCTGAAGGATGGAATTTTATCCAGTTTATTTCATTTAAATGAACTCAGTGACTGCTCAGGATGGAGCTGGGATGGAATTCCCAGAGCAGCTGGGGCTGGCTCTGGATCCCTGGCAGTGTCCCAGGCCAGGTTGGACATTGGGGTTTGGGGCACCCTGGGGCAGTGGAAGGTGTCCCTGCCATAGCAGGGGTGGCACTGGGTCCTTAAAGCCCCTTGCCACCCAATCCAGGCTGCGATCCCATTATTGTAACCCGAAGGAACTGCAGGGTCCCAAGGAACTGGTGACATCCCAGCCCCAAAGCTGCTCAAGAAAACAATTCCATGGAGAACAATCCCAGGAAAAGCTTTCTGTGCCACTTTCCCCTCAGCTTAGCTCCAGGATCAATGTGGAATTCCTCCTTCCATTTCCAAGCTCAGCACCAGGTGATGCTGTTATCCCCAGCAGAAATGGCAGAGGGAAATAAATCAGATTATTTGTTCTGTGCCATTATTCCGGGGAAATATATCACATTATTTGTCCTGTGCTGTTATTCCAGGGAAATATATCAGATTATTTGATCCGTGCCATTATTGCAGGAACAGCTCCCCGGGGAGTCAGTGCACAATGGGATCTCAAAGAGAAAAGGAGCTCCATTGTCATGGAAAACACCCCAGGGAGGAGGGGATTGAGAGGATTTCAGTGGCCACAGGCACAAGGTTTAAACTCTAACATTATAATGTAAGTTGTCAGACACATGAGTTAGAGTAAACTCAGCTGTGGGTGGAGAGTTTGGAAATCACTGGAAATTCTGGGAAATTCTGAGGTTTCAAACCAGGTTTCCATTCAGTATGAGGTCAAGCATCACAGTAATGTCTTCATTTCTCAGAGATTTTTGGTGCATCGTGTTATGCAAATTAACTTCAGAAAAAAGATAATAATTCTCTATACCATGATTTCTCATTAGTTAATGCCATATACAGGGTAAAGAATGCAATTAGATGTGGTCATTAATTGTTGGGGTGTTGTTGTGGGTCCCAGGACGATGTGAGAGATGAGAATTGACTCCAAGTTCTCAGAAGGATGATATATATTATATTATATTATATTATATTATATTATATTATATTATATTATATTATATTATCACATCAAATCACATCACATCACATCACATTATATCGCATTATATTACATTACATTACCTCATATCATATTATGATATACTAAAGAAAGAGAAAGGAGACATCAGAAGTCTAGCCAAGAATGAATAATAAAAACCCGTGACTGACCAGAGAGTCTGACGCAGCCGGCTGTGATTGGTCATTAAGTAAAAACAATTCACATGGAACTAATCAAAGATGCACCTGTTGGTAAGCAACCTCCAGACCACATTCCAAGCAATCAGATAATTATTGTTTACATTTCTTTTCTGAGGCTTCTCAAGAGAAAAATCCTGGCGAAGGGATTTTTCAGAAAATATCATAGTGACAATTAGAGACATTCATTAAAGTGGCACAAAAGCAGGAGAATCCTAAAAAGAAAGGCTAAGTTGGTTGTATATCTCAAAGGAGACTAGAAAATAATTAAAATAAAACTTTCTAGTGTGTCCTGTCCCAGCTGTGGCACACCCAGGTGTCCCCAGTCCCAAGGGACAGATGGGAAAGCAGGAGATGCTGCAGGGAAAGAAAGGGTCCTGCTTTCAGTGGGAGCATTGAGGGGGAGTTCTGGAGGGTGATCCATGGCCTGGCAGATTCCCAGCTCTGATTCCCACTTATCTGGAGCCTCCTGACTCCCATCAGCTCCTGTCAGCAGGGAATTGATGGTGGTAAAGGGGAGATGGGAGATGGGAATGTGTTCATTCCCAGATTTACAGCTGGTTCACGAATCCTCCCTTCATTCCCAAATTTTATAGTAGAGGAACACAGGGGCAAATCCTCCCTTCATTCCCAGATTTTACAACTGGACATGGGAACCAATCCTCCATTCCCAGATTTTACAGCTGATACAAGAACATAGGGGCAAATCCTCCCTTCATTCCCACATTTACAGCTGGTACAGGAACATGGAAGCAAATCCTCCATTCCTTCTCAGATTTTATAACTGGTACAGGAACACTCCCATAATTCCCAGATTTACAGCTGGGCATGGGAGCAAATCCTCCCTTCATTCCCAGATTTTAGAGCTGGTACAGGAACCCAGGGGCAAATCCTCCCTTCATTCCCAGATTTTAGAGCTGGTACAGGAACCCAGGGGCAAATCCTCCCTCATTCCCAGATTTACACCTGATACAGGAACACAGGGATAAATCCTCCCTCATTCCCAGATTTACAGCTGGGGATGGGAACAAATCCTCCCTTCATTCCCAGATTTTACACTGTTACAGGAACACTCCATTCATTCCCAGATTTACAGCTAGGCATGGTAACAAATCCTCCCTTCATTCCCAGATTTTGCACTGGTACAGGAACACAGAGCCAAATCCTCCATTCCCAGATTTTATACCAGGTACAGGAACATGGGAGCAAATCTTCCCTTCATTCCCAGATGTTACAGCTGGGTATGGGAAGACAGGGCCAAATCCTCCATTCCCAGATTTTACAGCTGGTACAGAATCATGGAATCAAATCCTCCCTTCATTCCTAAATTTACAGCTGGATATGGGAACAAATCCTCCCTTCATTCCCAGATTTTACAGGTGGTACGGAAATCCTCCCCTCATTCCAGATTTTACAGCTGAGCATGGGAACACAGGGCCAAATCCTCCATTCCCAGATTTTACACCTGGTACAAGATCATGGAATCAAATCCTCCCTTCATTCCCAGATTTTACACTGGTACACGAACACAGGAGCAAATCCTGCCTTCATTCCCAGATTTTACAGCTGGGCATGGGAACAAATCCTTCCTTAAAGCATCTTGTTCCCAAAATAAAGGACTAAATTACAAAAATAAAAATAAAAATAAAAAAACCACACTGAGAAGTTGCTAAAAGCTTCAAATTCCAGCAGGAGGGAACTGCCCAAAAGCAGGGAGCAGGAAGGGTTTGATGGGAGCATTTCCAGTCAAGCTTTCTCAATTCTCCAGGGAGCTTTTTCACCTCCAGGGAAATTGTTTTAAAATATCAACTCCAGAGAGGAGATAGCCTTGGGAAGGGAAAACTCTTGGAGAAAATCGTGGAGAATCATCCAGCCCATTACCCACGGCTCAGGGAAGCTCCATGTGCTCACCCAGCCACATCCAAGGGCTGGGAAAGGAGGAGAGAGGGGAAGAGAGGAGTTCTGAATATTGGTGTATCCAATATTTTGGGGGAAAATACAGAGAAGAAACAGAAGAGACCAGGAAATGTCATCCTGGTGTCTTCTACACCTGGAGCAAACCTCAGAAGGGGGAGGGAATGGATTCACGCATCCCCAGGAACACTCAGGATATTCCTTCAGGGAATGTCTCTCCAGGAAAACAAATCCTGACAAGATCTTTGTGCCAAGGCAGAGCCACTCCAAACTTCCCTCCTGGAGGGAGGAACCTTTTCCTGCTGCAGTTTAATAACAAAAATATTCCTTGTCAGGCATCAGAGGAGCCAAAGGCTGGAGAATGCAGGGAAGCATTAAAGGAAAGGATTAAAAGGGTGGATTTTAGTGGAATATTGGAACGGAATTCTTCCCTGGAGATGGGAAGGGTTATTCCATTGGTGCCCTGGATCCCTGGCAATGCCCAAGGCCAGACTGGATGGGTTGGAGCAGCCTGGGACAGGGAAGGTGTCCCTGCCATGGCAGGGGTGGCTCTGGGTGGGCTTTGAGGTCCCTTCCACCCAAACCACTCCATGATTTCATGAAAGTCCTGAGGACTGGAATGGGAGAGGGAGCAGCTCCCAGGGGCTGGGTCCTGGCAGGAGAGAGGCCAGGACTGACCTGAGCCAGGTCCTGAACGTTGTCCCAGCCTGGGCCTGGAATGCTGCTGCTGTACCTGGGGAAACTGAGGCACTCTGAGGGGTCATTTCCCATTTCTTCCCAGTGTCCTCTCACTGTGTCCCAGGGAAACTGAGGCACACTGAGGAATCATTTCCCATTTTTCCCAGTGTCTTCCCTTTCCCTGTGTCCCAGGGTCAGATCCAACAGGGATTGAGCAGAGTCCTGTGAGCCCAGGAGCCGTGAGGGTGATCCCAGGTCCCGCCAGGTTGGATGGACTGGAAATGGAAATGGGAATGGGATTGGGACAGGGAATGGACTGGACTGGGAATGGGACTGGGAATAGAAATGGGACTGGGAATAAAAATGGGAATGGGAATGGGAATGGGAATGGAAATGGGAATGTCCTGCTGCTCCTGCAGGTGCCACCCCAGGATCACAGAGGCTGGGAAAGGTCACTGAGTCCAACCTCAGAGCAAATCCCATCATTCCCCTAAAAACTCATCCCTGGCTTTAACCTTGGTCCCATATCTGGATCTGTGGGATGGGAGCCAGGAACCCCCAAAGCTCCTCAGGAAGGGCAGGGGGGCCTTTCCTGGAGGTCACAAGGATCACCCAGGCTGGACACAGCCCACACCAGGAGCAATCCTGGTCCCTGCTGGTGCTGGCTATCCAGGAACAGCCTGTACAGGGAATTTTGGCCAGATACAAACCCAGACAATTCCCTGACTGTGGCAGCTCAGCCCCTGCTCTGCTCCCTTCACGGCTCCAGTGCCATTCCAAGGCTATTGAGAGCCAAATCCTGCTTCTGATCCCCGAAAAAACCAGCCTGAAACTGCCCTGAAATGCAAGAAAACCCCAGATTTCCTCTGCTGGCAGCAGGAGCAGAATCCAGCCCGAAACATTCCAAGTTTCCTGGTGTTGTTTGTGGGTTTTTATAAAAATCAATGTCATTTACAATTACATAACTGCAAAAAAGCAGCTGAAAAACTTCAGGATGGAGCTTCTATTTTATCCAACCTTTTCTCCATTAATCTTCCCACACAACTGCTGTCACCATTAGGCTGCCAAAGGAAAATTGGTTGGATCCTTTCAGTTTGGCAGCTCCTCAGGTGGCACTTACCTGCTCTGCCCCCAGCCTGTCCTGCTTCCCCAGATCCCTGTGGATGCCCCTGGGCCTGAGGTGACAGGGACAGCAGTGGGACAGACCTTCAGCACCCACCCTGCAGCCTCCAGCCCTGGGAATCCACAGGAAAGGGGTAAAAATTCCCAAATTCTCTGGTGTGTGGAGTTTGCAGCCACCTGGGATCCCACACTGGAGATGGCCTGACTGAGCCCTGCTGGGATCACTGGCAGCATTCCTACAGAATCTGCAAGGAACTGGAGCAGCTTTGGGGCTGTCAGATTGGATCCTTTGAAGAGATTTTTGACAGGAATTGAAGCTTTTTTTGACGGAGAGGGGGAGGTTTTGCTGTGAGCAGAAAGGGGCTGCTTCCCTCGGGAGGAGCTCTGGATTCTTCCCCGTTTCTGCAGAGTCTGGGAGCTCACAGGGGGCAGCGTCAGGTCATGTTTGTACTTCCAGCCTCATCCCACAGGTGCTGCAGGGGTTTTTACAGTAATTGCATTAATTGATTTCCTCCAATGTGAGCCCCGTGCTTGGCAAGGATGAGCTGGGACGGGAACACCCCAAACCTTGGGGTCCTGTGATGTTGTGAGGGTACCCAGGACGAGGCGAGAGATGAGAATTTGACCCCATATTCTCAGAAGGGTGATTTATTTAATTTTATGAATTTTATGAAGGCTGATTTATTTTAATTTAATTTAATTTAATTTTAATTTTATGATATTATATTTAAAAGTGCTATTATAAAGAAAGAGAAAGGATACATCAGAAGGCTTAACAAGAATGAATAATAAAAGACTTGTCACTGACTCAGAGTCCAACACAGCTGGACTGTGATTGGTCATTAGTTAAAAACAATTCACATGGAACCAATCAAACATTCACCTGTTGGTAACAATGTCCAAGCCACATTTCAAAGCAGCAAACAGGAGCAGCAATCAGATAATTATTGTTTTCATTCCTCTTTGAGGCTTCTCAGCTTCCCAGGAGAAAATCCTGGGCAAAGAGGATTTTTCAGGATGTGTATCATGGGGACAGGGCCTCTCCTGTCCCCAAAGCCCCAGCTCTGGGTGCCACCTCTGGAATCGTCCCCAGCCCTGCTGCTCCATCCCTGGCCATGACCCAGGCCAGGCTGGAGGGGCTGGAGCACCCTGGGATGGTGGGAGGTGTCCCCAGGCTGGGAACAGGAGGGGCTTTAGGGTCTCTCCCAACCCAAACCATTCCAGGATTCCACCATTCTCCACACAGGGTGTCTCGGTTTGGAAAGCCAGGTGTCTGCTAAGGAGGGCAGGAACCTCCCCTGAAAGGGAAAATGTAAACCTCCTCCCTCCAAATTGCTATAAATTTGAAATTAAGGGGCTGTCAGGGAAAAATATGGGAGCAGGAATAACAGTTCTTTATTAGGGAAGAAAATAAAAAGATGAAATAAACAATGCAGTAACACAAACCAACCCTGAAAGAGTCAGAACCCAACCTGACACCCTGTGGGTCAGGGAGTTGGCAGCAGTCCCATTGGAATTGTGGCTCGGCCCTCCTGCAATGCCAGGGGTGGTTCTGCTGGAGCAGGGATCCTGTAGAAAGGTGCAGTTTTCCTCTGAAGATCCAGTGGAAGAGGCAGCTGCTGTTCCTCTGAGAAATCCAGTGGAGAAGCCGTGCTGGTGTTCCAGAATCTCCAGATTATATCCAGGTAGGAATGCTTGGCTCCTCCCTCTGGGCTCACATCTCCCAATGGGATGCTGTAGTTCTTATCAGCCATGCAGGGACATTCAATAGTCTGTTATCAGCAGATGTCTGCCCAGTTGTGGAAGAGATAAGGAAAACTGCCCAATGAACATAAGACAACTGTCCCACCTCTGACAGATGGTAAATAGAAACCATCTTGTCTTGCAATCTGGGACACAGGGCCAATCACTCCAACCCCTAAATGGGAAATTTTGCAGCAGCAAATTTCCCTGCAATTCCTGTGCCACAAATCCCAGGATTTGGGAATGAGGAGGTTTCAGTGGCAACTCTGGGCCCTGACCCAGGGACCACTCCAGGGCTGTTCAATCCCAAAAATTCCAGCCCCAACCTCCAAGTGGATACTCCAGTCTGGCCCAGGAGTTCCACATTTGTTTTCCAGCAGATTCAGGGAACAAAAAAAACTTCCAAGCATGATCCTGGTGCTGTGGGATCAGAGGCTGATGTGGAGGTGACCCTTCCTTTAATCCTTCAGGATCTGAAACTTCATTTTCCCACTTCCCTCCTGCTGCCATAGAAGCAGGCATGTGGCAGCCTTGTGGATTGGAAACATCTCCAGGTTTGAGGAGAAAGGGCTTTTTCCCTTTTCCCACCTGGAAAGGGCTTTTTCTCTTTTCTCCTCCTGCCAGGAGAGCCCTCAAATCCCTTGGAATGACAAGGAATAAACCTCAACTTAAGGAATTGCTCCCTGAACTTGGTTTGGAAGCCAAACTCCCTGAGAGAGAGAATTTTCCACCCTCTCCAAACACAGAGCAGTATTCCTCTGGATTTGCCAGGTCCAGTGAATTTAAAGGGAGGGAAAAAGGTTCAGGAAGGGGGGAATTAGCAGGGAATTGTCTCTCCAGGTACAGGGCAGGACATGGAACATTCAGCACGACCCTCCAGGATGTCCCAGGGTGACCCACGGGCTGGGAAGCTCCAGCCTCCTCCTTTCCAGATGCTGCTCCCCTTGGGAATGTGAAATTTGGGGTCAGGGCAGGTGCAGAGGAGCCTCCAGCCCACTCCAGGCTTATTCCCACGGGGTATCCAGAACAATTCCCCAGGACACGGAGGCTGGGATTTCCCTCCCATATTTCTTCCTGCCACAGCTCACTGCCACATCCAGAGGTGATGGTGCAGGTGTAGGTCCTGCCTAATCCTAAATGAAGGTGCAGGAGGTGCCTAAATCCCAAAGGAAGCTGTAGGTGATGCCTAATCCCAAATAAAAGTGTAGGTGACACCCAATCCAAATGAAGGTGATGCCCAATCCCATATAAAGGTGTAGGAGGTGCCCAATCCCATATGGACCAGCTCCATCCACATCTCAGGACCAAAGACTTGAGCAAGCCAGGTTTGAACAGCAAAATAAGCTCAGGAAGTTTTCCTTCCTGAGATTCCTCTTTAATTAAAGCAGAACATCTCCAGTGGTCCCAGCCATGGAGCCTTGGAGTGTAGCTGAAATGCCAAGGGAAGCAAGAGAGCATCACCCCTCCCTGCAGCCCCTCAGCACCCAAAACAGGAGCTCCCAGCCAGGAGCTGCCAGCCAATTCCAGCCCTTCAGGAACTGGGGAAAAGGAAAATAAACAGGAACAAAAAAAAAAAAACCCCAGGCTCTGAAGTTCAGAGGTTCAGGGAAAAATTGCAATAATCTGTGTATCTGAGAGCCAGAAAACAGATAATATTCAATATTCAATACTCAATATTCAATACTCAATATCCAATACTCAATATTCAATATTGAATATTCAATACTCAGTACTCAATACTCAATATTCAATACTCAAATCTTCATTGTCTTCCTGAGGCTGGATTCATTTCCCAGCCTCTGGATGTGTCCCATGGATTCCCCCTTTCCCTGCACACTTCAGGGCTCCTTTAAAATCTGTTCTTTTCCCTTTCCCCTCTGGCTGCCCTGATCCAGGATAATTCCAGCAGGGCCAAGGAAGGGGGGAAGTGCCCCAAAAGCTCAGGGATGGGGCACCGAGCACCTCACCTGGCGGTGTCCCTGCACTGTCCCCTGGGATGGAGGGACAGGACACAGGGAATGGCAGAGATGGGATATTGGGAATTGGGAATTCCTCCCTGGGAGGGTGGGGAGGGCTGGGATGGAATTCTCAGAGCAGCTGGGGCTGCCCCTGCACCCCTGGCAGTGCCCAAGGCCAGGTTGGACATTGGGGTTTGGAACCCCCTGGGACAGGGGAAGGTGTCCCTGCCACGGCAGGGGTGGCACTGGGTGGGATTTGAGGTCCCTTCCCACCCAAACCATTCCAGGATTCCCTGATTTGATGCTAACATTGATTTGATGATAATATTTGATGTTCCCATCACTGCTGCAGTCCCTCCTGGAGGCAAGGCCCATCCAAAGGCCCTGAAGGATCCTGAGGGCCCTGGGCCTGTCCTGGGCCCCAAAAGCTGCACAGGGCCTGTGGGCTGGGACCTGCAGGGACAAGGCAAGGGGGAATGGATCCCACTGACAGAGGGGAGATTCTGGTTGCAAATAGGAAAAATCGTTCCCTGTGAGGGTGGGGAGGGGCTGGGATGGA
Organism: Zonotrichia albicollis; assembly: GCF_047830755.1. NCBI lineage: Eukaryota > Metazoa > Chordata > Aves > Passeriformes > Passerellidae > Zonotrichia > Zonotrichia albicollis. The sequence goes on along the minus strand of NC_133841.1, from coordinate 6,357,880 downwards.
ATTCCCAGAGCAGCTGGGGCTGCCCCTGGCAGTGTCCAAGGCCAGGCTGGACATTGGGGTTTGGAGCCCCTGGGACAGTGCGAGGTGTCCCTACTATGGCAGGGGGGGCACTGGGTGGGATTTGAGGTCTCTTTCCACTCAAACCATTCCAGGATTGCCTGATTTGATGCCAACATTGATTTGATGCTAATGTTTGATGTTCCCATCACTGCTGCAGTCCCTCTTGGGAGCTGGCCAAGCTCATCCAAAGGCCCTGCAGGATCCTGAGGGTCCTGGGCCCCAAAATCTGCACAGGGCCTGTGGGCTGGGACCTGCAGGGACAGGGCAAGGGGGAATGGATCCCACTGACAGAGGGGAGATTTTGGTTGCAAATATGGAAAACTCCTTCCCTGTGAGGACGGAGAGGGGCTGGGATGGAATTCCCAGAGCAGCTGTGGAGCCCTGGCAGTGTCCCAGGGCAGGGGTGGCACTGGGGGGATTTAAGATTTCAAACCAACCCAAACCATTCCATGACTTCTTTTAATCTCTGGACAGAGTTTTGGGGCCCCCAGGGACAGGGGGAGGCTCCTGGCCAGCCCTGGGGTCACCAAAATCCACAGAGAGTCCTGGAGCAGAGCTGGGCTAAGCCTGGATTGTTTTCCAAAATCCATCTGTCCCCAGAGCCTGTGGGGTCACATCTGTTCCCTGGCAGGTCCAGGGTGCCCCATTCCTGATGGCAAAGAAGGAATTTGATAGGAAGAGGCCACAAGAACTTGGCTGTTTCATTTGCTCCAAAGAATTCCTGTTCAAATCCATCCTTCGCAAATCCAGAGGTGTTTCCATTTGTTTCACCTCCTCCCCTCACTTCTTCAGCAGTGAAATGGAAAATGGGGGGGAGAAAAGGAGATAATTGGGAGGATGCCAGCTGTGAGCTTAAAATAGATCCAAATCCTTCCTCTTCCCTACCTGCAGAAGGAAAAGGAGGAGGTATTTAAATATCTATCTCTATAAACACCTTTATTTATGGATTAGCCTTTTATTGCTTTAAGGAAGGCCAGGAATACCAATTAAAGTAGACCCTGCTAATTAAAGGCAATTCAACAGCCCTGTGGGGTCACTACTGTCCCCAAGGGCTGTGGGGTCAGATCTGTCCATGTGTGGCACAGGACAGGACCTTCAATCCACAGCTGATCCCAAATTAAACCCCTGGATCAGCCCTGTGTCCCCTCCAAAAGCTGAGAGGAATGAGATTAAATCCTTTGGGATGTGCAGCGATCCTTTGGGATCAGGGACCCCCACGGGCAGGGTCCACAGCCCAGCCAGGATCTGGCTCCTGAAATCTTCTCCATGGATTCTTCTGTGCAAGCCTGGAAAATCCCACTTTATTTCCCTTATCCAGGCTGGGATTCCCAGTGTAATTCCCAAAGGAGCAGCCACACCACACTTGGGCATTTGTTTGATCTCTCCCAGGTTTATTCCTTTAAACATGCACAAGGAAATGAAATATCCAAAATTTCCCTATTTTTTATATTTTGTTTTGTTTTGGAACAGGGTTGTGAAATCCCAACGTTTTTACTCCTCCGGTGCTGCTGGGGTGAAGCAGCAGATGCAGAAACCCTGGCACTATTTATGTGCTCCCAATATTTTGGGGTGGATGGAATATTTCACCTGCCTGCACTCAAAGCAAACAGCCCCAAACCCCTGCAGCCCCCAAAATCCCCTCCATTCCTTGGGAGAATTTCCCAGCTGGAAGCCCAAGCATTTATTTAATTTATTTGCATGAAAAATGAAACAAAGCCAAGGAAAAAAACAGCAGCCCCCCCTTGGATGTTTGGGGGGCTCCCCAAGTTCTGCAGCCCAGGGTGGGGCTGTCACATCTCTGGGCTCTGAGGCAGCAGGGCTGGCTTTAGGGCCGAGCTGTGGCTTCCATGGAAACCCCAATTTCCAATGTTTTGTGCCTTTGTGCCTCCAGCAGGAATTGGTTCTGCAGGGTTGGGCAGAGCAGGGAGTTCTTCCTGAAGGTTTGGGGGCTGGAGAACAGGCTTGGGGCTCATTTTGCCCCGACACCCTGGGATGTGGGGTCACACCTGTCCCCAGATCCTGTGGGGTCACATCTGTCCCCAGAGCCTGTGGGGTCACATCTGTCCCCAGAGCCTGTGGGGTCACATCTGTTCTGGGGGGCTCTGGGGTCACACCTGTCCCAGGAGGGGCTGTGGGGTCACACCCATCCTTAGATCCTGTGGGGTCACACCTGTCCCCAAGAGCTGTGGGGTCACATCCATCCCCATGTCCCAAAAGTCCAGCCCGGCCCAGGCAGGGCTCTCTGCAGGATGAGCACATCCAGCTGTGCCAGCTGTGCCCAGCGGTGCCAGGCTCTGCTCCTGCCCCGGGGATGGCTCTGTGCCAGCAGAGAGATCCCATTCCCAGCCCAGGGGGCCTGAGAGACAAAAATCCCCATCTTTGTATTGCAGGGGCTCTGGGAGCACCAAATTCAGCCCATGAAGGCTGATCAGGGAATCCTGGAATGGTTGGGTTGGGAGGGACCTTAAAGCCCATCCAGTCCCAACCCCTGGGATCCCTCCCACTGCCCCAGGCTGCTCCCAGCCCCATCCAGCCTGGCCTGGGACATTCCAGGGATCCAGGGGCAGCCCCAGCCTCTGTAGGAATTCTATTCCAGGGCCTCCCCACCCTCCCAGGGAGGAATTGTTTCCCAAAATCCAAACCCCATCCTGCCCCATTTGATCCCAGCCCTGTAATTTGTCCCCCAGATTCTGGTCCCTTAAAGGCTCAGCAGAGCAGAGGATGTCCCAGAGCTCCTCCATGCCTGGGGCAACCCCAGGGGAAAAAAACAGGGATAAAACCCAGGATAAATCTGCTGCTCACTCAGCATGAGCTCAGTTCCAGCAGGAACTGCTCAGGAGAGCAAGGGAATAAATCCCAGAAATCCCCTGGGATGCTCCAATGGACACAGGGCCAGGGAAGGAGGCTGAAATCACCTGGGAGAGGAGTTTGGAGGGGGATCCTCCCTCCTTTTGCTCCCTTCCAGGATAAAGACTAATAAATACTACTACTAATAATAAATACTACTAATAATAGTAAATACTAATACCCCTTCCAGGATAAATACTAATACTAATAAATACAGATATTAATACTAATACTGACACTATCCAGCAGAACAAAAACAATTTCATTTCCAGGGGATTTCAAGCTTTTCTTTAATCTTTTTTGTCTTCATCCAGGTTGATGTTTGAGGTGAAAATTAAGTTTCAAAAGAAGCCAAAGGTTTTGTTTGGAACAACTTTCAAAATTTGTCTTCCTGTCCCCTTTCAAGAGCACCCAGGGGATGTTTTGGGTGGGGAATGGTGGGATTCCCCACAATAATTCACTGAATTTGTCAAACTACAGAACCCCCAATCCATTCTCCCCCAGAAGGAGGAAACTCACCCAGCTCAAGGGATAATTTTCAAGTGACTTGTTGGTGAATTAGCAATATTTCTGGATCAGCTCAATTATTTCTTATTGGACTTAATTAGGTCCAATCAGCCTTTGAGCTGCTGTGGCTGCCTGAGGAATCACCCAGGGCTCGGATGCAGGGAATGAGCTGCTTTCCCAAACAACTGCAAACATGGAGAGAATTTCCAGAGGCTGGGGCCATGTCCCACCAGGTGATACGTGGGAATTTCATCCTCAGGTTTGCTTTGGCTTTGGAATGTTTTTGTGGGGAACCTTTTGGATTCCAGCTCCAGCTGGCCTTGGCCATCCCACCACCCTTTGCCAGCTAATTTAGAAAAATTGCTTCCCTCTAATAAATCAAGGAGATATGAGTGGATCATTTGGAGTGGATTTCAGGAAAAGCTGCTTCCCGTGCAAAGCTGCTGCTCTTTCCTTCACAAGCCGCTTTTGCCAGGCTGCACCTGCCCAACAAAACCGAAAAAACCAGAAAACCGAAAAAAAACAAAGAAATACCTTTTGGTGAAGAGAAAGAGCTGAAAGTGAAGCCAGTGCAGGGCTGGGCTTTGCCTGCCAGAGAAAGCTGTGCCACAGGGCTGGGATGAGCGTGGAGAAGGAGGGAACTCGGGAGGATGTTCATGGTCGAGCACCTTTTATTTCCTTTCGTTTGTGGCAATAAATCATGGATAAAACAGCCCCGGCCCAGCCGGTGGGGAAGCACTTGGGATGTTGATTATCCTGAGAGGGAGCCAAGGAGAAAAACTCCCAGTGCTTTCAACAGGCGGCGGGGAAAAACGAGCCGGGATCCGCCGGGAAAACGGCAGGAGAGGCTCCCTGGAGCTGCCAGAGATGCTGCTGGCATGGAGACGGGAACTCGGTTCTGAAAGGTCACGGCCGGTGCTGGGCTGATGGGAAGGATTCACTGCTCACGAGCACTGCTAAAAAATAGGAAAATGCTCCCGAGCATGGACACGAGCTGGGGAAAAGGCAGCCGAGTTATCTGAGGGCACCTGGCTGAGCTCAGGCAATGTTTGTGCTGCTGCCACCGCCCCCGCCCTGCAGGGCTCAGGCTCAGCCTCTCGGTCCCGTTTTCCCCCCATGTTTTAGGACAAGGAGCGGGATTTTGGGCCGGCTGCCCTCCAAGCCGCGGCTGCTGCACGTTCGCAGCTTTGGCACAATAAAAAAAGCAACTCGCCGGGAGAGGCTGGAGAGAAGCAGGCTGTAACGACTCCATCTATTGGGTAAAAATATACGGCTCCAAATGCACAGGGAAAATTAATTCCGAGGGAGAAAAAAAAATATATCAGAGGGGATTCGGAGCAGTTACCGGCACTTACGGCTTAATTGGACACAATTAGAGGAATGTTTCTCTGTACTGTTTGAAAGCAAAATGAAGGTAACGGCAGCCGCTTGCAGAGATCCGAGCTCAGCAATGCCGAGGAGATGCCAATCCACATCCCGAGTTATTCCCGTCGCACGGGGTGTTAAGGGAAAGGGGCTTTTGGTGTCCGATCAGGGCAGGAGGAGCCTCTGACCCCGAAGGGCTCCTCAGGCTCGGGGTGAGGGGCAGCGAGGGGCGGGGGCGATGCTTCCCGGAACGCGTTTGTGCCTTTCCCATCCGCTCCATGGAGCCGAGGCGCGGGGAGCAGCGAGCCCGGAGCCCCCCGCAATCCATCCCCCCTCCCCGGATCGCAGCGGCCGCACGGAGCCCGCTGCAAGCCTCGCCTCCGTTACCCCCGGCTTTCCTTGATATTATGTTCTCCCCCGGGGCTGGCTGAAAAGCAGAAAAACAAACTCCTGCCGGAGGAGGGAGGAGGCAGCGGGGGGGCCGGGGCCGGCGGCAGCCGGGGGATAACGGGGGGCGGAGGAGGAGGAGGAGGAGGAGAAGGAGGAGGAGGAGCGGGGGGCTACTCCGGGAAAGCAGCAGCGCGATCGGCGCCGAGCATCGCTCCCTCCGCCTCCCGAGCGCCGAGCGGCCGGGACTGGCACCTCGGCAAGCTTCGTCCCGGTCTTCCTCCTCCTCAGCCTCCTCCTCCTCCTCCTGCTGCTCGCAGCCCTTGGCCGGGGCGCGCCCGGCGTAGCGCTCGGCGATGGCAGCGCGGGGCGGGCGCGGCGCGGGGCGGGCGGGCGCGGGCCGGGGGTAGCGCGTGGGTCCCGCAGCGCTCTCCCCGCCGGGGTCCCGGGGTCCGCGGGCTCGGAGCCCGGCAGGGTCGCGGCGGGGCTCGGTCGGTGCCGGTGTCGGGCGGGGCGCGGCAGCGCGGGATGTGAGCGGCGCGGCCGGGCAGGGACAGGGGCAGCCACAGGGACAGGGGCGGGCGGTGCGGGCGGCGCCGGTGGCCCCGGTGGCCCCGGGCCCGGCATGCCGCGCTGCCGGAACTGCCGCCCGCCGCGCAGCTCGGGGCCGCGGGCCGCCCGCGGGCGCTGCCCCCGCCGCTCGGGGCCGCAGCCGGCGGGGGGCCCGGGGATGGCGCGGCGCTGCTCGCCCTGAGCCCGGCCCGCAGGAGGACGAGCGGCAGGAGGAGGAGGAGGAGGAGGGGAGCGCCCATGGCGCGGGGGCGCCGGGCGCCGGCGCTGCGCACTCGGCTGCACGGGCTGCGCCTCATGTGCTCGGCGCGGGCGGCGCCGGCGCGCCGGGCGCTCTGGGTGCTCGCCTTCTGCACGGCGCTGGGGCTGCTGCTGGCCTGGTCCTCCGACCGCCTGCTGCACTGGCTCGCCTTCCCCTCGCACACCCGCGTGCGCACCGAGTGGAGCCGCCAGCTGCCCTTCCCCGCCGTCACGCTGTGCAACAACAACCCGCTGCGCTTCCCTCGCCTCTCCAAGGGCGACCTGTACTACGCGGGGCACTGGCTGGGGCTGCTGCTGCCCAACCGCACCGCGCGGCCGCTGCTCACCGAGCTGCTGCGCGCCGACGAGGCGCGGCTGCGCTGGTTCGCCAAACTGGCCGATTTCCGCCTCTTTCTGCCGCCCCGCCACTACGAGGGCATCAGCGCCGACTTCATGGACCGCCTGGGCCACCAGCTGGAGGACATGCTGCTGTCCTGCAAGTACCGCGGCGAGCTCTGCGGCCCGCACAACTTCTCCGCGGTGAGTGCGCGCCGGGAGCATCCCCTGCTCTCGGCTGCTGTCCGGGGTCCCCTGGGTCGTGTCGGTCTGGTCCCGGTTCCTGTCGGTCCAAGAGCCCTGGATCGTGTCGATTCTGTCCATGTCCCTAGTTCTAGTCAGTCCAAGAGACCCCCGGGTCGTGTCGGTCCAACAGCCCTGGATCGTGGCGGTTCTGGCCCATGTCTCCGGTTCGAGTCAGTACACGAGAACACCAGGTCGTGTTAGTCCAAGAGCCCCGGTTCGTGTCGGTTCTGGTCCGTGCCCCTGGTTCATGTCGGTCCAAGACCCCCGGGTCGTGTTGGTTCTGTTCCCGGTTCGGGTCGGTCCAAGAGACCCCTGGGTCATGTCGGTTCTGTCCGTGTCCCCAGTTCGTGCAAGTCCAAGACCCCTGGGTCGTGTCGGTTCTGTCCCCGGTTCGTGGCGGTCCAAGAGACCCCCGGGTCATGTCGGTTCTGTTCCGTGTCTGCGGCTCCTCTCGGTCCGAGGGATCCCCGGCTCGTGTTGGTCCCGGTCCCTGTTCCCCGATCGTGTCGGTCCAAGGGCACCCCTGACTGATGTCGCTTTAAGGGACTCTTGGTTGGTGTCGGTTCCGCTCCGTGTCCCGCTCCCGGCCCCGCCGCTCGCTGCGCCTTTGCCCACCGTGCCCGGAGCGCTCCGGGGTCGCAGCGGTCCCGGAGGGTCCCGGTGTGTCCGTCAGGTCTCGGTGTGTCCGGCAAATTCTGGAGAGTCCAGTGGGTCCTGCTGTGTCCGGCAGGTCCCGGTGTGTCCGGCAGGTTCCGGAGGGTCCAGCGGGTCCCGGTGCGTCCGGCAGCATCCGGCAGGTCCCGCAGGGCCGGGAGGTTCCCCCCGGCCCGGGAGCTCCCTGCGGGTCGCTGCCCACCGAGCGCTTTCCCTCCCGCTGGTTTTTGCACCGGCTCCAAGTGATGCTCTCTGGTTTGAGGGGTGACTGTCTGGCGTGTGAGGAGCTGGCTGCTGCCTTGGGTTGTAATGAGAAATAATTAAATTAATGTCGCACCATCCCCGCCGCTGCCTGCCCACGTTCCGCGTTGCTCCCAGCGTAGTCGCACTCAGATTTTTCCCCAGTGCGAGCCGAGGTCCCCCGGCCCAGCCCTGCCCATCCCGCCGGGCTCTGCTGTGCCCGGGCTCCTTCGGCTCCCCGTGCATCCATCCCCTGGATCCACTCCTTTGGGACCCCTGGAGCGCTTTGGGATGCGGAGCTTTGCTGAGCCGAGCTGATCCCAAAGGTGTTTGATCCCCGATTAACCAGCGGGGCTTGGATCAACCCCAAAGCTCGGGGCCGGGCTTTACAAACGGATCCGTGCTTGGGAGGATCCCGGTGGGACTGTTGGGAGCTCTGGTGTGTTGGACACACGTGAAGGATGCCCGGGAGCAGCGGGATGCTGGTGGTGCTGGAATATTCCGGTGCGCTGATCTCTGCGGGGCTGAGCATCCTTAAACGGGGGCTGGGGTCTGTGGGGACAGAGCAAACTCTGCCTGCGAGCTGGATCCCAGGGGTGCAGCCGGGAAATGAGACGGAATTGTCCCTTTGGGCTTGTCACGGCAGCCGCTGAACTGTGCAGGGGAGGAGGGATGGAGGAGCTGCCCCGGCCGTGCAGGCAGCAGCTGCTGCTGTGAGCGGGAGCGGCCACAGCTGGGGGGAAATCCGAGATAAAAACGGATTTTTAGGTCCTTTCCAGCAGGACAAACCGGTACCGTGGGACGAGGAAATTCGGGAATTACAGCAGGGACAGGCGGTGGGCAGTGGGGAAAAGCTGCCTCTCCCTCCTGGGTGCCAGGGCAGGATCTGCCGGTGCCAGGGAGGGCTGACAGCGAATTTCACCGAGCCCTCACTCCTCCAAGGTGCAGCAAACCTGGCCAGGGTCCTGCTGTGCCGGCCAGGATAAATCCTGGAGTGCTGCTGTGTCCGAGGCTGCTCTGAGGGTGCTGCAGGAGCTCCTCAGGGATGGAATTGGGCACTCCCAGCTCTGCAGCTGCCACCAGGCTGCCCGAGGAGTAGGGTCTCCTCCAGCCATCCTGGAAATGTCCCAGAAGCTTCTCCCCGAGGCTGGGAGGGAGGAATTGGGGGTGTGATCCCTGGAGCTCACAGCACTGAGGGCATTGCTCAGCTGAGGAAACAGGGAAAATATCCTTCCCATCCCAAAAGGGGCTGTGTGGCTCCAGGGTGGAGGGAGAGGGGAGTCCCTGTGCCAGGAACCACCTGGATCTGCTTTCCCTGCCCCAGCTCTGCAGGTGAGGGGGGTCGGTGCCACCTCCTTGTGTCCCAGCACATCCCTCCTCCTCCTCCTGTGTGACAGAACAGGGGAGGGAGTGACCTCTGCCTTGTCCTTGAGGGGATGCTGAGGAGCTTTTCCACCTGGGAACCACAGGTGGAGAGAGCTGTTCCCTGTGGAGCCTGCAGGAAACAATTCCTGTGGTTGGGAGTGTCCCCAGAGCTCAGGACAGGGCACTGCCCCAAAATCCCGTTTTATTTATGATTTTCCCCCAGCTGAGTTTGGCCACTTCCTCCAGGAGCTGCTCCCAGTTTGGCTGGGCTGGAGCACAAACCAAACCCCTTTTCTTGAGCAGGGATTCTTCTGGAGAGGAGGGATGGGAGTGATTGGGAATTGAGGGGTGGGAGTGCTTGGGAATTGAGGGATGGGAGTGTTTGGGAAAGGAGGGATGGGATTTTTTTGGAGAGGAGCATCCAACTCAGGAAAAGCTGGAAGGAAGGAATAGGTGTGTCTGTGGGATGGAGGTACCATACCCAGGGCTGAGCTTTCCTATGGGGCTGAGCCCCTCCTGTCTGGGCTATTTGGGCTTCTGCTTCTCTTCCTGGATTTGGAGGGAGAACCCCAAGGAGAGGCAGGAAAATCCTGTGGTGTGAGCTGAGCACAGGAATGAGGCAGGATGTGTGAAAAGATAAATGCAAATGAAGTAAATGGGGGTGTAAAGAGAATTTTTAGAGGTTTTAGCCCTAACCTGCTCAGGTGCTCCAAGAGCATCTTCTGGGCCAAAAGACCAGGGGGAGGTGAGGCTTTCCTGGGGATTTGCACAATCCAAATTGTGCAAAAGCCCAAAGCAGAGGGGATTTGGAGCAAACGAGTCCTGGCTGAGATGTGGAGCAGAGCAAAGGGGCTGGGGGAAGGAGCTGCTCTCCTGTGAGTGATTCCAGCTCTACCCAGGACGTTCCTGCTCCTCCCAGCCCATCTCCACAGCAGATTCCCTCTCCTGCTCCTCCCAGCCCCTCCAAACCATGGGGGCAGAGGTGTTGGGTGTTGTGGGTGACATGGAAAAGGAAGAGGACACTGGGGAATGAGCCCAGAAATCCCAACAGTGTGGGAAGTGTTGCTTTTATTCCTTAAGAAATGGAAATATAGGATTGCAGTGATCTTTGGAGCTTGGGATGATAAATCCAGATTTGTTCCATTTAGGAGGGCTCAGCTCTGAGTTATTTCCTGGCCTGCTCCAGGAGGGGTTTGTTGTCCCTGTCAGTGTTTTCTAGAAGGATCAGGGTTTGTGAATGGATCAGGTGGAGTCTCCTGTCCTCAGTCGAGGTGTGGCTTTACTTATTTTAGGCTGGAGATGAAGTTGGGCTGTTGGGGTGGTTATCCAAGAATCCTGGCATGGTTTGGGTTGGGAGGGACCGTAAAGCCATGGCAGGGACACCTTCCACCATCCCAGGGTGCTCCAAGCCCTGTCCAGCCTGGCCTTGGACACTGCCAGGGATGGGCTTTAAAACCACCCAGGAATGCTTGGAGCTGGATAAATCCAACCTTCCCAACTGCCCACATGCTGATTCCGAGGGAAGGAAGCATCCTGCACCTCCTGGCCTTCTAAACTTCTCCCAAAACCCAAATCCAAGTGCCAGAATGGGCAGCTCAGTGAGTGAGGAGCTGTTTTCCATGGACTGACTCTATCTGGGAGGAGCTGAGGCTCATGTTGAATTGGATTTTGCTCTGCTCTGCATTCCCTGGATTTGGGGTTGATTTATCCCTCTGAGCTCTTTGTCTCTGGAATATTCATCTTGCTTGCCCTGTGCTCATTGATTTCTTTCTTCCTGGGATTTTTCATCCTGAGAAATTAATGAGCGGATCCAACATCCTGGGGTGTGTTCATGGCCTGGGGTTTGGGGTTAATGCTCTCCTGATTTAATAACTCCCCAAAGCCAATTGTCACCTGGGCCTCTGCCTGGGGAGCTGTGGCAGGGTTTGGTGCCATCCTTCATGAAATCCTTGGATTTCTGGGCTGTTCCAAAGGCTCTGCAGTCAATACTTGCTCGTGGATTGATTTGCTCAGTTATTTCTTGTTAAACCATTTAATTTCTCCCCAGAGCAGGGATTACATGGGGTGGGAGCTGCACAGAGATCTCAGTGCTGCTTTTTAAAAATATTCCTGTGTGTTTGCTTGAAAATCTGATGGATATTGCTGACATCCCCCTCAGGTGGGGCTGTAATTGTGGTTGAGAATCCTCTGTGGATCCCAGGGTGAAGCTCAGCTTAATCCCACCAAATGAATGGGACATTTCAGCCCTGGGTTTGGTTTGGTGGGAGGGCAGAGAGGAATTCTGGAACAGCTGCAAGGACCTTAATTACCACCACCACAATCTATCGCAGAGGAATTTCAGGATGTGGGGTTGTTTATTTGGGGATTTTCCTCACCCACCCACAAACTGTTTCATGCCATTCCCTTTTCCACCTTTATTCTCTCATATTTTTATTTTAATTCTTTATTTTCGGCTTCACTTCCAAACAGAGCTGTGCCTTGGGGGTGGTGTTGCCTTTGGAAGGGCCGTGGGTGGTGTTGAACGTGGGGCTGGAGCCTGGAATGTGCTCCCAGATTGTCCCAGTGCCACTTCAGGGACCTGCCTGGGGTGAAAGCAAGGCCTGTTCTCCCATCCTGGGGGAATCCTGCTGATTTTGGGTTCCTGGAGGCAGAATCCAAGGAGGAATCCAGGGTGGGCTCTGCCAGGTGCTGCCCCAATGCTGTCTGTGATGGCCTGAAGGGTTTGGGGTGGTTCCCTAGGGGTTTGGGGTTCTTCATCTCCTACAGAGCTGGGTGCTGAGGGGATTTGGGGTTCTCTTGGGCTGGGGAATGGAAGCAGGGATGAGTTTGGCACTGAGCTGGTGGGTGCTGAGAGGGGCCAAGAGCTGTGGGAGGAGAAGGACAAAGCCCAGGGGTCCCAGAGCTGCAGGGATCCCAAAGGAATCCATGGAGCAAGGAAAGCATCAGGGCCTGGGCTGCTGGGGGCTTAAACCCACCCAGTGCCACCCCTGCCGTGTCAGGGACAACTCCCACTGTCCCAGGGTGTCCCAGTGTCCAGCCTGGCCTTGGACACTGCCAGGGATCCAGGGGCAGCCACTCTGGGCCAGGGCCTACACACCCTCACAGGGAACAATTCCTAATTCCCAATATCCCGTCCATCCCTGCCCTCTGGCACTGGGAGCCATTCCCTGGGTCCTGTCCCTCCATCCCTTGTCCCCAGTCCCTCTCCAGCTCTCCTGGAGCCCCTTCAGGCCCTGGCAGGGGCTCTCCTCTCCAGGTGAGCTTCTCCAGAGCTTCTCCTCTCCAGGTGAGCACCCCCAGCTCTCCCAGCCTGGCTCAGAGGGGCTCCTGTAAGTCAGGGGTCCCTCTCTCCAAGTAAGAAGAGACTTTACAAAAGGGTTACCATATATTTTGGTAACTTTTTTGAAAAGAATTGGAATTGAAGAGCACCAGTGAAACAGCTAGACAGGAAGTGATTACTACTACTGTTGGTTACTCCAGCTTTAACTAGTTCCACATCTATTAGTTGTCTGAAACTTCATGCATTTATTGTCTCTGGATGGACAATTTATTGTTTGCACAGAAAACATGAACATGAGTCACTGCCATTCTGTGGCAGTTTTATATCCTACCATGGAGAAGCTCTGGGGCCTCCTCTGGACTCATCCCAGCAGCTCCAGGTCCTTCTGGACCATGGCAGTGTCACCTCGAGAACCTGCAGTGATGTCCCTCATGACAGTGACCCCATGCCTGACTTCTTCCCCCAACAGAACAAACTGGAATAAGGAATCAAACCCTGCCAGGCAGCTCAGAGTGCCCAGGTAATGGGATCTGTCCCCAAGGCTGTTCTGGGACACAGATTCCTGCTCCAGGAAAACCCCCAGCCTGGCTCCAGCCCTGCAGCAGCTCCGTGGCTCCTCTGCACCTGCTCCAGCAGCTCCAGCTCCTTGGAATCCTGAGTGACTCCCTGGAGGCTCTGTCCAGGTGTGGCAGGAGTGTCCCTGCAGCAGGAGCAGGACAGAGCGGTTGTGGATGTGTGGCTGTGCAGGGAGTCAGGAGTGAAAATCCCACGGAATTTGGGTAGAGCAGGGCTGGGCTGGACTCCTTTGCACCCCACACTCTGTCCCAGTGCCTCTGGATCCAGGTGCAGCTACAGGTTTTAGCTCCAGGTGCACATCCAGGGCAGATCCAGGTGCAGATCCAAGAGCAGCTCCAGGGCAGATCCAGGTTTTAGTTCCAGGTGCAGATCCAGAATTTAGATCCAGGTGCAGATCCAGGTTTTAGTTCCAAGTTTCAGCTCCAGATTTTAGATCCAGGTGCAGCTCCAGGTTCAGATCCAGGTTTTAGCTCCAGGTTCAGATCCAGGTGCAGCTCCAGGTTTCAGCTCCAGGTTTTAGGTCCAGGTGCAGCTCCAGGTGTAGATCCAAGAGCAGCTCCAGGTGCTGCTCCAGGTTTTTGCTCCAGGTGCAGTTCCAGGTGTAGATCCAGGTGTAGATCCAAGAACAGCTCCAGGTTTTAGCTCCAGGTGCAGCTCCAGCTGCAGGCAGCTGTTGGAATCCTGCACCCCTGGTGGTTTGACCAAGGCCTGGGCAGGATTCTGGGATGGGAATCTCCTGGATTCATAGATCTCCTGGGCTGGAAGGGATCCACAAGGATCCATGAATCCAACTCCTCACTTCACCATGAATGTGGGAACTGAGATTTCTGGAAGGACAGGAAAAATATCACTTCAGTGAGGAAAGGATTCAGCTGAGTTTCACCACTTCCTCCATGAGCTGCTCCCTGTTTGGCTGGGCTGGAGCACAAACCAAACCCCTTTTCTTGAGCAGGGATTTTTCTGGAGAGGAGGGATGGGAGTGATTGGGGATTGAGGGATGGAAGTGTTTGGGAGAGAATGGATGGGGATGTTTGGGAACTGAGGGATGGGAGTGTTTGGGAATTGAGGGATGGGAGTGTTTGGGGATTGAGGGATGGGAGTGATTGGGAGAGGAGGGACAGGATTTTTTTGGAGAGGAGCATTCAGCTGCAGGAAGAGGAAGGATTTTTAGCAGGACTTTCCTGTGTTTTTTTCCCCCTGCCTGCTGCTTTTTCCCTTTTCCATTTATTCCATCCATCCATCCATCCATCCATCCATCCATCCATCCATCCATCCATCCATCCATCCATCCATCCAGGGGGTTCCAGGTGCTGAAGGTGCAATCATTACCATGGGTTTGTTTGAGTCCTGGAATAGATTGCCAATAATTACTGCCCACCCTGAGCAGAATTAATGTAATTAAAGACACACTTACAGTCCCCGCCCACTCTGGGATGCTGCCAGGGCTTAATTAATGTTTGCAAATTGCTCCAGGATCTGCATGGGACTGCACAAAGAGTGGGAATTCCTGGAATGGAGTGCCCTGGGACACTGCTGTGGGCAGGGGAAGGAAATCCAGGGATGCAGGGTGGGGATTTGGGCTCCCAGTGCTCCTGGGTTTGTTCCCTTGGGAGCCTGAGGCTGTGGGGTTTGCCCTTCCCTCTGCTGCAGTTCAGGAGAATTCCCTTTATTCTGAAATCCCTGGAGTTTGTTCCCACTGGAGCTCTCTTCCTTTTGGCCATGTTTTTTATGCTGTCATTTATCCTGAATTCCCTGGGCTACTGGGGCTGTTCCCACTGGGAGCAGTGATGGTGCCAGCAGGGCATTGCAGCATCCCGGGCTGGCTCTGGAACCCATCCCTTTTCCCAGCAGGAGGGATAAAACTGGAACTGGGTTGAGCTTTTTCTCCTCTGTTTGCTTTTCCCAGCCTGGCTGCAGATTTTCCATGAGCTGGGATGGAGGGAAGCTGCTGGATTCTTGTGTGGAGCAGCAGCACCCATCCTGGGGCAGGGACAGGGATTGCTCTGGATTATTTATCCTGGAAAAGGGTATGGACAGGGATTTCTCTGGGTTATTTGTCCTGGAAAGGGGCATGGACAGGGATTTTTCTGGATTATTTATCCTGGAAAAGTGCATGGAGAGGGATTTTTCTGGGTTATTTGTCCTGGAAAGGGGCAGGGACAGGGATTTCTCTGGGTTATTTATCCTGGAAAGGGGCAGGGACAGGGATTTTTCTGGATTATTTATCCTGGAAAAGGGCATGGAGAGGGATTTCTCTGGGTTATTTATCCTCAAAAGGGGCAGGGACAGGGATTCCTCTGGGTTATTTATAATGGAAATGGGCATGGACAGGGATTGCTCTGGGTTATTTACCCTGGAAAGGGCTCAGCTTGCCTGGGAGCTGCTGCTTGTCCAGATGTTTTGCAGCTGGATGGCATCTAAGGGCTGATCTCCCATTCCTTGTCCATGCAGGAGGCCAGGCTGGAACTGGCCTGGATGCAGGGATGGGGGGATGTCCTTTGGAATGTAGAGATGCCTTTTGGGATGGTGGGATGTTCTTTGGGATGCAGAGATGTCGTTTGGGATGGGGAAATGTCCTTTGGGATGCAGGGGTACCCTTTGGGTTAGTGGGATGCCAGGATGCTCTCTGGAATGCAGGGATGCCCTTTGGGATACAGAGATGCTCTCTGGGATGGGCATCCCCCTCTGTCCAGTTGTAGGGACTCCTGTGGGGCCAGGAACTGGTTGGGAAAATCCTGCCTAAATCCCAGGCTTTAAAAATGAACCCTCAGCTCCCAAGGTGGGAATTGTCCCCCTCAATTGCCCAGCCCAGTGTGCTCAGGGCTCCCAGCAGGGCTGCTTGATGTTGGAATCCCCATTTTTCCTGCATTCCTGCTCTCTGGCCCTTTCCAGCACTTCCACCCTTCCCTGATTGCCTTTCCCCAGATCCCCCTTCCATCCTGGTGTCCTTGGGAGTGAGGGCCCTGCATTTCTGTCCTGCTGAAACCCTGAATGCCTCCCCTCAAACCTCTGGGATGACACAGCTCCTTCACTTCCCTCTCAGCACTTCTGGGACTTCTCATTCTCTCTTTTCCTTCTTTTCCCTCCTGTAATTTCAAGCAGTGGTAGCTGGAATTTTAAATTTTTTTCATTAATTGTTCCACTCTTCTTTTCCCAATTCTATCATTTCTTCCTGGAATGAAGCAAATTCTAGGCAAACTTCCTCCCCAAACCCCTGGAGCTTGACATTTTTTCAATAATAAAGTTGGAGTGTAAATTAGGAACTGGAGCTGTTCCCAATCCTGGGAGCACACTGCTGCCATGCCCACTTTCCTCTGCTTTATTAAATCAGGAGGAATGGCCCATTATAATCCAATTAACTGTGATTCCCAGGCAGGAATTCCTGGCTCCAGAGTGGGGGAAAAGTTGGATAAAATGATTGTAAAAGGCTTGGGATTGTGAGGTTTGGGATTTTTTTTTTCCTTTTTCCCTTTAAAAACCCTTCAGCAGCTGAAACCAGGGCAAAGCCATGGAGGGGAGTTGGCTCCTGGTTTTGTAATAAATTTATGGAGTGCTCCAAAGTGGCTCCTTGTGGGCATGGAGATCGTGCTGGGCTCCCAGCACATGTTCCTGCCAGGATTCATCCCATCTTTCTCCTGGAATTCACGGCTCAGTGCTCCCAGCACTCGGGTGGAAGGGAGGGACAGAAGGACCAGCAACGTGTCCATGGAATTCTGTTCCTGCAGCTCCAAAAAACCTGGCACAGCTTGGAGAGATCTGGGGGGGTGCAGGCAGGTGGAGAAATGAGGTCATTGAGAGGTTTGGGTTGGAAAGGACCTTAAGGGACCTTAAACCCAGCCAGTGCCACCCCTGCCATGGCAGGGACACCTCCCACTGTCCCAGGCTGCTCCCAGCCCCAATGTCCAGCCTGGCCTTGGGCACTGTCAGGGATGCAGGGGCAGCCCCAGCTGCTCTGGACACGCTGTGCCAGGGCCTGCCTGTCGCAGACATCTTTTATGAAGAATCCTTCCCTTAGGATTTTTCCTTCTGAGAAGCTGAGAGACCTCAGGAACAAAATGTAGACAATGGTTATCTGCTGCTGTGGAATGCAACAGGTGCATCTGGGATTGGTCTCATGTGGTTGTTTCTAATTAATGGCCAATCACAGTCAGCTGGCTCAGACTCTCTGTCCCAGCCACAAACCTTTGTTATCATTCTTTGTTTTTCTATTCTTAGCCAGCCTTCTGATGAAATCCTTTCCTCTATTCTTTTAGTATAGTTTTAATATAATATATATCATAAAATAATAAATCAAGCCTTCTGAAACATGGAGTCAGATCCTCGTCTCTTCCCCAATCTGAAAACCACTGTGAACAAGGTCACACTTGCCCACCCTCACAGGGAACAATTCCATCTCTCTTAGACCTCCTTGCTTCACTAAATTTTGTAGCAATTCCCAAATGCCTCCAATGGAAATGGGCTGTGCAGCAGGGAAACAGCCTGGGAGGCCCCTGGAATGCACCAACACAGCGTCCCCACCGCTGGAAAGAGCTTTATAAGAAATATTTGGGAATAGCAATTGTCTTGTTTTGGAAAACCAGGTGTCTGCTAAGAAGACAGGAGCCTCCCCTGAAGTGGAAACTGTTAAACCCTTCCCTCTGAATTGCTATAAATTTTAAATTAAGGGGCTCTCAAGCTAAAAATATGGCAGCAGGAATAACAGTTCTTCAATAGGAAAGAAAATAAAAAGATAAAATAAACAATGCAGTAAACTAAAACAACACTGACAGAGTCAGAACACAACCTGACACCCTGTGTGTGACCACAGGGGTTTTCAGGTGAGGGAAGAGACGAGAATGTTGACTCAATGTTCAGAAGGCTTGATTCATTATTTTATGATATATATTACATTAAAACTATACTAAAAAGAATAGAAGGAAAAGTTCTCCTCAGAAGGCTAGCTAAGCTAAGAATAGAAAGGAATTAATAATAAAGGTTTGTGTCTCAGACAGAGAGTCCAAGCTAACTGGGCTGTGGTTGGCCATTAATTCTAAACATCCAAGATGGGCCAATCACAGATGCACCTGTTGCATTCCACAGCAGCAGATAAACATTGTTTACATTTTGTTCCTGAAGCCTCTCAGCTTCTCAGGAAGAAAAATCCTAAGAAAGGAGTTTTAATGAAAAGATGTCTGTGACACTGTGGGTCAGGGTGTTGGCAGCAGTCCCATTGGAATTGTGGCTCAGCCCTCCTGCAGTGTCAGGGGTGGTTCTGCTGGAGCAGGGATCCTGGAGAAAGGTGCAGTCTCTTCCTCTGAAGATCCAGGGGCAGAGGCAGCTGCTGTTCCTCTGGGAATCCAGTGGAGAAACCGTGCTGGTGTTCCAGAATCTCCAGATTATATCCAGGTAGCAATGCTTGGCTCCTCCCTCTGGGCTCACATCTCCCCATGGGATGCTGTAGTTCTTATCAGCCATGCAGAGATATTCAATAGCCGTTATAAGCAGGTGTCTCCCTGGAGGGAGGATTGGTTGTGGAAGCGATAAGGAAAACTGCCCAATGAACAGAAGCCAGCTGCCGTGCAGGTGGCAAATAGAATACAATTTGCTTAGCAATCCAGGACAGTAATGGATTCTCTGAGGAGGGAATGATCTTCCCCCTGCCATGCCTGGGATAAGGGATGGGAAGTTTGGGAGCAGCTCCCTGTGCTGGAACAGCTGCTCCCAGCATTCCAGTTCAGCTTTCCAGCTTGTTCCCTGCTCCATCAGCATCTCCTGCTCTCCAAACTCAGCTGAATGCCCGAATTTCTTCCTTCAGGGAGTGCTGGAGCAGAGGCACCTCCCTGCCCGAGTCATTCCTGGCAAACAATCCCAAGAATCCCGACTGGAGGTGGCAGATCCTGGCAGTGTTCCCACAATCCCAACCTCCCACACCATCCAAACACTGGCATGTCAGAGCCATCAGTCCCTGTGCTCTGGTGCTGCCTGCAGCCCCATCTTCCCTCTCTGGAAGCCTCCTGCAGTCCTAGGTGGTTTGTGGCACCCAGGGCTCCAGCTGGGTCTGCTCCTGGTGTTTGATCCCCACTCACCAGCACATTGCAGTGAGGATCAGCCAGGGATCCTCCCCAAGGACCCTCCTGACTATTTACAGACATGAACGGGACGGGGCTGCTGTGGAACTGCCTTGAACTGTTTTATTTTCCAGCATCAGTCTCATTACATGATTATGACAATGGGAAGATGCTGCCAGCTCACATCCCAGGCAGCAGACCAAAAGTTTAATCTTACAACTCACTTTATAAGCTTCTTGACCAATCACACAAAGCAAAAGCACATTGACAGTAGTTCCATCCAATCACTATCAGCACAGGTACCTGTGGTTAAAACAATGCTTGCCTATTTCAAATACAATACCTGCTTGTGAGCCTTAAAACACAACGCACAGAGCTCCATTATTAAGCTTTAACCTTCCTAATATCTTGCTAGATAAACTTTCTGCAGCTTAAGGAGGTATTCTAGACAAGTGTTAATACACAGACCATTGTTCTATTTGTCTTTGCTTTTCTACAGTTTAAATAATTTTTCTGCTGACCAATCTCATGGCTGCTGCTTAGCTCTAAGCACAGTTCTGCTGTCTCTGGGGGCTGCCTTTTACAGCTTTCCCAAAACTCTCTAATTTTGTGGATTCCCACACCCTCCTGCTTTGCTCTGCAAAGTCCACTTGCCTTTCACCCTCACAAACATTGTTCCCTTGTCTTCATCCCTGGGTTCAGCCCAGCCCTTCCCTCCCCTCAGGTTTCTCCTGTGGGTTGGAGTCACCCAAAGTCCCTCCCTGCTCCCCCTGCCCTCTGTGTAGGTTTGGGTGTCCTTGCAGCAGGCCCCTGGCCAGGTGGTAATTGGTATTGATTCTCTGATTTACAGAAGGCTGATCAATAATCTACATCTCTATAAGAAACCCATTGCTTTTATAGACAGTTATCATACAAGTGGACTTAATTGGTGCTCCAGTCCAAACCAATCACCATTGGCTAATTAAGAAATCACCCTTTGGTAAATAAATCTCCATAACACATTCCATCTGTTCACAAGTTAATATAAGAATTGTTCCTCATTCTTTTCTCTGATCTTCTCACAGCCTTTCCCAGAAAGGCCTGGGGAAGTTGTGCCTCTCTCTGTGGTGCCACATTTGGGGACACAGCTGTCCCCCTCCCCTGCCTGGGGAGCTGTGTCAGGGCCGTGCTCTCTGCTCCCTGCTCTCTCCTGAAACACTGAAATCCAGTTCCAGGCAGTGAAAGTGGGACATTCCTGACCCCAGTCCTGTTTTCCTGACCCTGCAGGACAGAGGCTTCCCTTGCCTTTGTGCCACAGGAGAGAGGACAGGAGTGGGACCCATGGGATGGGTTTTCCTTGGGCTGGAATTCCCAGCTCTTGGTGTGCCCTTTGGGGTTTGATGCTTGTTGTAGGTCCCTTCCACCTGAAATTCCTTCTCCTTTTCCTTCTCCCCAGAATTGTTTTGATGGTTGTTGTAGGTCCCTTCCACCTGAAATTCCTTTTCCCTTTCCCTTTTCTCATTCCTGTTCCTCAGAATCTCCTCTACCTTGGATTTTTCCAAGCACTGGACACTTCCCATTCCTTTCTGGCTCATGCCCATTAACCTGTCTTTGCCTTTTTTTGTGCCAAATTCATTGTGTTAAAATAATTGCAGTGGCTCCAAGACCCTTAGATAGGGGGGACATTAGGGAGGTGGGAATAAAACCATTGGTTTGGGTTAGGTGGGAATAAAGCTCCTGGCTGGGGAAGGAAGTTCCTGAATTCTCTGTGGTAGCTGCTTGGACAGGATCCACCTGGGGATTATCCAGTTCTGGGGGGTTTCTGGCTGTGGGATGAGCAGAGGATTTGGAGCCCTTGTGTTTCTGCACTCACATCAATGTTTCTGGTTTTCCAAAGGCCTTTCCCTCATGGAGTCAGTGTTCAGCTTTCCCTTGGCACAGGAGGGAATTTCTACTCACCAGAATTTAATCCCCCCCAATGAAACCATCATTAGCAGTTAATTGGTGATGGGGGAAATTCCAGCTCCCCTTTCCCTGCCCCGCTCCCCTGCCCTAGGGCTGGGGAGGTTTGATTTGGACTGACTCCTGCAATTGGGATCTGCCATATCCTGCAAAGGATGATCCAGTGTGGGAAGGAGATGCCTCAACATCAGAGACATCTTTGGGGGCTTTCCAGAACTGGCACTTGCTGTGAGATCAGTTCCCTGTGGGATCAGCTCCGTGTGGGATCAGCTCCGTGTGGGATCAGTTCCCTGTGGGATCAGCTCCCTGTGGGATCAGCTCCATGTGGGATCAGCTCCGTGTGGGATCAGTTCCCTGTGGGATCAGTTCCCTGTGGGGTCTGCTCTATGTGGGATCAGTTCCATGTGGGATCAGCTCCGTGTGGGATCAGCTCCCTGTGATGGATTTGGATGGGGTTTGGTGACGTTTGGGTAGCATTTGGATGGAGTTTGATGGGTTTCAATGGGTTTGGGTGAGGTTTGGTAGGGTTTGGATGGGTTTGGGTGATATTTGGGTACCATTTGGATGGAGCTGGATGGGTTCAGGTGATGTTTGGGTTTGGATGTGGTCCTTGGATGGTTTCTGCCTCCTGTCCCTCCCTGGCCTTGGCACGGGGACATTGGGATGGCTGGACCCTCTGCCTGTGACAGAGGAAACCAAGAGCAGGGACAGAAAAAAGAAAAAAAATATCAAACCACAGAACCAGTGAGGCTGGAAAAGATTCCCAACGTGAAGCCCAGCCTTCCTCCAGCTCCCAGATTTCTGGAACGGTTTTACTGGGATTACAGAGCTCCAAAGCAGGAGCTGGCACCAGTGATCGCAGCCCCACACCGGGGTGTCCTTCCCCACATCCATTTTTCCTCCTCCTCTTCCTCCTCCCTCTCTGCTGGGCTCAGCTCCTGAATCTCCATCTCCTGTGAGCACAGCAGGGAAACAGCTGAAAATCCGCGGAGTGCTGATGGATTTGGAGGAGGGAATATCCAATCTGTGAGTGCAAAGGGCCTTGTTTTTATTGCTGGAGGTATTTTTTGCTCCAGTTTAATGGGATTAGTGCTGGAGGTTTGGGGCCAGCTGTTCCCTCTGCAGACAGGCAGGAAAACATTCCAGCATTCCACTCCTGCCGCTTTCATCTTGTAATGAGCTTGTCAGCAATTAGCAGCTCTTGGAAGGGCCACGGGAGTGACAACACTACAGCTCAGCGCCCAAAAGCTGCATTTTTAATGGGATTGGGTGGGAAAAAGGGCTGGAATGTGGGTGGTTCCAGGACTGATGGGCAGGAAGCACCGATGCTCTGCTTGGTGGCATTTCCTTGGTGTTCTGTGGCTGAGTTTGGGTTTATAATACACCCATATCTTGTGGGGATTTATAGGGAAATCCTGTGGAGATTTGTGGGGATATCCTATGGGAATCTATAGGGTAATCCTGTGGGAATTTATCAGGATATCCTGTGTGGATTTATAGGGAAATCCTGTGGGAATTTATAGGGAGACCCTGTGGGGATTTGTAGGGAAATCCTATGGGGTTTTGTGAGAATATCCTGTGGGAATCTATAGGGTAATCCTGTGGGAATTTATCAGGATATCCTGTAGGGATTTATAGGGAAATCCTTTGGGGATTTTTAAAAATTTTCAACATAACTCACCTGGAATTTTCCCTTCTCAGAGGCACGAGGGGAGTTCACTGAAGATTTTATGTCTGTGAAGTCTTTTTCTAACCCACACCTAAGGAAACGTGGATGGCACATCCCTGGGAGAATGGGATGTGCAGGGAATTTCTGCAGGGCTGGCAGAGCTGGGAACATTTTTTGGGCAGAAAGGAGAGGTTTTGCTTGTCCTAGTTATTGGAGCCTGGATTTTTCCCAGTTCTATCCAGGTGGAAATAAACCTGGGATAGGTTTGAAAGCCCTGAACAGAGGAAAGGCTGACCTGGAATCTTGGAGTTTGTGCTGACCTCCAACCCTGGAGAAGACTTGCAGTGCATTTCTGTTGTTATTAGTTTTGAAGGCATCAGGCAGAGAAAATTCCTGAGCTTTTCCCTGCAGTTTTCCCCTGGAGCTGTTCCAGAGTTGTGCCTCTGCCCTGGTTTTTGTGGCTGGATGGCTGAAGCTGAGCTGGGCTTTGCTGAGGGCTCACCTGGGCAGGTATTGGGGCCAGGGGGTCCAGCCTGGGAATGTTCAGCATGACACAAGCCAGGTGCTGCCTCAAATCTTTCCCAAAATCTTCTCAGAATTCCCCAGAATTACCCAGCTGGGAAAAGCCCTGTGTGACCATGGAGCCCCGTGACCTGCCACTGCCTTGTCCCCAAGTGCCACCTCCAGGGGGGATGTGGACACAGCTCTCTTCACAGAGAGCAGCAGGCACACGTTCTTCAAGGATTTCTCCTGGGGAAGGCAGTGAGAACCTCAGAGAAGAAGAGAAAACAATTCTTATCTCTAATTGCTGTTGTATTTGCTAGGAATGCCGCAGCAAAGGCAGGAATGATGAATCTGACTCCATGCTGTCAGAAGGATAATTTATTACTTTATGATACTATATTATATTAAAGAATGCTATACTATACTATAGAATACAGAAAGGGTACTTACAGAATGCTAAAAAGATAATAATGAAAACTCCTGACTCTTTCCAGAGTCCTGACACAGTCTGGCCCTGGTTGGCCAAAGAGTGAAAACAACTCACAGCAGAATGCAATGGAACGATCATGATTTACCCACGATTGTGGGTAAACAATCTCCAAACACATTCCACATGAGCACAGCACAGGAGAAGCAAATGAGATAAGAATTGTTTTCCTTTTCTCTGAGGCTTCTCAGCTTCCCAGGAGAAAAATCCTGGGTAAAGGGTTTTTTTCAGGGAATGTGAATGCTACAATTCACTGCTCCTGTTGTTTGGCATGTGTGGAATGTGTTATGGGGATTGTTTACCCAAAGTGTTTTGTTAATTGGACACTGGTGAAGGTTGTTTAGATTCCTTCACCAGTTGGATCCACGTGTGTTGTGACTGGGGACAGTCACGGGTTTTTCTTTAGTATCTTTTTTTAGTATTCTTTAGTATATATCTTTAATATCTCTTTAGTATGTAATTTAGTATATAGTATATATACTATATATCTATAATAATAATGTATGTAATGTATAATAATTTATATATTATACACAATATGTGTATATATAATATATATTATATATTATATTATATTATATTATATTATATTATATTATATTATATTATATTATATTATATTATATTATATTATATTATATTATATTATATATCTATAATATATACTAATAGTATATATTAGTATATATCTGTAATATCTCTGGTATGTAATTTAGTATAATAGTATATATAGTATATGTACTATAATAGTATATATAGTATATGTACTATATATCTATAATATATATTAATAGTATATATTATATATTTATATATTATATATTATATATTTATGTAATATTTATAATATATATTTTATATATTATATCTATAATATATACTAATAGTATGTATTAATATATATCTGTAATATCTCTTTAGTATGTAATTTAGTGTAGTATAGTATAGCTTAATAAAGCAATTGTTCAACCTCCTGAATCATGGGGTCAGAGCACATTGTTCCCCACCCCACTGATGGGGTCACCCTGCATTGATAGGGGGCTGCCTGCTCTCCCTGCCCTGCATCCCTGGCAGTGCCAGGCTGCTCTCCTGGATCTCCAGGCTGTGGAGGGGGACAGGGAAGGGACAGAGCCAGCATCACCTGTGCTGCCCAGAGTGTCATTTCCTGCTGCCAACTCTGTCAGCGCTCGCTGAGGTTCATTAAAACGGCCCGGCCAGAGCTCTGTGAGTCACACAATTCCCACCTGGAGCAGCTGCTCCATCCCAGCCCCGGTGCCAGCTCTGCACAGGGGGCACCAGGCGGGAGCTCGTGGCTCAGCCTGTCCAACGGGATCATTGCAGCTTTGCTCCCTCCCTATCAGAGCCCCAGGGCTGCCCTGGGTCTGTCCTGGCTGCAGGGAATTTTTGAGTCCTCCCTCCCTGTCTGAGTGGGAAAATCCCCTCAGAAGTGCCCTGGATCTCTGAACTCCTCTAGGAATGGGGCACCCAGCTTCTTTTGGGAAGGCTGTGCCAGCCCCTCCCCATCCTCAGGAGTTTTTAATCCAAATTCTTACCGAATTTCCAAAAAAAAAACTAAAACCACAGACTCCTTTCTTCTTGGATCGCCAGCTCCTTGAATTTTGTCCAAACCATCAGAAAAAAAAAGTGTGGAATTACCTGCCTGCATCTGTGCTGTGATTCTGCACAGAGCATAAAGGAAAATCCATGGAAACTTCTCTCTGAAAACTCTGCAGTGCCTGGACTGGATTAAACATGATTAAAGATTATCCCTGGATTTTCAGCCAGCTGCTGCTCCTGCTGGAAAAGCCAGTAAAGCAGCCAGGAGTGCTCTCCCTGCCCTTCTCCGTGGAGAGGCTGGGAATGCTGCCATGGAATGTTCTTCTCCTGCCAGCTCCTGCCTCAGAAACTGCATTTCCCAATGGTTCCTCTGGTTTTAAACTGGGATTAGACACAGGGATGGCTCCATGCTGACCTGGGTAAAGGAGGAGCCGGGGAATGCCCTCCCAGCCAGGAATCCCTCCCCTGAAACTCTAATTTCTTGTGGGAATTTTTAAGGGCCTGGTGACAATAACATATTATTATTATTATTATTATTATTATTATTATTATTATTATTATTATTATTATTATTCACCATCACATTTTCTGAAAAATCCCTTTGCCAGGATTTCTCTCCTGGGAAGCTGAGAGGCCTCAGAGAAAAAGGAAAACAATATTGTCTCATTTGCTTCTCCTGTGTTTTGCTGCTTTGGAATGTGGTTGGAGATTGTTTATCCAACATGTGATTGTTTGATTGGTTTCATGTGAATTGTTTTAACTCAATGACCAATCATGGTCAGGCTGTGTCAGACTCTGGAGAGTCACAAGATTTGTTATCATTCTTTGTAGCCTTCTATCGGTATCCTTTCTCTTTTCTTTAGTATAGTTATAATATCATATCATATCATATCATAATCAGCCTTCTAAGAACATGGAGTCAGATATATTCCTTCCTGCCATGGGGGACCCCAGAAAATAATAATAATAATAATAATAATAATAATAATAATAATAATAATAATAATAATAATAATAATAATTTGATAATATTATTTTAATTTTTATTATTATTACATTTTCACCTCCAATTCTCTCCCTATCCACAGCCAGCTCCCTGCTTTATTGTGATCCCAGCATTCTCGTTCCTGCTGGGAGTGGGAAGCGCTGTGGGGTTCTCAGGAGCTCCTCAGAGCCCATTAGAGGCTCTCTGGAGCCCAAAGCTGTCTCCTCACTGTGTGAGAATTGCGAGCTGAGTGTGCCAGGCAGCCCTGCAAGGGATGGTTCGCTCTGAGGTTAATGCACTTTATCCATCACTTGAGATTCCTGCTGGTTTTTCCAGCTGAGGCACCAAGTTCATCCAGGCAGGAGCTCGGGGAAAAACAAGGGTTCCTGAAAGGCCCCCTGGACTGAGGGAGAATGCACATTTTGGGAGCTTTTTTCGCAAAAAATAGGGCAGAAAAAGTGGGATTTTTGCTGAAAATCCTGGCTGTACATCCTGGAATGGGATGAAGGTCCCTGGGAGAGTTCAGTGCCTGTGCTGAGCCCATCCTGCAGTGCCCTCAACTCCCCCATCCCAGGGGATGTCGTGAGCTCTGTCCCTTCTCATTTTGCTGTCATTTCCAGCTCAGGCTTTTGGGATGCTGGAGCTTTTTCTTGTTGTTCCTTTGGCATCATCCAGCCCTGTCCTGAGTCCTGATCCCATTCCCTTTCCCAGTCCTATCCTGAGCCCTGATCCCGTTCTTTTCCCAGCCCTGATCCCCTTCCCTTTCCCAGCCCTGATCCCATTCCCTTTCCCATCCCTCTCCCATCCCTGACCTCATTCCCTGTCCCCCCTGCAGCAGGACCTTGGAGCAGACTCCATTCCCGAGTCCTTCCATCCCATCCAGCCTTTTCCTGCAAGGAGGGCAGGGATGGGTTTATTCCCCACAACCCTTCCCTGGCAGTGGGACTGGGCATTCCCTGGGCTCCAGTCCAGTCTGGGATGCAGGGGATGAGCAGCATCCCACAAACCCCGGGTGTGGGAACAGCTCTGGCCAGGGCTGGGATGTTTTTAGCACCCATGGAGAAGGGATTTGGGAGTTTTTGTCTGCTGGAATGGGAAGGAGCTGGGGAATCCCGGGATTTGCTGCTCTGCTGGGGACAAAGGGACATCCCCCAGGTCCTGGAGGTGAACAGGAATTCTGGGTATTTCAGGGGGACACAGAAAGGGATTTTTTGTCAGTGGGATCCAATTCCTCAGGGAAGATTCAGGAACTCATCCAGCTCCACCCTCTGCTCCCTGGGACAGGGACAGGAGCCAGGGAACTGCAGCTGTGCCAGGGGGTTTGGGAGGGACATCAGGGAAAGGCCCTTCCCCAGAGGATGGAATCAGCACTGGAACAATTTCTCAGGGAATGATCACATTCCTGAGGCTGCCAGAGCTCCAGGAGCCTTTGGACACTGCTCCCAGGGGTTTTTGGGGTGTCTGGGCAGGGCCAGGAGTGGAACTGGGTGATCCTGGGGGTCCTTCCCTGTCACTGTCCTATTTTCTGAAAAATTCTCTTTGCCCAGGATTTCTTCACCTGGGAAGATGAGAAGCCTCACCTTCTCCATGTTTTGCTCCTCTGGAATGTGATCTGGAGAACTGTTTACCCAGCATGTGAATTGTTTTTAATTAACGGCCAATCACAGCCAGCTGTGTCAGACTCTCTGAGTCTGTAATGAGATTTTATTATTTATTATTTTATTTTATTATTTATTTATTATTTTACCATTCCTTTTCTTTGCTGGCCTTCTGATGTCTCCTCTCTCTTTCTTTATATAGTTTTATATCGTATAGTTTACATAGTATAGTTTTAGTATAGCATTTTTAATGTATAAACTTATAGTTTATATAGTATAGTTTTAGTATAGCATTTTTAATATAATACATATCATAAAATAATAAATCAGCCTTCTGAAACATGGAGTCAAGATTCTCATCTCTCACCTCGTCCTGGGGATCCTCAGACACCACCACAAGCTCTGAGCTGGGCTTTGGCTTTTCCTGCCTCCCAGAAATGGCAATTTGCAAAGAATTAATTCCCTGGGCTCCAAAGCAAAATAATAATAATAATAATAATAATAATAATAATAATAATAATAATAATAATAAAACAACCTGGGCAAGTTTCTGTGCTCAGTGCTGGTGCTGAGGTCATTCCATGGGCAGGATTTGCAGAAATCCCTTCCAGAGGAGGTGGCCATGGACGCCCCAGGGATGGGCTGGGAATTCCCTGGGTGGTTCCCAGTTCCTGGCAGGGCTTGGTTCCATCCCCAGGGCTCCCCAAGGAGAAGGCAGCAGGAAAAGCTGAGGGAGTTGGCTCCATGGTTCCTCCATGGGAAGGGATTCAGGGACAGGGGTTGGAGCATCCTGGGCACCAAAGGCAGCCCCAGATCCTGGATCCCAGATCCCAGCTGCTTCCTCAGGGAAGGGCTGAATTCCCTCAAGGAATTCTGGGGAGTCCTGTTGGTTTTTTAAAATAAAATGCGCAGAATCTGCTCAAAGGCAAGCGCTGCTCCTGGGGCATCCCAGGGTGGGAAGCTCAGTCCCAGGTTTTCCTTGGAATTAGGGAAGAGCCTCAAACCCCTGGAGTTAATTTGGGAGTTTGAACTGGGAGTCAGTGCAGCTCTGGAGTTGGGGTTAATCCAGCTTATCCCGAGGTGCAGGAGGAGGGAAAGGGATTTTGTGTCCTTGCAGCATCTGTGGGACCTGGCAGCATTAATTGAGATTAATTGTTCTGGCTGATTAGCCCACATTGTTCTGGGAGATTTAAAAAACACCTGGAAACCTTCTGTAGGGGGATTTTCGGTGTTTGCTTTCCTTCTAGTCCATGTTTTGGATAAAAGAATTGGTTTTTCTGGACACCAATCCCAGGAGGAGCCACAGAGAGCTCCCAGGCCATGGGGTAAGAGCTGGTTCTGGATCAGAGCTCGTTCTTATAATAAAAAATCTTTTTGATCCCATGGGTACAGATTCATTTGATTTACCTGAGGATTAGGATGAAGCTTCTTAAACCTGCAGGTGCTCAACCCCAAATCAGCTTTCCCTGGGATGAGTAGGATCAGGGATGGCAGGATCAGGGAGCTCTGTGACCGTGTTCACAGGGGTCTGAGGATGAGGGAAGATACGAGGATCTGACTCCATGTTTCAGAAGGCTGATTTATTATTTTATGATATCTATTACATTAAAACTATACTAAAAGAACAGAAGAAAGGATTTCATCAGAAGGCTGGCTAAGGATAGAAGAAGAAAGAATGATAACAAAGGTTTGTGGCTCAGAGAGAGAGTCTGAGCCAGCTGACTGTGGTTGGCCATTAATTGGAAACAACCACATGAGCCAATCCCAGGTGCACCTGTTGCATTCCACAGCAGCAGATAACCATTGTTTACATTTTGTTCCTGAGGCCTCTCAACTTCTCAGGAGGAAAAATCCTAAGGAAAGAATTTTTCATAAAAGATTCTGTGACAGAGCTCCTGGGATCTTCAGGGCTGGGAAATGTCCTGGGGTGATGGGAATGTGAGAGGGACAGAGGGAGGGTGAGGTGACAGTGGCACCACCACAGGCTCTGCCTGGCCCTGAGAACTCCAGAAATTAAACTAGAACCTCAAATCCAACTTTGGGGACAGAAGGGCTTCAAAGGAAGGAGCTTTACCTGAAGTCTCCAATTCTGGAGGCTCCCAGCCAGGAATTCCTGCCCAACATCCCATCCATCCCTGCCCATGGTTCCCAGCAGGGAGGGACCCTGTCAGAGCTGGGACAGAGACAGCACAAAGCCACACACTCCATTTTCAGAAGGCTTCATTCAAGTGTTTTTTTTAGTATGGCATGCATGCTTTTAATACATTTTTACAAAACTCACAAGTTTACACTTTACTCATTGGTCACCAGAGACAAACAAAATGCTCATTGGAACAGGCAGTTCAAGCTTTTCTTATTTCTCCTTCTTTCTTTCTTGGTTTCTGTGTCAAGGACCTTGGTAGCAAATTCTTTCAGGGATAAACGTGGATCCTCTGATCAAACTCCTCTCTGGCTCACAGAAGTCACTGTAAAACCTCTTCCAGAGGATCCCACCCCATGGAATGCTGTGGGCACTCCTGCACTCCCAGAGAAATCCTGGAATGCTGAGAGGAGCAGGGACATCCCTGCCATGGTCACACCTCCCACACTCTGGGGTTCTCACTGATGGGAGGGAGCTGAATCCTGCTGGAATGAGGAGGAGGAAGTCCAGAATTCCATACTGGGGAAAGGAATTCTAGAATTCCGCACTCAGGAATGAGGAGGAGGAATTCTAGAATTCCATGCTGGGGAATCAGGAGGAATTCCAGATTTCCACATTGGGGAATGAAAAGAAATTCCAGAATTCCGCTTTCCATCTGTGTCACCCTACCTTCCAGCCAGGGATGGCCTTCAAAGTTCTGCTCAAAATTCCAAATCTGGGATCTCCAAGGATCACATTTCCAGCCCTGGATGTCCAGGCTGGACAGTGGGAGGTGACCCTGCCCATGGCAGGGGTGGAATGGGATGGGATTTAAGGTCCCTCCTGTAGGAAGTGGATTTGTAGGGAATTCTCCAAGCCTGGCAGAAGGCTCACACAGTGTGCATCTGTGTGCAAACCTGGAGATGAGAAATGCTGAGTTGGAAATGCCATGTGTACTGGTTTAGGGCAAATTTGTTAAAGAATCTGCAAAGGAGGGCCCCTCCAGAAAGCGAAACCCACACGGCCCCTCCCCCCAACCGGTTCGGGAAAAAATTCCTCAGAGAGAGGTGGAAAGAACCTGTTTATTTGACTGGCCCCGCACCCCCCAGCACACAAAATGAACAATACCCGATGACACCGCTCTGAGAAAGATGGCAAAATCAGAAAGTCTCTTTCGGAGGGGGGGTGGTTGCTCTGTTCTCAGTCCCTCTGGTGCTGGGCCAGCCGCTGCAGCCGAACCTTCGGTGTTCCCGGGTCCCAGTCTGGAGCAGGTTCGAGATGGTCACAGAAACAGGAGAGGAGAAACAGTCCAGGAAGGAAGGTGGACTGTTTAGCTAGAACTAGCTAATAAGCAGAGGCAGAAAGCAGAGCAGAAGCAAGAGCAGAAA
Source organism: Zonotrichia albicollis (assembly GCF_047830755.1). Classification (NCBI taxonomy): domain Eukaryota; kingdom Metazoa; phylum Chordata; class Aves; order Passeriformes; family Passerellidae; genus Zonotrichia; species Zonotrichia albicollis. The sequence goes on along the minus strand of NC_133841.1, from coordinate 6,326,912 downwards.
AAGAGAGCAAGCAAAAGCAGCAAGCAAAAGCAGCAAGCCCAAAGCTGGAAGTAAAAAAAAACAGCTCTCTGTGTACTGCTTGTCTCTGTGTCCTGATAAGAGAAACTCAAACAAAACTTCCACTCTTCAGTGCCGGTCTTAAAGGCACAGAACAGATGAATGGGGATATACAAGCATCATAACGTCACCCCAGGACACCATGGAACAGGACAGACATTGCTGAGAGAGAAATGGAGCTAGAAACAAATTTCAAAGGATGGCCTTGCAAATAACACTGGATACTTTGGAGAAATAGAACTGTGAAAGATGCATTTAATGGGACCCATGAGGGGTAATTTTAGATTATTGGATTTAAGGCATTTACAGCATGGGGTGTTGTGGTGTTTGTGAGGGTCCCCCGGATGAGGGAAGAGATGAGGAATCTGACTCCATGTTCTCAGAAGACTGATTTATTATACTATAAATATATAATAATATTATTATATAATATAATATCATCCTTCTGAGAACTTGTAGTCAATTCTCATCTCTCACCTCATCCTGGGGACCCTCACAACACCACAACACTCAATCCCTATTTTCTGGAGGATTCTCGTGGTGCAGGATATCCCTGCACAGCTGAAGGGTTTGGGATTGGCAGGGTCCCTCCAGCTCCAGGTGTTTTATCCCCTTTTCCCGTCAGGTTCCGTGGCACTGCAGGGGATGGGCACTGAGGGGAGCTGGGGGCTGCTCTGGGACACTCAGAGGAGTTTTGGGACACTGCAGTATTGGAATGTTGGAGGAGTTTGGGGACACTGCAATGTTGGAGGAGATTTGAGATACTGGAATGTTGGAATGTTGGAGGAGTTTTGGGACACTGAAATATTTGAATGTTGCAGGAGTCTGGGGACACTGCAATCTTAGAATGTTGGAATGTTGGAGGAGTTTTGGGACACTGCAATGTTGGAATGTTGGAATGTTGGAGGAATTTTGGGACACTGCAATGTTGGAATGTTGGAATGTTGGAATGTTGGAGGAGCTTTGGGACACTGCAGTGTTGGAATGTTGGAATGTTGGAGGAATTTTGGGACACTGCAATGTTGGAATGTTGTCAGTGCCAGAGCTGGGCACGGAGTTCAGCCGAGGGAATGGACAGGAGCTAATTAAGGCAGTCAGTGGGGATGGATGGATGGGGAGCACAGGTTTTAATTAGGATCCAAATTAATCCCAGACTGGAAGCTGTGCCTGGCACCGGCCCCAGGGCTCCAGGGCTGGGATGGAGCAGGGCTGGAACCACCCTGACCCTCCCTGGCTCCTCCTCCTGCTCCATCTGCTGCTTCCCAAGGGCCTTTTCCAGGTGCCTGTGGCCTCCTGTGACCCAGCCAACCCCAGGTGGGGACATCAGCCTGAGGTGTCCCAGGCCAGCCACCTCAGGCCACCCTTTTGCATATTACAGGTGACCTCAGCTTTGTGCTGGAGCCTGGATTTTTATGGGTTTTAATTTATTTAAAATTGATTTTTATGGATTTTATGGGTTTTTGTGGATTTTTAAATTTATTTTAATGGATTTATAATGAATTTTTATAGATTGTAAAATTTATTTTAATGGATTTTTAATTGATTTTAAATTGATTTTTATGGATTTTTATAAGATGAGAAACCATGACACCCTGTACTCAGCACTGGTGGGGTCACACCCTGAGTGCTGTGCCCAGTTCTGGCCCCTCAGTTTGGGAAGGACCTTGGGACACTGAGCACATCCAGAGGGGACAGCGAGGCTGGAGTGGGGCTGGGAACACAGAGAACCCCTGAGGGAGCTGGGGATGCCCAGCCTGGAGAAAAGGAGACTCAGGGCTGCCCCCATCACTCTGCACTGCTCAGCTGGGGCTGGGCTCTGTCTCCAGGAACTGACAGAACCAGAGCACACAGCCTCGAGCTGTGCCAAGGGAAATACAGGTTGGATATCAGAAAAGGTTTTTTACAGAAAGGTGATAAAGTTCTGGAATGGCTGCCGGGGGAGGTGGTGGAGTCCCCATCCCTGGGTGTGTTTAACAAAACCTGGATGTGGCACTGGGTGCCAGGGTTCATTTGAGGTGTTGGGGCTGGGTTGGACTCGATGATCTTGAGGGTCTCTTCCAACCCTGTGATTCTGTGAATTCTGGGACTCTGAATTCTGTGAATTATTGTATCTGGACTCCTCATTTGGGAAGAACATTCCCATTAATGCTAGGGATCAGCCTTCAGGGCCTGCCTGGGACTGGGATCAGTGGGGTTTGGGGCAGCAGCCTGGCAGGGATCAGGGATCAGTTGTGACCATGTTCACAGGGGTCTCAGCTTGAGGGAAGAGATGAGGATCTGACTCCATGTTTCAGAAGGCTTGATTTATTATTTTATGATATATATTACATTAAAACTGTACTAAAAGAACAGAAGAAAGGATTTCATCAGAAGGCTGGCTAAGAATAAAATAAGAAAGAATGATAACAAAGGCTCTGTCTCAGACTCTTTCTCCAAGCCAGCTGGGCTGTGGTTGGCCATTAATTAGAAACATCTAACATGGGCCAACCAAAGATCTACTTGTTGCATTCCACAGCAACAAATAATCAATGTTTACATTTTGTTCTTGAGGCCTCTCAGCTTCTAAAAATGAAAAATCTTAAAGAAAGGATTTTTTCATAAAAGATGTCTGCAACAATCAGTGGGTTTGGGGCAGGAATCAGTGGGGTTTGGGACAGGGATCAATGGGGTTTGAGACAGGGATCAGTGGGTTTGGGGCAGGGATCAGTGGGTTTGGGGCACCAGCCTCGCATGGGAGGCTCTGCAGAGCCAGAGCTGCTGCAGGGGAGCCTGGGCTGCCTTCCCTGGCAGCGCTGCCTGACAAATCCCAGCGGGAATCTCAGCCTTGGAAAAGCCTCAGCTTGTAAACACGGCCCTGACAAGTTCCCTGGCTGTGCTTCCCGGGCTCCACGGGGAGATCAGAGCTGCAGGGAGGGAGGGATGAGCATTTCCATGTCTGACATCGCCTTCCTGACAGCACCAACACACAGGAGTTTAACAACTGCCCGTGCACAGGGAGCAGATGCCACACTCCTCCTCTCCAGGGGTTCCCCCTCCTGCATTTTGCTCATTTTTGGGAGAGCATTGCCTTATGCTTAGGTGAGGGTGACCCAAATCCCCTTTGGCATCCACAGCTCTGGGATTTTTGCATTCTCCCGGTGTTTTTGTAGGATTGGGGTGTGGATAATGAATGAAGAGGGTGCCCTAAAGGCTGGGCTTGGTTTGCACCCCCTCTGCTGGGATTGGCCTTGGATTCCTTCTCTCTGCCCTTTGTTGGGAAAGGACATTAAATCCTTTCTCCCCTTCTAGGAGCGCCCTACTTGCCCAGAGTCAGCCCCCCTGGAAGGGGATTCCTTTGGGATCCCTCACACCCCTGTGGGCACCTGCTGGGGTTTTGTTCCCATTATTCCATTTTAAAGAATGTCCCACTGCTGTCTCCTGCCTGGGAGGATAAATGGGCCATTGGGAAGGACTGGGATGGAGACTGGGATGGACTGGGATAGGCTGGGATGAAGACTGGGATGGATTGGGATAGGCTGGGATGGAGATTGGGATGGAGACTGGGATGGAGCTGGGATGGAGATTGGGATGGAGAATGGGATGGAGACTGGGATGGACTGGGATAGGCTGGGATGGAAATTGGGATGGACTGGGGGGGACTTGGATGGAGACTGGGATGGAGATTGGGATGGACTGGGAGGGACTTGGATGGAGACTGGGATGGAGATTGGGATAGAAACTGGGATGGAGACTGGGATGGAGATTGGGATGGTGACTGGGATGGACTGGGATAGACTGGGATGGAGCTGGGATGGAGATTGGGATAGAAACTGGGATGGAGACTGGGATGGACTGGGGTGGAGACCGGGATGGAGATTGGGATGGAGACTGGGATAGAGACTGTGATGGGCTGGGATGGAGACTGGGATGGACTGGGATGGAGCCTGGCATGGAGCCATCCCTCTATCCAAGTGCCATCAGGACAGAGCTTGGTGCCACCCTTTAAATTTTGATTTTGGAGTTTTCACCTAAAAATCTTGGGGTTTTACCCTTAAAATCCTGGAGTTTTCCCTCAAGACCTTGGGATTTCCCCCTCCAAATCTTGGGGGTTTTTCCTCAAAATCTTGGGGTTTCCCCTTTGAATTTTGGGGTTTTCACCTCAAAATTATGGCAGTTTTGCTTTTCAGATCTTCGGGGTTTTCCCCTTAAAATCTTGAGGTATTCCCCTCCAAATTCTGGGGTTTTCCCCTTTCAAATCTTGGGGTTTTCCCCTCAAAATCTTGGGGGGTTTCCCTTTAAAATCCTGGTGTTTTCTCTCAAAATCTTCGGGTTTTACCCTTAAAATCTTGGCACAGTGGGAGAGCTGAGAGCCCTGGGAATGGATCCCTCTGGCAAAACCCAGGGAATAAAGTATTTTCTCCTCCTAAACAGGATCTTTTCCCCGTCGTCTCATGGATATTCTTGCACAAACACATCCCAGTTTCAGCTCCACGTTCCCCTTCTTCCTGGACCCATCTTGAAAATTGCTTTGTTTTTTTTTTCCCCACTCTGATCAATACCTTGGATGTGGCTTGCTGGGAAATGTCGCTCTGAGCCTTTGTGTCCCACAATTGTGAGAAATGACTGCACAGGATTCGAATTCCCTTTTTTCCTTGGTTTTACCTCCATCTGGCACCTCCTTCCTGCCTTACCAGCGCGCCCTCACCTGCATCTCTGTTTGTATTTAGAAAAGTCATTCCCAGGCCTCCAATGAGTTCCTTTTCCCATCATTTTTCTCTGGATTGAAGGGCAGATTTCTCAGCAGGAATGTTTTTTTTTCTGTGCATCCTGCTAGAAGCTGGAATGCCTCATTTTCCATGACTCTGGGCAGGCCTCTGGAATGCCAGTCCCAAGCCTGATGGATTCACAGTGTGAAAAATGCCGATCACTTGTTCTTAAAATTTTAAAAGTTTCATAGTAATAAAATGGTTTATAAAAATAGTAATACAATTAGAGTAATAATAATTTGGAGAAATTGTATTAGGGCAATATGAGACAATAAATACAAAGAGTTACGGACAGTCCAGGTGCGTTTTTCTGGGCAGCACGAGCCCGAAAAAGGACACTCGTTAACAAAGGATTAACCCTTAAAAGCAATAGCTTGTTGCATATTCATACACTTCATACATGATGCATAAATTCCATTCAAACACAGGATTATGTCTGGTCATCGTCAGCTTCTTCCCCTGAATCCTAACAGTGCCTTTGAGGCGGGAAGTTCGTTTCTTCTTATAATGGAGCAATAAATTCCTTTTCCCTGAAAGATTCAGGTGTCCTGTGGCTGCTATCTCGCTGCAAGTCCTTTCTTTTAAAAAAAGCATCTTACATAGCATCATTTCTATTTTAACATTTTTTATAACTTAAAACTATATGTAACACAGTACTTAAGAGAATTAATACAGCATTACTTTCTAACACAACATATATAATATTCATTTTAATATTTGCAAAAAGCCAATCATAAAATACATGCATTTTTCACAACAGGCAGCAGGATTTGTTTATCCAGGGCTTTCTTGGAGCCTTTGGTGGTGGTGGTGTCTGCTTTGTGCTGGAATCTGTTTGGGATACCCCTGCTCTAACTTCCCAAAATGAACATTTTCCTTGGCTAAGGAGGGCTCAGGAAGTCACTCCAAGGCAGTTCATGGGTTGCACTCCATCCTCTCAAAGGCTTTTCCTGACCTAAACGATCCCATCAAATCCCATTCCACAGATTTAGAATTATTTCCCTTTATGCCCAAACAGGGATTTCCCAAGGAGCTGTCAAAGGCCCTCATGCTCCTTCAGAGGGAACAAATTGGAATTTTTATGGACTACTCTCAGGGAACGTGTCTGGAATTTTGCTTCTGGCCCTTTTTATTGGAAGTTAAAGCATTTCCAAGAGCCAGGAGCATTTTTCCCCTCTCAGCCACGCAAATTGAGCTTAAATCATCCTGCTCTGCTCGTGTTCACTGCCTCCAGTGAATCCCAGCCCTTCCAACAGCTCCAGGGTTTATCCTGATGATCTGATGATGAGTCCTTTCCTGTTGTCAGGGAGCCTGGAAACAACAGAAGACTCTGGAAAAACAATGTTGGATTTCCCAGATAATCCCTCCCAGCAAAGGGGAGAGGGGGAGGAAAATCCTCAGGAGGGGCTGAGGGAACAGGAGAGGGGCAGGACACAGGGAATGGATTCCAAGAGGGCAGGGATGGATGGGGAGGAATCCTGGAGGAATTCCTCCCTGGAGGTTGGGGAGTGTCACTGTCACATTTTCTGAAAAATCCCTTCACCCAGGATTTTGCTCCTGGGAAGCTGAGAAGCCTCAGAGAAAAATGAAAACAATATTATCTCATTTGCTTCTCCTGTGTTGTGCTCATGTGGAATGTGTTTGGAGATTGTTTACCCACAGGTGATTGTTCCATTGGGCTCTGCTGTGAGTTGTTTTCACTCAATGACCAATCATAGCCAGGCTGTGTCAGGACTCTGGAAAGAGTCACGAGTTTTCATTATTATCTTTTTAGCATTCTGTCTGTATCCTTTCTCTATTCTTTAGTTTAGTATTCTTTAATATATTAGAGATCATAAAATTATAAATGAGCCTTCTGAGAACATGGAGTCAGATTCCTCCCTTGGTCAAGGGTCCTACAAATACAAGAGGGGATGGAATGGAATGGAATGGAATGGAATGGAATGGAATGGAATGGAATGGAATGGAATGGAATGGAATGGAATGGAATGGAATGGAATGGAATTCCCAGAGCAGCTGGGGCTGCCCCTGAATCCCTGGAAGTGTCCAAGGCCAGGCTGAAGCATCCTGGGACAGTGGCAGGTGTCCCTGCCCATGGCACTGGGTGATCCTTAGGGTCCAAATCCAAACCATCCCATGACTCCATTGATCCTGGAACACCACAGTTTCATTTATTGGGAGCTGGAATGAATGCACATGAAGTTTTGAACTTGGAAATATCTTTAAAAGCCATTAGGAATAAGGTTTTGTGTCTTCTTTGGGAATGACAGGAATACCTGTGGCCGAGAGGTCCCATGGTTGTCCTTTCCCAGTTCCCATGAGGTCTCTTTCCCTGGGATTGTGATTCCAGCCCTGCTCCCCCTGTCAGGTTCCATCTTTTCCTTGGATAAACACATCCTAACAGGAGCTTTTACAGGGAATTTTTACAGTCATATAAAACCACCCCATCAAGTTGCCTGGATTTATTTGCCTGCAGACTCCAAAATCAATCCCTGGGCTGTTGTTCCCATTCCAGCCTCATTGTTTCCCCCTGATTTTTCTCCACTGCGGCTTTTCCTCCTTGCTGGATTTTAAACTCCCCTCATTAGGAATTTTTGACTTCTGCCTTCAGAGCCTATCTGGGAAAACCCATCCACAGGGCTGCTTCCACAGGCTGAGCTTCTCTTTCCAGCCTGAGCTGTTCAATCAGTCAGGCAAGTATTCAAATGGGATTATTTTTATTTGGCTATCAAATCCTTTTTAAAGGATGTATTGTTTTTTCCCCTCACAAACACTTCCCATTTGAATTCAAATATTATTCCCTTTCTCTCCCATCCCACCTGCTTCCCTGGCACTTGGATTAGTCAGGGTATGTCAATATTTGAGGGAATAAATCTCTGCTGGCTCTGGCTTCTGTTTGGGTTTCTGACTCATCTTGGGGTCAAATGAGCTCAGCAAATGTGGGAGAGATTCTGGAGGGACTGGAGCAGCTCTGCTCTGGCTCCTGGGCTCCAAGTGCTCATGCTGGGCTTTACTGGTTCTTACTGGTTCCCAAACTTGTTCTTACTGGGCTTCACCAGTTGTTACTGGCTTAAATGGTTGTTATGGGTTTAACTGGTTGTTACTGGTTTAAATGGTTGTTATTGGTTCAACTGGTTGTTACTGGTTTAAATGGTCATTACTGGTTTAAATGGTCATTACTGGTTTAACTGGTTGTTACTGGTTTTAATGGTTGTTATTGGTTTAACTGGTTGTTACTGGTTTAACTGGTCATTATTGGTTTAACTGGTCATTACTGGTTTAAATGGTTGTTACTGGTTTAAATGGTTGTTACTGGGCTTTCTGGAGCCTTTATCCCAGGAAGCAGTTCTGGATGTCCCCAGGATGTCAGTGCAGGGCAGAGGGGGGATTGGTTGGGGTTAAATCTGGGATTTCTGGGAGTTTTCCCATTCCAGGGGGATCCTGAGCTGAGCCCAGGCCCTGAGTGGCACCAGCAGCAAAGGTGACATCTCTGCTGCCACCAGGAGCTTTGTGTTCCCACTGGGAATTCTGTGTTATATCCCACTGGGAAATCAGTGTTATCCCACTGGGAATTCTGTGTTTTATCCCACTGGGAATTCTGTTATCCCACTGGGAAATCTGCTTTATCCCATTGGGAAATCTGTGTTATCCCACTGGGAATTCTGTGTTTTACTCCATTGGAAATCTGTTGGGAAGCCTATGTTCTTCACATGTCCACCCAACTTGGAAACCAGTGTCCCTCCCTCTTGGAAATCCATGAGCACTCCACTTGGAAATGTGTCCATCCCCCCCGGAATCCTGTGTCCATCCCACATGGAAATCTGTGTTTGCTCCCCTTGGAAACACTGAAAAAGCTGTGTTCCCTCTCTTGGAAACCCACATGTTCTGCACCTGGAACCCTGTGTCCATCCCCCTGGAAAACCCATGTTCTTCTACTGGAAAAACTGTGTTCTCCCTCTGAAAAACTCATGTTTTGCCACTGGAAAACCTGTGTTCTCCCACTGGAAAACCTGTGTTCTCCAATGGGTTTCCAGAACACTGGAAAACCCATGTTCTCCCATTGGAAAAACTGTTTTCTCCCACTGGAAAACCCCCGTTTTCCCTTTGGAAAACCTGTGTTCTCCAGTAGGTTTCCAGAACACTGGAAAATTCCTGTTTTCCCTCTGGAAAACCCATATTCCACACATCCCTCCTGGCGCCCCATGTCCACCCTGCACTGATGTCCCCCCTGCTTTGCAGTGCTGGTGATGGAAGTTCCACCTGGGCTTTGCCAGGAGTTTCTATCAGGAATCCTCCCCAAATAAGACTGAAGAAGAGCAAAGTGATGGAGGAAATCTTTCCTGATTTCCCCAAGTGTTTTTAACTCTTCCTATTTTCCAAGCAGTGGCAGAGAGAGGAATGAAGGGATATTGAATTTTTAATGCCAGGAGAGCATTGCCATGCCCTAAATGGGCTGAGACTCCACCCAAAACCAGGGAATTGTGTGAATTTTTAGCAGGAGCTTAAGGCCAGAGTGTGTTTGTCAGAGTTTGGATTGACTGAAATGACTCCAGGAGCTTTTGAGCTTTACCTCCAAACAGCTTTTCCTTCCTCCCTTCCCTCCTTTACTTTCCATAAGGAAAGCACAATGATTAAACAAATGATTAAACCTGAATGGATTTCTGGGGATATTTGTGAGCCTATTTCTGAGGATATTTCTGTGGATATTTATGTGCATATTTATGGGGATATTTATGTGGATATTTATGTGGATATTTCTCCCTGACATGCAGCTTCTGGCTGTTTCCCTCTGCCAGTTGGGAATGGGGGTTAATTCTGTGGGAAATATTCCCTAATTCCTCTCTTTTTCCCCCACAGGTGTTTACAAAATATGGGAAATGCTACATGTTTAACTCAGGAGAGGAGGGGCGGCCTCTCCTCACCACGGTGAAGGGGGGGACAGGGAACGGCCTGGAAATCATGCTGGACATCCAGCAGGACGAGTATCTGCCCATCTGGGGAGAAACAGGTAAGAGCTTCCTCTTCCTCGGGTGATTTCCTTGAAAAAACCATCCCATTGGTCCCATCTCATCCCATCCCATCCCATCCCATCCCATCCCATCCCATCCCAATCCCATCCCATCCCATCCCATCCCATCCCATCCGTCCTATCCTATCCTATCCTATCCTATCCTATCCTATCCCATCCCATCCCATCCCATCCCATCCCATCCCATCCCATCCCATCCCATCCCATCCCACTCCATCCCATGGATCCCATCCTATTGCATCCCATGGATCTCATCCCATCCCATCTCATGGATTCCATCCCATTGATCCCAACCCATTCATCCCATCCCATCCCATCGATCCCATCCCCTTGATCCCATCTAATGGATCCCATCCCACCCCATCCCATGGATCCCATCCCATCCCATCCCATCCCATCCCATCCCATCCCATCCCATCCCACTGATCCCATCCAATGGATCCCATCCCATCCCATGGATTCCATCCCATTCCACCCCATAGATCCCATCCCACCCTATAGATCCCATCCCATCTCATCCCATCCCATGGATCCCATCCCATGGATCCCATGGATCCCATCCCACCCCATGGATCCCATCCCATCCCACCCCACAGATCCCATCCCATCCCCAAACCAGCTCTGGGAGCAGGATCCTGCTCACTCCAGGATGTGTCACTTTTCTCCCCGGGGTTTGTGGGGGCCCCTTGGGAGCAGCATTTTGGGGAGTGCTGGGTTTGGGTGTCCCAGCACCAAGGTTTGGGATGCCAGGCAGGAATGGCACTGCCTGTCCTGGGCAAGGGTGGCATTTGTGGGTGACAGGAGTGTGGGGACATCTTCAGGGGCTCCAGCACATCCCTCTCCCCTGGAAAGGCATTTTTGGGAGGCTGTGTTCAAGGTGTACTCTCTGGGTTTTCCTTCTCCTTGGAATTTGGGAATATTTACTGCTCTGAGTTGTATTTGCTGGGCTGGTGCTGTGTGGGTGGAGCAAGGACTGGGTTCCTTGGCTTTGGAGCATTTGGGGTGGATGGAATCTGTGTAGGAAAGAACCCAGCTGGGCTGAGCATCTCCAGAGGAGCTGGAACCCCTTGGTCCCAGAGCAGGAGGTGCTGACCAGGAGAGCTGGGCTGTGGGATGTCCCCAGAGCTTGTGGATGGAATACTGCTCCTGGAGTGGATGTGGAGTTATAGGGAGCACTGGTTCCTTCAATGGATCATGAATCCTTCAATGGATCATGGATCCTTTCATGAAACACGGATCCTTCAGTGGAACATGGATCCTTTAATGGATTGTGGATCCTTCAGTTAATCATGGATCCTTTCATGGATCATGGATCCTTCAATGGATCATGGATCCTTTCATGGATGGATGCTTCAGTGCTGCTGCAGAAACGATGGGCAGGAGCATGGGGGACAGGATGGGGACAGTGCCACCAGGACCACCCGGGCACAGCAGTGCCCAGCAGTGGTGGCTGCAGCTTTCCTGAACCCACAGTGACATTTTAAACCAATCATCCCAAAAAACTGCTGGAAACCTTGCCAGGAGCTGTGTTTGTGTGTCAGGGCCCCATGGGGACACTCCTCCAGGAGGAGTTGTGGTAATTTTGGGGGTCAGGGAAGGGAAAGGAGGAAATCCTGCACTGCAGATTGGTGTCACCATGGGTCTGTCACCCCTGCAGTCCCTCTCACAGCCCTGCTGGAGCAGAGAGGGGATTTGGCTCCGTTGTTTCCCAATTCCCTTTTCCCTGTAGGGTGTTTGACTCTCCCACACACGAAGCTGTGGGCCCATCAGCCATGCCAGGCTGCACAGAGGAGCTTTGCTCCCAGATTTCAGCTCCTGCCCCAAATCAGCTGGGCTGGCCCACGTGAGGGGGACAACACAGAGATTTGGGATAATCATTCCTCACTGGGGGATTGGTTTGAGCTCTTGTCATTTTAAAAGTAAAACAGGTTCATGAAGGGGTGGGAGCATGAGGAGCAATCTCCACTTCAGGGTGTCCTACAGGGAGAGATCCCCCAAGGGAGACAGAGCTGCTCTGAGGGACCTGTGGGGACAGGGATCACCCCAGGAATGGCTTGGGGACATCCCAGAGCTGGTGAACACCTGGAGCTTTGTGTTCAACCCTATTGGGGTCTCACATCATGGAATCCCAGCATGGATTGGGCTGGAAGGGACCTTAAAAATTATCCAGTGCCACCCCAGCCATGGCAGGGACACCTTCCATTGTCCCAGGGTGCTCCAGCCCCAATGTCCAACCTGGCCTTGGGCACTGCCAGAGATCCAGGGGCAGCCCCAGCTGCTCTGGGAATTCCATTCCAGGGCCTCCTCATCCTCACAGGATTTCCCAATATCCCATCTATCCCTTCCCTCTGGCAGTGGGAGCCATTCCCTGCGTCCTGTCCCTCCATCCCTTGTCCCCAGCCCCTCTTTAGTTCTTCTGGGACCCCTTTAGTGCCTGGAAGGACTCTGAGCTCTCCCTGGAGCTTCTCCAGGTGAACATTCCCAGCTTTCCCAGCCTTTTCTCACAGTGCAGGACCCCTGTGGGTTTCTCCAAAGAGACCCAGCCATGGTGTTCCACCATTCCCTCTTTGGTGCCTTTTTTGGTTCTGCCCTTTGGAGAACTTGTAGGAAGTTCTGGGAATGTGCTGGGCTTTTCTATCCCTGTGATTCTGGGCAAGGTGGATCATTCTCGGAGGGATAAATCAGCCTCACATTGAACAGGAGACAAAAAAAAAAAGGAAGAATAAATAAGTGAGGAATAAGTGAGGATAAAAACTGGGAAGGGAAAAGCTGAGGGAGGGAGAGAGGAGGTGCCTCCACACCCATTGGCATCAGCTCTATCCAGAGGGATTTGGGATGGAGCTGCTGCTCTGCTCCCTCCTTCCAACAACTCCTGAGCCCTGGGTGTGCCACAGGCAGTGGGAACCTGTCCTGGCCATGGGCCTTGAGCCTGAGGGAGAAAAAACAGCCCCAAGTGTTCATTTTGGTCAAAAATTCTGGGGTTTGGGGTATCTTCGGGGTTCAGAGCTGACTTTGTGGAGGATCCTGTGAAGTCAAACATCCCCTGGTGCCCTCCTGCCCCATCACTGCTCATCCCACCAGGCTGACCTGGAACTTAGCTCAAGATCAGAGGCTCAAGGAGGAAGTCTCATGTGCCTGGAGCTGGTTTAGAGTTGGATTCTCTTGTCACAGGATCTGAGCTGGTGTTGGAGTCTCCTGTCCTTGAACCTGGGTTGTATTGGATTCTCCTGTCCCTGGGCTGATTCTGGATTGTCCTGGATCTGGGTTATGTTGGATTCTGCTGGACCCGGCTTGATTTTGGATTCTCATGTCCCTGTCCCTGGGTTGATTTTGGATTCTGCTATCCCTGGGTTGATTCTGGATTCTCCTGGACCTGAGTTGTGTTGGATTCTGCTGTCCCTGGGCTGTGTTAGATTCTGCATTCCCTGGACTGATTTTAGATTCTCCTGTCTCTGGGTAGATTTTGGATTCTCATATCCCTGTCCCTGGGTTGATTTTGGATTCTGCTGTCCCTGGGTTGACTTTGGGTTCTCCTGGGGCTGGGTTGTGTTGGATTCTCTTGTCCCTGGATTATGTTGAATTCTGCTGTCCCTGGGCTGATTCTGGATTCTTCTGGACCTGGTGTGATTTTTGGATTCTTCTGTCCCTGGGTTGATTTTGGATTCTGCTGTCCCTGGGTTGATTTTGCATTCTGCTCTCCCTGGTCTGTGTTAGATTCTGCTATCCCTGGGTTGATTTTGGATTCTCCTCTCTCTGGACCTAGGCTGACATTCTGGGCTTAGATTGCACTGGGAGTTACTGAGGTCTCTTTAAACCTGGAATTTTACAGAATTCAAGGAAAACTCCATGAACAGGGCTCTGATTTGCTGAAGGGGTGAAGGAGAAGCTCCTGGGCTCAGGAGCCTTGGCCATATTCTCACGGGCCCAGGTAGAGCTGCGTGCCCTCAGAGCTGAGAGCTCTGATCTTTGCAGAACTTGGATCTTGGCCTTTCCTTGGGAGCCTTCTCCTCTCCCATCCAGCCTGTCCTGGATGCTCTGGGGCTCCCTGGACACCCTCGGAATCCCAAATGGGAGCTCTGCTGGTTGAGAGTGGCTGTTGCCATGGCAATGCCTCGCTCAGCTCTGCTGGTGAGGGAGGGAGTTGATTATTTCCAAATATTTGCATAATAATTTCAGTGTACTTGGAATTCAATCCCCTCGGTGCTGCCTCCGGGCTGGGCTCTGCAAGGGAAGGAGCTCCAAGGGAATTCCAGCCCTGGAGGGGGACACGGGATGGGAAATGGATTTCTAGAAAGTTCTCAAGCCCTGACAGAAGACCCACACAGTGTGCATCAATATGCAAGCTTTGAAATAAGAAATACTGACTTAAAAATACCATAAAATAAAACAAATATTACTAAGAGAAAAACAAAACCAAAAAAGTTTCAAAAAATAGCCTTAAAAATAAGACTAAAAACTTTAAAGAAATAGAACTATGAAAGATACATTATAAAAGACCCACAGAAAGTAATTTTAGATGATTAAAACATCTACAATATAATATAACAAAAAACAAATAAACAAAAAATACATATAGGATATTATATTATACTATAGTACATATAGTATATGATACAATGGATACTATATATATTATATATACTATAATATACTATACTTACTATATTACAGTATAGGATATTTATATTATAGTATAGTATATTTATATTATAGTATATTTATATTATGTTATATTATATATTATAGTATATTATATTATAGCATAGTATATTATAATAAAGAAATAATCAACTTCTAACTATAACAGCATAAATTATAACATCTGTATTATCTCACCCTTCTCATGAGACTAAAAATAGAATAAAATTTTATTTTATGAAAATAAAATAAAAATAGAATTAAAATAAATAAAATAGAATAAAACTAAAAATAGAATACAATTTTTTAAAACACCTCTCGGTTCCCCCATCTCTAAATAAAATAAAAGTATTACCCAACAGTTCCTGGTGTTCAGGGACAAAGGAATGTGACCGAGGGAGATCATAGGATAGAAGGAATTGGGTTTTCCCTTCCCACTGAGCTCTCTGTTACTGGGAGGGTGGCACAGGGAATTGTTCCCTGTGAGGATCCCTGGCAATGCCCAAGGCCAGGCTGTATTATTGTCACACTTTTTAATGAAGGGATGGGACTGCTTTTGGGCTAGGAAGGATTTATTGCTCAGATAAACATCAGTCTCAGAGGCTGTGAATGTCAGGTTTGAACAGACAGGTGTCTGCTAAGGAAGGCAGGAGCCTCCCCTGAAATGGAAAATGCAAACTCCTTCCCTCTGAAATGCTATGATTTTGAAATTAAGGGGCTCTCAGGCAAAGATATGGGAGCAGGAATAACAGTTCTTTATTAGGGAAGAAAATAAAAATAAAACAAACAATGCAGTAATACAGGGGTCTCCTCCAGCCAGGTCTTATAAGCTCTTGGAGATCCATATCACACCTGAGATAGCTCAGCCCCCTCAGATGGCATCAAATCAGGAGGATGGCTTCTGTGACAGTGTTGGAAACAAAAAGGTTTTAATAAAAGGTAAAATAACAAAGCTCTTTACAGAGAAAAACCAAGCCAGGTTCAAGAGGTTCTTGTTCTTGGTAAAACACTCCAGAAAAGCAATTGGTTCCTTTGTTCTCTTCTTTTTCTAGTGAATTGCTTAGGTGGGACCTTTTGGCCTCTGTCCAATTGGTTATCCTTAAGTTTGAGGTGAAGTCCCCCAGGCCTATGAGGTGTCTTTTTACCTAACTAAGGGAAGAAACTTTTGGGCTTTTTTCCTTTTTAAGCAGACAGAGAATAATTTGGTCACTCTGTCAAAAGGAGACACATTCCTACAGTGCAGCAAACCAACACTGATAGAATCCAACCTGACATCCTGTTGGTCAGAGTGTTGGCAGCAGTGCCATTGGAATTATGGCTCAGCCCTCCTGCAGTGTCAGGGGTGGTTCTGCTGGAGCAGGGATCCTGTAGAAAGGAGAAGTCTCTTCCTCTGAAGGTCCAATGGAAGAGGCAGCTGCTGTTCCTCTGGGGAATCCAGTGGAGAAGCCGTGCTGGTGTCCCAAACCTCAGATTGTATCCAGGTTGGAATGCGGCTCCTCCCCTGGGCAGAGCATCTCCCCACGGGATGATGGAATTCACTCAGCCATGCAGGGACACTCACTGGCCATGGACAGAAGAGATCTCCTGGAGGGAGGATCAGGTATCCTGGCTAATTCAGGAATCTTGGCTCATTCTGGGAATTCTGGCTAATTTAGGGATCCTGGCTAACTCAGGCAATCCTGGCTAATTCAGGAATTCTGGTTAACTCAGGGAATTCTGGTTAATTCAGGGAATTGTGGCTAATTCAGGGAATCATGGCTAATTCAAGAATTCTGCCTAATTCAGGAATCCCAGTTAATTCAGGAATTCTGGCTGGTTCAGAAATCCTGGCTAATTCAGGAATCTTGGCTAATGCAGGAATCTTGGCTAAATAATTCAGGAATCCTGGCTCATTCAGGAGTCCTGGTTAATTCAGGGAATCCTGGCTAATTCAGGACTCCTGGCTAATTCAGGAATCTTGGCTAATTAATTCAGGAATCCTGGCTAATTCAAGGAATTCTGGCTAATTCAGCAATTCTGGCTAATTCAGAGAATCATTGCTCATTCAGGGAATTCTGGCTCATTCAGGCAATCCTGGGTAACCCAGGGAATCCTAGCTCTCCTCAGGAAAAGGGCCAGGACACTTGAGGTGACCCCAAGCAGCCTCTAAAGGTCCCCTTGCCTTGGGTGGGCTGATCCCAGAGCAGATTTTCCTATTCCATAAAAATCAACGGCTTCTCCTGGCCTGATCCCCTCTGGGTCCTTCCTGCCCCAGGCCCCTTTTATTCCCATTTTCAGGAGATGAACAGCACTGAGCCCCTGGGTTTGGGAGATTTTCCCAGTTTTTGCTGCCTGGGAATGCCCATCCTCTGCAGGAAGCAGGATTGTCCCTGTGCAGCCCAGCTGGGATGGATTTTCCCAGCTGATTTTTAACCAAAACGACTTCTCTGGGAATTCCAGCCAGGAATTTTTGCCCAATATCCCATCCAGCCCTGCCCTCTGGCAGTGGGAGGCATTCCCTGTGTCCTGTCCCTCCATCCTTTGTCCCCAGTCCCTCTCCAGCTCTCCTGGAGCCCTTTTAGGCCCTGGAAGTTTCCCTGGAATTTCTCCTCTCTGGAATTGTCCCAGAATTTTGTTCAACCAAACGCTGTGAGCACAAATCAAACGCAGGAAAATCCTTCCAGGGCTGTGGATGCTTCAAAAGCCTCCTTCAAAAAAACAAAGAGAAAAAGAGAAAAAAGCCCCAAATTCAAGGAAATGCAAACCTGAAGGAATCCAAACCCTCTGGCTTTGGGAATCTGGGAGAGCTGAGATAAGGCCCTGAAAATCAAGGGATGAAGCATTAAAATGAAATCTGCATTTCCAGCTTTCCTCGGAGCTTTGTTGTTCTCAAATGCCCACAGCTGAAACAGGAGCCCTCAAAATAGCAGGAAAATGTGGAAAACATGGGAAAATGTGGGAAAAACATAGGGAAAATGTGGGAAAATATGGGGAAAACATGGTGAAAATATGGGGAAAACATGGTGAAAATATGGGGAAAACATGGGGAAATATGGGAAAATGTGGGAAAACAGGGAAATATGGGAAAACATGGGAAAACACGGGGAAACATGGGAGAAACGTGGGAAAATATAGGAAAATGGGGAAAATATGGGGAAACATGGGAAAATAAGGGAAAACATGGGAGAAATGTGGGAAAATATGGGAAAACATGGGGAAAATGTGGGAAAATGTGGGAAAACATGGGGAAAATGTGGGGAAACATGGGAAAATATAGGAAGATGTGGGAAAATATGGGAAAACATGGGGAAACCTGTGAAAACTTGGGGAAACAGAGGAAAATGTGGGAAAACCTGGGAAAATATGGGAAAAAACATGGAATTTGGGGTGGTGCCAGCAAGGTGACAAAATCTGGGACTGTTTCCTGCCCCAAGAGCTCTTAACATGTTTGCAAAATTTGGATCTTTATTCCTGCTTTTTCCATGCCCTGGGAATGAGGTCTCAGAGCCTCAGGTGAGGTTTGGGGGTGCTCTGGTTTCCCTTGGGAACCATGCAGGCCATTCTCTGATCCCAGCCCTTCCCTGGGGGGCTCAGTTTCCTTCCTGGAGGGTCTTGGAGCATTTTAATCAATCCCAGGGAGCCCCCAGGAGATCTCAGGGCTGGAAGAAGCTTTGGAGATTAAAGTCTCTTCCAAAGCCTCATTAAATTTAATTGGATTAATCCCCTCAGCTCAGGGATAATCTTTTGCTCCCATTTTGTCCAGTTGGTGCTTGAGACCTCCCAGGTGCTTCCCGAGGGCAATTCCTGAATTCCTGGTGCTGAGGAGATGTGGGATAGGCTTTCCACTCCTGGGAATGGGTTTTCCCTTCTGGGAATGGTTTTTCCCTCCTGAGAATAGGTTCTCCTTTCCTGGGAATGGGTTTTTCATTCCAGGGAAAAGGGGTTTCCCCGCCTGGAAGGGTTTTCCCCTCCTGGAAATGGGTTTTCTCTCTTGGGAATGAGTTTTCCACTCTTGGGAATGCATTTTTTCCTTGATGGATATGGGTTATCTCTCCTGGGAGTGGGTTTTCCTCTCCTGGGAGGGGTTTTCCTTTTTGGGAATGGGTTTTCCTTCCTGAGAATGGGTTTTCCATTCTTGGGAATGGATTTTCCTTTCTACGAATGGGTTTTCCCTGCTGGAAATGGATTTTCCACTCCTGTGAGGGGTTTTCCTTTTGGGGAATGGATTTTCCCTATTGGGAATTGGTTTCCCTTCTGGGAATGTGTTTTCCTTTGCTTGGAATGGGTTTTTCCCTCCTGGGAATGGGATTTCCCTGCCTGGAATGGGTATTTCCTTCTGGGAGAGGTTTTCCTTTCAGGGAATGGATTTTCTCTCCTGGGAATGGGTTTTCCACTCCTGGGAATGGGATTTCCCTGCTGGGAGTGGGTTTTCCTTCCCGGGAATGGATTTTTCCACTCCTGTGAAGGGTTTTCCTATTGGAAATGGGTTTTCCACTCCTGGGAATGGGTTTTCCTTTTTGGGAATATATTTTCCACTCCTGGGAAGAGTTTTCCCTGCTGGAAATGGATTTTCCATTCCTGGGAGGGATTTTCCACTCCTGGGAATGAGGGTTCCCTTCTGGGAAGGGTTTTCTCTGTTGGGAATGGGTTGTCTCTCCTGGGAATGGGTTTTTCATTCATGGGAATGGGTTTTCCTCTCCTTTGGAAGGGTTTTCCCTGCTGGGAATGGATTTTCCTTTCCTGGGAATGGGTTTTTCATTCCTGGGAAAGGGCTTTCCCTGCCTGGAATGGGATTTTCCCTCCTGGGAATGGATTTTCCTTTTTGGGAATATATTTTCCACTCCTGGGAAGGGTTTTCCTTTTAGTGAATGGGTTTTTCCTGCTAGGAATGGCTTTCTCTGCTGGGAATGGATTTTTCTTCCTGGGAATGGGTTTTCTCTGCTGAGAATGAGTTTTCCCTCTTGGAAATGTGTTTTCTCTGCTGGGAATAAGTTTTTCATTCCTGGGAATGGATTTTTCCTCCTGGGAAAGGTTTTTCCATTCCTGGGGATGGGTTTTCCCTGCTGGGAATGGGTTTTCCCTGCTGGAGAGGCTCTGGAGGAGTTTTCCTTGTGCTGAGCAGCAGCAGGAGCTGGCAGTGCTCTCTTAAACCGGCATTGCTTGGGGCAGCTCTGGAGGACCAGAATAATCTGATCTAGAATATGAAACAATCTGTTCTGGAGGAGCAGAATAATCTGATCTGGAATGGGAAACAATCTGTTCTGGAGGAGCCGAGAATCTGCTCTGAAAGGGAAAAAAATCCCTGCTCTGAAAGGACAAAGACTCTGCTCTGGAATATTAAATAATCACCTCAGGAGGAGCCAAGAATCTGCTCTGGAGGAACAAATAATTTGCCCTGGAGGAGCAAAGAATCTGTTCTGGAATATTAAACAATCTGCTCTGGAGGAATAAATAAACAGCTTGGAAAGAGCAAAGAATCTGCTCTGAAGGACAAACACACTGCTCTGGAAGGATAAAGCATCTGCTCTGAAGGAGTAAATCATTTTCTCTGAAGCAATAAATAATCTGCTCTGGGATACTAAATAAAATATGCTGGAAGAGCAAAGAATTTGCTCTAAAGGGCGAAAAAGATCTGGTCTGGAGGAAAAAATAATCTGGTCTGAAATATTAAATAAACTGGTCTGAAATATTAAATAATCTGATCTAGAGGAGTAAATAATTTGCTTTGAAGGAGTGAAAAATAAGCTTTGGAGAAGCAAATAAACAGCTCCAAAGGAATAAAGGATCTGCCCTGGAGGAATAGATAGTCTGCTCTGGAATATTCAAAAATCTGCTCTGAAGGAACAAATAATCTGCTCTGGAAGAATAAATAGTCTGCTCTGGAATATTAAATTATCTTCTCTGAAGGAATAAATAATCTGCTCTGGAATATTCAATAATCTGCTCTGTAATACTAAATCATCTGCTCTGAAGGAAGAAATAATCTGCTCTGGAATATTAAATAATTTGCTCTGAAGGAATAAATAATCTGCTGTGAAGGAGGAAAGAATCTGCTCTGGAGGGACAAATCACCAGCTCTGAAATATGAAATATTTGCCCTGAAGGAGTAAATAATCTGCTCTGGAATATTCAATAATCTGCTCTGAAGGAACAAATCTCCTCTGGAATATGAAATAATTCTCTCTACAGGAATAAATAATCTGCTGTGGAATAGTAAATAATCTGCTCTGAATGAATAAATAATCTGCTCTGGAATATGAAAGAATCTACTATGAAGGAATAAATAATCTACTCTGGAGGAGTAAATAATTTGCTTTGAAGGAGTAAAAAAAATGAGCTTTGTAGGAGCAAATAAACACCTCCAAAGGAATAAAGGATCTACTCTGAAGGAATAGATAGTCTGCTCTGGAATATGAAATAATGTGCTCTGCAGGAACAAATAATCTGCTCTGGAATATTAAATAATCTGTTCTGAAGGGATAAATAATCTGCTCTGGAATATGAAATAATTTTCTCTGAAGGAATAAATAATCTGCTCTGGAGGAGGAAAGAATCTGCTCTGAAGGAACAAATAATCTGCTCTGGAATATGAAATAATTTGCACTAAAGGAATAATTAGTCTGCTGTGGAGGAGGAAAGAATCTGCTCTGGAGGGATGAATCATTAGCTCTGGAATATGAAATTCTCTGCTCTGAGGGCAGATCTGAGCTGTCCCAGGGCTCCTGCTGGGCTTTCTGGAGGAGGCAGAGCTGGGAAGGGCTTGATTGAACTGGGGGTGAGAAAATGGGTCTGTGGGGTTGGGGGACCCAGCTGGGGACAGAGAGGGACAAGGCAGGGGCAGGGGTGGATCTGGTGTGGGAAAGGCACCAAATCCAGGGGTTCAGCCTCTTCCTGCTGCTGTCCCACCATGGAGTGAGGGAAGCTCGTCCTCCCTGTGCTTTGGGGACAGCCCCTCAGAGGGGCCTTGCTGGCCTTGGGGCCTCCCCAGGACTGTGGGCACAGCTGGCCTGGCACCCTGGGGACAGTGACAGGAGCCACGGGCGGCCTGTGCTGAGCTGGGCCCCTCCCTGTGCCACCCCCCTCAGGCCATATTGCCCAACCTCCCTCCTGTCCTGGCCCAGCAGGATGGGGACAGTCCTGGGCTGGGCTAGGGACAGGCCTGAGATGGAACAGGGCTGGGGACAGTCCTGAGAGAGGCTGGGAACAGCCCTGAGATGGGCTGGGCTGGGGATGGGGACAGTCCTGAGATGGGATGGGGCTGAGGACAATTCTGGAGCGGGAGCAGCAGGAAGGGAAGGGCTCTGTGGGTGGGAAAGTCTCTCTTCTGTCCCTGCAAGCACAGGGTGAGGGAAGAAAAATGGGGGTGTCCAGAGACGGGATGGGAGAGAGGGATTTGATGTTGACCATCACAAAATAGGCCACGCAGGGGGGACAGAATTTCTGGTTTTGTGAGGAAAGATGGCTTGGAATGCAGGGTTATGGAATTGGTCAGGTTGGGAAAGTCTCTGAGATGAGTCCAGCATCCCCCAGCACTGCCAAGGCCACCACTGGCTCCTGTCCCCAAGTGTCACATCCACCTGGATTTACATCCTGCAAAGTCAGGGACTGCCCCACTGGAATTTTCCAATATCAGCCCAAGGCTGTTTCCTCTTGCATGGAATCCATGCCTGGAGCAAAGGGCTCTGAGCCAGCTCTGCCCTCCCTGGTGTGACCATGTTCACAGGGGTCTGAGGATGAGGGAAGAGATGAGGATCTGGCTCCATGTTTCAGAAGGCTGATTTATTATTTTATTATATATATTACCTTAAAACTACACTATAAGAATAGAAGAAAGGATTCCATCTGAAGCCTAGCTAAGAATAGAATAGGAAGGAATGATAACAAAGGCTTGTGGCAGGGACAGAGAGTCCAAGCCAGCTGACTGTGATTGGCCATTAATTAGAAACAACCACATGAGACCAATCCCAGATGCACCTGTTGCATTCCACAGCAGCAGATAACCATTGTCTACATTTTGTTCCTGAGGCCTCACAGCTTCTCAGGAGGAAAATCCTAAGGAGAGGATTTTCCGTAAAAGATGTCTGTGACACCCTAGGGCGCTGCTCACCTCTGACCTACCAGGGCACCTTCAGCTCTCTTGGAATTGTCCCTTCCAGGGAAGGATCTTCCCTGTTCTGCCCACATCCAACATCTCCCCAGACCCAGCCTGGTCCCAGTGGGGATCCCCCAGTTTGCTCCTGCCCCCAGAGTGTTCCCTTGAGGGCTTCCCTGCTGGAGTGTCAGGGGTAGCACTGTCAGGATGGACGGAGATGAGAGATCTCTGCAGCCAGGCTGTGGAACTTGGGGTTTATTGCAAAGGGCCTGGGTGCAGGGCCCTGCTGGGAGCTGCCAAACACAGCTCAGAGCAGGCTGAGAGAAGAGAGGGGGAGAGAGGATGAGAGGGTGAGAGAGTAAACGGGGTAAGAGCTAAGAGAGCGAGGTTCCCATTCCAATACAATAAATCTTCTGTGTTGAATATTCTGATTCTCACTAACCAATCCAGTACAAGATACAAATCCTATAGCATTTACATGCAGCCTATAAGAATCATTGCATTACCATCCTGTGTTACATTTTAAACCCTAAAATCTCCTCTTTGGGCCCCTTCTGCCAAGCTGTAGGGTCTGCTCTGACCTTGGGCCTGTCTGCAAGCAGAGGGTGTTGTTCCATCAAAAAGGGATCACCTTCAGCTGGCCACACCATTGTTTTCCAGTTGTTCAGTAACTGAGGGATCTCAAAGCTTGCTTTCATTTCAGTCTCACTTATAGTTTCCATATTCTCAAAATCTTTTGCCAGGCAATCATATTGATAAGGCTTTCCTGTTTCATCTTCCCCAACACTTCCCCCATAATTTTTCCAACCTTTTCCTCCAAGTCCTGCAGTCCTGCAGACTCTCTGGAATTCCAGGCTGGAGCAGCTCACAGTGCACATCCCAAGGGATGTCAGAGCTGATTCTGATGGGGAAAATCTCAAAGCTCCTCTTTATTTGCACCCTCAGCTGGGGCTGGCTGCCTGGAGCATCCCCAGATGGAGGGTTTGGGGTTGGTATCCTGGGATAACCTGTTCCAATCTGCATCCTTTGTTTTCCCCACTGTTTTTCCTGCCAGTGGAAATGTTCTGCTCCCGTCTGGTGTTTGCCTGGGAATATTTATAGAGAGAATCCGGAGCTTTCCCCTCGCCAGACACAACCCAAGCTGTGCTGGACTCCTCCCAAATCCCTCCTTCCCCACTCCTCTTCCCATCCCAGCCCCTCTGGGTGCTCCTTTCCCTGTCCCCATCCATCCCCTACCCCTGTGACCAGAGCTGGGGTGGCATTTCCACTGCCCACCGTGGGGTATGGGCACCAGGGAAGGTGGATTTGGGAAACGAATGGAATGAAATCCAAATTGGAGCCACCGCACCCTCCAAAACTCCTTAAAAAGGGATTTTCTATCTCAGTAAGGGATGGGTGGATGGATCATCACCGTGGTGATGGCAGGGATTGATGGTCAGCTCTGAGGTGGCCACAAGATGAGGAATTCCCTTTTTGTCTCTCTTGGAAAATCCATCTGGATTCAGCTCTGCCTCATTCTTATCTATTGCTGGATTTCACCGCCTGCTTTTTCTCCCTATTCCTTGAAAACCTTCCAGTGCCAGCCCCACCATTTCCTGCCCCAATTCCCATCAGCCTGGCATTGATGGATATTTTGGTTTATTTTCCCTCTCTCCAGCTCAGTTCCAGCAGCCTGAGCTGCCTGGAGGTTTCCCAGGTTGGTTGGGAAATCCTGTCCCTCCTGCTGCCCCAGAGCTGGGAATGCCCTGGGTGCCACCAAAACTCACTGGAAATTTTCCATATTTCCATTTATTTATCCATAAAATCCTCCGTAGCGGAGGTGGCAGGAGGGGACAGGGCTGAGGGGACACTGAGGGACAAAGGGAGGGAGTTGCTGCAATGCTGAGGGATGCAGAGAGGGAAAATCCTTTTCTGGAGAGGAGAAGCTCCAGGGAGAGCTCAGAGCCCCTTGCAGGGCCCGAAGGGGCTCCAGGAGAGCTGCAGAGGGACTGGGGACAAGGGATGGAGGGACAGGACCCAGGGAATGGCTCCCAGTGCCAGAGGGCAGGGATGGATGGGAGATTGGGAATTGGGAATTGTTCCCTGTGAGGGTGGGCAGGCCCTGGCACAGGGTGCCCAGAGCAGCTGGGGCTGCCCCTGGATCCCTGGCAGTGCCCAAGGCCAGGCTGGACGGGGCTTGGAGCAGCCTGGGATAGTGGAAGGTGTCCCTGCCATGGCAGGGGTGAAACTGGATGGGCTTTAAGGTCCCCCCAACCCAAACCATTCCATGATCCTGTGATCTCCCTTTCATCCATAACAAAAACTGGCTGGACCCTTGAACATCTCAGTCCCATCCATCATCCATCCATCCATCCATCCATCCATCATCCATCCATCCATCCATCCATCCATCCATCCATCCATCCATCCCTCTATCCCAAAGGGGCAGCAGCTCTGCCAGGACCCCTCCTCATCCCTGGGAATTCTGCTTCCCTCCAGCAGCCAGAACCAGCAGCAGCTTTTCCCTGTTTAATTTTTCAGGCTGTTCCAGGGACGCTCCTGGAGGAGTGGGGGATGAACAGGGTCTGCTTCTGTGCCTTTCCAAGCTGTTTTCCCTTATTTTGATTTATTTGGGATCATCTCAGTCCCTGAGGGCAGCAGCTGAGCAAGACTGGCAGATGGGTGACACCCCCGGCTCTGGATGCCAGGAACATCCCTCCCTCCCTCCTTCCCTGCAGGGAATCTCTCCTTCCCCACCCCTGCTCCTGCCTGCAGCTCCTGAGGCTGCCCAAGCTGTTACAGGATTCTGGCTCTGCTCCCTCACTGCCACACCTGATTCCCAAGGGATGCTGAGGTGGGAAGGGATTTTTATTCCTTCCCCAGCATGGATAAATTGTGGAAGCAGCATCCCAGGAGCATCCCTGCCTGTCCTGGGATGGCCCCACACAGGACAGCAGGTTATGGGACACTTGTTCCTGCCTTTTCACGATTAAAAATTGAGGAGTTGAATATTGAATTCAAGGAGCTGAATATTGAATTCCTGGCTCCTGCTCATCCAACAAAACCTTTCCCAGCCTGGGGCTGAAGTCCTGGTGATTTCTCCTGCTCCTGGATTATATAAGGAGGTTTTTAATTAAATCCCTGGAGCTCTGGATCTTCTGGCTCTTGTCCCTCCCATGGTCGCCCTTCACTGCCACACCTGATTCTCAAGGGATGCTGAAGTAGGAAGGGATTTTTGTTCTCTCCCCAGCACAGAGAAATTGCGAAAGCAGCATCCCAGGAGCATCCCTGCCTGCCCTGGGATGATCCCACCCAGGAGAGCAGGTTATGGGACACTTGTTCCCTCATTTTCATGATTAAAAATTTAGTTTAATAGGGAAGAGCAAGGAGCTGAATATTGAATTCCTGGCTCCTGCTCATCCAGGAAAACCTTTCCCAGCCCTGGGGCTGGAATCCTGGTGCTTTCTCCTGCTCCTGGATTATGTAAGGAGCATTTTAATAATATTTATGGAGCTCTGGATCTTCTGGCTCTTGTCCGTCCCGTGGTCACCCTTCACTGCCACACCTGATTCCCAAGGGATGCTGAGGTGGGAAGGGATTTTTATTCCTGGAGCAGCATCCCAGGAGCATCCCTGCCTGCCCTGGGATGACCCCCAGGGGAGCAGCTTCCCAGACATTTGTTCCCTCCTTTTAATGATTAAAAATTAGCTTAATAACTTAATTAATTAATAGAACATGAGCAAGGAGCTGGAATATTGAATTCCTGGATCCTGCTCATCCAACAAATTCTTTCCCAGCCTGGGGCTGGAGTCCTGGTGATTTCTGCTGCTCCTGGATTATGTAAGAAGCTTTTTAATAATATCCATGGAGCTCTGGATCCTCTGGCTCTCCTGCCTCCTCCTTTCCCTGCCACACGTGATTCCCAAGGGATGCTGAGGTGGGAAGGGGATTTGTATTCCTTGCTCATGGAAGCAGCATCACCTGGCAGGAGCATCCCTGCCTGCCCTGGGATGACCCCAGGAGAGCAGCTTCCCAGAGTTTATTCTCTCTTTTCAATGATTAAATAGGAGTGAGGAGCTGGAATATTGAATTCCTGGATCCTGTTCATCCAGCAAAACCTTTCCCAGCCCTGGGCTGGAATCCTGAGGCTTTCTCCTGCTCCTGGATTATGTAAGGAGCTTTTTAATAATATCCATGGAGCCATCTGGCCCCAGATTTGGGATGCAAATGCAATATGTTCCCTAAAAATAGCACAGCGGCTCCATGGGGTTGTACAACACCTCCTGCTCCTCGGGAAGGGAGGGAGCTGGGAGAGGAGGGAGCAGGGAAAAGCCTCCTCTCCAGGCTGGGGAGGAGCTCTGGATCCCAGCTCCTGCTCCTTCCCACTCCGTGACCCAGGGATGGGGTGGAAAGCACCCAAATAAACCCAAATCAGGCCCAGGGCAGTTGGGGGCTGGGGTTTGTCCTGGATATTTATTCCAGTGATGCTGTAGGAATTCCAGAACCGTGGAATGCTTTAGGTTGAGAGGGGCTTTAAAGTGCATCCCCTGGGCAGGGACATCTCCCCCTGTCCCAGGTTCTCCAAGCCCTGTCCAACCTGGTCTGGGACATGTCCAGGCTGGAATTCCAGAGGAAGCATTGGCTCCATGCCCTCATCCCTTGCAATCAGACTGCAGATACCCCTTTGCTTCTTTCCCAGCCTTTGCTCCATTCTAAACTCCCTCTGTCTCCCTCTTTTCCTGGCAAATCCATTTTCCCTCCTCTCTCCCATTCCTGACGTGCCCTCTCCCCGAAGCAAAGGGAAATGACAGCAGAGGTGACATTCTGTGGTGACAGCTGGGATGACTCCAAACAACCCTGAGCAGCCCCTTCCAGGGCCTGACCACCTTTTCCATGAGGGAATTTTCCCTGAACCCTCCCCTGACACATCCTGGGGCTGTTCCCTCTTACCCTGTCCCTTTCCCCAGGAGAAATCCCAATCTCCCTGGCTGCCTCACCCTATCTGGGAGTTGTGCAGTCAGAAGTTCTCCCAAGCCTCCTTTTCTCCAGGATGGATTTATTCCCTTGGATCCTGCCAGGCTGGGCTCCCCAGACCCCACAGAGCCCCCAGGACTCACTCCTGCTGTATCCCAGGGGAGCAGCCCCTTTTCCCAGGGGGATGTGGCAGACAGATCCCTTTTATCCACCAGGAAATTTCTTGTCCCTGATTGCTCCCAGAGCTCAGCCCACAGCAAAAACACCTCCAGGACAAATCTGGAGTGAGTGAATTTCCCTGGAAAAGCTGTGTGGCCTCAGCTGGGATCAACACTCAAATTCCAGATTCTCCTCCCTGTTCCCAGGGAACTGAAACTCCAATTCCATGGAAATCAGAGCCCTCTTGGGGCAGCCAAACTGGTGAAACTGGTGCCTTCACAACTCCATGTTTTCCCAGGGTGGGATTGCAGCTCCCACTTCCTTGGAGCCATGTTTCCATGGCAATTGGATTTTTTGTTTTAATATACATGCCTTGGTTTGAAAAGCCAGGTGTCTGCTGAGGGAGGCAGGAGCCTCTCTTGAAATGGAAAATGTAAACCCCCTCCCTTTTAATTACTATGAATTTGAAATTAAGGGGCTCTCAGGCAAAAATATGGAAGCAGGAATAGAAATTCTTTATTAGGGACGAAAATAAAAATAAACAATGCAGTGATAGAGGAGTCTCCTCCAGCCAGGTCTTATAAGCTCTCGGAGATCCGTATCACACCCAAGATAGCTCAGCCACCTCAGATGGCATCAAATCAGGAGGATGGCTTCTGTGGCAGTGTTGGAAACAGAAAAGTTTTAATAAAAGGCAAAATAAAAAAGCTCTTTACAGAGAAAAACCAAGCCAGGTGCAAGAGGCTCTTGCTCCTGGTAAACACTCCAGAAAAGCAATTGATTCCTTTGTTCTCTTCTTTTTCTAGTGAATTGCTTAGGTGGGACCTTTTGGCCTCTGTCCAATTGGCTGTGCTTAAGTTTGAGGTCCTATGAGGTGTCTTTTTACCCAATTGAAGAGAGAGATTTCTCGGTTTTTTCCTTTTTTAGGGGACAAAAGATAATTTTGTCACTCTGTCAGCAGGGGACACATTCCTACAATGCAGTAATACAAAACAACCCTGCCAGAGAGAGAATAGGAGCTGCCCCTTGTGTGTCAGGGTGGTGGCACAGCCCCATCCATGGGGGCTCAGCCCTCCTGCA
Source organism: Zonotrichia albicollis (assembly GCF_047830755.1). NCBI lineage: Eukaryota > Metazoa > Chordata > Aves > Passeriformes > Passerellidae > Zonotrichia > Zonotrichia albicollis. Next base: position 6,298,180 of record NC_133841.1, on the reverse strand, counting down.
GTCCCAGCTGTGGCTCTGCTGCAGCAGGGATCCTGCACAAGGGGGGAGTTTTCCTCTGCAGCTCCAGGGCTGCTGGAGATGGGCCTGGGCTCCCTCTGGCCATGCAGGGCAGCAGAAAGCTGCTCCTCTGGCAATGCAGTGGGCAAAGGCTGCTGTGGTGTCCCAAACCCCAGATTGTATCCAGGTAGGAATGCTTGGCTCCTCCCCTGGGCAGAGCATCTTCCCATGGGATGGTGGAATTTGATCAGCTGTGCAGGGACACTCACTGGCCATGGACAGAAGAGATCTCCTGGAGGGAGGATTGGCTTTGGGAGAGATAAAGAAAATGCCCAATGAACAGCAGGTTCCTGCCCCAGCTCTGGCAGATGATAACAGAACACACACCACAGCCACATCTTGCATTTCCAACCCAATACAGTGTAAATCTTTGGGAAAAATGTGAGTGTTGGGAGTTTGGTCAGGAGTTCTGCATGGATAAGGAGGGGTTGGAGGGGCAGGAGCCTCCCTGGGACCACAGGGAGCATTCAGGGGTCCCCTGCCCAGCAGGGGCACAAATCCAAGTCCTGCTTCCCAGAATAATGAGGAATGTGTAATAATATGTTACTCTTCAGGTCTTATGAGCTCTCAGAGAATCTTTCACACCTGAGATAGCCCAGCCACTCCAAATGGCATAAAATCAGCAGGATGGCTTCTGAGGTAGTGTTGGAAACAAAAAGGTTTTAATAAAAGGCAAAATAACAAAGCTCTTACAGAGAAAAGCCAAGCCAGGGGCAAAAGGTCCTTGCTTCTGCCAAAACACCCACGAAACCAATTATTACTTTTTCTCTTCTTTTTCTAGCTAATTACTTGGGTGGGACCTTTTGGCCTCTGTCCAATTGGCAGCCCCAGGTCTGAGGTGAAGTCCCCAGGGTCCTATGAGGTGTCTTTGTACAAACTGAGGAGAGAAACTTCTGGGCTTTTTTCCTTTTTAAGGTGACAAAGAATAATTTGGTCACTCCATCAACAGGAGACACATTCCTACAGGAGGATTTGGGGAATCTCGGGGTTGGTGGGAACAGGGAGCACACCCAGAGCAGCCTCACAGTGCTGGGAATTCCTGCCCTTCCCAGGGGTCACACAGGAGGTGGGGAGGTTCCTGGGAAGCAGGGGATCCCTGGAAAATGGGGGATCCTGGAAGATGGGGGATCCCTGGAAATTGTGGGAGCCCTGGAAGAGGGAATCCCTAGAAGGTTGGAGATCTCTGGGAAGGTTGGAGATCCCTGGGAAGAGGGAATCCCTGGAAGGCTGGAGATCCCTGGGAAGGTGGGGGAGCCCTGGCTCACCATTTCCATGGTGATACCAAGCAAAGGATGCTGGAAAACCTCAGGATGACCTCAGCATCCCACAGCATTCCCAGGCCATGTCTGGCCCCTGCTCCAAGTCCTTCCTTCCCAGGAATGCTGGTCCCAGAGTGCCCTCCAGGGATGCACATCTGGGCCCCCTGCCAGATGTGGCTCCTGGGGCTCCCCCTGGGCCCCTCCTGGGGTTTGGGGGCACCTGGGGGTGGGAAGAGCCCTTGGAATACCTTGGGATGTCATTCCCGTTTTACAGAGGGGAGACTGAGGCCCAGGACAGTGAGACGTTTCCCAGCTCTGTTCCCTCTGTCCAGAGCAGGAGATTTGCAGGAATTAAGTGAGGAATTCCCAGATGGAGCCGTGTGGGACCTGCTTTGGCTTTGTCCAAGCAGGAACATCCCCCCTGGAGCTTCTGGCTGGGGATGACAATTCCAGGGCTGGGGATAACAATTCCAGAACTATAGGATCACAATTCCAGGACTCAGGATAACAGTTACAGAGCTGTGGGATAACAACTCCAGAGGATAACAATTCCAGGACTGAGGATAACAAATCCAGAATTGGGGATCACAATTCCAGAGCTGGGGATAACAGTTCCAGAAGTGAGGAAAAACAATTCCAGAGCTGTGGGATAACAACTCCATAGGATAACTATTCCAGGACTCGAAACAACAATTCCAGAGATGGAGAGTATCAATTCCAGAATCAGGGATCACAATTCCGGAGCTAGGGATAACAATTCCAAAAATAAAGGATAACAACTCCAGAATTGAGGATGACAATTTCAGAGCTACAGGATCACAATTCCAGAGCTACAAGACTCCAGGGCTACAGAATAACAATTCCAGAACTAGGGAATAACAATTCCAGAGGTAGAGGATAACAACTCCAGAGCTGGGGATGACAATTCCAGAGCTACAGGATCACAATTCCAGGACTCAGGATAACATTCCAGAGCTGGGGAATAACAATTCCAGAGCTGGGGATACCAATTCCAGAATTGGGGATAACAATTCCAGGACTCAGGATAACAATTCCAGAGATGGAGAATAGCAATTCCAGGGCTACAGGATAACAATTCCAGACCTACAAGATAAGAATCCCAGACTGTGGAATAATAATTCCAGAGCTACAGGATCACAATTCCAGCTACAAGATAACAGTTCCAGAGCTGGTGGATAACAACTCCAGAGGATAACAGTTCCAGAGCTGGGGATACCAATTCCAGAGCTGAGGATAACAGTTCCAGAAGTGAGGAATAACAATTTCAGACCTGGGGATAACAGTTCCAGAAGATAGCAATTCCAGAATTACAGAATCACAATTCCAGGATTTAGGATAACAATTCCAGAGCTGGGGGATGACAGCTCCAGAGCTGGGGAATAACAACTCCAGAGGATAACAATTCCAGAATTACAGGATGACAATTCCAGGATTCAGGATAACAATTCCAGAGCTGGGGAAAACAGTTTCAGAGGATAGCAATTCCAGAACTACAGGATCACAATTCCAGGACTTAAGATAACAATTCCAGAGCTGTTGATAACAGTTCCAGCAGCAGCACCTCCCAGCCCAGCTGTATCCTCATTTCCCCATAAATCAGTGCCAGGATCAGCTCCAGCTGTTCATTCCCAGGGTCATTGCACAGGCCCAGGCAGGGTGAGAAGGAAGCTCCCAGGTTTTGGCTTTTGGGATTTTAATTCCAGAGTTTTCAGAGATGAGCTTAGTCCGAACCCTGCTGGAGCTCCCTGTAGAGTTTTCCAGGGATGATCTTCCCAAGAAAGTCATGGAAAGACAACAGCAGGAGTAAGGGCTGAGTTTCCCTCTGCAGCCAGCTGGGAGCAGGTGCTGAATTAATCCCAGATTTTTAATTCAAACTCCTTTAATCCTGCAGGGGAAAGAGCAGCTCAGGATTTGTTGGGAGACCCCACCCTGGGAGCAGGAATGGATTTAATGAGTGGGAAAGTGCAGTTCTCAAGGAATTCTGGATTATTCCCAACCTGGAATGCTCTAAAACCTGAATCTCCAGGCAGGAAATGAAGGAAGGGGTTGGGCTTTGCCACATCCCAAAATAAGGCTTAAAACTGGGATGTGCCAAATCCCAAGGGATTGGGATTGATTTCGAATTTATCCGACCCAATCCAAAGATTTCAGTGTTATTTTTCCCCACATTGATGGGTGATTCCAAAAAATGGGCTCAGGATTCATTGGGAGACTCTGCTGGGTGCAGGAGTGGATTTACTGTGTGGATAAATGTAGTTTCCAAGGAATTCTTTATTATTCCCAACCTGGAATGGGCTATAAACTGAATTTCCAAGCCCTGAGAGTGGGGCTGGGAATAAATGAAGCATTCCTGACATCCCAAAGAAGGGGATGTTGTTTGGGATGGTGCATGATAAAAACTGGAAGGTGCAACCCAAATCCCAAGGGATTTGGATTGGTTTTAGTTTCTCTGAGCAAATCCAAGGATTCCAGGATTATTTTTCCACAGAGTGATGGGTGTTTATAACAAATGAGAAGAGGAGTGGCTCAGCCCCAGAGGTCCAGGAGAAATTCCCAGAAAAAGCCATTCTAAATGATGCTAAAATTGGGAAAAAAATGGAAAAAAATTGTCAAATTGGAAAAAAAAAAAAAAAGTCAAATTGTCAAAAACTCCTAAAATTGGAAATATTAATAAAATCATGGCGGGTTTTTTTTCCTGGGATATTCAGAGCCCTCTCCAGTGCCAGGGGTTGCCACGGAGCCCTTTGGGATTTTTTGTGTGTCCAGGGAAAATTCCTTCAGAAATGAGTGGCCCCAAACCTGGATTTTTGGTGCTGCTGGTTCCTCCCTTTTACCACAATTCCAAGAAATATTCAATCCCCACTAAAGCTCCTGGATCCCTGGTGGAATATTTAGGATGCAGTTAATGAGTTCTGATCCGGGCATTTCCATCCAAGCTGGGCTTTTAACTTGCCTCTCCTGGCAGCAAACAGGAGTTTTGGAAGGAATCGATTTTTTATGAGAAGGGACAATTTTTCCAAGCCAATTCCATGGTTTTTGTTTCATCCTTGTGCAGGAGAAACAAGGGAAGGTGCCTGGGGTTGGCAGGTCCTCTAAAAAAATCCTGTTTATTTTGTTTTCCTGGGTATCATCACTGATGGAATTCTGCAATATTGGGGTTTAATCCCAAAGTTTTTTCCATGCTGTGGCCCTTCCCTCCCTCTCCATGGGCACCACTGGCTTCATTCCAGGATTTCCCATTTAGAATTCCAAATCCTCCTGGTTTTAAGATTAATTTGAATACCTGCAGGCTGGACTTTGGCATGGATGGACAGGGATTTACCCATGGAGAGACCCCTGGGCATGGGAAATCCATGGAATTCAAGCTGGGGCAGGTGCAGAAATGGGCAGAAGAGTTGTGGATGGAAAATATTTTGGGAAAATGCCTGTTGCCCAACAAATTAAATGAAACAGGAGTTTTTTCATCTGAGGTGTCAGGGAATTAGTGAGGGAAGCAGATGGAATCTCCTCCAGAGTGCTGGAAGGGGATCAACACCCAGCAGAGCCGTGGGGGTGGGATGGGACCGGCAGGAGCGGGAAAATGGGATGGGAATTGGGGTGGGGAGATGTGGGGGGAGCTTGGGAAGGGCTTGAGCCTGGCCTGGAATGGGATTGGGGCAGCTGGGGCAGAGCCTGGGGTGCTGTGGGGCTGTGGAGATGGGATGGGATAGGATGGGATTGGGATGGGGTTGGGATTGGACTGGGGTGGGGTCAAGATGGGGTCGGGATGAGATTGGGATGGGATTGGGATGGGGTTAGGATGGGAATGGGGTTGGGATGGGGTTAGGAAGGGACTGAGATGGAAATGGGGTGGGATTGGGATAGTATTGGGATTGGATGAGATTGGGATAGGATTGGGATGGGGTTGAGATGGGATTGAGGTGGGTATGGGATTGGGATGGGGTTGGGATGTTCTCCATCACCAAAATCATTTGGGAAGAGCTGGCAGGGGTTTGTTCCCAAAAACTGTGGGGATGTGTGATTTGGGGCTGGCATTTTCCCAGGAGATGACAGCAGAATTCCAGACTCTTGGCTCAGCCCTTGGCCATGGCTTTGCTGAGCTGGGAGGTGACACCTTGGAGAGGCTGTGAAGGAGGGGATCCGAGCACTGGGATGCTCCTGTTTGTCCTGGCAAATCCCAACCTAAACCCATCCCACCTGTGGGGTCTTGCTGTGTTTGCCTTGGCAGCTCCTGGGTGAGCAGGGTCTGTTTAGGGGCGATTTTGAGAAGGAATTCCTCCCTGGGAGGGTGGGCAGGCCCTGGCACAGGGTGCCCAGAGCAGCTGGGGCTGCCCCTGGATCCCTGGCAGTGCCCAAGGCCCGGTTGGACATTTGGGCTGGAGCAGCCTGGGACAGTGGAAGGTGTCCCTGCCATGGCAGGGGTGGCACTGGGTGAGTTTAAGGTCTCTTCCCACCCAAACCATTCCAGAATTCCATGATCCTGTGGGAAAATCCTCTTGGGAGAAGGCAGCAGATCCCTTTGCCAGCAGAGTTAAATCCTGAATTCCTGAGATCCACAAAACCTCATCCAGAGTCCCCTCACTGTCCCCTTGCTCCCTGACCATGTCCTCCCACCCCTCTTTTTGCAGACCATGGAGAAGCAGCTCCAGAGCTGGGAATGGCTGGGATTCCCAAGATGCTCCCAGAGCTGTCAGAAATTGAAATGCACAATGAAATTGTAGGAAAATGCTACGGGATAGTGGGAGGCTGAGGAATGATTCATCCTCCAAAGAAACTCCTCAGATGTGGAGGTGGCACTGCTGGACCCAGCGTGGATCCAGAGCCAGGAATATCCAGGTTTAGGTCAAATTGGGCCTGGTTAACAACTTCCTCTGCCAATCCTTACTCCCAGATGGAATCTGGGGTTTGCTGGGGTGTGGGAGCAGCAGGAATCCCCAGGAGAGGAGGTGACACCACGGGTGTGTGGGGACAGGAGCCCACAGGGCTGATCTGAGCTCATCAATTCTGCTTCCAAAACCACTCTGTGACTTTGGTCCACTCGTTTTAATGGGACAGAGGGATTGACCTCGAGTTCCTCCACATGGATTTGGGATGTGGGAACCTCCCATCACCCCGAGCCATGGTGTGTCCCAGCCCAGAAGGCTTTCCCAGCTTGGAGCAGCTGCCAAACCCCAAATTCCTTGAAATTTAGGACATTTTTAATGTCATTTCATGACCAAGTGGCCTCGGACTGGGCCAGGGATGGGACAGCAGAGGGGCATCCATGAATTCATGAATCCTCAGTACTGGAGCCCTCCTGGAGAGTGGGAATGGCTCGGGTTGGGGAGGGAGAAGCTGGTTTGGTTTGGTGATGTGGGAATGTCACCAAAGTGTCCTGGAACCAAATTCCATCTGGAAAGGGGAGGTTTTCTCCTGGTTTCTCTTCCTTGGCAGTTCAGAGCAGGCTGGAGCTGCTGTTCCAGGGAGGGAGAGCTGGGATCAGGAGCTGGGGATGCTCCTGGTGCCCATGGGAGGTGACTTGGGATGAGGCCCAGGAGTGGCCTGCTCCTGGCAAACCCTGCTGCTGGATTTCCTCCCTCAGTTACCATGGATCCAATCATCCAGGTGGGAACATTCCAGCTGTTCCTGAGCTCCTTAACCTCCCCCTTCCCTTGCAGAGGAGACGACGTTCGAGGCCGGAGTCAAGGTGCAGATCCACAGCCAGTCCGAGCCTCCCTTTGTCCAGGAGCTGGGATTTGGGGTGGCCCCTGGATTCCAGACCTTCGTGGCCACCCAGGAGCAAAGGGTAAGTCCCAAACTCCTGTTCCACCCCAGGATCCCTCCAGGGCTTCCTGGGAGACGTTCCTTCTCCGTAATTGATGCCCCTTGAGATGCAGCTCCATCGTTAACAGGGTTTTGATGCCTTGCTTCAGATTTCTTGGGATGAGGGCAGCTTTTCCTTATCTCCCATGGTTATTCCAGAGTCCTGCATTCCCACAGTTCCTTAAAGTCCCTCAGTAATTCCATCTGCAGGATGGATTTCATCCCTTGCTCTTCCATGGTTGGAGCTGAACTATGCTCCAAGTGTTGGGTCCTGTCCAACCCACTGGGGTTTTCCCAGAAAAAACACATTCCAAGGATATAAAAAGAGGCAGGAGGACAGAGTTTCCTGATGGAGAACAGCAGGAATCTTTCAGGTGACACCAAAATATCCAAATGATTGATGGCAAACTCTCCTGGGATACCTGGGAATCATCATCTTCTGTGAATCCCAACAGTGACACATCCGGGGGGATGGATGGATGGATGGATGGATGGATGATGGATGGATGGATGGATGGATGATTGGATGGATGATTGGATGGATGGATGGATGGATGGATGGATGGATGGATGGATGGATGATGGATGGATGGATGATGGATGGATGGACGGATGGATGGATGGATGGATGGATGGATGGATGGATGGATGATTGGATGGATGGATGGATGGATGGATGGATGGATGGATGGATGGATGATGGATGGATGGATGATGGATGGATGGACGGATGGATGGATGGATGGATGGATGGATGGATGGATGGATGGATGGATGATGGATGATGGATGGATGGATGATGGATGGATGGACGGATGGATGGATGGATGGATGGATGGATGGATGGATGGATGGATGGAAAGGGCTGGACAGGGCATCTTGTGGTTCCTGATGCTCAAAGATTTTGGGAACAGCTCCCCAAGTCAGACCCACTTGGCAGCTCCAGCAGTGATTGAAAAGATTTGCCATCCTTAAAAATCCCATCCTGGACAAGATCTGGGATCCGGGCTGGGAGCTGGAGCCTGCAGAGAGGATCTCAAGGACTTTGGGTTAAATTGATGCAAATTCCAGGGCTTTGCTGCAGTTGCTGAAATCCTTCCCCACCCTATTGCCAGCACTGCCTGGTCCAATATTTCCACTGAAAAATGAGAATTCCAAGCAGAACATCATCCAAATGAGAAAGAGGGGAAGACTTTCCTCCCCAGATCCCCCCTTCCACATGGGAGTTGTGGAGGACAGATGAACAGATTTAGGGACTCTCAGCTCCAGGGTCTCCCTTTTCCAGGGATTGTGCCAGAGTTTTGGGAGAGGGAAGGGCTCATTCCTGGGATTTTCTGACTGGTTTAAAATCATCTGAGGGCTCCAAAGCCTTTTCTCAGGAGAGCTGGAGAGATCTCCAGCATTCAGCTCCTACCCTAATCCCTCTTCCCAGGAAATAATTTTTAACCTAATTACAACCATTAATAACTTCCTCTAATTAATTATTAGTCCTCAGGGACCTTGGGCTTCCCTCGCAGTCCCAATGTGCAGCTTTTATCCCAATCCCTGATTTAGTCTGGGGTTTTTCCAACTAAATCTCTCTGCCTGTGCTGCTTCTTTAATAAACCAGAGCCAAAGGTGGAAGAGCTCCAGTAAATCCCCCAGGGACTGAGCCCAGGCAGTTATTGGGGTCCTGAACCCGGAGTTTTACACCCTGGGCCATAAAATAAATGATCCTGCAGCTGGAAAATGAAACAGGAATAAAGAAAAAGTGGAGCTGATTTCCCATCTTCCAGCTCATAGCAGCCTCAGGGAGTTAAAATCTCTTTTTACAGGGATAAAAGGTGTGGAGTGGGGAAGATTTGGGATGATGTGGAGTGGGTCAGAATTTGGGATGTGGGGGGTTCATTCCTGGCTGTGGAATCGTTCCCTGTGGCCCTGCTCAAATCTCTCCCTTCTTTCTCCATCCCACTCTGGAATTCAGAGCATTCCCTGGGATTTGCTCCATGATTTTCTGCCTTCCCAGGGCTGCAGCTCAGCACCACTGAGGATTCACATCTTGGGACCATAAATCCTGGCTTTCCACCCAGAGCTTCCCCAAATCCCCCTGTCCAGAGCCAGCTCTGCTCTGTAGTTGGCATCTCATTAAAAATCTCCCTTTACAAGGAGCTTTCAGGCTGGAAAAACGGGAATTAAATCAGCTTTGCTCCTCCTCCTGCAGAGACTGAGCCCCATGGTTTCTGCAAGGAGACACTTCTGGGATGCATTTCCCACTTTGGGAGTTACTGCAGGAGTGACCTTGGGAGGGACAGGGCAGTGGTGGGGAGGAAATGCTGAGTCAGCAGCAAAAACTGCTGAGAAAGCAATTCCAGCAGGAGGTTTGGCCATAAAATGTGGTGGATGGGTTAAAGAGCCCAAGCTGCTTCTGGACACGTGGCCAAGGGAGACTTTTCCTGGTTAAAAAAACCTGGGATTGTTCATCCTGGAGGGGCCACCAGGGGTGACCAAAATGAGACCTTCCAGGACCTGAAGGGGCTGCAGGAAAAGTGGAGAGGGAATGTTTCCAAGGGATGGAGGGACAGGGCACAGGGAATGGCTCCCAGTGCCAGAGGGCAGGGCTGGATGGGAGATTGGGAACTGGGAATTGTTCCCTGGCAGGGTGGGCAGGCCCTGGCACAGGGTGCCCAGAGCAGCTGGGGCTGCCCCTGGATCCCTGGCAGTGCCCAAGGCCAGGCTGGACATTGGGGCTGGAGCAGCCTGGGACAGTGGAAGGTGTCCCTGCCATGGCAGGGGTGGGAATTCAATGATTCTTAGGGTCCCATCCAAACCATTCCAGGATTCTCTTTGGCAATGGATGGAGATGAAGCAGAGCCTGGAAGAGGCAGAGGGTGGGAAGGGAGGTCAGGAAGAGCCATCAGATCTGAGGATGAGGGAATGGTTTGGGTTTCCTGCTCCCCCTGTGCCCTGTGGAAAAGTGGATTTTATAATAAGGTGGAAAAGTGAGGACAGAAAAACTTCAGAGTCCAATTCCCCCCACCCCCCAAACTGGCACCTCTGCCAGAGCTTGGGAATTGGGTCCAACAAATCCAGGCAGAATGTTCTGGGAGAACGAGGGGGAATGGCCTGGCTGCCTCTGGGTGTGCCGGGGAATGAGCAGGGGGAGAGATTCCTGGGGGGAATCCCCATCCCTGAGGGGTTTCATCCGTGTGGATGTGACATTTGCAGACATGGAGCAGTGGTGCTTAGAGGGAAGAGCTGGACTCAATCTCAGAGCACTTTTCCAGCCTTTACAATTCCATAATTCCATTTTATTGGGGATTTAAGGCTGATTTTGCCCCTGAGCCACAGCCCCAGCCCATCCAGGGGGAGCAGGAGTGGGAGCAAACCTGGGATGAGGCTCTGGAGGGGCTGCCCTGGACTTTTTCTGGATCTCCAGGAGGTTTCAGTGCTGCTGTTCCTGTTGGATTTGCAAAGAAGGATCCTGGAGCTCCAAAATCCCAAATTCCCTGAGCACTCATGAGCTCTGTAACACCACTAAGCTCTGCCCCAAGGGGCTGGAAGGGTCAAATTCATCCCTGGAAACCAATTCCTCAGGCAGGGAGCAAATGGGGAGGAACAAGCAGGATGGGAAAGGAGCTGGAAATGCAAACAGACAATTCCAGCACCATTAACTGGGTGCAGTTCCAGCACCATTAACTGGGAGCAGTTCCAGCATCATTAACTGGGAGCTGGGATCAGCCAGCCGTGCCTGCTCTGGGTTTCTCAGCATTCCACAAGGGCTGGAGCTGCCTGGGATGGAAATTCAAGAAGCTGCTGCTGCTGCTGGAGGTCTCCCTAAGGAGCAGAGGGTTCTGGTTCTGGTTTCGTTGGGAACCCAGCCCAGGTGGGGACGTTCAGGGAGGGCTTGGATCCTTCCTTGGGATCGCTGGAATTTGGTGAGGAGGTCTGGGCAGGGATTGGTGCTGGATCCATCCCAGAGCCAGAGGGAAATGGGGCAGGGAAAGGTTCATCACCCAGAGGTGCTGGCACTGCCCAGGGAATGGTCCCAGAGCTCCAGGAGGGTTTGGACACCACTCCAGGGATGCCCAGGGTGGGATTGTTGGGATCCTGGGGGATTGTTGGGGTCCTGGTCAGGAACAGGGGCTGGACTCAGTCCTTATGGGACCCCTCCCAACCTGTGATATTCTAGGATTTTATCAAACTGCTCCGATCATCTCCACACATTTCCCTGTTTGAGAAAATGAAACAGGCAGGAAAATCAGGGATAGCACTTCCAGGTAATTGAAGGAGTGACCTCTGGCTGTGGGCAGATGCTCCGTGCCAGGAGCAGTGTGGAAAGGCAGGAGTGTGGCCAGGGAAGGGCTGTGGCGGGAGCTGATCCTCCCCTGCCCTGGGGTCTCTCCCCTCCAGGTTTTCCAAGCTCATCCCCTCTTTTCCTGGCATTTGGGACAAGCAGAATCCATCCAGCTTCCAAGGAGTCAAATCCATTTTTTCCTTCCCCTTTTAGCAACTGCCAGCTGGGAACTGATCCTGATGATCCTGGATAAAGCCAGGATCAGGAGGGCAGGAAAAGCGTTTAATTCATTAATTAATTATTGATGACTGCAAAAGGGACAGGCTGGGAGTTTGTCACCCTCAATTAGAGGCTGGAGCTGGATTTCTTACACAGGAGAAGGAGCAGGAGCCCTGGGGAAGCTGCCAGGGAGCACAAATCCTGCAGGATCCGAGGGCAGGGATGTTCCTGCTGCCTTTTCCCTGCTTTGCTGTGGTTTGTTCCCACTTTGGGGGCAGCAGGGGAGGGTGGATGTGGCATTCACATTCAACAGAGAGAGACATCATTCTCTCTCACAGGATTTTTCCTGGAGAAGCACAGAGAGAATAAGAGAAAACAATTCTTATCTCTATTCACTACTCCTGTTGTTTTTGCACACGTGGAATGTGTTATGGAGATTGTTTACCCAAAGTAATTTATCAATTGGATTCTGCTGAGGATTGTTTTGATTCCTTGGCCAGTTGGGTCAAAGCTGTGTCCAGGCTGTCTCAGACAGTCATGGGTTTTTCTTTAGTATAATTTAGTATCTCTTTAGTGTAGTTATATTATTAATGTAATACAGTATAGTGTTAGTAAAGCAATTGTTCAGCATTCTGAATCATGGATCAGATGCCAATCATGGATCAGGTGCCAATCATTGCTAGATGTTGGGGTCACCCTGCATTCCATAGGTGGAGGGAGCAGCTTCACATCCCGGGGCTGATCCAGCCTGGATCCCTCCCACCAACACCCAACTGGGATAATCTGGCAGAAAGGAAAGGGATCCCTCAGGAATCCCTGAGGAGGAGGATCAGGATCAGGATCTGGATCTGGATCTGGATCTGGATCTGGATCAGGATCTGGATCTGGATCTGGAGGAGCTGCAGGGTGAGGGATCAAGCCCAATGAAGTCTGTCCCATTAATCCCTCCCAAGGCTGAGGGCTGGGATTGCTCCCTCCATCCTGCTCCAGCTCCTTGGGGTACCTTTCCCAGCAGCTCCAGGGCCACAGGAGCAGGAATCCAGCTCTGAAAGGAGTTCAGCAGCTCCATGGGATTGAGGCTGTGCTTGGAAAGGCTTTTCCTGAGGTTTCAGCCCTGATTTGGCCAGGCAGGGGTTCAGGGGAGCCCTCAGGGATGGATTCCCCCTGGATTTAAGCCCAGGGATTCCCGTGCCAGGCTGGGAGCAGCAGCTGGGGGAAAACTCCAGACATTTCCAGGGAATGTGCAGATCCTCCTGCTTGGGAGGGTTTGATGGAGCTCTTCCAGTTTGTAAAGCAGAGTCTGGCAGGCAGAAATTCCAGCTGATCCCTCCACAGTTGCTGCCACTCATGAGATGTTCATTATCACCTGGGAGTGTCACCTCCAAGATGTTCATTGTCACCTAAGAGTGTCACCATCAGGACATCTACTGTCACCTCACACTGGGAGTGTCACCTCCAGGACATTAATTGTCACTTGGGAGTGTCACCTCCAGGATGTTCATTGTCACCACGAGAACATTCTTTGTCACCTGGGAGTGTCAGCACCAGGACATTCATTGTCACCTAGGAGTGTCACCTCACGCTGGGAGTGTCACCTCCAGGACATTCACTGTCACCTGGGAGTGTCACTCAGTGGCACTGGGACAGCTTGTCCCAGCGAGTTATCCCAGGAGTCAGGGAGCTCCTGGGAGGGGGGATGCCCTGAGGGGCTGCAGGGGTTGCCCTGTGTCGGGGGACATGTCCCTGTCCCTCTCGCTGGCCCTGGCCCTGTCCTGCAGCTCATGACTCTGTCCCCATCCCTGTCTCCCAGTTGATGTCCCTATCCCTGTTCCCATCTGACACCCCTGTCCCCAGCTGACCCCTGTGCTCCCCCTGTCCCCAGCTGATGTCCCTGTCCCCCTGTATCCCATCTGACAGCCCTGTCCCCTTGTGTCCCGTGTCCCCATCTGACCCCTGACCCTGTCCCCTTGTGTCCCCAGCTGACATACCTGCCCCCATCTGATGTCCCTGTCCCGATCTGATGTCCCCTTTGTCCCCAGCTGACCCCTGTCCCCATGTGTCCCCATCTGATGTCCCTGTGTCCCCAGCTGACATACCTGCCCCCTGTGCTGTCCCTGTCCCTGTCCCCATCTAATGTCCCCTGTGTCCCAGCTGACGTACCTGCCCCCTGTACTGTCCCTGTCCCCATCTAATGTCCCCCTGTGTCCCCAGCTGACGTACCTGCCCCCGCCGTGGGGCGAGTGCCGCTCCCCGGAGCTGGGCCTGGCGTTCTTCCCGGTGTACAGCGTGACAGCGTGCAGGATCGACTGCGAGACACGCTACATCGTGGAGAACTGCAACTGCAGGATGGTGCACATGCCAGGTCAGGGACTGGGGGGACAGCAGGGGACAGCTGGGGACAGGGGGAGCAGCAGGGGATGGGATGGAGGGAGGATTCCTGGCGTAGAGCTGACAGCCTGCAGGAACAGCTGGGGGCAGGAGGGACAGCAGGGGATGGGCTGGAGGGATGGTCAAGGACAGTCAAGGACACCTTGGGGGACAGTTGGGGCATGGACTGGAAGGAGAGACCACGTGCCAGATCAGTGACAAGGACACTGGGGATGGGCTGGAGGGACAATTAACAAGTCAGATCAGGGACAGGGGCACTGGGGACAGCAGGGACACCTGGGGATGGGCTCGATGGACAGTCAAGGACAGGGACACCTGGGGACAGCAGGCTCAGTGGGGACAGCTGGGACACCTGGGAATGGGCTGGAGGGACAATTCACATGCTGGGTCAGGGACAGTGACAGCAGGGACAGCAAGGACAGCAGGGGACAGCTGGGGACAGGGGCGACACCTGGGGTTGGGCTGGAGGGACAATCAAGGACAGGGACATCTGGGGGGACATCTGGGGCTGGGCTGGAGGGACAGGCCTTGTGCCAGATCAGGGACAAGGACACCTGGGGACACATGAGACACCTGGGGATGGGTTGGAGGGACAGTCCACATGCCAGGTCAGGGACAGGGACACCTGTGGGGACACCTGGGGATGGGCTGGAGGGATGGTTCACATGCCAGGTCAGGGACAGGGGGATAGGGGGGACAGCTGGGGACAGGCAGGGATGGGCTGGAGTGATGGTCAAGGACAAAGACACTCGGGGACAGCTGGGGACAGTGGGGACAGCTGGCAATGGGATGGAGGATGGAGGGACAGGCCATATGTCAGGTCAGGGACAGGGACACTGGGAACAGCTGGGGACAGCAGGGATGCCTGGGGATGGAGGGATGGTCAAGGACAGGGACACTGGGGGACAGCTGGAGCATAGACTGGATGGACAGGCCACTTGCAAGGTAAGTGACAAGGACACCTGGGGACACCTCACAATGGGTTGGAGGAATGGTTCACATGCCAGGTCAAGGACAGGGACACCTTGGGGGACATCTGGGGCTGGGCTGGAGGGACTGGGGGTACCTGAGGGAAGAAGGTGCCCGTAGCCTTTGGGAAAAGCTGGATGTGAGCCAGCAGGGCCATCCCTGTCCTGGGGGATCGGGGACAGCAGAGGGGCAGGGAGGGATTGTCCAGCCCTGCTCTGGGTTGGGGCAGCCTCACTGGGAGTCTGGGGCAGCTTTGGG
Organism: Zonotrichia albicollis; assembly: GCF_047830755.1. Classification (NCBI taxonomy): domain Eukaryota; kingdom Metazoa; phylum Chordata; class Aves; order Passeriformes; family Passerellidae; genus Zonotrichia; species Zonotrichia albicollis. The sequence continues at coordinate 6,282,934 of NC_133841.1, read as the reverse complement.
CACCACAAAATAAAAATGACATCGAGGAACTCGAGAGGGTCCAAAGGAGGGACACGAGGGTGGGGAAGGGTCTGGAGGGGCCGCATGAGGAGCAGCTGAGGGCTGAGCTCAGTGAGCTCAGTGTCTTCAGAGGGGCACAGAAGGGGCTCCCATCTCTGCTCCCTGTGACAGGGACAGGAGCCCAGGAATGGTGTGAGCTCTTACAGGGGTTGGGATGGAGCTCAGGGAAAGGTTCTCCCCCCAGAGGTGCTGGCATTGCCCAGGCTCCCCAGGGAATGGTCCCAGAGCTCCAGGAGGGTTTGAACAGCACTGCCAGGGATGCCCAGGGTGGGAGTGTTGGGGATTCTGGGCAGGGCAGGGGTGGGATTGGATGAGCCTGGGGGTCCCTTCCAGCCCAGAATATTCCATAACTCCCTGTGAAATGGCCAAGCCATGGAAGGGAGACCTGGGTCTGGTGAAGGCTGGAGATGCCTTCTGTGATGATCAGATCCCCCTGGATGCTGCTCCCAGCAGCTCCTGCAGGCCAAGGCCCTTGTGGTGGGCACAGCTGGGCTCACCTGGCTGCAGGGGCGTCCCTGGGTGTCCCCCTGAGATGGATTTGTCCTGTCCCTGCAGGGGATGCTCCCTTCTGCACCCCGGAGCAGTACAAGGAATGCGCAGAGCCCGCGCTCAGTGAGTACCGGGGAGCCCTGGGTCCAGGGATGGAAAATTCATGGAATTCCAGCAGGCTGGATGCTCCTGGCTGGGCAGGAGCAGGGAAGTTGCAGCCTGGAGAGGGGCTGGGATTAGGATGCATGCAGGGATGGAGTTTCTCCTGGTTCTCCATGAGCACAGAAACCCTCGGGATTAGGGGAGAGAGTTTGGGGTGGAGGGACCCATCCCCAGCCTGGATTTAGGGACTCAGCCACGGGTTCTGCAGGCTGTTGTTGATGACAGTGTGTCACCTGCAGCAAGAGGCCCCTCCGAGGGGGGTGAGAACTGGGATGAACTGGGAGAGAAATGTCCAGAGTCCAAAAGTTCCAGAGGAACTTCAGGAACAGCCTCATCCCAGAATCTTGGCCCCTTTGTGGGGGGGATGATCTCTGCTCTTCCCCTGCTCTGTGTCCTTGCCCTATGGGGTCCCTCCCTGCTCCATGAGGTCCCTCCCTGCTCCACGGGGTCTCTCCATGGGACCCCGTGTGCTCCATGGGGTCCCTCCCTGTCCTTGCTCCACGGGGTCCCTCCCTGCTCCATGGGGTCCCTGCTCCCTGTCTCTGCTCCTTGGGGTCCCTCCCTGCCCCATGGGGACCCCGTGTGCTCCATGGCTGCCCCCCTGCAGGTCTCCTGGCAGAGAAGGACAGCAATTACTGCATCTGCAGGACCCCCTGTAACCTCACCAGGTACAACAAGGAGCTCTCCATGGTCAAGATCCCCAGCAAGACCTCGGCCAAGTACCTGGAGAAGAAGTTCAACAAGTCGGAAAAATACATCTCGTGAGTGGGGGAGGGCCTGGATTCCTTTGGGTTTTGGGTGGGAAATGTCTGGGAAATGCCCAGTCCTGGCCAATCCATCCACAGCAAAGGGATGGCCTGCAGAGAAGGACAGAGTGAAAACCTGGGAGAGATGAGGTTGATTTCTTCTCAGTAGATTTCTTCTGTGAGTTCCTTCCCAAGAATTGGCCTCATGGGAATCCTCCAGTTTTGCACCAAAAAAAGTGCAAAATTTCCCAGTTTTGGTGGTCCTTTTATAGATTTGTGTCTCTGGGCTGAGCTCCTCAGGCCATGGACCTCTCCCAGCCCTGGGCATGTGATTGCTCTGTGTGGGAAGTGAGAGTTCTTCCAGATCCTTTGGATTCTCTTCCCAGAATCAGGGAATCCTGGAATGGTTTGGGTGGGAAGGGACCTTAAACCCACCCAGTGCCACCCCTGCCATGCCAGCAAGGTCACCTTCCACTATCCCAGGCTGCTCCAAGCCCTGTCCAGCCTGGCCTTGGACACTGCCAGGGATCCAGGGGCAGCCCCAGCTGCTCTGGGCACCCTGTGCCAGGGCCTGCCCACCCTCACAATCAGGAATTACCATCCAAGAGAAGAGTTCCCAGCAAAGTGAGATCCAGGATCCTGAGGAATTCTGGGCAAACCTTTCCCAGCTGCTCCAAAGGCTCTCTGAGCTCCTGGTCTACATCAGCTCCAGGTTCTGTGGGCTCTGAGGACCCCAGAGAGAGGAACAATCCATACAAAAAGGGGAATAAAGCCCCAAATCCCATTTTTCCCTTATCCCAGAGGACTGAGCCACCAGTGGCTCCTGGGCTGATGTTTTCCCTGTTCCCACAGAGAGAACATTCTCGTGCTGGACATTTTTTTTGAAGCACTCAACTATGAGACCATTGAGCAGAAGAAAGCCTATGAAGTGGCAGCCTTACTTGGTAAGGGGGCACTGGGACTGGTTTGGGGTCTCTGCTGGTCTGGGAGGGACAGAGAGAGGCTGGGAGGGCTCCACAGCCTTGAAACCCCCAGCAAAGCCCCATGGCTGCTTTCCTCACCCCACATCATCCCAGGGATGTCCCCATGGATACTCTGGGTGCTCATGGAAGGTTCTGGAGCTGCTCCATCCCTGCTTGTCCCTTTTTTGGAGATTTGGTGTTGGGTGGGTGCTGGGTGCCCTCTGTGGTGCAGGGTGTGGGGGGCATCCCAAAACCATCTCACATCACTTCATTGCTGCTCCAAATCCAAGTTTCCAAGCCAGGCTTGACTCTTGGCCTTCAGCTGCTCCATGGAGGAGGAGGAGGAGACCCAGCACTCCACTTTTTGGGGATTCTGCTCCTCTGGGCAGTGTGTGGGGGAGGACACCCCAAAACCATCTCACATCACCTCTTCCCTGCTCCAAATCCACCTTTTCCAGCTGGGCCTGAGCTCTTGGCTCATCCTCATGAAGGAGCTGAAGGGGAACCCATGGAAGGTTCTGCTCTGTCCCTTCCTACTCCCATTTTTGGGAGATTTTGGGGCTGGGTGCTGTCTGTGCTATCCCCCGGGCAGTGTGGGGAGGACACCCAAAATCACATCTCCATCAGCTCTTCCCTGCTCCAAATCCATCCTTTCCAGCAGGAGGTGGAGGAGACCCATGGAGGGTTCTGGAGCTGCTCCATCCCTCCTTGCTTCCAGCTCCTGATTTTGGAGATTTGGGGTTGGGTGGGTACTGGGTGCCCTCTGTGGTGCAGGATGTGGAGGGCATCCCAAAACCATCTCCCATCACCTCTTCCCTACTCCAAATGCAAGGTTCCAAGCCATGCTTGACTCTTGGCCTTCAGCTGCTCCATGGAGGAGGAGGAGGAGACCCGTGGAAGGTTCTGCTCCATCCCTGCTCCCAGCACCCATTTTTGGGGATTCTGCTCCTCTGGGCAGTGTATGGGGGAGAACACCCCAAAACCATCTCCCATCACCTCTTCCCTGCTCCAATCCATCCTTTCCATCTTGCTCTTTGGGTGCCTCATGAAGGAGCTGAAGGGAAACCCATGGAAGGTTCTGCTCCATCCCTGCCTGCTCCCATTTTTGGGAGATTTTGGGGCTGGGTGCTCTCTGTACTGCCCCCTGAACAGTGTGTGGAGGACATCCCAAAATCACATCTCCATCACCTCTTCCCTGCTCCAAATCCATTCTTTCCAGGAAGAGGTGGAGGAGACCCATGGAAGATTCTGGAGCTGCTCCATCCCTGCTTGCTCCCAGCTCCCCAGTTTTGGAGATTTGGGGTTGGGTGGGTGCTGAGTGCCCTCTGTGGTGCAGGGTGTGAGGGACATCCCAAAACCATCTCCCATCACCTCTTCCCTGCTCCAAAACCAAGTTTCCAAGCCTGGCTTGAGCTCTTGGCCTTCAGCTGCTCCACAGAGGAGGAGCCCCATGGAAGGTTCTGCTCCATCCCTGCCTGCTCCCAGCACTCGTTTTTGGGGATTCTGCTCCCCTGGCAGAGTGTGGGGAGGACACCCCAAAACCATCTCCCCATCACCTCTTCCCTGCTCCAATCCATCCTTTCCAACTGGGTCTGAGCTCTTGCCCTTGGATGCCTCATGAAGGAGCTGAAGGGGAACCATGGAAGGTTCAGCTCCATCCCTGCCTGCTCCCATTTTTGGGAGATTTTGGGGCTGGGTGCTCTCTGGGCCGTGTGTGGAGGACATCCCAAAATCACATCTCCATCACCTCTTCCCTGCTCCAAATCCAGGTTTTCCAGCCTTTGGATGCCTCATGGAGGAGCTGCAGGAGACCCTGAGCAGCTCAGCCCCAAATCAGCTCCAGCTTTGGGGTCTCAGCTGCAGATTTGGGAGTTGGGGTTGGAGTGAGCCCTCCCCCAGCCCTGCAGCATCCCTGGATCCCTCTGCAATGCTGGGGGTGCTCACTCCCTTGGGAAGCTGGAGCTGGGACACAGAGGTGTCCCCGTGTCACCCCTCATGGGTGGCCCTGCCAGAAGCCCCTCAGGAGCCCTTCTGCACATGCTGGGGCTTTTCCAGGAATTCCAGGCAGGAAGAGGAGGCTGCTGGAGCCTCTCTAACCCCAACCCCGTTTGCACATGATAGAACCCTCATTCCCAGGCTCTGGAACTTCAGGAACAGCCTCATCCCAGAATATTTTTCTCCAGGTGAATCCCCCTGGTGTAAACCCAGAACACGTCCTGGGATCATTCAAGGTTCTCAGCTTGATCCCAAACTTTTCCCCCCTTTCCTCTCTCCGTGTCTCATGGACACCGCTGGAAAAGGCCCCTTCCTCTCACCCATGGGTGCCTTTGCCCTGGGGGTCAATCCAGGGCTGTTTTCCAGCAAAATCCATGGGATTTGTCTTCCCTGAGCACAGTCACCTTCTGTGACCGTGTTTACAGGGGTTCTTGGATTAGGGAAGAGAGAAGGATTTGACTTTATGTTTCAGAAGGCTTGATTTATTATTTTATGATATATATTATATTAAAACTATATTAAAAGAATGGAAGAAAGGATTTCATCAGAAGGCTGGCTAAGAATAGAAAAAGAAAGAATGATAACAAAGGCTTGTGGCTCGGACAGAGTCTGAGCCAGCTGACTGTGATTGGCCATTAATTAGAAACAACCACATGAGATCAATCCCAGATGCACCTGTTGCATTCCACAGCAGCAGATAACCATTGTTTGCATTTTGTTGCTGAGGCCTCTCAGCTTCTCAGGAGGAACAATCCTAAGGAAAGGATTTTTCATAAAAGATGTCTGTGACAGGGAGGGACTGAAGGAGGCATCCAGAAGCACAGCTGGGATGGATGGGAGAGCAGATGGTGCCCAAAGGCCCCCCCAGGGACACAGAATGGGGAGGAGGAGTGAGGAGTCACCTGGCATGGGCAGGGCAGGAAGGGTGGGCTCGGGATGTGACCCAATCTTTGCTTTAACATGAGAATAATGAGAGGAATGGGAGGGTGAAGCAATGGGCATTGCAACAGCCCTGCTGGACGTAACCCCGGGGTTACTGGTCAAACTGGGGCACCTCCAGCCTGGCCAGAGCCTGGGGACAGCTCTGTCACCTCCAGGGTGGGAGGGAACGGGGGTGGTGTTTGAGGGTCCCCAGGACGAGGGGAAAGATGAGAATCTTGACTCCATGTTTCAGAAGGCTGATTTATTATTTTATTTTATGTTATATTTATGTTTATTTGTGATTTATTTATGTTATATTATATTAAAAGAAAATGCTATGCTAAAACTACACTAAAAGAATAGAAAGAAGACATCAGAAGGCTTGAAAGGAATGAGTAATAAAATTTTGTGACTGACCAGAGCTCCGACACAGCTGGACCTGGGATTGGCCGTTAATTAAAAACAACCACATGAGACCAATCACAGATGCACCTGTTGCATTCCACAGCAGCAGATAACCATTGTTTACATTTTGTCCCTGAGGCTTCTCAGCTTCTCAGGAGGAAAAATCTTAAAGAAAGAATTTTCCATAAAAGATGTCAGTGACACCAACCCAGGCTGGGGACATGTCCCATCCCAGGGGATGTGGGAATCCCTTCCCACTTTTGGCCAGGCTGGGGTTTCTCCTTGGCTCCAGGGACATTCATTCTTCCCAGCACCTTGCCCAGAGTGGGAATTGGGATTCCCGAAGGATTCCATGCTCCATTAGCAGGAAAACCATTTTGGGGGTGTCCATTTGGGGTCAGGCCCATTCCCGGGACACCCCAGATGCCATTGCAGGCCCTGCTGCTCCAGGGGGATTGTTCCCAGTTTGGGAGGATGGCAGGGCCCAGGCAGGGCCCAGCAGTGCCTGGGAGCCCTCACGGTGCTGTCCCCTGCAGGTGACATTGGTGGCCAGATGGGGCTGTTCATCGGGGCCAGCATCCTCACCATCCTCGAGCTCTTCGATTACCTGTACGAGGTAAGGCCTTCCCAGTCCAGGATATCCCACCCTGGAGCCCCTCATCCCTGGATATCCCACCTTGGAGCCCCTCAACCCAGGATGTCCCATCCTGGAACTCCTCATCCCTGTTTTTGCCATTCCTGGTACCCCCTTGTCCCCAGATTTGCCACTCCTTGTCCTCCTCATCCCTGGATTTACCACTCCTGATGCCCCCTCATTTCTGGATTTGCCCCTCATCCCCAGATTTGCCTCTCCTGGTGCTCCTCATCCCTGGATTTGCCCCTCATCACCAGATTTGACTTTCCTGCCCCTCATCCCCAGATTTGCTACTCCTGGAGCCCCCAGCCCAAGATTTCCCACCCTGGTACCCTTCATCCCTATTTTTGCCACTCCTGGTACCCCCTCGTCCCCAGATTGGCCACTCCTGGTGCCTCCCTGCCCAGGATTTCCCACCTGGATCCCCTCAGCCCAGGATATCCCAGGATTTCCTATCCTGGAGCCCCTTATCTCTGTTTTTGCCACTCCTGGTGCCCTTCATCCCCAGATTTGTCACTCTTGGTGCCCCTCATCCCTGGATTTCTGATATCTCTCATCCCCAGATTTCCCATCCTGGAGCCCCTCAGCCCTGTTTTTGCCACTCCTGGTACCCCCTTGTCCCCAGGTTTTCCATTCCTGATGCCCCTTCATCCCTATACTGGATTTGCCCTTCATCCCTGGATTTCCCACCCTGGAGCCCAAGATTTCCCATCCTGCTGCTCCTCATCCCTGGATTTCTGGAGCCCTTCATCCCTGTTTTTGCCATCCCTGGTGCCCCTTATCCCTGGATTTTCTGTTCCCTGGGGATCCCAAAGCCCCCTCCAAAATCCCATATTTCCAACCTGCCTCATCCAGCTCAGGGTGGGAACAGGGAGTTTTATTGCCATGGGATGGTAGAGTTTTCCATTTTATTCATTGTTGTCCATTTGATTTAATGTGTCCCAATCCAGACTGGGGGCACATCCCATTTCAGGGAAGGGACCCCCACAATCCCAGCTCTGAACTCACTTCAAATCCTCTCGTTTTATTTTTTTTTAAATATATTTTTATATTTTCAGACAATTGCCCCCATCCCAATCCCTCCTGGGCAGCTTCAGCATTGATGCCATTAACCAGGAATAAAAAACATGGAAAAATTCCAGGTCTAAAGCTCAGAGATCAACAAAAGCTGAGCCTGAATTTAGACCTCAGCCTGGATACCCAAATATTTCATTAAATTTGCCTTTTCCTGGATTTCTTGGAGATTTTTTCTAAGTAGGCCATAAGAAACCTTGCAAATTTGGGTTTTTCCTCTCTGTTTTTCTTCTTTCTTTGACATCTGCTGATAAAATATGTCAAATGTGGGGGGGTTTGCTGCACTTTTTATTTTTTTCTTTTTATTTGGGCTTATAATACATTTTTTTTCCCCTCAGAGAAGCTCCCTGGGGATTCCCCAGCAGGGGAATCTTCACAATCCCAGATATTTAACCCCCACTAGCCAGGAATAAAGGAATAAAGTACCTTAAAATTAAAAAAAAAAATCCACACAGTTTTCCCCCTCTGCTTAGAGTTTCACAAATGGGGGGTCAGCACCTCAAAAATTTGAGTTTTCAGCCAAAATATTTAGACATTCTGAGAATGAAAGCAACCAGTTACATTTTTTTTTTTCATGGATTGGCCATATTTGGGGAAAATATTGACCCTAAAGAGGCTTTTCTGTGATCTTCTGCTGAGCTCTGTCCTCCTGGTCCCAAATTCCCACCACACTCCCCTGCACCAAGCAGGATCCACATTCCTTAGGAACTGACCCAATTTTGGGGGATTTCAGCTTTTTTTTTTTTGTTGGCTTTATTTCTCTTTTCTCTCAGTGGGAGCTTTCCAGTAAAACACTTCCCAAGTTTTATGGGATTTCCCTGGAAGCCAAATCCTGCAGCAGCAGCAGGAGGATGAGAGGGCTAGGAAGGGAAATGGAGCTCACAGAGCTGGGAGCTTTCCCTGAACCCCAAAAGTGTCCCAAAAATGGAATTTTTGTGGGTTTTATTCCTTGTAAGAGAATGTTGGAATGGTTTGGATGGAAGGGACCTTAAGGATCATTGAATTCCCATCCCTGCCATGGCAGGGACACCTTCCACTGTCCCAGGGCACTCCAGCCTGGCTTTGGGCACTGCCAGGGATCCAGGGGCAGCCCCAGCTGCTCTGGGCACCCTGTGCCAGGACCTTGGCACGGAGTCACAGACACCTGTGCGTTTGATTTTAGCCCATGGAAACAATTACCAACCTTGTGTGAGGAGTTACAAGCCACAAGAGTTTGAGTAGAATGATAGTGAATTTGTAGTAGAATTTTGGTGGCTTTAGAATGGGGGTTCAGGAGGCAAGATGGAGGAATTTGGGCTGTCCAGCCTTTCTCCTTCTTCTTGTCCTCCATCTTCTGCTGTGCTGGTGGCACTTTTGGATTGGTTTAGAGTAGAGACAGACTGTCTAACACAGGTGATAGATGTTGGAAAATTATTGTAAATAAAGCACACGTAGTTTTTAGTATAAAAAGCTAACACCACCCCAAGGGCAGTCAGTGTGCCTGAACCCATCGTGCTGGACAGATCTCAGCAGTCAGAGAAAGAATGTTATAGATAACAGAGAATAAACAACCTTGAGAACCAGAGCTGAGGAATCCTGACTTCTACTTTGGTTGCAGGGCTGGGGAAAAAGACTCTTTAATACCTCAGGAGCCATTCCAGCAACACAAAACACGAGACCCACCTTCCCAGAGAACAATTATTTCCCAATATCCCATCCATCCCTGCCCTCTGGGAGTGGGAGCCATTCCCTGGGTCCTGTCCCTCCATCCCTTGTCCCCAGTCCCTCTCCAGCTCTCCTGGAGCCCCTTCAGGCCCTGCAAGGGGCTCTGAGCTCTCCCTGGAGCTTCTCCTCTCCAGGTGAGCACCCCCAACTCTCCCAGCTTTTCCCTGGCCCAGCCCTTGGAGCTTCCTCCTTCTCCCAGCCCTTTGGAATGCAGCCCCAAACCCACCCCAGTGCTCCCCATCCCCCTGCAGCCTCTTCCCAGCCTAACACTGCTCCCTCCTCTTGCAGCTGATCAAGGAGAAGTTATTGGACCTTCTTGGAAAAGAGGAAGAGGACGGGAGCCATGAGGAGAACGTGGTAAGGAGGGGAGGGCTCACACAGGGGTTTCCTCCAGGCGGGTCCTTTGAGCTCTCGGAGATTTACATCACACCTGAGATAGCTCCATTCCAATCCATTTCCACCTCAGATGGCATCAAATCAGCAGGATGGCTTCTGTGGCAGTGTTGGAAACAAAAAGGTTTTAATAAAAGGCAAAATAACAAAGCTCTTGACAGAGAAAAACCGAGCCAGGGCAAGAGGTTATTGCTCCTGGTAAAACACCTTACAAAAGCCATTAGTTTCGTTATTCTCCTCTTTTTCTAGTAAATTGCTCAGGTGGGACCTTTTGGCCTCTGTCTAATTGGTTATCCTTAAGTTTGAGGTGAAGTCCCCAAGGTGTTTTTTTACCTAATTGAGGAGAGAAACTTCTGGGCTTTTTTCCTTTTTAAGGAGACAAAGGATAATTTGGTCACACTGTCAACAGGGGACACATTCCTACAAAGGGGAAATGCCCTGGGGACACTGGAGCTCTTCCCACGTGTGTCAGGTTATTAAAACCATAATTAGAGATGCCTCTGCCACAGTCAAGCTGCAAATGGGACCAGATGCAATAGTGACAGTAGTCTGGGGTTTAGAAGAACTTTAGAACAACAGGAAGACACAATTACCAAACAATCATGGCATTTAACAATCACATCATTTATCGTGGTCATTAAATGATTATACAGGTGCAGTTTTGCATGATCCAGTAAAACCTAACATTGTCTCATGGTCTACCCTAACATTTTCCCAGGGCCTGCATCTTGTATTTGCAGAGTTCCCTGACGAAGGGAGGAATGATGAATCTGACTCCATGTTCTTGAAGGCTAATTTATTATTTTATTATACTATATTATATAAAAGAATAGTAAACTAAACTACTAAAGAATACAGAAAGGATACTTACAGAATTCTAAAAAGATAGCATTAATATAATATTATAATAATATATTAATATAATATTATTATATTAATGCTATAATAATGCTATTAATATAATATTATATTAATATTATATAAGGTAATGAAAACTCATGACTTTTTCCAGAGTCCCAACACAGCTTGGCCCTGATTGGCCAAAGAATGAAAACAATTCACAGAAACCCAATGAAAAAAATCACTTCTGGGTAACAATCTCCAAACACATTCCAAATGAGCACAACACAGGAGAAGCAAATGAGATAATACTGTTTTCCTTTTTTTCTGAGGCTTCTCAGCTTCCCAGCAGAATAATCCTGGGCAAGGGGATTTTTCCAGAAAATGTGATGATGACACCTACCAGGCCCAACCTTTTTCCAGCTCCCATGAATACCCCATGATTTTAGAACCACATTATCCCTGTGCTATCAGTGGGATAACGCAATTCCTGCTTTTCCATGGCAGAGCACCTGTGATCCAGTGCCAAACCACTCGGAGAGCCTGAGCCACACTGTGACCGTGCCCCTGCAGGCCCCGCTGGGGACGCTGGAGGAAATCGCCTGCTGACCCCTCCCCACCACAGTGCCCATCCCGAGGAAGGAAAACTGCACAGGGAAAACAGGGACCCAGCTCAGGTTTGCACTGGGGGGAAAAAAAAATTAAAAAAAGATGGAAAAAAAAATAAACTGGGAAAAAAATACTGGAGAAAAAAAAATAAACTGGAAAAAAATTATTAAAAAAATCTATTAAAAATAAAAAAAAAAGAAGAAGAAAAACTCGCTATGCATTAAAAGAATATAAAAATAATATAAAAATATAAATTCTAAATATACTCTGCCCAAAGTGAGAGGCGCCTTGGACCTGACTACTGTTGTCCTTTCCTCCTGGGGGTTTGGCTCCAGCCTGGGAAGCAGCTCCCAGGCTGGGAGAGCTGGGAATGTTCACTTGGAAAAGGGAAGCTCAGAGAAGAGAAACCTCAGAGCCCCTTCCCGTGCCTAAAGGGGCTCCAGGAGAGCTGGAGAGGGACTTGGCACACGGGATGGAGGGCCAGGACACTTTTTGGGATTGTCCAAGCCTGAGCAGCAGAAGCAGCAGCAGCAGCAGTAAATCCCAAAGGAAACATCCCAAATATCCCAAGCACTGCATGCCAGGGCTTCTCCTGGCCCTGGGATTCCTCAGCTGCCTCTCTCAGCTCTGTTCCTCTTTGCAGTCCCTGGGTTTCAGTGGCAGAAGGAGCATCCCAGAATTCTCCATTCCCAGCGCCGTAGGCTGAGAGTTTTACAATAAAGAGATCCCAAAGTCGGCGCTCTCGGATTCTTCCCCCGGCCGCGTCCTCCACGTGAGCTTGGGCTGAATCCCGAGCTCAGCCCAAGGTGAGCATCCCTGGAGAGGAGCCACAGGGATCCCTATGGATCATCCCAGCCCTGCTGTGCCTGCAGAGGCCAGGAGCAGCAAGTGAGGTTGGGTTCATTCATTTCTTTAATTTTTTGGGGGGAATTTTTGCAATTTCCTTCTTCTCCCGTTCATGGATTCTGTGCTTTCTCCTCGTTCTCCTGACTGATATTAAAGCTGGTCTTGTGGAAATGGCCAGGCTGTGTCATTCCTGCCTTGCCCTCATTGCTGTGGGAGGGCAGATCCCAGGAAAAGCCTCTTCCTCATCCCATACTCCTCCTTTTCCTCTCCCACCACGTCCTCACACAGCTCAGGATGGGAGTGGTGCCATGGCCCTGCCCAGCTGCATCCCTGTCTCCCCTGGGATGCGGATCTCCAGGATGTGCTGGGATCTCTGGGATGTTGTGGGGTCTCTTTGCTGACAGAGGTGATGGAAACCTCTCCTTGATGTTTTGGGATTGTTCAGCCTGGAGAGCAGAAGCTTTGGGGTGACCTCACTGAGGCATTCCAGTGCCTGAAGGGAGCCTGGAAAAAACATGGACAGGGACTGGGGACAAGGGACAGAGGGACAGGACACAGGGAATGGCTCCCAGTGCCAGAGGGCAGGGATGGATGGGAGATTGGGAATTGGGAATTGTTCCCTGTGAGGGTGGGCAGGCCCTGGCACAGGGTGCCCAGAGCAGCTGGGGCTGCCCCTGGATCCCTGGCAGTGCCCAAGGCCAGGTTGGACACTGGGACACCCTGGGACAGTGGGAGGTGTCCCTGCCATGGCAGGGATGGAAATTCAGTTATCTTTAGGCTGCTTCCACCCAAACTGGTCCAGGATATTAGGATTCCAACTTTTCCTTTACTGATCCACTTTAACTGGCCCTGAAGCATAACAAGAAAATCATTTCCATCCAAGTGCATCCCAAAATGGGTCAGCAGTGGCTCCACCCCTGGATCCAGGCACTGAGGAGCTGCTCTGCTGCATCTCCAGCACTGGGAGAGACCTGGGGATTTTAGGAAACACCCTCAGGGAGAGATGAGGGTGTCTGGTGGGCCTGGAAAAGGGCCCTGAGCCCTGATGGAGAGGGATGCGGGAAGATTTCATTTTTGATTCCAAACTTCTTCAGGATTAAGGGTTCCTTTTCCAGAAAAAAAAGACTATAAAGATCAGGGAAAACTGTGAGGATTATTTGGAGATTCAGGAGAAGAAACAAGCAAAGTTCAAACTCCCAGCACAGCCCCAGCTCTGCTGAGTGCCCCAGGATTTTCCAGGGAAAAGGGAAGCTCCATTATTGGCAGTAATTAACCCCAAGCTGGCTTGGAGCACATTCCAAGGAAAAGGGAAGGGAGTGGAAAAGACACAGGTAGGTCCATCCCACCCCTGTTTGGTGCTGGATGGATCTGCCCAGGGATGGAGCAGGGATGGGAGCAGGGATGGGAGCAGAGATTGGAGCCAACCATCAGCTCCCAAAAACCCCAAAATCCTGATGGAAAAAATTAATAAAGAATCCCCCGTGGGAGATGAAAACCCTGTGGACAAGGTGGGAAAATCCAGAGTGGGATTGACCAGGGGGTTTGGCTGAGCTGCAGCTCAGGAAATTCAGCTTCAACCACAAATCCATCCAACAAAGCTGGAATTGCCATCCCAAGGGATAATCTCCCTTGGAGCTCCATAGGGATGGAGCACTGGGTCATCCCTGCTGGGCAGCAGGGCCCCAGGGCTGGACAATGAGGAAAATCCCATGGGAATGCTTCAGGAGGAAAAGCAGGAGCAGAAGCAACTCTGAGAGAGATTTCTGAAGTGCAGCTGCATTTTTGGGGAATGGGAGAGCTCAGCTTGGCGTGGAGAGGGCTGGAGCCCAGGCCAGAGCACATTCCTGGGATTTGTGGCCCAGCCACCACATCCCTGACCAGCTCCCACAGCTGTGTTCCCACAAGGAGCAGGAAAACACCCAGGAAATGCTCTTGGAATCTCTTCCACTTGCTCAAGGTCACCCAAGCGCCTCTCCCTATTCCTCCTTCATTCCCAGCATTCAGAGGCTCCTCGATCCCACAGGATGCTCCAAGGACCAGCACTTCATCAATCCTGGGAATCACCAACTGTGAAGGACATTCCATGGCTCATTCTCCCTGCTCCTCCCCCGAGCCTGCAGTAAGGACAGCAATTAGAGACAATTAACGGGAATTTTTAGCAGGAAGATTGTCCTTCGTTTGTGTTAGTTTGGGTGGGAAGAGCCCAACACCAATCCCAATCCCAACCCCAAACCCAACCCCAATCCAAACCCCAAACCCAACCCCAGTCCCAAACCCAATCCCAACCTCAACCCCAACTGCAATCCCAACCCCATCTCAACCCCTTCCAAACCCCAATCCCAGCCCCAATCCAAACCCCAACCCCAATCCAAACTCCAATCCAACCCCAACCCAATCTCAACCCCAACCCCAATCCAAATCACAATCTCAAACCCAACTGCAATCCCAACCTCAATCTCAACCCCAATCCCCTCCCCAACCCCAGTCCCAATCCCAACCCCGAGCCAATCCCAACCCCAATCCTAATCCCAGTCCCAACTCCAATCCCAACCCCATCCTGATGGGAATCCTTGTGATGGTTCCTCTCCCACCCCGTGGTGGTTTCTGGAGGTTTTGTTGCCTTCTGCCCTCCAGAGCTCACTGATGATCCATGAGCCCATGGAATTTCTGGCAGCCACAGTTGCTGTTCCCTTGGCTGGCTCTGAACACATCCACGTTTACGTGCTTCATGTCTGACTCCACTTTTAAGCCCTCAGAAGCTTTTCCTTCCCCTCCTCCCTGTGTTTCTCAGCATCTCCATTGTTATTCCAGGCAGGAACATCCCCCAGCCTCCTTAAGGAATCATCTCCACACTCTGCAGGGTTGCTGCTCTTCCCGAGCTCAGGAGCGGCCCCGAGCACACCCAGAGAAGAGCAAAAATCCCTTTTTTCCATCAATCTCCTGCAGGAAAATGTGACAGGAGAGGAGCAAAGTGGAGCAGGACCAGGTGGGGAGATCCCACCTTTGGCTCTTGCTGGAAATATCCCTGTGATTATTCCCAACTCCAGAGGTGCAGCTTTGTCCTGGTTTCCCACATTCCATGGAGGACATTGGTTACCCAAAGGCTCCCTGAGAGGATTTTGCTCCTTAGGGTAATTAATGGCTGGGATTCTTGAATTCCCAGCTGGGAATTTCACCATCCAACCACAAATCATTGCTGTGGGAGCAGGAGCATCATGGGCTGTTTCCATGAGCAGGATCTGCAGGAATAACCCTGGCAGGATTTGGGGCTGGCACAAGAATGTCCAGAAGAAGGGAAGCAGCCACCATGAAAACCCCAGCAACCTGATCCCAAAATAAATGTGGGATGGAGGATCTGGAGAGGAGCCCCCCCAGTGAACACCTCATGGCATTGCTCTGCTCCTCACCCCCCTCTGGACTGCCCCTGACTGGATCCCACCTCTCCCAAATCCCTGAACCCCCAGGAACAGCTCCAAGCCCTTCCAGGGCACTGGGATTTCAGGCCCAGTTGGATTTTCCCTGTTAAACTCTTGGCTGAAATTCCAGGAAGCTGCTTTAATTTGGATATCCCAGAAGTCAATTCCAACTGAAACAAATTCGGTTTGAATTCCATTTTCCATCCCCCTTCTTGCCAAGGGGCTTCCCAAGCCCCCCAGAGCCTTTTTTCCATCAGGATTCTCTAAATCAGGAATAGGAGCACTGGAATTTGTCACCTTAACCAGCTCACTCATGAATTCCCACCCAAACCCCGACCTTGGGGACACCAGGAGTGCCCAATTCCCAATTCACAGCAGTGACAGGAGTGTGGCAGCACCCTGGGCTGCCTTGGCTGGACAGAGCTGAGCCAGGGCTGCTCCTGGAGCAGGAAAATCCACAGAAAACCAAAGTCCAAGAGCAGCCCCAGGCCAGGATTGGAGGTAGAAAGCAGAAACAGTGGGAACAGGATCTGGGAGAAGAGCAGAGCCTCGGGAACACCTTCAACCACTTCCAACAGGGATTTCTCCAGCTGCAGCCATGGAAAACCATCCCCAAAGGGGCTCTGCCACCACCCAGCAGCAGCCTGAGGAGGAAGGAGCTGCTCCAGGGGCTGGGAGGAAGCATCACTGTAAATTCCCTGTTTGTGGGCTGAGAACAGGATTTGGCTGTTTAATTATGGATGAGAAAATAAGGGATAATGGATGGATTTACAAGCAGCACTTTGTCATGTAGGGCACCCATGAAAAATTCAGGAGCTCGGGAAGAGCTTTTTTCCCTGCACAGAATTCCCAGCCCTCCCTTCACAGCCAGGCTGGAAAACGCTCTGCCAGGACCTGGAAACAACATTCCTAAGAGGCTCCCAGTTTGTAGCTAAACTGTACATTAAATATTCCAGATTTGTGCCTGGCTCCTTGTGGGAAAGAACTCCCACGTGGGGATGGGAATGGGGCCTGGGAGGAGGGAACTGTGTGCAGGGATCCAGAGGGGAAGGGAATAAGGATCAAACACAGGAAAGGAACAGGGATCAGACACAGGGAAAGGGAATGAGGATCAGACACTGGGAAAGGGACAGGGATCAGACACTGAGAAAGGGAACAAGGATCAAACACTGGGAATGGGACAGGGATCCAGAGGGGAAGGGGACAGGGATCAGACGCAGGGAAAGGGAACGAGGATCAGATACTGGGAATGAGACGGGGATCAGACACTGGGAACAGGACAGGGATCTGACACTGGGAAAGGGGACAGGGATTAAACACAGGGAAAGGGAACAAGGATCAGACCTTGGGAAAGGGACAGGGATCAGACACTGGGAAAGGGAACCAGGATCAGACACAGTGGGAATGGGACAGGGATCAAATATAGGAAAAGGACAAGGATCAGACACTGGGAATGGGACAGGGATTAAACACTGGGAAAAGGACAAGGATCAGACCCTGGGAAAGGAACAGGGATCAGACAGATCCCAAAGGCTGGAGAAGCAGAGAGGCACAAAAGCAGGGACTGGGAAAAGGACAAGGATCCTTTCCCAGTGTCCCAGTCGTTTCCCCACCAGCACCTGACTGTCCAAACACAGAGTGGGCCTGTGGGAAGAGCATCCTGGGCTCCTCATCCCTCCCAGCTGGAAGGAGTTTTAAGATTCCTAAACAGGGACCAGCAGCACTTTGGAGCAGAGGAATCTGGCCTGGATCCCCAAAACGCGAGATCAGAGCTATGAAAGGAGGGAATTAACCCCAAGGAAAGAGCCTGGATCCCCAAAATGTGAGAAGACCATCCCCATCAAAAGGAGGGGGTGAATCTCCACAGAAAATCCCCAGAACATGACGAGATCATCTGCATGGAAAGGGGGAATGAATCCTAAGGGAAGAGCCTGGATCCCCAAAACATGAGGAAAACAGCCCTGTGGAAAAGGGGGAATGAATACCAAGGGAAGAGCCTGGATCCCCAAAATGTGGGGAGGTCAAGACAAGGATGGGTCAGTACAAGGATGGGTCCAATCCCCCTGGGTGACAGTGACATCCCCAAATCTTGAGCCACCTCCCGACCCCCCACATCCTGCCCAGAACAGTCACGTTGGAGCAGCAAGGCCAGGGTTCAGGGACACAAATCCAGGGAAAAGCCCCAAAGGCAGCAGGAGCAGCAGCTGGACACCACCTGGAGGTGCCCCCCTCAGCCCTGTCCCCACCCTGAGGCGGCAGACACAGAGCTGAGCACAGGAATTTGCCAGATCCACAGACAATGAGGCGGCTGATGTGTTTTTAATGGCATTGTTTACTGGCAGGGAAATCTCCCGGAGCCAGAACTTGTCTCTCCTAATAAAAAACAAGGAAATAACAACAGGAGCGAGGAGGGAGAACATTTGGAAGTCATCAGGGTTTGATTTGATTGATCCTGGTAATAAACCAGGAATTGTTAGGCTGGAACAGAGGTTGTAGATCCTCATCCATAATTTCAGAGGGAATGAGAGCTGTGAATGTGCAGAATCCCCTCAAACTCTAGGGTGAAAAATTCAGAAAGGGTTGTGAAAAAAAATTGGGAAGAAGTTTGGGGGTCCCAGTGCTGCATGCTGAAGTCTCAGTCCCAGTCCCAATCCCAATCTCAATTCTAGTCCCTGTCCCAGTCCCAGTCTCAGTCCCAGTCCCAATCCCAATGCCAATCCCAGTCCCAGTCTCAATTCCAGTCACCATCCCAGTCCCAATTCCTGTCTCAGTCCCAGTCCAAATTCCAGTCCCTGTCCCAATCCCAATCCCATTCTCAATTCCAGTCCCAATCCCAGTCCCAATCCCAATCCCAATTCCAGTTCCAAAGCGAGTCCCAGTCCCAGTTAGGAGCTTGTGGAAACAGGACACGGGAAGAAGGAGAGAGGGACAAGGGGAGAGGGAAAAGGGACCTGGGAAAGGGGAAGGGGCACAGAGTGGGGGGAAAGGGACATGGGAGGGTGGAGAGGGACGGAGGGAATGGGAAGACAGACAAGAGGAGAGGGGAAGAGGGAGCAGGGCAGGGAGGAGAGGACTCTGAGCACTGTCCCTGAGCAGCAGCAGCAGGAAGAGCGTGGGATGAGCTGACCATGGGGTGAGCTGACCATGGGATGAGCTCACTGTGAGCCCCATTCCCATCTCCCTGCGCTGCCAGAGGGGTGAAAGAGAGCCTGGGAAGGAGGGAGGGCTGTTGAGATCCATTCTATGAAAGGGAGCTTGGTGGGGAGATGCTGTTGAGATCCATTCTGCTTCTCTTTTTCCTGCTCTGATTTTGCTGGGAATAAATTCAGATAATATTCCCAAGTTCTGTCTGTGATGGGATCAGGGAGGGATCTCTCCCTCTCTTCCTCTCAGCTGCTTTTCCCTGGATCCCTCACTCTGAGCAAAACATTCCCATTTTTCTGTGCTCCAGCTTGGAAATGTTCTTCCCTTCCATTTTGCCAAAGGATTTGGTCTAAAGTGGGAACTTTGCCCTCCTCTCAGTCCCTTTCCAGGCCTGGTTTAACCCCAGTTCCCTTTCCAGGCCTGGTTTAGCACCAATTTCCTTTCCAGGCCCAGTTTAACCCCAATTCCCTCTCCAGGCCCAGTTTAACTCCAGTTCCCTCTCCAGGCCTAGTTTAGCACCAATTCCCTCTTCAAGCCTGGTTTAGAACCAATTCCCTCTCCAGGTCCAGTTTAGAACCAATTCCCTCTCCAGGCTCAGTTTAATCCCAGTTCCCTTTCCAGGCCCAGTTTATCCCCAATTCCCTGCTCCCTCCTGCTGGAGGATGAAGGATTTTTCCGACACAAATATTCCTCACGTCTCTCTGGACACATAAAATTGTTTCCCTTCATTCAGGACCAAAGGAGGGGTTTGGATGGAATAAAAGGATCTGTTTCTTCCCCTTCCTTTCTTTCCAAAGCCATTCCTCAGGGAGTGGCATCAGAGCTGATTTGGGGACGTTTGGTGACAGCTCCCATCTCCCTCCCCAGCCCTTCCCCATCCCTGTTTTTGAACTGCTTCCGTTTGTTTTTCTTGTATCCAACTTTTTTGAGGAATCAAAGGATCCTCCCTACCTTCAAACTTTGGGGTTATGCCTTTGTGCACAAAGTGGATTTCCACAAAGCAAAAGGAGCATTTTTTTCACACACAACCTCCAGTTTTCCAAATTTTCTACCCCAAAAAAACCTCATTCCAGGGGGATGGAGGCCAGAGAGAATTTGCTGCCAGCCCCGCAGCTCTTGTGGCCTCCAAACTCGGCATTATTTATGTAAAATATTAATTTTAATCAGATTTCTGAATGCAAATAAGAGCAGGAAGCTCTCATGTTGGGACAGCCCTGGAGAGGCTGACCTGGGGCTCACCTGGAATTGTCCCTTGCTCCCTCACAAGTCAATAGGAACAAGCCCCACATGCACCACTGGGGATTATAAATATGATTGACCTTCCCAGGCTTGATAGAGTTTTAATTAAAGGCTTTTAAAGGTTTATTGGAGCCTTGGAGGATCCACATTCACTCCAGGAAGGATCTGCTGGAGTGGAAAATCCAGGGTGGGTTTGGTTTGTGTGCTCTGGGTCAGAGTTTGGAAATGTGGGAGATGTTCCCCCACCTTCACCTGGTGGCCAAAATGTTCCTTCACCATAAATCCTCCGTTAATCCACACAATAAAGACATCCAGGACACAGAACTGCAGCTCCCACTTTTCCATGACCTCCAGGAGCCCAAGCAAAGCTGGAGATCCACTGGAAAACCAATTCCAGCCTGGCAGAGCTCCCAGCTGTTTGTTTTATTGGGAATTTAACAAATAAATAACAAAAAGGCCTCATTAAAGAAAAATCCATATTTCCCATTAATGCTCACTGAGCAAACCAAAATCAGGAGTGAAATTGGCAGCTCCCAGGAATCCGTGTGGAAATAGGGATGGAATCAGGGAATGTTCCTGTGCTGCCTCCAGCTGGAATGACCAAAGAGCAGCTGGAACTCACCTGGGTCTGCAGGGGCTGGGGGGCACTGGGCACCCCTCACTCCTCTGGCTGTTCCAGGGGGGGAAATCCTGGAGATTTCCTGGGATGCTGAAGCAGGATTGAGCTCCAGGAATTCCCACAGTGCCTCCCTGGGGAGGGAAATCTCCAGGACAGGGAGAGCCAGGGACCAACGTGGGGCTTTTGGTTTGTTATTGCAGAGGTTCCAGTCCTGGAATGGTTTGAATTAAAATCCTGGAATTTTGTGGGTTAGAAAGGACCTTAAACTCCACCCAGTTTCACCCCTGCCATGGCAGGGACACCTTCCACTATCCCAGGCTGTTCCAAGCCCTGTCCAACCTGGCCTTGGACATTCCAGGTATCCAGGAGAAGCCGCAGCTGCTCTGGAAATTCCATCCCAGCCGGTCCCCACCCTGCCAGGGAACAATTCCTTCCCAAAATCCCACCTCAATCCATCCATCTGTTTTTCACATGGCTGAATCCCAACTTTATCTGCCTTATTTACCAGGAGCAGAACCATCCCAGAGCTCTCCCCATATGGAATGTGAATTATTGAAGCCTCTAAAGAGATAAGAAATTTGCAAATTAGGGCAAACCCAACTGGGGCACAAAGGAGAAAATTCCAAGGAGCTCAAACACCTGAGCAAGGTGTGTCTTGTTCATCCCTGGGTCCCAAAACTCATCTCACACATGGAAAGTGTCACCAGGGAACCCAAAACTTAATTCAGGCCTTTGGGATCATCATTCCCAGGGAATGGCCATGGCCCCAAGACTTGGACAACATTCCCAGGCCAGGGAGGGCTTGTTGGGGTGTCTGGGCAGGGCCAAGTTGGGAATGGTTGATCCCTGTGGGTCCTCCCCGCCCAGCATATTCCCTGATCCTCTTCCAGCCCCTCTCAGTGGAGCTCATCCTTGAGCTTTGGTGGAAAGCACAGATCCTTTCTGAGATTTCCATGGTCAGTTTGACAGCAGCCAGACATGCTGAGGGTCCACAAAGGTTCCCACGTGTTTTGGGAGGCATTTGGGATTTTGAGAAGGATTTGCCCCTGGAGAAGGGGTCTCCATGGATGGATGGTCCAGGGCACAGGAGGAGGGAAAGGATTTTATCTGCAAAAAGGGCTGCAAAGGCAAGTGAAGGCTTGGGAGTGCTGGGAAGGAGAAAGAGGCTCCCTGAGGACACCCAGATTCCATCTCCTGGTGGAGGTGACTTCTGGCACTATCTGGGGACAGGAAACCCCCTGAGCTTTCCCAGGGTTCCCAGAGCAGAGGCACAGCTGGGGCACAGAGCGAAATTCTGGGCCAGGTTTGGGATCCCTGCCCTTCTCCCATGCTCCAAACATTCCTCCAAACAGCCCAGGCCACCTCAGGCCAGCTGATCCAAATGTCACCAGTGCCACCAGTGCCACTGGTGACAGCTCTGCCAAGCCTCAGCTCCTCCTCCTCTTCCTCACCCAGAGCAGCTCCTTGGCTTGGGAAGACCCTACAAAACCCAGGGCAGGGGATAAATCCCCCTGTTCCCCTCCCAGGGTGTCCCAAATCCCCTCTGCTCCACCTGGAACTGCTGGTTCCACCCCAATCCCATCAGGAACCTCTTCCAGATCAGAATTCCCTCCAAGTAAGGGCAGCCAGGCCGGGAGAATTCCTGCTGGGACATCACTGAGGGAGCTCCTGTAAACCCGGGGCAGTTTTATCTCGAGATATGCAGAAATTCCATGAACCTACAGGGCTGCCGGAGCTTTGTTAATGAATACAATTAGCTCAGGGTGTTAATGAGGCTCTGATGGAGGAGTCTTTGCTGGGGACTCACTTCCAAGAGCTGATGGGAATGAGGAGAATTCCCAAGGAAAGGAGGGGATACTCTTCCCGAAGTTAAAACTCACTCAAAGCCCTCTCCTGGAAATACAAACCCCTGCAGCTCCCATTCCTTCCCAACCCCCAGCACTATTTCCAGGGAAGCAGTAACTGGTGATTCACAGCTCATCCTCTGCTGGTTTTCCCATAAAACGCAGCTTCAGTTCCATTTCTCCTGTGCTCATGCTGAAATGAGGCCTCATCCTCAGCTCACAGCTCCCTAAAAACCCTTTCCCACCTGTTTTTTACTGCCTTTAACATTTCCTTCGCTTTCCCTTTTGCCACTAAAACCGCTGGAAAAGCACCCTCAGGGATAATTTCCTGCGCTGAGAAAGGCTGGGATGAATCCAGCAGGAGCTGCAGGAGCTCCCCTGCCCTCAGCTCTGTTGGAATCCCACCAGGGACTGGTTTCATCCCAAACTCCCTCCAAATTTAATTTATTCCAGCCATGGATGAGCTGAGCTCAGCAAGCAGAGGATGGCACACAAACTGTCCCAGGAGCAACAATTCCAGCTTTTCCTTCATGGAAACTTCCAGATTAGAAGGGGTTTGGGTTGGAAGGGCCTTAAGGATCACCCCAAAATCTGGGATAATTCCCTCGTGGTTCTTAGAGCTCTCGGGAAACCCTGAAGGATGCAATAAAGGAACAGAGAGGCAATAAATGAACAAGGATGCAATAAAGGAACATCTTTCCTTCTGGGGTTTTGGAGGGGCCCAGCAGAGATCCTGGGGTCCATGGATCCCAGGATAGGATGGGAGGGAAATGATCCCACAGAAAGGTGGGACAGCACAGAGTGGTGGAATTTGCCATAAAAGGGAAGGGGGAGAATGTTGTGGTGTTGTGAGGTCCCCAGGATGAGGTGAGAGATGAGAATCTGACTCCAAGTTCTCAGAAGGCTGATTATTATATTATATTATATTATATTATATTATATTATATTATATTATATTATATTATATTATATTATATTATATTATATTATATTATATTATATTATATTATATTATATTATATCATATCATATCATATCATATCATATCATATCATATCATATCAATCATATCATATATTTTAGTATAGCATTATATTATTATATGCTATGCTAAAACTATACTAAAGAAAGAGAAAGGAGACATCAGAAATCTAGAAAAGAATGAATAATAAAAACCTGTGACAGATTCAGAGTCTGACACAGCTGGCTGGAATTGGTCATTAATTAAAAACAATTCACATGCTGGGTAAACAATTCTCCAAATCACATTCCAGAGGAGCAAAACATGGAGGAGCTGAAGCTGAAAAGATCCTGGCAAAGGGATTTTTCATAAAATATCATGGTGACAGGAGAGCTCAAAGGAAGGGTTAGGGTTCAGTGGGATATTGGGAATTAGGAATTGTTCCCTGGGAGGGTTGGCAGGCCCTGGCACAGGGTGCCCAGAGCAGCTGGGGCTGCCCCTGGATCCCTGGCAGTGTCCAAGGCCAGGCTGGACAGGGCTGGGAGCAGCCTGGGATAGTGGAAGGTGTCCCTGCCATGGCAGGGGGTGGAATTAGATGGTTTTTAAGGTCCCTCCCAACCCAAATAATTCTGGAATTCTCTGAATCCCCATTCCCAGACAAATTCTGCCTTTTGAGAACATTGCCTCAGTGTTCCAAACCTGCAATCCCACAACCACCACCTTCAGCTCCCTACGAGAGGTTGTTCCAACCATGCCTGCAAGCACCCTATAATAAAATAAAAACATAAAACATTTTTATTTTCCCTCTAAGAACTCCAGGAAAGCTCATTCCACAACATTCCCACCCCTTTCTTCTCCTTCTTTCTATTGCTGTGGTAGGAATAAAATCCACATTGTGATGTTTAATTTGTTTATTATCAAACCAAACCCACAGTTTTTGCTCTTGCATCACTTTTTCCTGTAGACAGGTTCACCCCAAGAGGCAAAATCCCGTCTGCAGCTGCCTGGAATACATTTTTTCAGACCAAAGGAATATTAAGATGATGGAAGCAAGGATTTTCTTTAAATCAGAGTTGGAGCAGGAAGAGCAGAACCCGCCCTGCAGTGACATTTCCCAGGGATTTGCACCTAGCCCAGATGGGCGCTTGACTAAAATCAGGATCTATGGACACCTCTAGCCCCTAATTTAACAATTCCATCAGAAATGTAATTAACTTTGTCCAGCCTGATTTATTCCTAATAAACCCAAGTTCTGTTCTGCTCCTGGTGCTCAGAGCCATCAATATTAGCCCAGTAAATTTGCTGGGATTTGAACAAAGATTCCCAGGAAGTCTTATCCATTATCCAATTAACAAACAGCACTAATCCAGTGAGCAGTGCCTGGTGTTTGCAGGGAATTAATTTCAATCCCTGCCTCTCCCTCCAGTTCCATGGGAATGCTGGCAAGGAGGCTCAGGCTCGGTCCTGGAGCCAAGAAGGGTTGGAAAATCATGGAAAAATGGGATATCCTGAGGTGGAAATGACCCACAGGGATCCTCCAGTGCCACTCCTGGCCCTGCACAGACCCCAACAATCCCGGAAGCAGCACTGTCCAAATATTCTTGCCTTGGGCTGGGACCATTCCCTGGGATCCTCACACCAGAGGCACCTCATATTAATGTACTTGTGTCCCTGTGGCCCTGTGCCCCTCTGTCCCCATGTCCCTGTGTCCTTGTGTCCCCATGTCCCCATGTCCCCTGTCCCCATGTTCCCATGTCCCCATGTCCCTGTGTGGCCATGTTCCCATGTCCCTCTGTCCCCATGTCCCTGTGTCCCTCTGCCCCTCTGTCCCTATGTCCCCTTCTCTCCATGCCCCTGTGTCCCCATGCCCCCATGTCTCAATGCCCCCATGTCCCCATGTCTTCATATCCCCATGTCACTTTGTCCCCATGTCCCTATATCCCCATGTCCCTCTGTCCCCATGTCCTTCTGTCCCCATGTCCTCATGACCCCATATCCCCATATCCCCATATCCCCATATCCCCATGTCCCCATATCTCCATATCCCCTGTCCCATATCCCTATCCCCACATCCTTGTGTCCCCATGGTCCTATATTCACACCTCCCCATGTCCCCACATCCCTCTGTCCCCATATCACCATATCCCCACGTCCCCATGTCGCCATATCCCTGTGTCCCTGTGTCCCCCATATCCCCATGTCCCCATGTGCCCACATCCCTCTGTGCCCATGTCCCCATATCCTTGTGTTCTCATGTCCCCACAAGCTCATGTCCCAATATCCCCACACCCCCATGTTCCCATATCTCTGTATCCCCATGTCCCCACATCCCTCCATCCCCATGTCCTTGTCTCCTCACATCCCCATATCCCTGTGTCACTTTGTCCCCATGTCCCTATATCCCTATATTCCCATGTCCCCATGTCCCCACATCCCTCCATCCCCATGTCCCCCTGTCTCCAGGGTCCATGGTTGCCTTGGGGAAGAGGAGCAGATGGAGATGTCCCCAGCTGTCCCCTCCCATCTTCTGCTGTCCCCTGGGGCTGTTGGTGCTCTGGGGACATCCCAAGCCCCCTCCCACCTTGTTCTGCTCCCAGACCCCATCTCCTGCTTGGACCAGGAATGTTCCTGCTCCTCTCCCTGCTGGGTTATAGCCCCTCCTCATCCCTGTGCTTCCCTGGAAGGGAATTAACACCTCCATGGGATTATTAAACACTTGGGGACACCAAACAGCCCTGAGTGCTCTTTGGGAGAACTCCAGGAACCCACATGTCTTGTGGATCCTGTGCTTTCTACCCCACATCTCACACTGGACCTTGATCTCATATCCTGCATGTCCAAGTTTTCTCCTGCACATCCAGAACTTCCAGGTACCACTCAGAACATCCAGGTCCCTCCATCTCCTCCACCACACAGGATTCTGTGGGCCAGAATAAAGCTCCGGATCCAAACCCTCCATCAGAACCTTTCCTTCACCATCACCTTAAAGCTTCTCTGCCAGAGGGAAACCTGAGGAGCAGCCCCTGTGTCATGGTTTGAGCCTGGCACAGAGCCAGTGCCCCCCATGAAAATTCCTCACCCTGGTGTCTGCTGTGAGATGTGACCAGGAATAAGCAAAACAAGCTCTAACTTAAACATAAAGAACACTTTATTACTTAAACTACAGGAAAATAGGGAAAGACTATAAGGAAAAGAAAAAAAGAAATTGAAAACCTTACAAAAAAACTTTCCTCCTCCCCACTCCCTGACTTTCCCAATCCGATACATTCTCCCAAATCAACTGCCCAGCCTTGGCCCCACACTTTAGTATACTCAAACTGCAGTTCATGAAGAGGAAAGGAGTCCTTCTTGTTCCATAGGCTTCTCCTGGAAACACACTGAAACCTCGTGTGCTTCCTTGTCACTTCGGCACCGCCCGGAAAAAAAGTCCTTTTGCCGCTTGTGACATGTTCCTTCCATGCCCAGTGCTCTCACCACTGGGCATGGACCAGGGCTGCTTTTAGGGTTGTCTTTCAAGGATGCCTTGTCTCACTCCAAAAAGGCACAGTCTCTGCTTTGGGACATCTGTCCCCCCCATATTTTTCCAACCCCCTGGGGCCGGGGGGTCCTCACGAATGAACCCTCCTGGTTTTGAGGCACTGCCTCCCCCTAAATGCAGTCTGTGTCACAGGAACAACTGAGTCCATGGCCACAAGAAAAGTCCAGCCAAAAGGCCACTCCAAATCATCTCTCCCCATCCAATCATCTCCACATTCTTCGGGCCAGGTCCTTGTCTCATCTCATCTCTTATCTCCCTTCTTATTCAGCTTCGAGGAGGCATTTTTGCAAGGCCCCAATCATGAAAGAAAGGGTTAAAAGTTTTCAGTCTCTATCTGTCCCGGAGTGGCACTCCCACACACGCTGCCCACACGCTGCCGCTCCGGCCGGGCACTCTTCCTCCCCCCTTCTCCTCCCGGGCTGGCTGCTATCACATCACATTCAGACGCCGGCTCTCCTCTCTCTCTCTCTCCCTCCTGGGGGGGGTGGGGGCTGGCTGCCCGATGTCTCGATGTCTCTTGGGGCTCCTCCACCCTTCCATCCTTGAAGGCCCCTCACCTCCCATCTCTGTCCAGGCCCCGGGCCTACCACGTGGCTGCCCCTCCCCCGCCCAGCAGCAGCGGTCTGGACGGGGGAGAGATCTGACCTCTTCGCCGCGATGTCCCAAGAGAGCGTGCCAAGGGCAGTGCCCTGCTTTTTAACCCCTGTGTATTCTCGGAGGTGTGTCCAAACCCCACTGGCTACACCGGGTGCCAGTCTCAAACCCAAAACCTTCATTGGTTTGACCACAGCTTCCCAGAATTCCCACTCCTTCCTGGTCAAACCACCACACCCTGTTATGGGGGGAAGCTCCATCCCAGCACCACCAGAGCTCCTGCAGGCCTGGACTTGTCCCCACGGGCCTAGCTGCAGCACCCAGCCAGCCAAAAGTGTCTCTGGGGTGAAACACCACACACCCAGCCGGCCCAAAGTGTCTGTGGGGTGAAACCACCACAGCTGCCACCCTTGGTCAAGCACCAAGGGCCAGATGAGGCCAGGCACGTTCCACCTGGCTATATTGGTATTTAATTCCAATATATTGGCGCCCAACGTGAGGCAGCTCCATCCTGGGGATGGATCAGTCAGGGAAGAGATTCCTGAGGTGGCACCCTCACTTTTGCTGCAATATCCAGCCAGCCAAAGGTGTCTGCGGGGTGAATCACCACACACCCAGCCAGCCAAAAGTGTCTCTGGGGTGAAACACCACAGTGCTGCTGTTTGGTTCAGCTGCAGGACCAGACAAGCTCAGGCACATCCTGCCCAACTGTATTGGTAATACCAATACAGAAGGTTCCCAGCTCCTTTGGAGATGGATTTCCCAGGAACTCAGCCCATGGACGGCTCATTTGTCCATGCAAACCACGGCTCAATAACAGATTAAACAAATGTCACCCAGGTCACAGCGTGCTGGGAGAGCAGGGGACACGAGGCAGCTGCCCCCATCACCTCTGCACAGCTCTGATCACACCTTGGGAAATCTCCAGGGAAACACAGGCAGGGATGGCTGGAAATAGAAATCAAGGCAAGGGAGGGCTACAAATTAAGTTTTTGATAGGAATTTGGCATTTCAGCAGGAGGAAAACATGCACAGAAACAGCAAAAAAAAAGAATGAGAATGAGAATAAGAGAGTAAGAATAAGAATAAGAGGATAAGCATAAGAATAAGAGGATTAGAATAAGAGAATAAGAATATGAATAAGAATAAGAATATAAGAATAAGAATAAGAATAAGAATAAGAATAAGAATAAGAATAAGAATAAGAATAAGAATAAGAATAACAATGAGTAAGAGGATAAAAATAAGAATAAGAGAGTAGGAATAAGAATCTAATAACAAACCCAGGAGAAGGTCATGGTTTTTTGGAAGTTATTTCATTACTTTTTCCAGATCAAAGCCCATATTTCCTGGAGAAACCCTGCAGCTCCACCCTGGTGCTGCCCGGATATTCCAGACATTCCAGCCTGGAATGGGAAGGAGATGTTGAGCCCAGCCTGGGATCAGGGGTGGCTCCAGATGGAGGGAACACGGGACAGCTCCAGAGCCAGTCTGGGATCCCAAGGGATCCAGAGGGCAACAGGCTGCAAGAACTTCTGGGATACACCAGGATTGAAGTGGGAGGATGAGCAGGGACATCCATGTCCCACCAGGAGAAAATCCCTCTTCTTCACCTGTGTCCATGGATATCTGAATTTAGGGATTGGTTCATGGATGAGCAGCTCCAGGAGTGAGATGATCCCTGTGAGGGACCAGGAGGATCCATCCTGGACATTGAGGGGCTGGAGAATGACCAGAGAAGAGAACAGAGCTAGGGAAGGGGCTGGAGAATCCCTGAGGGAGCTGGGAAGGGGCTCAGCCTGGAGCAAAGGAGGCTCAGGGGGCCCTTGTGGCTCTGCACAGCTCCTGACAGGAGGGGACAGCCCAGGGGTCGGGCTGTGCTCCAGGGAACAGGGACAGGAGCAGAGGGAACAGCTCAGGGTGGGCACAACAGGAATTTCCCCATGGAAAGGGGGGTGAGGGCTTGGCAGGGGCTGCCCAGGGAGGGTTGGAGTGCCCATCCCTGGAAGTGTCCCAGGAACACCTGGATGTGGCACTCAGTCTCTGGGCTGGGGACAGGGTGGGGATCAGGCACAGCTGGGACTTGATGACCTTGGAGGGCTTTTCCAACCGCACTGATCCTGGGATTCTGTGAGCTGCTCCACAAATGGAGCAAAATTCACATATTTTGGGGATCTGCCCCCAAATTCACCCACAGCTGCTCCACAGCCCCTTCTCATCCCCTGGAGCTGGTGCTGGAGGATCTGATCCCTGTTCCATGTTCCCTATTCTCTGTCCCTGTTCCCTATTCCCTGTTCCCTGTCCTCTATTCTGTGTGCCCTGTTCCTTTTCTCTATTCCCTATTCCCTGTCCCTGTCCCCTATCCCTGATCCCTGTTCCCTATTCCCTATGCCCTATTCCCTATTCCCTATCCCCTATTCCCCATTCCCTATTCCCTATTCCCTATTCCCTATTCCCTATTCCCTATTCCCTATCCCTGTTCCCTGTCCTTGTTCTCTGTTCCTATTTCCTGTCCCTATCCGTATTCCCTGTCCCCTGTTCCCTGTTCCCCATTCCCTCTCCCTGCCCCCTGCTCCCTGTCCCCTATTCCCTGTCCCTGTTCCCTGTTCCCTATTCCCTGTTCCCTGCCTGTTTTCCCTGCTTCCAGCTCTCCCCCTCCCATCCCTCCCTACTCCAATGAATTTAAAGGAGCATTTATATCCCAAAGTCCATGTTTACATTTTCTAATGGAGTTCCAATTACGAGCTGGGGCAGCAGCAGGAATGGAGCCTGTCTCCAGAATTTATGGGCAGTGCAATCCCAGCCCCAGGGATCCCTCTCAGCAGGAGCATTTGTCTCAGGAGCCCTGGCAGCAATTCCTCATGCTAATAGAGTCTGTGATCCCAGGGAAATAATCCTGCCCAGGTGCTGGGAGGGAGAAAAGTTTGACAAGAAAGTCTCACAGATACCTGGGCTTAGCAGAAAGATTTTGGAATGTAGAATCTGAAGAAGGAATAGAGATGGAAGCAAGTTTTGATAGAGAAGAATAATAGATGTGTAAATTGAGGTTTGTTGAGCCAGTTTTACTGGCTAACCAAGGAGGCAAAGGGTGTGTTAGTTAGAAGCGGTTTTTGTGACTTAGAGCAAAGGATAAAACCACCCCAAACAAGATGTGTTTACCGAGCAGAAAGACAGCACAGGCAAACAAGCCTGTGAAGGTTGAAAGTAGAAAACCCAGGGACAGCAGCGTCCCCAGGGATCCAGAGGGCTGGAGCCGAAGCAGCAGGCTGCAAAAACTTCTGGGATACACCAGGACTGAAGTGGGAGGAGGAGCCCACATCCCACCAGGAGAATGGGAAAAATCCCTCCTCTTGGAAAATCCCTTCCCTTCCTATTGGAATATCTGCATTTGGGGATCAGTCCATGCCCCTCTGACAGCCCAGTTTGCTCCAGGCTGTTTCTCCAAGAGGAACCAGCCCAGCAGGGACTTGGACATGGGGCCTGGCGGCTTTTAGGATGCCCAAAATTCAGATCTGCTCCCGGTGCCTTTTCCAGGCTGGATGAGCCCAGGTGTCCCAGCTCCTCCTGCAGAGTCCCAGGAGAGGAATTCCAAAGGCAGCAGATCTCAGGAACATTTTGGGAGTAGAAACTGTCCTCATGTGTCCCTGCACAAACCAGTTCATGGCAACTCGTCTGAGCATTCCCAGCTTGAAGGGACAGCGAATCACCCCAGAATTCCAGGATGGTTGGGAAGGGACCTCAAAGCCCATCCAGTGCCATGGGCAGAGACTCCTTCCACTGCCCCAGAGTGCCCCAAACTCTGCCCAAATCTGAACAATCCCAGGATGCAGGGGCAGCCCCAGCTGCTCTGGGCACCCTGTGCCAGGGCCTGCCCACCCTCACAGCCAGGAATTCCCTCCCAATATCCCATCCAAACCCTCAGTGTCTCAATTTGAAGGATGTAATTTATATTAAAAAGACATTTTTGGCTCAATAGGACCCATGAGGAGCAAGATTCCCAAATAAACCCTCCCCACTCTCCTCCAGTCTCTCCCCCCAGGGCTCTGCCAGGCTGTAGAAGAGCAGCAGTGCTGGGACATCATCTCCATCTCCATCTTGATGACCTTGATTTTGCATGACAAGCTGCATATTAATTAATTAAAGAACAAGCCCAGCGTTCCCTGGAAAGGGCCATTCTTTTCATCCTGACAGGTAATTACAGCAGCAGAAATGATAAATCTTCCCAGGCACTGTTTGTCTTGAAGAGAGGCTTTAATGATGGAGGTTTAAAGGCTGGAGGGAGCTGGGGATGTGTCAGGGGATGAAGGAAGGCTCGGGACCACCTGGAGTGCAGCTCCCTGATCCAGCCCCATCCCTGCCTTTCTTCCCAGCCCGTGGGAGGAATGCTTTGCTGAAGGAAGCAGCAGGGAAATAAAATCCACTGGAGAAATTCCTAACAGCAGGACAGAGCTCTGGAAGTCATTGCCATCATCTGTCTCCTGGCAGGGTCTGAGGAGGGATCTCCCTTTTGTGGGGATAATGGGAAAATCCATATTTATAGAAAAGAGGGAAAAAGAAAACAGAGATATTCTGTGAGCAGTGGAAATCACAGCCTGGTTTCTCATGCACTGCTGTGCCCTTAAAATATCCCACAGGAATTCCAGCTCTTCCTAGTGTCCTCCAGAGGGAGAGGAAAGCCCCAGCTTGCTCAAGCCACCACCAAAGTCTTGGACAAGACAGGAATTTGGGGCTCTCTTTATCCAGCCAAGAATATCCACAAAGCTGGAGGATCTCCAGGAGCCCATCAGGATCTGCAGGATCTCCAGCAGCTCACTGGGGTCTTTAGGATGTCCAGTAGCCCACTGGGGTCTGTAGGATCTCTAGCAGCCCATCAGGATCTGTAGGATCTCCATCATCCCATTGGGGTCTGTAGGATTTCCATCATCCCATTGGGGTCTGTAGGATCTCCATCAGCCATCAGGGTCTGCAGGATCTCCAGCAGCCCATCAGGATCTGCAGGATCTCCCTCAGCCATGGATAGGGACCAGGCCCTGCTGTCCTTGCATCCCATATCCCAGGGGATCCCAAAATTCCAGGTGATTTTTTATGTGGCCAAGTTCTTCCTCGTTTATCACATACCCCTGCTCAGCTCTAAGGGGGAATTCACAATGGGAGGTGACAAATCCAAGTCCCCAAAGCCCCAGGATCAGCCAGGAAATGCTTTGGCTCCGAGCTGGCCTGGGAGGAGCAGCTCCAACAGGTCCAGGTGGCTCCTGGGAAGAACCCAAAGCAGACACCAACACACAGAAAACATGGGTGTGTCCAATTAAAGGCTCTTTGGCAATTTCTGAGGAATATTTACCTGTCCCATCCCGGGCAGTGCCCAAGTCCAGGCTGGATGGGGCTTGGGGCAGCCTGGGATAGTGGCAGGTGTCCCAGTGGGTGGGCTTTAAATTCCCTTCCAACCCAAACCATTCCATGTTTCCCATTCTTGAAATTTTTTAAATCCACAGAGATCCAATTCCCTCCCGTTTTCTCCCCCATCCTTGCAATGATCACACAGCAGGAACAGAATCATTCCTTCCATGTGCTGCTCCAGGACTCGCCGGAATTCCAAGCCCATGGGAAGAGCCCAGCCCGTATCCAGACAGGAGGTGTGCACAGACATATTTTACGAAAAATCCTTTCCTTGGGATTTTTTTCCTCCTGAGAAGCTGAAAAGCCTCAGGAACAAAATGTAAACAATGGTTATCTGCTGCTGTGGAATGCAACAGGTGCGTCTGTGATTGGTCTCATGTGGTTGTTTCTAATTAATGGCCAATCACAGTCAGCTGGCTCGGAGTCACAAATATTTGTTATCATTCTTTCTTTTTCTGTTCTTAGCCAGCCTTCTGATGAAATCCTTTCTTCTATTCTATTAGTATAGTTTTAATATAATATATATCATAAAATAATAAATCAGCCTTCTGAAACATGGAGTCAGATCCTCATCTCTTCCCTCATCCTGGGACCCCTGTGAACACGGTCACAGAGGTGCTGCAGGATGGAGCAGGAGCTGCTGGGATGCAGGAATAGCCCCTGGAAAGCACAACAGTTTAGGCAGAATAATAGTGAAGTTATCACAGGGTGGAAAAGTAGATTTTAGGGTTTTTGGTATGGGGGTGCAGGAGGCAAGATGGAGGGAACTGGGCATGTCCAGCCTTTCTCCTTCTTCTTCTTGGCCTCCATCTTCTGCTGTGATGGTGGCACTTTTGGATTGGTTTAGAGTAGAAGCTCACTGTCTAACATAGGTGCTAGGTATTGGGAAGTAATTGCAAACATTGTACATGTAGTTTTTAGTATAAAGACATAACACCACCCCAGGGCAGGCAGAGTACCTGGACTGTCCTGCTGAGTGACTTCAGCAGGGCAGGAGAACATTTTTTTATAGATAAGATACAATAAACAACCTTAAGACCGAGAAATGAAGAACTCTGACTCCTTCTTCAAGCGCCAGGCTGGGAAAAGAGACTGTCCGGGTTTTGTCGAGGTCACTCTGAGAAGCCAGAGATCCCGACAAACACAATGGTCCCATTCTCAACCTTTGGGCTCCAGACATTCCCAGCCTGGCTGTGGGGACAGGCCAAGGCTCCGGGACACT
This sequence comes from Zonotrichia albicollis, assembly GCF_047830755.1. Taxonomy (NCBI): domain Eukaryota; kingdom Metazoa; phylum Chordata; class Aves; order Passeriformes; family Passerellidae; genus Zonotrichia; species Zonotrichia albicollis. The sequence goes on along the minus strand of NC_133841.1, from coordinate 6,249,120 downwards.
CGCAGGAGTCATTAGCGAGGCAATTAGCGCTCGCTGGCCTCTGAACGTTCATTAAGAGCAATCAATCAATCAATCAATCAATCAGAGCTGAGGGGACATCGAAGCCAGGCTTCCTGCAGGAGGTGACAGCCGGGACACCCCGCCATGGGGTCATTCCTGGTTTTCACAGTTTAAAGTATGGTTGACCAGGGGTCTATGTACAAATTTTGAATGGGATGGGACTGCTAGGAAAGCACCTTGAGCTGTTTTATTTTCCAGAATTGGTCTCATTACATACTTATGACAATGGGAAGATTCTATTAGCTTACATTTCACACAGCTTTCCCAAACCCCTTTGATTTTATGGATTCCCACATAAAATTGGGATTAAACACAAGGATTGAGGAGCCTGTGATCAGTCAGTGCCAGAGCCCCGAACGCTGCAGGAAGTGTTGGAGCAGGAATCAGGATCCAGCAGCATCCCGGCTCCATCTGTGCTCTCCAGGAGGGTTTATCTCATCCTGGAAAAAGCAGAATTTGGCTGGGGGAAAAGTCACAGGATCCTGGATCCCTGACGGATCCTGATCCCTGCTGGATGCTCATTCCTGCTGCATCCTGAATTCTGCTGTATCCTGAATTCTGCTGGATCCTGAATTCTGCTGGATCCTGATTCCTGCTGGATCCTAGCCCCTGCTGGATGCTGACCCCTGCTGGATTCTGACCCCTGAGGTATCCTGGCTTCTGCTGGATCCTCATTCCTGCTAGATCCTGATCCCTGATGGATGCTGATCCCTGCTGGATGTGGATTCCTGCAGGATCCTGACCCCTGCTTGATCCTCATTCCTGCTGTATGCTGATCCCTGTTGGATCCTGGCTTCTGCTGGATCCAGATCCCTGCTGGATCCTAATCCCTGCTGGATCCTGATCCCTGCTGGATCCTAATCCCTGCTGGATCCTGACCCCTGCTGGATCCTGATCCCTGCTGGATTCTGAGCTCCCCACCCCCCTGGAGGCACTGTGCTCCAGGCTGGCCACGCATGGAATCTCACATGGAATGGTTTGGTTGGAAGGGACCTTAGAGATCACCCAGTTCCATGGGCAGGGACACCTTCCAGGGATCCAGGGAGGAGCCAGTGTGGTCAGATCCTGTGGAATCTGCAGGAACCCCGCTGTGGATTCCTGCAGCTCCATTCCCATGGAGGACTCTTCTCTGGTTACCAAGCCTAGATCCTGAATTCTGCTGGATCCTAGCTGCTGCTGGATCCTGATCTCTGATGGATGCTGATCCCTTCTGGATCCTCATTTCTGCTTGATCCTTATCTCTGATGGATGTTGATCCCTGCTAGATCCTGATGCCTGCTGGATGCTGAATTCTGCTGGATCTTCATTCCTGCTGGATTTTGATCCCTGCTGGATCCCGATTCCTGCTGGATCCTCATTCCTGCTAGATGCTGATCCCTGCTGGATGCTGATCCTTGCTCGATCCTGGCTTCTGCTGAATGCTGATCCCTACTAGATCCTGATCCCTGCTGGATCCTGGCTTCTTCTATATCCTGATTCCTGCTGGATCCTGATCCCATGGAGGCTGATCCCTGCTGGATCCTCATTACTGCTGGATCCTGACTCCTGCTGGATCCTGGCTTCTGCTGGATGCTGATCTTTGCTGGATCCTGATCCCTGCTGCATTCTGAGCTCCCCACCCCCCTGGAGGTGCTGCCCTCCAGCCCCTCCCTGTGCTCTGTTCCAGGGCAGGACCCCTCCCTTTTCCATCCACAATTTCCAGACACAGCATTGAGACATAGCAGGAAAATCCCAAATTCCCTGCAAACCACTGGGAGCTCCACATGGAGCCCATCCTGCTGAACCTTGGGGCCATGTGCTGCCCTTGGACATTGTCCCACCCAGGGATGTGCCAAGGGAAGCATCCCTAGATATTTCTCCTGAGCCATAATCCCCCTGGAGCCACCTCAGTGCTCCTGGAACAGAAACAAAGGATAAATCCAAATTGGGAACATTTCAATCCTTCCCTGTCCCCAAGTGAATCATCCCAGAATTCCAGGATGGTTGCGAAGGGACCTCAAAGCCCACCCAGTGCCACCCCTGCCATGGGCAGGGACACCTTCCACTGTCCCTTGAACAATTCCCATGATCCAGGGGCAGCCACAGCTGTCCTGGGCACTCTGTGCTAGGGAGCAGGGATGAGGTGTCACCAGCCATGGTGACATCCCCATGGAACCCAGCTGGGGCTGAGCAGGGATGAGCCACCAGCCATGGACACCCTGCCCTGCGCTTCTGTCCCCAGCCAGGGTGAGCACACCAAGGTCTGGGGCTGTCAGGGGGTTCTGGTGGCCAATTCTCTTGGGGTTTCCGTCCCAAGGAGGAGGGGACAGCAGTGCTCCTGTGCAGGGACATTCCAGGGATGAGTCTGGAGCTGGTGAGGCATTGCTATGGAAACAGGAGCTCAGCACCTGAGCAGCCCTGGAGGGAGCAGAGAGGGGCAGGAGAACAGGGGAGATGCTCCAACCTCGGCCAGGCAGGAGGAGGAGGGAGGAAAACCGGGAAGAGAGGGAGCAAGGGAGATGGGAGAGGGAGGAGAGCTCTGTTGGGAGGGGCATGGGGCCACCTGCAGCTCCTGTGTGGCTTCATGGCTGGGAAAGAGACACGTGGCTGTCACTGAGGAGGTGATATCTGTAGCATTGATGGGAGTAGGACAGTCAGGATGGACGGAGATGAGAGATCTCTGCAGCCAGGCTGTGGAATTTGGGGTTTATTGCAAAGGGCCTGGGTGCAGGGCCCTGCTGGGAGCTGCCAAACACAGCTCAGAGCAGGCTGAGAGAAGAGAGGGAGAGAGAGGATGAGAGGGTGAGAGAGTAAAAGGGGTAAGAGAGCGAGGTTCCCATTCCAATACAATAAATCTTCTTCTGTGTGGAATATTCTGATTCTCACTAACCAATCTAGTACAAGATACAAATCCTATAGCATTTACATACAGCCTATAAGAATCATTACATTACCATACTGTGTTACATTTTAAACCCTAAAAACTCCTCTTTGGGCCCCTCCTGCCAAGCTGTAGGGTCTGCTCTGACCCTTGGGCCTGTCTGCAAGCAGAGGGTGTTGTTCCATCAAAAGGGGATCACCTTCAGCAGCCACACCATTGTTTTCCAGTTGTTCAGTAACTGAGGTATCTCAAAGCTTGCTTTCATTTCAATCTCACTTATAGTTTCCATATTCTCAAAATCTTTTGCCAGGCAATCATATTTATAAGGCTTTCCTGTTCCATCTTCCCCAACAGATGTCCCCACACTCCTCTCCTGCAGAGCAAACCCCACCAGCCCAGCAGCGTGTCCAGGGAAGGATGGATTGAGATCCAGGGGCATCCTGGAGGAAGGTCAGACCTGTCCTGGTGTGAGAACAATCATGGCAGGCAGAAACATCCCCAGGGATGTTCACCCTCAAGACCTTCCCATAAATCCTGTAGGAATGAAGCAGCTCCCAAATCCTCTGGGCTCAGCAGGAAATCCATCTCTTTTTTCAGAGGTGTTGAACTCTCCCTGCTGGAATCACCTCGTTCCTCCCTCCATTCTCTCCCAGCCACCACTGTCCCTTGCTCCTTCTCCCATGAATGTTCAGCTCTTCAGGGATGCACTCACTGAAATAAGAACACCTCCCAGTCTTCTTTCTGAGCAGCTGAACAGCTCAAACTCTTTTTTTTCCCCCCTATCAAATCTTTTCTCCTTTCCCCCCATCCCTAAAAATAGAAAATAAAGGGATTTATTCTCCTTCTTCCCAAACCCTGATCCTTATTAAGTTGTTTTTTATTCCTCACCTGCACGAAAATTGTTCCCACAGGTGTTTGAGGCCTCGGAAAAGCAACAACTTTATCATTTAAGCATTGAAGGATTTCAAATCCCTCAATTATCCCCAATTCTGAGTGGATTGAAGGAGCCGAGGAGCAGCAGCTCTGTAACAATCAACACAAAGCAGCTTCCAAGTGTCTCTTTAATGTGGTTTTGTCCATGATCGTGGCAGGAAGATAAATTCCGGAATTTATTCCCTCTAATCCAGGCAGGCAGCAATTGATGGGTTTTTAGGAGGGTGAAAATGGCCAAGGGATGTTCCAGTGTTTATGGGCCACTAAATTTGATTTATAGGGAATTATCAGTGCTGCCATTGGGAAGAGTCCAGGGAGCTTAATATGATTTGCATTGATGGGATTAATATCAATTAACAGATGCCAGGTTTGTGGAGCACAGCTGAGGCCTGATTCCAATGGCTGCAACCTCTGATTCCCAACAGCTCCAGCCCCTGATTCCAATGGCTGCAGCACCTGATTCCCAATGGCTCCGGCTCCAACCCCTGATTCCCAATGGCTCCAGCCCCTCATTCCCAAAGGCATCAACCCCAGGTTCCCACTGGCTCTAACCCCTGATTCCAATGGCTCCAGCCCCTCATTCCCAATGGCTCCAACCCCTCATTCCCAACCGTCTTTGCCCAGGATTCTTCTCCTGGGAAGCTGAGAGGCCTCAAAGAAAAAGGAAAACAATATTATCTCATTTGCTTCTCCTGTGTTTTGCTGCTTTGGGATGTGTTTGGAGATTGTTTATCCAACATGCGATTGTTTCATTGGTTTCATGTTAATTGTTTTGACTTAATGACCAATCACAGCCCAGCTGTCTCAGACTCTGGAAGCAGTCACAAGATTCATCATCATTCTTTGTAACCTTCTGTCTATATCCTTTCTCTATTCTTTAGTATAGCATAATATAATATAATATAATATAATATAATATAATATAATATAATATAATATAATATAATATAATATAATATAATATAATATAATATAATATAATATAATATATCGGCCTTTTGAGAACACGAAGTCAGATTCCCAATTCCTCCTTCGTCCTGGGGACCTCACAAACTCAACAAAAAATTCCCTGGTCCCTGCAGAGAGCCAGGAACAAGCACCTTCCCAGGGAAGCACTGAGCCTCACCTAGGCTGATTACCAGGGTCTGGTTAATTTGGTTTCAGCCTAATGATAGAGAAGAAGGCAGAGTAACCACCTTTAACCACACAGAAATGATCCTTTAATCAGCATCTTCTGGGTTTATCCTGAACTGGCTGGGAAAGTTCCTCATTTCCAGAGGAATTCCACAAAGCCATTCACTGCTGGGGTCTCCACATCTTGGAAAACATGCCAGGAGGAGGAGACTGAAACCAGCACCTGAGGGAGGGAGAGGATGGAGCCTGGTGTTCCTGGGAGCTCCAGGGGCTGCAGGAAGGGAAAATGGGAATGAGGCTTTGGGATGGAGCAGTTCCCACTCCAGCAGGGGCGGGGAAAACTGTGGAGAGAGGGAAAAAAGGGAAAAAAAGCAAATTCCTGAAGGTCATTCAGCCAGGCAGGGATGGGAGGAGGAACTGATGTCCTGGGCTGTCACCAAGCCCGGGGACATTCCATGACAACAGAGCTGGAAAAGCAACAAAGCCCTTATCCTCACAATCCCTGCCTGATTTCCCTGCAATCCCATCCCTTTTCCATCCCAGAGAGAGAAATCAGGCTCAGCTCAAGCCTTGTCCTTGCCCACCTGATTTCCAGTTTATTTTGCTTTGGAAGCATTGCTTCCATCTCAGTAAAAGCAAAAAAATCCACGAGGAGAGGCTTCTCCTGTTCAGATTTTTTTTTTCTTGCCTACAAGTGGGAAAAAGAGCTCTGGACCCTGGAAAATTGTTTTCTATGGGAAAGGGAAAGAGAGCCCAGCCCTCTCTGAAGGAAGCAGGAAAATCATCTCAGTGACTGAAGAGCAGAGCCCTGGGTGTCCCCCAGGGAATGAACACTTGTCCCCGACAGCCACCAGGAATGAGACTGGGACAAATCCCACAGTAAGGGAAGAAGGAGCCTTTTCCAACCTTTAATGCACAGGAGTTCTGCTCAGGGGAGGGTTTTCAGTGACACCCACGGTGTGAGGGGCCTCAGCTGTCACCTGTGCCCTGTGCCTGGGCTGTTGTGGTGAAGCCACAGCACAATAATGTCACTGTTACTTTTCCTGCCCATCCTTGTCCCTGGGCAGACAGGGACTAGGCAGGACACAGAAATCCTCCCCAAAACCACGGGAAAACTCGCTGGGATGACAGACAACAACTACACTTTCAGTGAGGGTGTGATGCCAGCCTGGGATGGACTCAGCAGTGAGGAATTCCTGGGCACAGAGCGGGCTCTGAGCATCTCTGTGGCAGCGCCCAGAAATTCCAGCCTTTCCCGGGATTTCTCTGCCGCTTTCCAGCGGCTCACATGGCCCCGGGACAGGGTTTGGTTGCGTTTATGGAGGTGTCAGCTCTCCTGAAGGGTTTTAGTGATGGTTCAAGAGCGCTGGGGGAGCATCCAGGTGCGGCTGCAGAGCAGGAGGGTTCGGAGACACAGCTCTGAACCCCCGTTCCGTGCAGGGCCGGGGCGGTACCGGCCCGGACTGAGGCATTTAACGGGAATTTGGGGTATTTACCGGGAATTTGGGGTATTTACCGGGAATTTGGGGCATTTAATGGGAATTTGGGGCATTTCGGGGCTTTTTCTCCGACCCCACCGTGGAGCGCGGCCCTGCAGCGCCCCCTGGCGGCTGCATCGCGGAACAACGGCGACGACCGGGACCCAGCGAACACCGGGACCGCTGAGAACAACGGGACACCCGAGATACCCGGGACCAGCGGGACCCCAGAGAACACCGAGAAACCCGGGACCACCGAGACTCCCAGGACCCTCAGGGCCGCTGAGAACACGGGACCACCGGGATCTTTGAGACCATCAGGACCGCTGAGAAAATCGGGACCACCAGGATCCCAGAGAAAACACCGGGACCACAGGGACCGCTGAGAAAACCGGGACCGCCGGGACCCCAGAGAACAACGGGACCACTAGGACCCAGAGACCCCCGGGATCACCAGGACCCCAGAGAAAACACCAGGATCACTGGGATCCCTGAGAACAACGGGACTACCGAGACCCAAAGACCACCGGGACCCCAGAGAACACAGGGACCACCGGGACCCCTGACACCCCCCGGGACCACTGAGAACACCAAGAGCACCGGGACCACCAGGACGACTGAGAACACCGAGACCCCCAGGACCTCCTGACTCCCGGGACCACCGCGACCCCCGAGACACCTGTGATCACCGAGCCTCCCGGGACCCCCGGGACCCCCAAGGTTCCTGCAGGTGCCGCACACCCCACAGCTGCCCCCAGGTGTTCTGTGACCCCCTGACTCCTCACAGCCACAGTCGAGCTCTGCCCGTCCCGCGGTGTCCCCGAGTTCCCCCCGTGTCCTGCCCATGCACACACGTGTGCAAACACTTGAGGTGCAAACACACGAGTGCTCACCGTGTTAGGTGTGCAAACAGGAACTTGTGTCACACACATGAGTCACACACACCTGTGCCACACACACACCTGTGTCAGACCTACGCCTGTGTCACACACACCTGCACAGACCCACCTGTGTCACTCGCACACATCCACACATGTGCTCCTGCACGCCCTCTCAGGCCCATGCTGCACACACACACGCACAGACACACACACACATGTTCATGCACACACACATGCACACACATGTTCATGCACACACATGCACATGTTCATCCACACACAAGTGTCCATACACACACACGTTCATGCGTACACACACGCACACACACACACACACACACACATTGATGTGCACACACACACACACCCACACCTGTTCACACACACTCTCACAGGTGCTCTCACACACTCACGTGCACGCAGCTGCACACACGCGTGCATGACACACGCCACACGCTGACGTCAGACAGGCGGGCTGGGGGTGGAGCCTCTGCCGTGGTGGGCGGAGCTCCCGGCTGCGCGCGCGGCGCCGTGGGCGCGGCACTGCAGGGGCGGGGCCTTAGGCGGGGGTGGGCGTGGCTCCAGCGGTGGGCGGGGCTATGCCGGGGCGGGACGCTGCCAGGGGCTGGGCTATGCCGGGGGGCGGGGCCTGAGGCAGCGGGCGCGGAGCCGTTCCCGTTCCCGTTCCGGCGCCCCCGCCGCTCGGAGCCGCCACCGCCGCCGGGGCCTCCCCGCCCCGTCCCGTCCGCTGCGGCCCCGCCATGGCCGGGCGCGGCGCCTTCCCGCTGAGCCCGCTGCCCCCCTCGGCCGCCCCGCCGGCCCCGGGGCCCGGCACCGCCCTGCTGCGCGGCCCCAGCCCCGCGCCCGCCGCCGCCCCGGGCTACCGCGCCATGGGCCCGGCCGCCGCGCAGTACCAGGTGAGAGCCCCGGGCTGCCGGGAGGGCTGCGGGAGGCACCGGGACAGCGCTGGGGTGGCCGGGCGGGCCGGCGGGGCCTTCCCGGGCCAGCGCGGCCGGGCCTGGCCGGGATCCCCGGAGCGGGCCCGGCACCCCCGGTGCGGCCGTTCTGCTGCCCCGGTTAGCCGGGACAGCTCCCTGTCAGCCGGGACACCTCTCTGCTCCCTGCTCTCACTTTACAGCCTCAGATCCCGCTCAGAGTTGGGCCGGGCCCGTCCCGTCCCGCAGCGGGTGAGCCGGAACCGGCCTGGGTCGCTGCCGTGGGCCCCGGGCCCGATCCGGCTGCAGAGCCTCCCCAGCCCTGCCCGGCCCTTCCCATCCCCCGGCACCGAGCCGGGAACGCGTTCGTGTCCTTGCCAAAGGCGGAGGGAACGCGTGGTGTGCAGATGTAACTCGGTGTAACCTCGGAGTATCCTCGGTGTGCGCTCCGGAAGGAGCGGGCTGGGTTGGCGGTGGGAGAGGGGAGCGGGCGCTCGGTGATGTTGGAGAAAGTAAACCAAGTCATGTTAGGGAAAGTAAATCAAAACAACGAGCAGCCCTCCGAGAGCCCTTGAAATCACTCGGTTTTCAGCTTGGCATGTTTTACTAGTAAATTCAGGAAGTAAGAACGGTGTTTACAAGCGCCTGCAGGGACAGGCACAGGGAATGGCTCCCAGTGCCAGAGGGCAGGGATGGATGGGATATTGGGAATTGGGAATTGTTCCCTGGCAGGGTGGGCAGGCCCTGGCACGAGGTGCCCAGAGCAGCTGGGGGTGCCCCTGGATCCCTGGCAGTGCCCAAGGCCAGGCTGGATGGAGTTGGAGCAGCCTGGGATAGTGGGAGGTGTCCCTGCCATGGCAGGGGTGGCACTGGGTGGGTTTGAGGTCCCTTCCCACCCAATTCCATATTTCTGTGCTATTCCAGCGGTAATAAATACATCCTGACACACATTCCTGCTCCCCCTTGCACACCCGGCTTCCCAGTTCACTCCCAAGCTTGTGCTGAGTACTTTGGGCTGAGTTTTCAGGTTTGAAGCTCAGTTTTCCAGGCAGGCTGGAAATGTAGGAGCCCCGTTGTGCAACACATTCTCCTGGGTCACCGCTGCCTCCTCCAGAGCCGTGCCTGATTTATGTGATTTAAAACTCAGGAAATAAACCGAGCTCAGGGAAATTCCGGCTCCTTAACACAGGAGAAGGAAACAACTTCCTCCTGCAGCCTTCAGAAATGCTGTTGGAAGCTGAGCTGGCCGAGCGTGAGCCGCTGGTAACTCGAGGCGGGGGCACCGCCTGACCTTCCATGTGCAGGGTGCAAAATCCAGCTGGGAGTAAACAGGGCTGGCAGATGCTGCTGGGCTGGCAGCAGGTGTCGGGAGCAGGGGGCAATGTCCCCTCGGTGATGTCCCCATGTTGATGTCCCCTCGGTGTCTGGCACGCTGGCACAGCGGGATCAGCCCCCGTGGCCTCTCGCTGAGCCTGGGAAAGGAGAGGATCCCGAGGGTCTCTGCCCTTTGTTTTGCAATTCCCAGGCTGAGCAAAACAGCCCCTCCCATCCCTGCCATCCCCCCAGGGCTTGGGTTTGTCCCAGTTTTAGGAAGAGTTGCGTTGTTTGGGCACCAGGAGACAGAAGAGGCCCTGGCCAGGGCAGCGAGGGCTTAGGAGCTCTAATCTTGGGATTATTAAACATATGCTCGTCCTTTGGACATCCTTGTGTGCCTGCTGGGGATTTCCTGGCTGCCCAGGCAGGGATTCCAGGGGGCACCTTTAGTGGGAACTGATGTTTCCAGAGCAGCCAGGGGCCCGTGCCATGCCTGGAGCAGGAACATCAGGGCTGGTGGGGCCCATCCTGATCCCTCTCCCTGCCCCTCGAGCCACCAGGCTGAGCCCCAGCAGCCAGGTTCCATGGAAGTTCAGCAGGAAGGAGCCTTCCTGGTTTTTCAGGTGCTGGTTTCAGGTTTAGGAGAGTTTTTCTCAAGTTTTGGGGTTAACACAGTGGCCTGGAGCAGCGTGGGATGAGACCTTGGAATTCAACACTCTGACCTTGCAGTTACCCTCAGCTGATGCAGAATTAGGTGCCCATTAAATGGATATTTTTTTGGCAAATGTTGGGAAGACAGAGCCTGGATTCTCTGGCCAGGAGGCTGCTGCAGCCTGAGCATTCCCAAAGCTGAAAGGAGCTCTGTGATCCTGTCCCTGGGCAGTGGGAAGGAGAGATGTGCTTCATGGAGAAATCCATGGAGGAGCTGAAGAAGTGTGGGATGTTGTGCCAGGTGAAACTGGGGAGGCCTGGACATGCTGGAGAGGGCACAGTGTGGGAGAAATGCCCCCTTGGGGAGCAGGGAGAGCCGTGTTCCTGCTCCTGGAGGGGGCCAGGGGCCAGCAGGCAGGGCTGGAGCTGTTCCAGAAGGCTGCTGGGGCTGGAGAACCCCACCCTTCCCCAGGGACAGGCTTTCCAAGGCAGGTTTCATCAGAGCCCCAGCCCGGAGCTGCTTCCAGCCTGATCCAAAGCAGATGGACAGTGTCTTGTGGAGCAGGGGGAGGAGGGCAGGGCAGAGCCCAGGCACGCTCTGCTGCTCTGGGAAACGTGACAGGGCAGGGGGAACAACAGCTCCTCCAGCCCTGCTGCTCCCTCTGCTTCCGCAGGAGCCCCCCAGGAGGTTTGGCCCTGCAGGAGCACCACGGGCAGGGTTTGTGCCAGCCCATGGCTGCTCCTCCCCAGCACCTTTGTTCCTTGTTCCTGCTGCTGTTCCTGAATCCCTGTGCCCTCTCCTTTCCCTGCCCTGGGACATTCAGGGCTCCAGCTGCAGGGCTGTGGACAGGCAGGTTTGTCCAGCCCAGCTCTGCTGCTGCTGCTGGAGACATTCCAGGATGTGTCCTGGCTCTGCTGGGGGCTGTGCCTGTGCTGTGCCCTTCTCCTTTTGATTTACCACTTCCTCATGTCAGCTTTACAGCTCAGATCTGGCTCCTGGAGCTCCTCCTGTGTCCAACACAGAGCTTTTCCAAGTGTGGGGTTTGCAGGGAGCTACAGCAGGGTTTGCAGCATCTCCATCCCAGCAGCACCTCCCAGCTCAAGGTCTGTGCCAGCACCAGCCCAGGCTCTCCCTGGCACCCTCCCATGTGGGATTTGCTCACAGATAAGGAGGAACAAAGGGGAAAACCACTCATTTGGGGTGTGCAGTGGGCTCATGATCCCAATCCACCCCAAGCCCTGGGCAGCAGAGCTCTCCTGGAGCCCTGTTGGAGCAGGGATTGTTTCTGTGTCCCTGTGGGAAGTGCTGCTGCCTGGGCACGAGGGGAGGAACTTGCAGGGAGAGCTCTTGGTGCTGGGCCAGGCTGTGCTCCAGAGCCCAGGGTGAGGATGGATGTGAGCTCTGGCTCCCTGGTTCCTGTCTCTGTGCAGAGCTGGATCCTGGAGCAGCACAGGAGGGGCTGGGGAGGTGCAGGCAGAGCCAGGGTGCATGAAGGGCCATGAACAGGCTCTGGAGCTGTTTGCAGAATTCGTGCTTTGCCTCAAGCTCTCTCTCTTCCTGCAGATCTATGCTGGGATTTATTGCTCCCCTTCCTGCTGCCAGCCCCCGATTGCTGGGCTGTCCCTCCTCAAGCAGGGACCTTTGGCAGGCTCAGAGATTCCTACCATGCCAGCAAACATCCCTCAGGAGCCCTCCCAGCTCTGCTGGGTTCAGCCAGGGCCGGTTCTGGGCAGAGCTGCCCCAGGCCCATGGGCAGAGCAGTGCCCTGGCATGAACCCCGGGCACAGCCCCGTCCCTGGCAGGGAGCAAACACGAGCTGCTGGTCCTGGCAGGGAGCAAACACGAGCTGCTCACTGTCCCATTTGCAGAGGCTCTGCAGGGAGCTCTGGATGGGATCCAGGCTCTTCCTCCCGCTGAGCTTGCAGGGTTTGCCCTTTGTCTGCCCCTCGGAGGGGAGGGGACAGGGCGGGCCTGGGGGTGCCACAGGCACTGGGGGTGCTGGGCAGGAATGAGCTCCTGCTCTGAGCTGGTTTAATCGAATTTCCTGAGTTTAAGCCCTCTGCAACCTGGGAATTTCCAGGCAGGCTTCACCCCCAGGCTGTGGTGCTGCTTCCTGGCTTGGCTGAAGCTTTTAGGCTGGGCTTGTGTGAGAAGGGTTTGGGAGCAAATCTGCCCCAGGCACTGGTGACTGAGCCAAGAGGCTTCTCTGGTGCAAATTTGAAAATCCTGAGAGTAAACTGAGAGGAAAATTCCACGTGGAGGGTTCTGCCCTCCCCTTATTGCTCATCCAGGCAGTCCTGGGTGGGTCCTTGGTGGGCTGGAAGTCGCTCCCTGGCAGCTGAGCTGTGGCTGATGCTTCTCAGATGGTTTGGTGAAGTTAAAGTGTGACAAATCGGTGTGTCCTCGTGCTGAACCTTTCCCTGCCAATGGAATTGTCTCAATGGAGCAGCTGGACACACAGGAGACCTCGCCCAGGATGTGGAGCTGTCAGAGACTCTCTGAAGCCTCCAAATCTCTCCCTTCAGGGGTAGATCCAAAATGTGCTCCATGGAGGGGCAGAGGGAGGGAGGAGAGACCTCAGGGCTGCTCTGACTGAAGGACAGGAGCTGGGGCAGCTCCAGGCAGGCTCCTGACAGCATTCCCAGGGCAGGGAATGTCTCTGGAGCTGTCACCGATAAACACCCGGGGCAGGCTTTCCCTGCGAGCCATTTCCTGCTCCTGCTGCCTCCAGGCTCTGCTTCCAGCCCAGGCTCTGTGCTCAGCTGCTCTGGGGGCCCAGAATTTCAAAATAAAGTTTCCAGCTCCTTCTGGGGGTTTCTCTGCTTTTCAGATGCCCTGGCAGGTGTGAGCACAGGTTTGGGTTCCCCAGTGCTGCTGGAGCTGAGCAGCAGATCAACATCCACTGTGGTTTGTGGGGCTGTACAGGCTGTGGGTCCACCCGGCCCTGCCACAACGGATTTCTTGATAAACCCCAAGAAACTGGGCCTGGCCTCGTGGTTTTGGCACAGAGAGGTGCCAGAGTCACGAGGAGCTGCACAAATGGGGCTGAGCAGGAACATCTGGGAGCAGGAACAAGGAGCCTCCTGCCCTGGGGAAGGGAGGGTCAGAGCCCAGGCTGTTCAAAGGCTGTGCAGGCTGTGTGCTGCTGCTTGTGCTGTTTGTTGTGTAACAGGCTCAGCCTGGCCTGGGGGGTTTGAGCTTCCACGTGCAGCCCTAATCCTGGGGCCCTGCTGCTGCCCTGATCCTGCCTGGAACATTTCTCCTCTCAGGATCTGCCACAGGCTCCAGGGGCAGCTCTTGGCTTTGTGTCCCTCAGCTTTTCACAGAGCTGGGGGTGTTTTTTGGAGGTTTTTCGGCTGCAGCTCCATCAAACCAACCCCTCTGAGCTGGGGGTGGCTGCATCCCGCATTCCCACCCCTGCATCCAGGGATTGCTCCCACTTGTATCCCTGTGTGCAGGGAGTAATGAGGTTGTTCCTTGGCTCCCTGCCCTGCAGGGCTGTGGGGATGTCCTGGCACGTCGGGAGCCTGGGGCAGGGCAGAAATGTTGCTCTGCTGGCTCTCCCAGCCTCCCGCCTTGGCAGGGGGAGCTGAGGATCCCCAGGTGGAGCAGGAGGGGTGCCTGGTGGGTCCTGGTGGCACCAGGGGCACCAGTGGGTGCTGCCCAATCGTGCTCTGAGGGTGCAGAGGGGCTGCCAGGGCTGGGACCCCTCGGGGCTCTGTTGTGGCTCCCAAATTCCCGCTGTGTGTCCCTGGAAGGGGCAGGAGGGGGCTGGTGCTACCAGGGGGAGCTGCTGCCTCCTTCATCCCTGTGGGAGGAACTGGCATTGGCAGTGTCCTGGTGCAGCTCTGGGGGCGGCACAGGGCCTGGCTTTGGGTCCACTGCTGCCAGGCCAGGCTCCCCTGCTCTCCTTGGCCTCTCCTGGTCCTGCTTTCCCAGAGCTTCCTGCAGCTCCTGCTGGCATTGCCTGCCCTGGGCAAGGATGCACGGGGGGGAAGGGGTGGCACAGAGGGTAGATGGCACCCAGGGTAGATGACACCAAGGGGATGGCACTGAGGTGGATGGCACTGAAGTGGGTGGCACCCTCAGAGGTGGATGGCACCCAGGGAGAGTGGCATCCAAGGGGATGGCACAAAGGTTGGATGGCACCGAGGTGGGTGGCACTAAGGGGATGGCACTGAGGCTGGGTGACACCAAGGGTGGGTGGCACTGAGGTGGATGGCACCCAGGGTGGGTGGCACCAAGGGTGGGTAACACCCAGGGTTTGTGGCACAGAGGTGAATGGCAGCCAGAGTGGGTGGCACCCGAGGTGGATGGCACTAAGGTGGGTGGCACAGAAGTGGGTGGCAGGATGGCACAGAGGGGGTGGTACCAAGCTCACTGGCATCAAGGGCGGTTGGCACCCAGGGTGGGTGGCACAGAGGTGGATGACACCCAGGGTGGGTGACACCAAGGGTGGGTGGAACAGAGGTGGGTGGCACCACAGCCAGGATCCCGTTTGACCCCATCCCCGTTTGCAGCAGCGCCCTGGGATGCCCCCCGGGGGCAGGATGCCCATGGCAGGGCTGCAGGTGGGACCCCCGGGGGCGCCCCCGTACGGAGCAGGGACCCCGCTGCGGCCCGGCCTGCCCCAGGCCATGATGGATCCCTTCAGGAAGCGCCTGCTGACCCCCCAGGCACAGCCACCCATGGCCACCCCCCGGAGAGGGTAAGGCTGGAGTGTCCCACACCTCAGGGGATGGGGGAACTGCTGGGCCCTGCTGCACTGTGGGAAATCAGGGGTGGGGGGGTGGAGGGACCTCAGAGCCCACCCAGGCCCACCCCAGAGCCCATCCAGCCCTGCCCCCGGGCTCCTTGCACTCTCCCAGGGTGCTCCAAATTCCTGGAACATTCCCATTCCCACCTCAGAGCCCACCCATTCCCACCCCAGGGCATCTTCCACTCTCCCAGGGTGCTCCAAACTCCTGAACATTCCAGTCCCGCCCCAGGGCCCATCCAGTTCCACCCCAGAGCCCATCCTGGCCCACCCCAGGGCTCCTTGCACTCTCCCAGGGTGCTCCAAGCTCCTGGAACATTCCCAAGGCCACCACAGTAATCCTTGGGAGCTGCATCCCTGCTTCTCAGTGCAGCCAGGTTGTGTTTCACCTCCTGTTTTCCACCTGAACTGAGCCAGGAGCTGCTAATAATTATAATTAATAATGATAATAATAAGAAGAATAAGAATATAAGAATAAGTTGTGCTAGGAACAGGTACAGCTCACACTACCACACTAATCCGTGGGAGCTGCATCTGTGCTTCTCAGTGCAGCCAGGTTGTGTTTCACCTCCTGTTTTCCACCTGAACTGAGCCAGGATCTGCTAATAATTAATAAAATAATAATAATAGAATTATATTATCCATATTATAATATTAATTATCGATAGCAATATAATAATATGTTAATAATATAAAATAATTAATATAATAATAATAATCGGTGCCAGGAGCAGGTACAATAATTCATTCCCACCAGGATCTTCTGCTGGGAAACTTCCCCAGAGCACAGGAGAGCCCTGTTCAGGAAATACCTGTATAAATATAAATATTATTTAATATCAATGTAGATATCAATGAGATGTCACTGCAGACACGGAGCTGTATAAAAGGATGTAATTCCATTCAGGACAGGGATCTCAGGGCTGGCTTCAGTCAGAGTTTGACTCTCTCTGAGACCCCAAAGCCTCTCCAGGTCCCCACTCAAGTGTCACATCATGCAGAGTGCCACAGCTCCTGTCCTGCTGCAGAGGGGACACCAGCAGGTTTTTCCTCCAGCCTGGCACCTGCCAGAGCTTGGGAATGAGATATTTTGGGATGGAGGCAGAGATTCCTCACTTTGCAGCTTCTTCTCACTCTGATCTCCACACCAGGAACCAAAGAACATTGTTGGTTCTTTGCAGCAGCAGCTCCTGGGGGTCTTCTTCATCCTCCCAGGGGTGCCTGGTGGCTCTGGCAGGCACAGAAATGGCTGCAAGTGTGGGGTGGGGTGGCAGATTTTAGGAAGTGTGGGATGAGGCTGAAAGATTTTAGGAAATGTGGGATGAGGCTAGAAGATTTTGGGAAATGTGGGATGAGGCTGAAAGATTTTGGGAAGTGTGGGATGGGGCTGAAAGATTTTAGGGAAGTGTGGGATGGGGTTGCAGATTTTAGGAAGTGTGGGATGGGGTGGCAGATTTTAGGGATGCTCCCTGGAGCTGCAGTCAGGGCAGGACTCTCTGTCTGGGCTCTGCCAGCAGCTCCTCGCTGGTTCCCAGCCCTGCTGATCCCTCTGTGGGGGCTGGTTGGTTCCTAGAATCTCCAGGCAGGATCCCTTGGTGCTCATGGATGCTCAGCTCCCATTCCCTTCCCTCGCAGCTCCATTGGCTGCCTGATCCCTCCTGGGCCATCCCAGCACTGCAGAGCTGGAGTGAGCTGGGGCTGGGGACAGGAGCAGCCTGGCACCCACAGGGACATCATGGCTGGGATCAGGGATCAGCCAGGCTCACATCTGGGCTGGATCAAAGGATTAGGAGCTTCCAGCTGCCCTGGGTGTCCAGACCCTGCAGGAGGAGGGGTTGGATGGGGCAGGAATTGCTCCAGAGCAGGGCTCTGACCTCTCCCGGAGTGTTCTCCTGGAGCCCTCCTGTGTGATCCTGCTGCTCCAGGTGCAGCTGGAGAAATGGGAATTCCCTGCTCACCCATCTCCCAGGCAGGAAAACAGGGGAGCAGAGCAGGAGCTGCCTGGGCACAGGGTGATGGGAACCTGCAGAGGGCAGGGTTGGCTGGCCAAGCTGGATTTCCCCAGGATTTCAGCCCCACCACAGCAGAGTTTGCTTTGAGCTGGGTTTAAGAAGGTTCCTGGTTTAAGGGGAGTTCCTGAGGTTGGAGCACTGGGAGAATGGGATGGTTGCTTTGAGAGGGGAAATTTGGAAATTCTGTCCTGCAGAATTCCTTTGCCTTGTTATCACCTGGATTTCCTTCCCTGGTGTCAGGCTGCAACATCCAACACCTTCCCCCAGGAATATCCTGAGTGGGAAGGGACCCCCAAGGCTCATCCAGCCCCACTCCTGTCCCTGCCCAGACCCCCCAACACTCCCACCCTGGGCACCCCTGGCAGCCCCAAACCCTCCTGGAGCTCTGGGACCATTCCTGGGGAGCCTGGGCAGTGCCAGCACCTCTGGGGGCGTGAAGAGCCTTTCCCAGTGTCCATCCTGTGGGAGCTGTCATTTCTCCTGTTTGCCAGGGTGAAGAGGAGGAAGATGGCTGACAAGGTGCTGCCACAGAGGGTGAGTGTCACCTCAGCCCGGGGGACAGAGCTGAGCTGCTGCAGGGGATGGGGGGTCCCCAAAAAGGGAGGATTTCCCTGAGTTCCCTCCTGCCCCCTGGGAATTTCTGTGCAATCCTGAACCACCCTGCAGTGTTTCTGTCTGTGGGGTTGGACTCTGAGCAAGCAAGGAGCAGGAATGGGGTGGGATGGAGATCTCAGGAGGTCCCCAAGAGTCTTTCTCGAGATCCCAGAGTTCCATTCCATGCAGGAATGCTGCTGGCAGCAGCAACAGGCTCCAGACTGGTTTGGGAAGAGCTTTGCAGAGCTCCAGGCTGGGTTTGAAATTAAAACTGGATGCTGGATTCATCACCTGGTGTCTCCCTGGCTGCTGGGGCTGTGGGGGGGTCCAGCCCATGCCAGCAGGCTGGGATTGAGCATTCCCATGTCCAGATCAGGGAGCTGGTCCCAGAGTCCCAGGCCTACATGGACCTGCTGGCCTTCGAGCGCAAGCTGGACCAAACCATTGCCCGCAAGAGGATGGAGATCCAGGAGGCCATCAAGAAACCCCTGACGGTGAGCTGGGCCTGGCAGGGGCTGGAAATCATGGAATGTGGGAAAATTAGGGTTGGAAAAATCCCCTGAGGTACTCCAGTCCAACCATCACCCTAAGCTGTGTTCCCATGTGGAATATCCATGGGTTTCTGGAGCACTTCAGGGATGGGGGATTCCACCTCTGCCCAGGGCAGCCCATTCCAGTGTTTTCCAACCCTTTCCATGGATAAATGTTCCCTGATATTCAATCTAAACCCCCCCTGAGGCCTTTCCCTGATGCTGAGCTGGAGGTGGTGCTGCAGCCCCTCTCACTCCATCCTGCCCCTCTCTGTTCCCGTTCCACAGCAAAAGAGGAAGCTCAGGATTTACATCTCCAACACCTTCACCCCGGCCAAGGAGGAGGGAGAGGGGGGAGAACGTGTGGCCTCCTGGGAGCTGCGTGTGGAGGGGAAGCTGCTGGAGGATGTGAGGAGCCAGCAGGGCTGGAGGGAGGAGCTCTGGTGCATCGGGAGCATCCAGGGGAGGGAGGAGCTGGGCAGGATCCAGGAGGGATGGAGTGGTGGGAGGAGGAGCTGGGATAGGGATATGGTGATGTTGGGAAGAACTGTGGTCCATGGGGATCATCCAGGAGGGATCAGGTGCTTGTGGGAGGAGCTCTGGTGCATTGGGAGCATCCAGAGGGAGGGAGGGAGGGAGGAGCTGGCTGGGATCCAGGAGGGCAGGAGTGATGGTGGTGGAAGGAGCTCTGGTCCATGGGGATCATCCAGGAGGGATCAGGTGGTGGGAGGAGGAGCTCTGGTCCATCAGGAACATCCAGAGGGAGGAAGGAGCTATTCTGTCAGGATCCAGGAGGGATGGAGTGATGGGAGGAGGAGCTGGGATAGGGATGAGGTGCTGGTGAGAAGAACTCTGGTCCATGGGGATCATCCAGGAGGGATCGGGTGCTTGTGGGAGGAGCTCTGGTGCATTGGGAGCATCCAGGGGGAGGGAGGGAGGAGCTGGCTGGGATCCAGGAGGGCAGGAGTGATGGTGGTGGGAGGAGCTCTGGTCCATGGGGATCATTCAGAGGGAGGGAGGGAGGAGCTGGTCTGTCAGGATCCAGGAAGGATGAGGAGGAGGTGGTGGGAGGAGCTCTGGTCTATGGGGATCATCCAGGAGGGATCAGGTGGTGGGAGGAGCTCTGGTCCATTGAGATCATCCAAGGGGAGGGAGAGAGGGAGGGAGGAGCTGGTCAGGATCCAGGAGGGATGGAGTGATGGTGGTGGGAAGAACTCTGGTCCATGGGGATCATCCAGGAGGGATGAGGAGGTGGTGGGAGTAGGAGCACTGGTCCATCAGGAGCATCCAGGAAGGATGAGGAGGTGCTGGGAGCCCTGGTGCTGTGCTGAGAGCTCAGCTGGGGCAGCACCTGCCCCACTTTAGCGCTGGATTTGGGATCAGGAATCTCTCTGCCCTGTCTGCAGCCCAGCAAGCAGAAGAGGAAGTTCTCCTCCTTCTTCAAGAGCCTCGTGATCGAGCTGGACAAGGAGCTCTACGGGCCGGACAATCACCTGGTGGAGGTGAGCTTGGAAATGGGGCCCTGTGCTGCCCCTCTGGGTGCTCAGCTCCCAGCCCAGGGCCTGTCCTGCTGGGAGAGGGGCCTGAGGAGGTTTTTGGGGCTGGGGCAGTGCCAAGCCCTCCATGGGGACCAGGCTCTGCTGCATTCCCAGCTCAGCTTTAGGCATGCCCTTTGTCCCTGGCAAAACTCAGCTGTGCCCCCTCCCAGCCCAGGTCTGAGCTAAAGCTGGAGCTGTGTGGGGACAGGGATGTGACCCTAGGGGCAGCTGTCCCCCAGGCTGGCACAGCTGGGTCCCCACAGGGTGCTGATCCCACAGAACCTCACCCCAGGGCCCTGTGGGAAGGAGGGTTTGCCCTCCTGCCTGTCCCTGAGCTGGGGAGGTTTAGTCCATGCCTGGGAGAGGGATCAGAGCTCCTTTGGGTGCTCCTGCCTGGAGCTCTCCCTGCACCCAGCTCTTTCTTTTGCCCTGGGAGATGGTGTGGAGAGGCTGAATCCCCTTCCAGGCTTGATCCAGAAGCTGTGGGAGCCCTGCACTCTGAGCACTCAGGGCTGGAGCTGCCCCAGCCCATCCCAGTGCTGAAACTGCCCCAGTTCCATCCCAGTGCTGGAAATGCCCCACTGCTGGAACTGCCCCAGTGCTGGAGCTGCCCCAGCCCATCCCAGTGCTGGAACTGCCCCAGCCCATCCCAGTGCTGGAGCTGCCCCAGCCCATCCCAGTGCTGGAACTGCCCCTGCCCATCCCAGTGCTGGAACTGCCCCAGCCCATCCCAGTGCTGGAACTGCCCTAGCCCATCCCAGTGCTGGAAATGCCCCAGTGCTGGAGCTGCCCCAGCCCATCCCAGTGCTGGAACTGCCCCAGTTCCATCCCAGTGCTGGAACTGCCCCAGCCCATCCCCGTGCTGGAACTGCCCCAGTGCTGGAACTGCCCCAGTTCCATCCCAGTGCTGGAACTGCCCCAGCCCATCCCCGTGCTGGAACTGCCCCAGTGCTGGAACTGCCCCAGTTCCATCCCCGTGCTGGGGCACAGCCTGGCTGGGAGGGACTGGGAGAGCTCTGAGCTGCCAGCCCTGGGACCAAGAGCTGCCAGGGGTGCCCCAGGCTGTGCCAGCCCTGCCCAGAGCCCCAGCCCAGCTGGCAGAGTTGTTCCATGGCCCTGCCTGAGCTGTGTCCCTTTATCCCCGTCAGTGGCACCGGATGCCCACGACCCAGGAGACCGACGGCTTCCAGGTGAAGCGCCCCGGGGATGTCAATGTGAAGTGCACTCTGCTGCTCATGTTGGACCACCAGGTACGGCCTGGGGGGCACCCAGGGGTGGGGATGGGCTGGGACAGGGCCTTGGGTGAGGGTTTGGGGTGCAGGGATTGAAAGGAGCTCAGGGAGCTCCAGGCATGGAGGTGCAGTGACACAGGGGCTGTGGGGGACTCCTGAGTGCCTCTTCTTTGGTCAACAGGAGGAATTTCTCCATGGAAAGGGAGTTAAAAACTGGGACAAGGCCTTGGATGAGGGTTGGGACATGCAGGGATTGAAAAGAGCACAGGGAGCTCCCAGAATGGACCCATAGTGACACAGGGGCTGTGAGGGACACTCCTGAGGGCCTTTTCTTTGGGCAGCAGGAAATTCCAGCTGCAGAAGCAGCAGGAGTTTCTCCATGGAAAGGGAGTTAAAATCTGGGACAGGACCTTGGATGAGAGTTTGGGGTGCAGGGATCAAAAGGAGCACAGGGAGCTCCCAGCATGGAGCCACAGGGGCTCTGGGGCACTCCCAAGTGCCTTTTCTTTGGGCAGCAGCAGGAGTTCCTCCGTGGAAAGAGAGTTAAAAATTGGGACCAGCTGCCCAGAGAGTGACCCATCCCTTGAGCTGTCCCAGGACACTCAGTGCTCTGGGCTGGCTCAGGCTGGGCTCTGCTCTGGGGGGTTTTTCCATCCTGGCTGACCCTGCTGTCCCCACAGCCCCCCCAGTACAAGCTGGACCCACGGCTGGCCCGGCTGCTGGGGGTGCACACCCAGACCAGGGCCAGCATCATGCAGGCCCTGTGGCTCTACATCAAACACAACAAACTGCAGGACAGCCACGAGAAGGAGTTCATCAACTGCAACCGCTACTTCCGCCAGGTACCTGCACATTCCCCCCTCATCCAGCTGGGAGAAGCCTCTCACAGCCCCTCCAGGCTCTGGCTGTGCCCCTGCCCTGGGCACAGGTGAGGGGAGCCCCTGCCATGGGTGCCCAAGGCTCTGCTTTGCCCCCCAGATCTTCAACTGCGTCCGCATGCGCTTCTCCGAGATCCCCATGAAGCTGGCAGGGCTCCTGCAGCACCCTGACCCCATCATCATCAACCACACCATCAGGTGGGGGCACAGCCTGGGCTGGGCACTGGGTGGGCACTGGAGGGGGCTGAAGGGGCTGCATGGGATGGGGAGGGTCTGCAGGACTGGGGGTGCCCCATGGGGTGGAGAGTGGGCACTGCCCCTGAGACTGGGGGCTCCATGGGCCCGGAGGTGTCCCCAGGGCTGGGGGGCTCCATAAGCTGAGGGCACAGGAGGCTTTGAGCTCTCCAGCCTGAAGGACCAGCACAAGTCCCCTGGGATGTGAAGAACCACCAAATTTGTGGCTTCTTGGGGCACTGGTGTTGCTGTTGGGGGTCCATGCACCCCCAGCTCAGCAGGACCCCCCAACCCCATTCCCTCAGCGTGGACCCCAATGACCAGAAGAAGACAGCCTGCTACGACATCGACGTGGAGGTGGACGATCCCCTCAAGGCCCAGATGAGCAATTTCCTGGCCTCCACCACCAACCAGCAGGAAATCGCCTCCCTGGATGCCAAGGTGGGAGGGGACACTGCCAGGGGACAGCTGTGTCCTGGGGGGGACACAGCTCCTCTGACCCCTGTCACCTCTCCAGATCCACGAGACCATCGAGTCCATCAACCAGCTGAAGACACAGAGGGATTTCATGCTGAGCTTCAGCAACAACCCCCAGGATTTCATCCAGGAGTGGATCAAATCCCAGAGGAGGGACCTCAAGGTAGAGGGGAACAATTCTGGGGGAATTTAGGTTGGATATTGGGAGAAATGTCTTCTGGAAGGGGTTGTCCAGCCAAGGGCAGTGGTGGAGTCTCCGTGCTTGGAGGGGTTCAGAACCATGGATGTGGCCCTTGGGGACATGGGGCACTGGTGAACGTGGTGGAAGTGGTGTTGGGCTAAGAGTGGAAGGTTTTTTCCAACCCTAACAATTCCATAATTCTGAAGCCTTGGGGCTGGGCAGAATGGGTGGCTGGGAGGGATCTGGGTTCCTCATGGAGCTCAGGGAGGGGTCTGGGGTCCCTGTAGCTCAGGGAAGAGTCTGGCTCCATCCCAGAGCTCAGGAAAAGGTCTGGGTCTATCCTGGAGCTCAGGGAGGGATTTGTGTCCATCTTGGAGCTCAGGGAAAGGTCTGGGTCTATCCTGGTGTTCAGGGATCCATGGGTCCCTCATGGATCCCTCCTGGAGCTCAGGGAAGGCTCTGGGTCCCTTGTGGACCTCAGGGAAAGGTTTGGCTCCATCCTGGAGCTCGGGGAGGGCTCTGTGTCCCTCACGGATCCCTCTGGGTCCCTCACTCCCGCTGCCCCGTCCCGTTCGGGTCAGATCATCACGGATGTGATCGGGAACCCCGAGGAGGAGCGGCGGGCCGAGTTCTACCAGCAGCCGTGGGCGCAGGAGGCCGTGGGCAGACACATCTTTGCCAAGGTGAGCTCGGGGTGGGGACAAGGTCGGGATGGCGGTGACGGCGCCCCGGGAGCCCGGGCAGCGCCCCCTGTCCCTCCCTGACCGCCACCGTGTCCCCAGGTCCAGCAGCGCCGGCAGGAACTGGAACAAGTGCTCGGGATCCGCCTGACCTAGGGCTGCCCGAGCCGGACGGTACCGACTGGAAGCCACAGCACTTGCACAAAGCCCGATGTGCCTGGAGGGATGGGCGGGAACCCCCCGGGGCTGGAGCACTGCAGAGCCCCCGCTCCCCCCAGGCCCCCGCAGCGCCTCCTCCGCTTTGCATCGCGCCCCTTCCCTTCCCCAGAAACACCCCCGGAGCCGGGAAGCGCTGCCCGAGCCCAGGGGAGGAGCTGCCAGCCCCAGCCGAGCCCCGCAGGCCCTGCCCTGCCCCTCTTCTACCAACCAAAGTTCGTCATTCCAAACGCCAGCTCCCCCACCCCGACGTTTTGCACTATTTTTGTGAACAGGTTTTATATAAAAAGCAAAAAAAAAAACACGAAAAAAGAAAAAAAAAGGCAGCGTTTTGTACAGTGGGTTTGTATTTGATGAATTAATTAATATATTGATTGAGTTCCTCTTCCTGCACTGGGCTCTGCAGGGGCTCAGCGAGGCTCCCAGGGCTGCTCTGGGGATATGGAACCGAGGGCTGGGGCTCATTTTGTGACAATCAGTTTATTCCTCCCCCCCCTCCCACTGTTCTACAGAATTCCATAATTAACCACTTGACTTGACGAGGTTTGGGGGCAGAGGGGCTGGCTCTGCCCCAGTAGCCTGTGGGGGCACAGGGGCACCAAGAACTGGAGATACTGGGTGGAGGGAGGGAACCAGGGGGCAGTGCCACCACTGCCACCCCACTCAAGTGCCTTTGCCCCCCTGCAGGCTCTGGGTGGGGGGGCGTTTACAGATTCCCAGGGTTGGGCTCAGGGGTTCCTGCTCTGCCTCTTGTGTAACCAGTTTTTGTCTATTTTGGATCTTTTCTAATAAAAGCAGTTAGCAGCAGCTCTGTGGGGTGTGTGCTGTGTCCTGCAGCCCCCACCCCGTTCCCAAATCAGTCCTCAACTCAGCACCCAGGCCTGGCCACAGCAGCTCTTTATTGACAGCACAGAGGGAGCA
Organism: Zonotrichia albicollis; assembly: GCF_047830755.1. Taxonomy (NCBI): domain Eukaryota; kingdom Metazoa; phylum Chordata; class Aves; order Passeriformes; family Passerellidae; genus Zonotrichia; species Zonotrichia albicollis. The sequence goes on along the minus strand of NC_133841.1, from coordinate 6,224,624 downwards.
GCTCCAGCCTCACTGTTACTTCCACAGTTTCTTGATGGACATGTTCTTCTCACTGTCCTTCTGCATCACCTGGGGGGAGGAAATGGGGGTGGGTCCATTCGGTGCCCAAATTGGGTTTCAATTATCCCAAAAACATCCCAAGACCACAGGGAGGGTCCAGCAGCCTCTCCCATGTCACTCCTGTGGTGACAACCCCCTTGTCTGTGCCCCTGGCAAACAGACAGGACCCTTTGTGCCCCCAGTGTCACCTCTCCCCTGGCACCCACCTTGGCCACGGCCATCTCGAAGTCCTCCTGCGTGACGTGCACTCTCCTCTCCCTCAGTGCGTACATCCCAGCCTCTGTGCACACACCCTGAGGGGACAGAAGGGAGCATCAGCCAGTGCCCCCCGTGGCAGCCCCAAGTCCCCAGAGTCCCCGGCTCACCTTCACCTCAGCCCCCGAGGCCCCCGGCATCAGCTCCGCAATTTTGCGCAGGTTGATGCCCCGGGTCAGGTTCATCTTCCGCGAGTGGATCTTGAGGATGTCCAGGCGGGCCTGGAGCAGGGCACAGGGAGGGTTGGAGCCCGGGAATGGCTCCCAGGGACAGGGTGGGGACAGCAGGGGGTGGCTCTGGTACCTCCTCGTTGGGAGGGGGGAATTCGATTTTCCTGTCGATGCGGCCGGGGCGCAGCAGGGCCGAGTCCAGGATGTCGATCCTGTTGGTGGCCATGATCACCTGCACAGGGGACAGGGGGACAGCTGTCACCACCCCGGGCACCACAGGGCTGGCAGGCACAACCCCACACAGGGCCAGCCCCTCTACCTTGATGTTCTTGGTGGCCTCGAAGCCGTCGAGCTGGTTGAGGAGCTCGAGCATGGTGCGCTGCACCTCGCTGTCACCACCGGAGCCGCCCTCCAGGCGGGAGGAGCCGATGGAGTCGATCTCGTCCATGAAGATGATGGAGGGCGCGTGCTCCCGCGCCATCACAAACAGCTCCCGCACCATGCGGGCCCCTGCGGGCACGGGCTCAGCCTGGCACAGCTGGCACTGAGCCCACGCTGCCCCAGGAGCCCCACAGCCACCCAGGTAATGCTGTAGTTTGGTTTTATTCTTTGTAATACTTCGAAGTAGTTTTGTTTTGTATCCCCGTATTTTTCCCAAATTGTTTATCCCAGACTGTACCCCCCTCCCTTTACCTCTGTAATCCCTCTCCCTGGATGAGATCACCCCCAAACCCCCACCCTGGCTCTCTGACAATCACTCAACATCCCATGCCCTCCATCTAGAAGCTTCTGTCCAGGTCCTCGAGTGATCAGTCAGAAGCCAGGGCTCAGCCCCTCAAGCCTTACAAAGAGTGTGTTAAAGCTCTACACAACAAAAATCTAATAACTTTATGACTCCCTCCCCATTAACAGGCTAACCTATATTTAAATAGCAGAATTAACGCTGTCCTAAATGTCCATTCCCCAGTACCCATCCCTCAGGGTCACTTATTGGTCAGTAAATGTTCTCTATTCTGGGTTTCCACCTCCCTTTAAATGTAACCTTGGCACATCTCCAGGCTCTCAGCAGAACCCCCTGAGGCGTAGGGGCTCCTTTGGGACTCCCAGAATAAAAGCTTGGATTAACCCCTGCTAAGAGTTGGCCCTTTATCTTCTACCGATGTCTCTGGTGTCTTGTTCTGCTGCAAAGGTGACCAGCCTGGCTGCCCTCAGTACCCCTGGGGCACAAGAGAGGGGAGTCGGGTCTGCCCCCTGGTGTCTGGAGTTGGGGCTGGTCAAGGGTCCCTGAGAGGCTCACAGAGGGACACAGACACGGTGCCATCCCTGAGGCGCTCACCGAGTTACAGGGACACAGTGCCATCCCTGACAGTCTCACAGAGGGACACAGACACAGTGCCACCCCTGAGTGGCCCACAGAAGAACACAGACTCAGTGCCATCCCTGAGGGGCTCACAGAGTTACAGGGACACAGTGCCATCCCTGAGAGGCTCCCAGAGGGACAGGGACACAGTACCTTCACCGATGAACTTCTGCACGAGCTCGGAGCCGGACACACGGATGAAGGTGCAGTCGGTGTGATGGGCCACAGCCCGTGCCAGCAGCGTCTTCCCTGTGCCGGGGGGGCCGTAGAGCAGCACCCCCTGAAACGGGCACAGAGCCCCTCAGAGCCTGCCTGGGGCACAGCCCAGCCCAGGACCCCCAGTGCAGCACTTGCCTTGGGCTGGGCGATGCCCAGAGCCTCAAAGAGCTCCGGGTGCTTCACGGGCAGCTCGATGACCTCCTTGATCTCCTTGATCTGCTTGTCCAGGCCCCCAATCATCTCGTAGGTGGAGTCTGGGACCTTCTCCACCATCATGAGGGACACCAGCGGGTCCACCTTGTTGGGCAGGATCTTGTGCAAGGTGTAGCTGTCGTTGCGGAGGGCCACGCGGCAGTTGGGGGTCACCTGTGGGGACATCACACAGGGGAGTGTCCCTGCTGGCCCTGGGGTGTCCCTGCCAGAGCCTGGAGTGTCCCTGCTGGCCCCCCAGCACTCACATCATTGATGTCAATGTTCTTGTCCACATCCACCACAAACTTCCCCTCTGGGTGCACCTGTAAAGGAGGAAAGAGCCCCAGGTGTCATTTCCCTAGGAATTCCCTGCTGAGGGACATGGGGATGCCTGGGAGGAACCGGGAGCTCCAAGGCCACTGGGGCAGCCCCAGGCCCAGCAGAGCCATCCCAATGAGCTCCTCTGCACCAGGAGCTCCCACCCCATGTCCCCAAGCTGTCCCACCCCTGGGGACACGGGGCTGTCCCCCAGCCCAGCTCTGTCCCCTCATACCTTGACCAGCACCTTCTTCTTGTCCATGGCTCTCACCACCTCTCCCACGTAGGATCCCTGCTCCTGCAGCAGCTGCAGCTCCTCCCGCAGCAGCCGCACTGCAGAGGGACAGCTCAGCTCCAGAACCACCAGGCCCAGCCTGGAGGCCCCAAAGCCCAGCCCAGAGCCCCCAAACCAGAGCACCGAGGCCCAGTCCAGAGCCCCTCAGACCCAGCCCAGAGCCCCTCAGGACCAGCCTGAAGATCCCAGGCCCAGTCCAAAGCCCCCAAAGTCGAGTCCATAACCCCTCAGACCCAGCCCAGAGCCCCCCAAGCCCAGCCCAGAATCCTCCAAAGCCCAGCCTAGGGCCCCCCCCAAAGCCCAACCTAGAGCCCCTCAAGGCCCAGCCCAGAATCCTCCAAAGCCCAGCCCAGAGCCCCTCAGGCCCTGCCTAGAGCCCCCAAAGCCCAGCCCAGAGCCTCCCAAAGGCCCTCGGCCCAGCCCAGAACCCCTCGGGCCCAGCCTAGAGCCTCCAAAGCCCAGTCCAGAACCCACAAAACCCAGCTCAGAGCACCTAGACCCAGCCCAGAATCCCCAAAGCCCCAGCCCAGGGCAGCAGGAGAAGCTGCAGCCCCTACCCTTGGCGTTGAGTTCGTTCCTCTGTGCCTGCAGCCGCCGCAGGTTCTGGCTCTTCTCGTTCACTATGAGCTGCAGGGAAAGGCTCTGCTGAGCAACCTCGGGCTCAGGCACACCCAGCACAGGGAAATGTGGAGTGGTTTGGGTTGGAAAAGATCTCAAAGCTCATTGCATCCCAGCCCTGCCATGGCAGGGACACCTTCCACTATCCCAGGCTGCTCCAACCCTGTCCAACCTGGCTTTGGGCACTACCAGGCATCCAGGGGAAGCCCCAGCTGTGCCAGGGCCTGCCCACCCTCCCAGAGAACAATTCCTAATTCCCAGTATCCCATCCAGCCCTGCTCTCTGGCAGCTGGGACAGGGACAGGAGCACACCCAGCTCAGAGCACAGCCCCAGCTCGTGACCCCACAGCCCCCAGGGAGGGTCCTGCCTGCCCAAAGCCCTGGCACACGGACAGGGACACGGACACACCACCCATCCCGATGCCCCCCGCAGCTGTGCTCACCTGCAGCTCCTCGATCTTGGACAGGTAATACTGCCGGAGCCCCGAGCCGCCCTTCCCGTCGTCCATCTCCATCTGGGACAGCAGAGCTCAGCGCCGCCGAGCTCGGGGCAGCCGCGCCGGGCCCCGGTTCCCCCATCACCACCGCCGGGCCGGCTCCTGGCTCCTCTTTTCCCCCCTCCCATCTTTTACCCAGTTCCCAGTTCCCTGTCCCGAGTGTCCCTTCCCTCCCCTCATCCCTGCCCGACACCCCCGAGCCGAGTCCTGCGTCCCCCAGGTGCCCACAGCAGCCTCAGCTCCCGTTCCCCTGAGAGTCCCCCGGTCTCAATCCCGCTCCCGGTCTCAATCTCGATCCCATCCCGATCCTGATTCTGATCCCGATCCCATCCCGGTTCCGGTCCCGGTCTCAGTCCCGTCCGGTCTCTCAGGCACCGCCGCTTTCCCCAGACCCGCCGAGTCATGCCGCTGCCAGGCCCCGAGCAGCCCCAGCCGCAGCACAGCCCGGGGCAGCCCTGAGCAACCCGAGTGCCTCCCCGAGCTCCGCCGGTTCCCCCAGCCCGGCCCAGCCCACGGCACCTGCTCGGGCCCGTCCAGCGCCATCTTCTCCGCCGGCATCGGGCCCCAACAAAGATGGCGGCCGCCGCTTTCCGCTGCCCGGCTCTGCCGCCCGGATTGATAGCGTCACGTCCTCTTCCGGAAAAACACCCCGGGCGAGGCAGTGGGCATGCGCAATAGCACATGTCGGGGCTGCGCTGCCATCTTGAAGTGGTCGAAGGTGATGTGACCGTGGGTGAAGCACCGAGGAGACGGACACGGGTGTGATGGCGGCACCGAGCCAGCCCGTTATTGTTCACCGCACTTCCGAGGGACCCGTTATCCTTCCCCATCTTCCGCCCACAGGAGGCGGAGGAGGGGTTTGCCACTCCCAAAATGGCGGCCAGAGCAGGAGGAAGCGGAAGCTGAGTGTGCGCGCAGGGCACGCCGGGAAGGTGGTGCGGGCACGCGGCGGGACTGGGATCAGGACCGGGATCGGGGTTTGGATCAGGGGCAGGGTCTGGATCGGGGTCGGGCGGGGGAAGGGGGTACGGGGGTTTCAGGGCCGGGGGATGTTGAGCCCGGGTGTTCGGAGGGTTCAGGAGAGCGGCGGGGCCGGGATGCGCCGCGGGGGCAGCGGGTGCGGGTGGGCCTGAGGGGGCAATGGCGGGAGCGGTGAGGGGCGCTGGGGGGGCAGTGACGGAGGAACTGGAGGGAGAACTGGGAGGGCACTGGGAGAGGAACTGGAGAGGCACTGGGGGGGCACTGGAGTGGCATTGGGAGGGCACCGAGGGGAGGAAATGGAAGGGCACTGGGTGCGGGTTGTGGGAGGGTACTAGGAGGGCTCTGGGAGGGCAGTGAAGGAGGAGCTGAAGGGGTACTGGGAGGGCACTGGGGGAAGAACTGCAGGGGCATTGGGGGTACTGGGAGAGCAGTGAGGGCGGAACTGGAGGGGCACTGGGAGGGCACTGGGGGTACTGGGAGGGCAGTGAGGGTGGAACTGGAGGGGCACTGGGAGGGTACTGGGAGAGGGACTGGAGGAGCACTGGGAGGGCAGTGAAGGAGGAGCTGGAGGGGCACTGGGGGATGTCATGGGGACCACTGAGACAGAGCTGCAGAGACACAGGGGCCACTGGATGACACTGAGGGAACACATAGAGAGGCCGGGGCTCCTCGGGGTCCCCAGGACCCCCCTCAGCCTCGTGTGTCCCCCCAGGCCCGAGCCCTCGGCTGACAGCACATCCCAGCCCCCCCCAGGGGCCACCCCGCCACCACCATGGGCAAGAAAAGCAAACTGGGAAAGAGCCGGCGGGACAAGTTTTACCACCTGGCCAAGGAGACGGGTGAGGGCCGTGCCCGGGGATGGGGATGGGGGGGCTGCAGCCCCGGGCACCCCCTGAACCTCCCTCCTGCTGCCCCCCAGGCTTCCGCTCCCGCTCCTCCTTCAAGCTGCTGCAGCTCAATCGGAAATTCCAGTTCCTGCAGAAAGCCCGGGCCCTGCTGGACCTGTGTGCGGCCCCTGGTGGCTGGTGAGTGGGACAGGACACAGGTTTACTAAAAATATGGATGTTGATCTAGTGCTGATAGCCAACTGTGAGGGACAAAAACCGTACAACTGTTTAAAGTTAGAAAGTGGATGTTTATTGTGGGATAACTCCCAAATACACACTGTGATTTATTGTGAGATAGCTCCCAAATACACACTGTGAATTACAGGTGATCACAGAGTTCTTTTATCTATAAAGTATTGAGTACCCAAAATACAAATGCACATTCATAACTTTGGTACATCTCATTCTGAGTATGGATATTGTTCTAGTGCCAATATCCAAAGACTCTCTAACAGTTTAGACTTAGAAAGTGAATGTTTATTGTGGGATAACTCCCAAATTGTGATTTACAGGTGATTGCAGAGTCCTTTTATCTATGCAGGTATTGAATACAAATACATATTCGTAACTCTGGTACATCTTATTCGCAGTAGGGATATTGATCTAGTACCAATATCGAAAGACTCTCTAACAGTTTAAAGTTAGAAAGTGCATGCTTATTGTGGGATGACTCCTAAATACACACTGTGATTTACAGTGATTACATAGTCCTTTTATTTATATAGGTATTGAATATCCAAAATACAAATGCATATTCATAACTCTGGTAAATCCCATTCCCCACTTCCCATGGTAATTAGTTCAAAAGCCATTAAGCATGCACAGTTTGTTCCTTGAAATGGGTTGGTTGTCCCTTTCATGGGGAGGGGTCCCAAAATGAGGAAGTAAATGAAGTCTTCCTCGTTCTGACCTTTCTGCCTTTTCAATGCAGATGTGACAAATGAGCCCATTGGTAGAACTCCCATTCCCCATCTTCAATTGGTTTCAGAACAGAGAGGCTGCAATTGGCTTATGTTCCTACAAGCAATTGTCTTATGTTTCTAAAAGCTATTTATCAGTTTCTGCATTCCTCATTATAAACCCAGCTAATGAAACATTGTATTGACAAGCAATCAATTATTAGTTAACTCCTAACTTTTTACTTCATCAAGGCCTGCCCATTTATTTTAATTAACTCCAATAAAGCTTATTTCTAACTAATACCTCAGCTCCTCTAAGATCCCTAAATTCTTTTAAGTTTGCGTCTCACCACCACAGTGCCACCAGCTGGTCTGGCAGTGTCCCTGTGCTCCTTGCCCAACTATGGGATCCTGTGCCAGGCTGAGAGCTCTGCTGGGGGCACAGTGCCAGGCCGGGAGCTCTGCTGGGGCCCTCAGCTCTGCTCCCCTCTGTTCTTGCCAGGCTCCAGGTGGCTTCCAAGTTCATGCCGGTGTCCAGCTTGATCATTGGTGAGTTTTGGGGACAGTCCCTGGCTGTGACAGACAGAGGGGATCCTGGCAGGAGTGGGGCTGGGTGGGGAAACCCCTTGGGATGATCTGGAGCCCCTTCTGAGGGGCTCTGCTGTGTTTCCTCACCCAGGGGTGGATCTGGTGCCCATCAAGCCCATTCCCAACGTGGTGACCCTGCAGGAGGACATCACCACTGAGAAGTGCCGCCAGGTACTGCCCGGGGTCACCTGGGGCCCTGCAGGTCCCTGTGGTGGCAGGAGGCTCACAGGGGGTGGGCTGGGGCCCTTCTGAGGGACAAACAGGTGTCTCTGTCCCACAGGCCCTGCGCAAGGAGCTGCAGACATGGAAGGTGGACGTGGTGCTGAACGACGGAGCGCCCAACGTGGGAGCCAGCTGGGTGCACGATGCCTACTCCCAGGGTGGGCACACAGGGACAGCTGACTGCTGCTAGAGAGTTCTGGGCTGCTGTGGCTTGGGAGGGACCTTAAAGCCCATCCAGTGCCACCCTTACCACGGGCAGGGACACCTTCCCCTGTCACAGGCTGCTCCAATCCCCATCCAACCTGGCCTTGGGGATGGGGCGGCCACAGCTTCTCTGGGAAACCCATTCCAGCTTGTCTCTACCCTGCCAGGGAAGAGTCATTCCCTCCCTCTCTCACTCTCTTTTCTCTCCTGCTGCAGCCAACCTGACCCTCATGGCCCTGAAGCTGGCCTGTGAGTTCCTGTGCAAGGGTGGCTGGTTCATCACCAAGGTGTTCCGCTCCCGGGATTACCAGCCCCTCATGTGGATCTTCCAGCAGTTCTTCCAGAAGGTCCAGGCCACCAAGCCCCAGGCCTCCCGCAACGAGTCTGCTGAGATCTTTGTGGTGTGCCAGGGTGAGCAGCCAGGGGGGCCTGGAGGGGCTGGGATGGGGCTGGGAGAACCCAGCTGGTTCTGGGTGGCTGGTGCCACTCTGCTGGTGGCTCTGATCCCTCCATCTCAGCAGGAATGGCTCTGATTCCTCTATTCTGGATGGCTCTGATCCCTCCCTTCTGGATGGCTCTGACCCTTCCATCCCAGCAGGAATGGCTCTGATCCCTCCATCCTAGAAGGAATGGCTCTGCTGGCTGTGGTTCCTCCATCCTAGGAGGAATGGTTCTGATGGTTTTGATGGCTTTAATTCCTCCTGGGACAGTGGAATGGCTGTGAGCCTTCTCTCCCTAGAGAAGTAGTTTTGATCCCTCCATCCCAGCAGGAGTGGCTCTGATCCCTCCATCCTAGAAGGAATGGATCTCCTGACTGTGATTCCTCCATCCCAGGAGAAATGGTTTTGGTGGTTCTAATTCCTCCTGAGACAGTGGAATGGCTCTAAGCACTCTTTCCTCAGAGAAGCAGCTCTGATCCCTCCATCCCAGCCGGAGTGACTCTGATCTCTCCATTCTGGATGGTTCTGATCCCTCCATCCCAGCAGGAATGGTTTTGATGCCATCCTGGGAGGAATCCTCTCCTCCCTGTGATTCCTCCATCCCAGGAAGAATGGTTTTGATGGTTCTGATTCCTCCTGGGACAGTGGAATGGCTCTGTGCTTTCCCCAGAGAAGCAGCTCTGATCCCTCCATTCTGGGTGGCTCTGACCCCTCCATCCCAGCAGGAGTGGCTCTGATCCCTCCATTCTGGGTGTTTCTGATCCTTCCATCCTAGAAGGAATGGCTCTGCTGGCAGTGATTCCTCCATTTTAAGAGGAATGGTTTTGATGGTTCTAATTCTTCCTGGGACAGTGGAATGGCTCTGAGCCATCTCTCCTCAGAGAAGTAGCTCTGATCCCTCCATCCCAGCAGGGGTGGCTCTGATTTCTCCATCCCAGCAGGAATGGCTCTGATCCCTTCATTCTGGGTGGCTCTGATCCCTCCATTCTGGCTGTTTCTGATCCCTCTATCCCAGAGCAACGTCTCTCATGGCTCTCATCCCTCCATCCCAGGTTATCAGGCACCAGACAAAATTGACAGCAAGTTTTTTGACCCCAAATACGCCTTCAAGGACGTGGAGGTTGTCACCAAGTCTGTCAGTGAGCTGGTCAGCAAAAAGAAGCCCAAGGTATGAGCAAGGCCAGACACAGAGGGGACTGGGCCTAAAGAGGGTGTGAGAATTAAAATTGCTCAGGAGAATGCAAGATTTTGCAACAGGAAGTGTTGGAAAAGCCAGTTTGGGGAAGGTTTGGAGCCCTAAAGTGGGGACTGTGAGGTTGGGGCTGGGTCAGTTAAACCCTGCAGTGATTGAGTACAGGGTTTGTGTCTCTCTGAGGTGGCTTTAGGACAGTAAATCTGTGTTAGGCAGTTTTAACGGAGTGTAAAGCTGGCACAAACCTGCCATTGTCAGCTCTTGTGTCTGGGCTGGGGCTGGTGACTTCTTCTAGCTCAGGCTGAGTCTGGAAACGATTTCTAAAGTCCTCGAGAACAACCCACAGGCACATTTAGGTGGCCGCTGCAGCAAGACACGAGTTAGGTGACTCCATGCGCCGTTCAGGGCTGGTGCTGTCTGTCTGTCTGTCTGTCTGTCTGTCCCCTGCCCTGGCTGCCACAGCCCCTTTTCCCCCCAGGCCGAGGGCTATGCCGAGGGTGACACCACCCTGTACCATCGCTTCACCCTCATGGACTTCCTCAAGGCTGCCAACCCCGTGGACTTCCTCTCCAAAGCCAATGAGGTGAGTGCCTGCAAGGACTCCTGTCCCTGTGCTGTGGAGGGGAGGCTGGGATTGCAATTTCAATCCCTTTTCCTGTGCCAGATCACCCTGGGGGATGGGGAGCTGGAGAATCACAGCTCCACCACGGAGGAGCTGCGCCAGTGCTGCAGGGACATCCGAGTGCTGGGCCGCAAGGAGCTCAGGTGCTGGGGGACACTGGGACAGCCACAGCCCCCACCTGGGCCTGGGGGACAGCCACACCCCCCTGCTGGCCCTGCTGCCTGTCCCTAACAGCTGCCACCCCACCCAGGGCTCTGCTGAACTGGAGGACGAAGCTGCGGCGGTTCCTGGCCAAGAAGCTGAAGGAGCAGGCCAAGGAGATGGATATCAAGTAGGTCCAGGGAGCAGGGCTGTCCCCAGGCTGGGGTGGCCTGTCCCCAGCACAGCTCCTCTGAGCTCCTTCCTTTTGGCAGCCTGAGCTCCGGTGAGGAGGAGGAGGGCAGGGAGGAGGAGAAGAAGGAGAAGATGGAGGCCAAAGCTGCAGCTGCTGAGGAGGAGAAGGAGCAAGAGGAGGTGGAGCTGGCTTTGGCAGAGATGAAGGCCAAGGAGCTGGCAGAGCTGAAGAGGTACAAAGAGGAGGAGGGATGGGACTGTAGCCATGGAGACAGAAGGTGGCAGTGTCAGCCTGTCCCTTTGCTGGTGGGGTTTGTGAGTTTGGGGTCCTTGGGCTCCTCTGCTCCTCCAGGCAGGTGTTCCAGGCTGTCCCAGCACTGGGCACCCCTCACAGGGTGCTGGCAGTGGGGTGTTTGTGTGTGGTGGGGACAGTTGGCCTCATTCCTTTGCCTCCTGCAGAAAGAAGAAGAAGATCCTGAAGGAGCAGAGGAAGCAGCGGGAACGCGTGGAGCTGAAGATGGACCTGCCTGGAGTGTCCATCGCCGATGATGGTGACACCAGCATGTTCTCCCTGAAGAGCATCCACAGGACCCCGGTGGGTGGGAGCTCCTGGGGACAGCGGGGTGAGGTAGGACCTGCCCTGTCACTTGTGTCACTTGAGTGACTCTGAGCTGTGCTGCAGCTGCTGAATGAGCTGTCCCGGGGGGACATGGCCTCTGCTGACGCCCTGCTGGAGATCAGCCCTGGGGACGATGACATTTACGTGTCTGATCACGAGGAAGAGGATGATGATGTGTCCCTGGCCAGCGACCTGGACCCCGAGGAGCTGCTGGAGATCGAGGCCCGGCAGCGGAAGCTGCAGCGGGAGCAGCGAGGGAAGAGGTGAGAGGGGAAACACCTCCTGGGGCTGGGGCTGCTCTGGGACAGCTCCAGGAGCCAGCCAGGGCTGGGGACACTGATTCTGCTGCTCCGGGTCACAGGACCAAGTTTAAGCAGAAGGAGGAGGAGGAGGAAGGGCAGGAAGTGGAGAATCCCCTGCTGGTGCCCCTGGAGGAGAAGTCGGTGCTGGAGGAGCGACAGACCAGCCTGTGGTTTGGGAAGGTGAGTCCCACTTGTGGGGCAGGAGTGATGGAGCAGCCTCAGCCCCAGCAGTTTCCCCCAACTGCCCTGGGGCTGACCCTGCCCCCCATCCCTGGGGCTGATCCCCATCCATCCCTGGGGCTGATCCCCCCCATCCCTGGGGCTGATCCCCCCACCCATCCCTGGGGCTGATCCCCCCATCCCTGGGGCTGATCCCCATCCATCCCTGGGGCTGATCTCCTCCATCCCTGGGGCTGATCCCCATCCATCCCTGGGGCTGATCCCCCCATCCCTGGGGCTGATCCCCCCCATCCCTGGGGCTGATCCCCCCACCCATCCCTGGGGCTGATCCCCATCCATTCCTGGGGCTGATCCCCATCCATCCCTGGGGCTGATCCCCATCCATTCCTGGGGCTGATCCCCATCCATCCCTGGGGCTGATCCCCCCATCCCTGGGGCTGATCTCCATCCATCCCTGGGGCTGATCCCCTCCATCCCTGGGGCTGATCCCCCCCTGCCATGGGGCTGACCCCACTGTTCCCCATGCCAGGACGCCTTTGCTGGCATCGAGGATGATGCAGACGAGAAGCTGGAGCTGGGCCAGGCCCAGATGTTGGCTGAGAAGCAGCGTGAGGCTCAGAGAGGTGAGAGGACACACAGGGACAGCCTCAGCTCACTGTGGGGCACTGGCTCCAGCCTCAGTGGGGATGCTGCCCTGAGCAGGAATGGTTTGGATTGGAAAAGATCTCAAAGAGCTCCAAGCCTGGCCATGGGCAGGAACACTCCCACTAGACCAGAGAGTGGTCCCAGCCTCTGTCAGTAAAGAGCTCTCATTAGTGCAGTGTTAATGAGCAGGATCTCTAGAGGAGGGTCTGCCTTGGCTCTGTCTCACCCAGTGCTTGCCATTCCCAGACAAAACAACAAAGAAAGGGCAGAAGAAGAAGAAGGAGGAGGCCCAGGAGGAGGCTCTAGCCGAGCCCAGCCCTGCAGCAGCCCCAGCTCCTGATGCCAGTGAAGAAGCTAAAGAGGAGCAGAGCAGTGATTATGATGATGATGATGATGACAGCAGCAGTGAGGATGAGAGGTGAGGGCTGAGGGGGGGTCTGGCTGTCCCTTCAGCTCCACAGTCCTGGAGAGCTGAGGGACCCCAGCCCTGCTCTCCACAGGCCCCTGGCACCAGTGGGGAGGAAGCGAGGCCGTGCTGAGCCCTGTGGCTTCGAGGTGGTGCCTATTGAGAAGCCAGGTGAGTGGGGGGCATGGGGGTGTCTTGGGAGGGACAGGAAGCAGGGACAGACCTGGGGCTCCCTTGGGAAGGACAGGAGGCAGGGACAGACCTGGGGGTCCCTTAGGAAGGACAGGAGATGGAGGCAGGGACAGACTCAGGGTCCCTTGGGAGGAATAGGAGATGGGGGCAGGGACAGTCCATGCTCCCCAGGGCTGCTCCCTGCCTCTTGGGCTGCAGCCAGGCCAACTTTGCCATGTCCCACAGTGAAAAGAGTCCTGGATGCAGAGGGCCTTGCCCTCGGCTCTGTCATTGCCAGCTCCAAAAAGGCCCGGCGGGACCTCATCGACGACTCCTTCAACAGGTACCAGTGGGGGCTGCAGGAGCTCTGCAGGGCTTGCTCCCTGGCAGGGACAGGTGTGGTGGGTCCCCATATCCTGCTCACAGGTCTTCTGGCCGCCCAGGTACTCGTACAACGAGGAGGAGGGGGAGCTGCCCGAGTGGTTCACGGAGGAGGAGCGGCAGCACCGGCGCCGGCAGCTGCCCGTGGACAGGCAAACGGTGGAGGCCTATCGGCAGCGCTGGAAGGAGATCAACGCACGGCCCATCAAGAAGGTGGCAGAGGCCAAGGCCCGCAAGAAGAAGAGGGTGAGTGGGGGTGGGCTCCCAGGGGTGCCCTGGCTCTTCTCCCAGGGCCTCAGTCCTCCCTCTGACCCCCCTGTTCTTCCTCTGATGCTCCTGTCCCATCTGTGATACCCCATCCTTTCCTGATCCCCCTGTCCCATGTCTGATACCCCATCCTTTTCTAACCCCCCTGTCCTGTCTCTGACCCCCCCGTCCCATTTCTGATTCCCCATCCTTTCCTGAACCCCCTGTCCCTCCTCTCCTGTCTCATCTCTGATACCCCATCGTTTCCTGACCCCCTGTCCCTTTTTCAATGCCCCTGTGCCATCTCTGATTCCCCATCCTTTTTTGACCCCCCCTTGTCCCATCTCTGATTCCCTATCCTTTTCTGACCCACATTGTCTCATCCTTGAACCCCTTTCCCATCTCTGATACCCCATCCTTTTCTGACGCCCCTGTTCCTCCTTCAATGCCCGTCCCTTTTCCAGTGCCCCTGTCCCATTTCTGATTCACCATCCTTTTCTGACCCCCTTATCCCATCTCTGATCCCCTTGTCCCATCTCTTGATACTCCATCCTTTTCTGACCCCCCGTCCCATCTCTGATTCCCCATCCTTTTCTGACCCCTTCTTGTCCCAGCTTGGCCCCCCCTGTTCCACCTCTGACCTCCCCCCCATTTCTCTTCCAATTCCCCTCTCTCCTGTGACCACCCCCTCTGATCCCCTATCCTGACTCCCCTGTCCCTCCTCTGAGTCCCCTGTCCCTCCTCTGACCCTCTGTCCCCCTGGCTGTCCCCCAGATGCTGAAGAAGCTGGAGCAGATGAAAAAGAAGGCTGAGGCTGTGGTGAGCACCGTGGACATCTCAGAGCGGGAGAAGGTGGCCCAGCTGCGCCGGTGAGTGGCCAAGCCAGGATCCAGCCCGTCCCTTTGTGGCTGGACCGTGTCCCTGCAGCCCCTGGGACAGCTCTGTGTCCCCAGCCAGGCTGATCTGGGGCTGGCAGAGCTACAGGAGGGGTGGGACTTGATTTCCCAACACTGGGTTTTGTTTTTGTCCCACCCAAACTCACTCTGACCTTTGTGCTTGTGCTGCAGCATCTACAAGAAGGCTGGGCTGGCTAAGGAGAAGCGCCAGGTCACCTACCTGGTGGCCAAGAAGGGCGTGGGACGTCGGGTGAGGCGTCCCCCTGGTGTCAAGGGCCAGTTCAAGGTGGTGGACAGCCGCCTCAAGAAGGATGTGAGGGCTCAGAAGCGCAAAGAGCAGAAGAAGAAGCGCCACAAGTGAGGTGGGAGTGGCTCCATCCCCAGCAAGGGACTCTGCTCAGGGCACAGGGCTGGCTCCTGTGTCCCACTGCCACCTAAGGAGCTCTGGGGACAGCCTGGGGCTTGGCCACACCTTGCTTAGTCCGTGCCTTGCTGTGACAGTGCCTCGTGCCCTCCCCTGGGCACAGAGGGGTCATTTGGCCCCAGTGCTGTGGCCCCGGCCCCTGGTCACAGCTCCAGGTGTCACCAGGCTGGCTCTGCTGGGTGACTCCCCTGGGGACATCACAGGAGCATCCCCAGCTGTCCCCAGGGAGGGTGTGGCTCTGGAGACACCCCTGGGCCAGATTTGTCACTGAGGTGGCAGAACAGTGGTGGCTCTGTCTGGAGCAGCTGCTCAGGACAGCAGAGTTTGACCTGAGGCTGCCCAGGGCTGTGTCACGTGCCTGGGTGAGGTGAGGGACCCGTGCTGCACATGTCCCCTTGTGCCATGTCACTGCTGGCCGTGTTCTCTACAGCTGCTCATGCCTCCAGAGCCCTCCCAGCTTTGTCTGACAGGGATTGACTCTCCTGACCACAGCAGCCATCCTGTCCCCTCTGTCCCCACCCCCTTCTCCCTCAAGGAGAAGAAAGACCAAGAGTAAGAAGTGTTTGACTGCATTGCTTTATTTACACCCAGGGCAGGGGCTGGGCTCCACCAGGCCCTAGGGGTGACGCTGGCATTTTGTCAGTGCTGGGGACGGGGCTGGGGTGGCACTGTGGGGAGTGAGGGGTGGTGGGGACCTGCCAGGCAAGCTCTGGCACAAGGGAGGAGCTCTGGGTCCCCTTCAGGTGCTGTGGGGAGGGGAGAGGCCAGAGCTGGCACCCCAGAGCCCCGTGCAGGGTTGGCAGGAGGTGACCTGGGGGTGTCCCTGTGCAGTGCCCACTGTGGCTGCTCAGCCAAGTCCATGTGTGTCCTTGGGCCTGCAGGAGCCCCTCGGCTGCAGATCCTGGGGGGAAGCTGGGGCTCTATCCAGAGGGGCCCTGCTTGAGACCAGTGCTGCTGGGAGGGTCTCTGGGCCACCTCCTGCCCCTATGGAGGGTCAGGACCAGGCCAGGGTGGGAGCAGAGACCCTCAGCTGTCCTTGGTGGCCACGGGAGCTGGGGCAGGGATGGGCTGCCAGGCTCCAGGCTGAGTTAGACGTTTTCCTTCTCTTCAAAAGGGAATATGGGGGTGCTGTGAGAGGAGAGTCCCCAGAACCACTACCCCCATCACCACCACCACCCTTGCTTGGCCCTGACCCCCTGGCTGAGCCCCATCCCTTGGAGCTCAGTGTCCTATCCCCTATGTGACCCCAAAGCCCCAGGGGGGAGCTGCAGGGGATCACAGGAGGAAGGCCAGGGCTGATGGGGGCTGAGCCCCCTCAAAGAGGCACAAAGAGCATCTCCTGCACCCCCAGCCTGCACACCTGGGCAGGGTCCAGTGCCAGTCCCTGACCTCTGCCCCAAGCTCTGCCCAGCAAATCCCCAACAATCGGGGCAAGATTCCAGGATGGGCTCCTTTGTCCCCACTCACTCCCTGCCCTCCTTCCCCTGGTGCCCTCCAGGTCCCCATCAGGGTCCCAAGGGTGGGGTGACCCCTGGCCTGGCAGGCTCAGCCCCTACCTGAGCTGGGGGGTGCAGTGTAGGCCACATCCACACGGTCACCTGCAATGGGAGGGGTGGTGACCATGGGCCTGGGAGGAGCTGCTCCCTTAAGGAGCCAGAGCTCATCAGTGGGAGCTGGGAGATCAGGCAGAGCCCACTGAGCCCCTGGGGCTGCAGGGCTGGCAGCAGGACCAGGGGACACGGCCCTGCAGGGCTCACCTGTCTCGTAGTAGTCGTACAGGGACACGGTGGCTGGCTGGAGGTTGCTCACCACGAAGTCCTGCTGGGCTTGGAAGGAAAAGGTCTTCTCTTCCTTGGTCAGCTGTGGAGACAGCCCAGGGGGGAGGTGTAACCACTCACCATGGGAAAACCCCCCACAACCCAGGGCTTCTGCTTCTGTACCCATCTCACCTCGTCCAGGTAAATGGTCACCTGGTCAGGCTGCACCTCCACCTTCTTCACCAGGTTCTGCCTCTTCAGCTGCAGGGACACGGCTCAGGAGGGGCCACAGCTGCTCTACGGGTGCCCAACACCCCGAGCAGGTGTCCCTCCATGTCCTACAGCCCCAGGCAGGGCCTGTGGAATGGGGTATCCCAAAGGGGGGCAGGGGGCTCTTCACCTCTACTGTGGATTTCTTATCGGGGCTGTATCCTGATGGCAGCTTGGCCTCAATGACAACCATGTTGGTGGCAGGGCGCTCCCCAGTGTACCTGCAAGGGCAGAGCCCCAGGGTGGGCTCAGGGATTCATTCCCTCCCTCCCTGGCTGCTGCTGTCCCCCCCAAACCCGGGCCAGCCCCAGTCCCTACCGTGCCCAGAGGCGGAGCAGGAACCCCGGGTTCTTCGTGCCCGGCAGCGGCTCCGTCTGCACCCGCAGCTCGAAGGCCCCGGTGCTGGGCGGGGGAGGCACGTTATAGCGCAGGGTCACCTGGGGGACAGGGGACAGCACGTTATAGCGCAGGGTCACCTGGGGGACAGGGGACAGCACGTTATAGCGCAGGGTCACCTGGGGGACAGGGGACAGCACGTTATAGCGCAGGGTCACCTGGGGGACAGGGGACAGGGTGAGCCCAGCGAGGGCACAGCGCCCAGGACAGGGGGCCCAGGCTGTACCCACCTGTGCCAGGGCACAGCCCTGCCCGCGGGCTCGCAGCCCGTAGGTGCCCGGCAGCTCGGGCAGCGCCGCCCGCTGCAGCACCAGCCGGTTGCTGCTGTCCAGCACAAAGTCCTGCACCGTCCCCGTAGGCGATGTCACCGTCACCGTCATGTCCCCGTTGCTGCCATAGGTCAGGGCAGCGTATTTGGCCAGGGCTTGCAGGGCCACCACGGTGTCCTGTGCACGGGGACAGTGCCAGGGTCACCCCTGAGCGCTGCTCCCAGGAGGGGCCGGTTTGGAGCAGCGCCTGGAGCCCAGGGCCGGTACCTGCGTGGAGGCAAAGCCCCCGTAGGGGTTCT
Source organism: Zonotrichia albicollis (assembly GCF_047830755.1). Lineage (NCBI taxonomy): Eukaryota > Metazoa > Chordata > Aves > Passeriformes > Passerellidae > Zonotrichia > Zonotrichia albicollis. The sequence goes on along the minus strand of NC_133841.1, from coordinate 6,207,011 downwards.
GCTGCTTGCAGAGCCAGCGGACGATCCGGGACGCTGTCCCCAGGTCAGTGGGGGACACCGAGGGCTGGGACAGGTAGGCCAGCAGGACATAGGCTGTCATCTCCACCTCGGCCGACGGGGCCGCAGCCCAGGACAGCTCCAAGTCCTCCTGAGCCTGCCCCTTCCTCTTCCAGTAGAGTTGCCCATCTGCAGGAGGAGGGGCAGCAGCTCAGCCCCTGCTGCAGGCTGGGGTCCCTTTAGGGGGATGCACTGCCCACAGGCCCCTGCCCAGGCAGTACCTGCACTGATGCTGTGCTGGGCCAGGCGCTGCAGCTGCGCCTGCTGCTGCTCCCTCAGCCCTGCCAGCCCGAACACGTAGGCCAGCAGGGCTTGTGTGTAGGGGTCATCCGTGGGAGAGGCCTCCAGGCACCTGAGGGCTGAGCTCAGCACCGGCTCCTGGCGTGGCAGAGGAGTCAGGAGCCAGCCCAGAGCATGGGACTCGCTCAGTGCTGCCCAGTGTCCCCAGCTGTGCCCAGTTCATGCTGGTGGCCTGGAATGGCCAATCCCTGTCCCAGCAGCTGTCCCCACCCCACCAGACCCCGTGGGGAAGAAGGGTCCATCCTCACCACCGTGGGCAGTCCCAGCTCCAGCATCGCTGCCGTCACATACGCCGAGAGCGAGAGCTCATCCGAGACACCGCCCTGCAAGGGGACAGGAGGACATGGGTCTGACCAAGCTGTGACACCAACACAGGGACACTCCCACTGCCCAGAGCACGCTCTGGGTTCCCCAGGCCAGCCCTGCCCCACCTGCAGGGCATTGTGGAAGAGTTTGCCCTCTTTGCGGAAGCAGCCGCTCTCCCTCTGGCGCTGCTGGAGCCAGCGCAGTGCGTCCGTGATGTGCCGCTCCTCGATGGCCACGTAGGCTCGGGCCTGCCCGAAGGACTTGAGGACAAACGCTGTCAGCCTGGAGCCAGGGAGACACCAGAGGGCTGAGTCAGCACTGGGGCTGCCTGGATGGCAGGAGGAGCCCTGGGTGCAGCTGCAGAGCCCTCACCAGGTGTTGCCCGAGGGATCGCTCTTGCCAAAGGCGCTGTAGGAGCCGTCATCGTGTTTGTACAGCAGCTCCCGCTGGTACCCTGCGGGGGGACATGGGCACAGGGCACTGTTTCTGTGCCCAGGGGAGCCAGGTGGGGTGAGGAGGGGGCTGTGGGACTGTGGTGTCCCTGCCAGGCTCTCACTGACCGCTCTGCAGGAACCCCTGGGCCTTGGCGCGGATGTCCGGCAGCAGCTGCCCGCTCTTCTCCAGGTACTGCTGGATGTAGATGTTGGGGGCAAAGCGAACCATGTTCTGCTCCCCACAGCCGTAGGGCATGGCCAGGAGTCCGTCCAGGTTCTGCAGGGCATTGCCCAGGATATCACCTGTGCCAGGGGGACACATCATCAGCTGTGTCACCCGTGTCCCCTTCTGTGTCAGCTCTGGATGGTCCCATGTCCTGCTGAGCCTGGGGACCTCTGCACCAACCCTGTCTCCTGTGGTCCCCAGGCCCCCCCAGCCTGTCCTTTACCCATCACGATGATGTGGGCCCTCTGGGAGCTCTCCAGGATGTTTGCAGGAATCTCCAAGGACACTTCTTCAGCACCTGTGGGGGCAGAGGGCTGTGATAGTGGGAATGCCCAGCTCTTACCAGCCTGTCCCGTGGCAGCCTCATCCATGCTGTTCCTCCCCAAGCACCCTGACCCTTGGCTCCTCTGGACTGGTGGCCCTTGTGACCAGTGGCCAAGCACCCCTGGCCATGTCCCACGCACTGCCCGACACCCCTGGCCAGTCCTACCTTCCTGGCAGAGCAGGGAGCTGTGAGTCTTCTCCACCAGGATCCCGCCGGGCTGTGAGGAAGCAGCACCAAAGTCAGTCAGGAGGAGGGACATGCCTGTCCCCCAGTCCCCTTCATGTCTGGGTGCTGTCCCACTGCCCCCCGAGGGCTGTTTGCTCCCACAACCATCCCATTCTCCTCCTCGCCAGCTCTCTAACCTGCACCAGGAGGGGCTTTATCACGGTGTCCACGCGGCCCTGGGTCGGCACCAGGGGCAGCTCGTTGCCACAGGGCTCGGAGGAGCTGAGGGCCTCGGTGCTCACAGTGATGTTCACCTCCCCTGAAGGTGCAAACACGGCCCTCAGTCCCCAGGGAGCCCCCAAACCTGAGCACAGCCCCCTGGGCTTGGGCTGGGGCTGGCTGGACTGGGCTGGGGGTCCCCAGGGAGGGTGGGAGTAGAGCGAGGGAGGACTCCCCAGATCCTCCCTGCCCACCTAACCCCATCCCCTGAGGGGTCCCCGGGCAGCAGGGTGGAGTGGTGGCAGCTCTGTACCCAGGCTGGTGGCTCGCACGCCCCACTGGAAGGTCTTGGCTTCATCTGCACAGACGCAGCCCGTGTATGTGTCCCCAGCCCTTGGTGACACCTCCAGCTCCACCGACTCTGCCAGCATCACCTGAACCTGCGGGGCACAGCCATGGCACCATCAGCCCTCAGAGCCAGGGTCACCTCACCCAAACCTGCCAGAGCATGGCACAGCTCCATCACACCCCAGAGCCAGGGTCACCTCCATGGGCTCCCCCGAACCTGCCAGAACATGGCACAGCTCCCTCAGAGCCAGAGTCACCTCCCTGTCCTACCCCAAACCTGCCAGAGCATGGCACAGCTCCATCAGAACCAGTCACCTCCATGGACTCCCCCAAACCTGCCAGACCAGGGCACAGCTCCATCACACCCCAGAACCAGGGTCACCCCCAGCCTCCCCTGAACCTGCCAGCCCCTGGCACAGCCCCTGTCCCTGCCTGTCCCCGCTCACCCGCAGGCACTGGCGCAGGTAGTTGAAGACGGTGGCCCTGAGGGTGAAGCTCTCGTGGCGCACCACAGCGTAGGGCAGCGCCAGCTCCACGAAGAATGGCTGGAAGGCCGTGAGGGTGACAGCAGGGGACAGCCCCAGGCCCTGTGGGGCTGTACAGAACATCCCAGCCTCCCACTCTGTGATGGTGTCGGGCACTGTCACCGTCATCTCGGCAGAGCCACTCTCCCTGCATGGAGAACGTCATGAGGCCACCCCAGCACGGCTGGTGGCATGGCCTAAAGTGGCACCACCGTGACACTGCTGGTGCCAGCCCACAGGGAGAAGGAGTCCTGAGGTCCCCAGGTCCCCTTGGGAGCTGTCTCTCACCCTACAGGGACCAGGTCCCACAGCCACGTCTCTGGGAAGTATGTCCGGGGTGCTGGGGGCTCTTCCCCACCCTCGATGCCTGAGCTGGCTGAGGTGAACATTGGCATAATTCCTTCATAAACATTGCTTCCCACTTCCCCACGGAGTAGTCTCATGTCTCCTGGAAAAGGCAAAGCAGAACTTGGGAGCCTCAGGTCCCAGCTGGACCTTGCCTGCAGCCAGCACAAGGGTGACCAAAATCCTTTTCCATCCCTGTCCATCCTCTTTGATGCCAAGGGTGTTTTCTGGATGGCTCCAAGTCCCCCTGAGGACATGACAGCCAGGACTGTCCACCAGCTCTTTGCTCATTTCAGCACAAGGGCTGTGCTCACCTCCAGGACCTGCCATTCCAACCATGTGGAGCCTGCGCCAGCAAGGCTCCCTGCTGTTGGTGAAGAGCTTCAGTGCTGCATCCTGTGAAAAAGCAGAGACTGTCCATCCAGCACAGCCAGCAGGAGGAATATCCCCATTCCAGCTTTGAGTAGTCCCAGGGCTACAGAAAACAGGTGGGGAAGGAGCCTGGGCTTGGCAGGAAAGGGAACTCCTGTGCCACAGGTGTGGCTTTCCCAGCACTTGGGAGAAGCACGGGCAGCTCTGGGAGGCCCAGGGGCTTCACCTGGAATAACATGTAGGGGTGCCTCTTGGAGTCCAGCCAGTCACATAATGGTTCATCCTGGATGCTGTGGGGGTTGCTGAATTCGGGCAGTGCTTTGTAGACCTGCGAATAAAGACATGCAAAACCCTCATTTCCAGAGCTCTGCCCACTGCAGCACTGGGTCCATGTGAGGGACACTAGAGCCAATATGACCCCAGCACAGCCCAGGCTGCTCCTGGGGCTGCAGGGGGACCCCAGGCAGGGCCAGCACTCACAGCCTCGGCGTTGAGCTCAGCCTCGGGCTTGAGGAGCAGCACGCTGCGATCCACGGCCCGCACAGCGCACAGGGAGCCCGGGGCAGCCCCCAGCTGCAGCGTCAGCGCTGCCCCAGGCAGGGCCCTGGCCTCGGAAAACGCCATCTGCACCTGCACAGGGACACAGGGACACAGGGCAGTCACTACCGTGGAGGGCAGACCCAGCCATGTGACAGTGTTCGTATTCCCTTAGGATGAGGGAAGAGATGACGATCTGACTCCATGTTTCAGAAGGCTGATTTATTATTTTATGATATATATATTACATTATAACTATAGTAAAAAGAATACAAGGAAAAGTTTCATCTCAGAAGGCTAGCTAAGATAAGAATAGAAAGGAATGAATAATAAAGGTTTGTGTCTCGAGCAGAGAGTCCAAGCTAACTGGGCTGTGGTTGGCCATTAATTGTAAACATCCAAGATGGGCCAATCACAGATGCACCTGTTGCATTCCACAGCAGCAGATAAACATTGTTTACATTTTGTTCCTGAGTCCTCTCAGCTTCTCAGGAGGAAAAATCCTAAAGAAAGGATTTTTCATAAAGGATGTCTGTGACACAGCCACACATAGGGAAGGCTCTTCTCAGAGGGTTTGGGAACAAGGAATGGGTTGGGAGACCCTGACACTGCGTTGCTCCTGGGGCGGGATGGATCCCAAGGCAGCAGCCATGGACAGCCCAGCTCCTCTCACCTGGTTGGGGAAGCACTTGGCCACGGAGAGCTCAGTGCCAGCAGCCACCATGTCGCCGCTGGGCAGCAGCACGTACACCAGAATCCTGGCCATGGGTGCCAGCTCCACGCCAATGGGCAGCTCCAGGGAGAGGGAGGATCTCTGTCCTGGGCCATGGAAAGGAGGAGATGTTACCCAGAGAAACTGCACCTGCTCCAGCCCTGGAAGTGTCCAAGGCCAGGTTGGACAGAGCCTGGAGCACCCTGGGAGAGTGCAGGGCAGGGGGATGCAGTGGGATGGGTTTGGAGGCCCCTTCCAACCCAAAGCATTCCTGGCTCTGTGAGGAGCAGGCAGGGGGAGCAGAGCCCTGCACAGCCCCTCCATGCCATGGGACATACCAGGCTCTGCAGAGATCTCTTTCCTGAAGATGCTGGTTATGGAGCCCTTGGCCAGGACCTGCAGAGGAGGCGGGGGAAACAAAACAGAGGCTGAGTATGGAATCAAAGTGCCCTGGTAGACGATGGTCTCACAACGAGAGTTCTGGGATGATTTCTGACCATGCCCAGTCTCCAGTTCCCCCACCAGCTCCCATGGGGGTGCAGGCCCCACAGTGGCAGCAGCCACCTCCTCTGACAGGTCCCTCAGTCCCTCCAGGACAGGTTGCTCATTGTCCTGTCCCTGGGGACACCACCATGAACAACGTGGAGATGTGGCCCTTCCCACAGAACCACCCTGATTCCTGCTGCTGGGCTCACCATGAAAACCATATCCAGGCTCCTCAGCTCAGTGCCCAAAGCCTCCTTGCCAAAGATGGAATCCACGTGGAGCAGCTGGGAGTGGCCGCAGGGCAGCTCGCCCCGCGGGGCGCGGATGTGCAGGAAGCTCCCGCTCTTGGACAAGTGAGGCATGAGGGTCAGGAAGGCACCTCGGGGCCTGAACGAGCCCTCCTGGCTCTCAGCTGTCCCAATGACTTTAGCCTGAGGTGGGAATCAGGGGGTGAATCCACCAGCAGGCCCCGAGGATGGTGCAGCTCCAGTGGAGGAAGCAGCTCAGGACCCCCGATGGAGGGACAAGGGTGGGCACTTACCCGCAAGGAGACCCGGTCCCCCCAGCCAGAGGTGTCCAGCTGGAAGAAGGCTCTCCCTGAGCTGTCAGTCAGGAGGCTTTGTGTCCTCTTTTCTCTATTGTTGTTGATGGAGAGCAGGACCTGCCTGTGGGGTAGCCCAGAGCCGTCGGCTTCCTCCAGCCGGATCTGGGTGGGATGGAAGGGGGGATGATGCAGTGTGGGGCTACAGCTGGTGCACAACAGGGCTGGGAGAGCAGGGACAGGGGTGGTAGCAGCAGGAACAGGGATGGGAACAGCACGAACAGGGATGGAAGCAGTAGGGACAGGGATGGAAGCAGTAGGGACAGGAATGGGAGCAGCAGGGCCAGGGCTGGGATGGGCAGGAGCAGGGTTGAGATGGGCAGGAGCAGTGCTATGAGCAGCAGGGCCAGGGCTGGGATGGGCAGGGACAGGGATGGAAGCAGCAGGGACAGGGATGGGAGCAGCAGGGACAGGGCTGGGAGCAGCAGCAGCAGGGATGGGATGGGCAGGAGTAGGGACAGGGCTGGGAGCAGCAGGGACAGCGATGGGAGCAGCAGGGGCAGGTGAGCCCCAGGGCAGAGGGGAGCCCCCGTTACCGTCCCACTGTAGGGGAGTCCTGGCTTGTAGGCATGATCAGGGTTCTCAAAGGTGACCATGACAGATTTGCGTAAAACCTTGCAGGTCTTGGCACTCTTCATCTCCAGCCCTGTGGAGAGCCAGTGGGGAGTTCAGGATGTTGCAGGACACAGGACACAGCTCAGCTCTGGCCAGTGCCCCTGTCCCTTCGCAGAAATGGTCCCTGGACATTTGGGTGTCACAGACATGTTTTATGAAAAATAAAAGGATCTTTTCCTAAAGATTTTTTTCTCCTGAGAAGCTGGGAGGCCTCAGGAACAAAATGTAAACAATGGTTATCTGCTGCTGTGGAATGCAACAGGTGCATCTGGGATTGGTCTCGTGTGCTTGTTTCTAATTAATGGCCAATCACAGTCAGCTGGCTTGGACTCTCTGTCTGAGCCACAAGCCTTTGTTATCATTCTTTCTTTTTCTATTCTTAGCCAGCCTTCTGATGAAATCTTTTCTTCTATTCTTTTAGTATAGTTTTAATAGAATATATATCATAAAATAATAAATCATATCATAAATCAATAAATCATTCTGAAATATGGGGTCAAATCCTCATCTCTTCCCTCTTCCTCAGGGCCCTGTGAACACCACCATATTTGGGCTTTCCTCCAGCACAGTTTGCATCTCCTACAAGAGCAGCACAAGCCCTGTGGAATATTCCAGACCTAAAGCTGAGGTGCAGCTGGGGGCAGATCCCAGCCTGGCTCAGGATGGATTTTGAGCCTGGCTTTGGGATGGATTTGGAGCCTGGCTCTGGATGGATTTGGAGCCTGGCTCTGGCACAGTTGAGCCAAGGCCAGTACCAGCATGGCAGAGAGAGGTGTCATCTCCCAGTGTCTTAGGAAGGCTCCAGCAGCCCTTTAATCTGGGGCCATCCTGCCCTTGCAGGGACCCCAGGGGTTGCTCAGGGGTGAAAGAGGCTGAGCCTGCCGCTATTCCTGGTGCCTGGTGCCTTGGTGGCTATCAACACCTGAAATTCCAGGCCTTGCCAAGCTGCCCTGACTCACACCCTGACCCAAACCCCATCGCTGCATGTGCACCCCTAAACCCCAGCAGCACTTTTGGGTGCTCCTGGAGAGCACCAATCCCTTGGCATGGCCACACCCCCATCCCCACCTGTGCCATCCTCCACCAGTGATGCCTCGACTTCGAGTTTCTTCCTCGAAAATGAAGGCAAAATACTCTCCTTGAAGGCAGCCTGAGAAACCTCTGTGGAAAAGCAGCCGTTCTTCTCCGTCTGGAGGGAAAATCAACCCCATCAGCAGCATTCCCAGGAAGGAGCACCTGCAGGGACAGCCCAGCCCTGACCACACTCACCTGCCCCATAACCTGGGTGCAGGTCTTCTGTAACCCGTGAGCCCAGAGGTTCTGTCTGAGGCACAGGTCAGCCTGGACCTTCCCTTGGACAGGCTTCCCGTAGGTGTAGCTGTGTGGGGACAGGAGAGAGGCTGTGCTGGGAAGCCTCCACTCTCACAGACATTTTTTATGAAAACCCCTTTCCTTAGGATTTTTCCTCTTGAGAAGGTGAGAAGCTTCAAAAACAAAATGTAAACAATAATTATCTGCTGCTGTGGAATGCAACAGATAGATCTGTGATTGGCCCGTGTTAGTTGTTTTTAATTAATGGCCAATCGCAGTGAGCTGGCTCAGACAGAAAGCCACAAACCTTTGTTATCATTCTTTTTTTTCCTATTCTTAGCTAACCTTCTAAGGAAACCCTTTCTTCTATTCTTTTAGTATAGTTTTAATATAATATATATCATAAAATAATAAATCAAGCCTTCTGAAACATGGAGTCAGATCCTCATCCTAAGATCCCTGTGAACACCATCACACCCCATTCCACTGGATCCCCCCCATCTCCCCCATCTCCCCCATTCCCTGCTCCCCTCTCACCGCCCGCAAATCTCCACCGGGATCTTCTCGTCCTGCTCCCACAGCACGCTGGGGAGGTGAATGGTCACCTCAAACTTGGGCAGCACTGTGGACAGGCACAAGGACATGAGGCAAAGTGGAAATTTTCCAGGGTAGAAATCCATTTTGATTTAGGTGAAATGTACATTTTTGAGTTGAGTCTGTAGTTGGAAACCATAGTTATTTAGCCAGACTGCAAAGCCTAGGCTTAGTGAAGTTGCTTCAGTGAAGGACAGAGATAAAGGAGGAGAGACAGAGGGTGATAGAGAGACTGCTGTGAGAGCAGCTCAACCTGACCTAGGAATTCTTTCTGATAAAGAAGAGCTAGCGACAAATGTCACGTGAAATTCATAAAAATGAATATGTATGAACCTATGGTGATATTGCATGCATATGTATCTGAGAGGGGGATAAAAAGGGACTTGAAGTTCCCAGAGGTACACATGTCATCTTGAGGGGAACAATTCTCACATGTGTCCAGCGCTGTAACAACCATACTGGCTTTACAACTTTCACAAAGTTGTGCAGTTTTGATTATCTCCGCAAAACAGACACGGGGGGGTCGCTCCCGGAACAGTGACAACATCTCCTGGGTGGCTGCAGGGGTCAGGACCTGCTGCCCGTGGTGGGGTCCCCTTTCCCAGAGCCCAGTACTGTTGTAGCGTGTTTTTATTTTATAGGTTGTTGTTTCATTTGTTGTTTGTTAGTTTTTTGGGCTTTTTTCCCCCTGATTTTGGAGTGACACAGACTTGCCTTTGTTATTCAATTGTGCCAGGTGTCCGTTTATCTCTTTGCTACTTAGCTACTTTTCTGCCAAGTTTCAAACCCTTTCCTCCCAACATCCAGCTGTTAACCCCTCCTGTCCCAAGCAGTTTTCCTCCCTTGTATCCTTTGCCCTTGTGTTCCACCCCGAGTTCTCCTGATTAGCTGAACATCGAGTCCTCCCTTGAGACCTGCCCCCTGTATACGCTGTCGCTTGTCCCCAGCTCATTGCCTGGGGGACTGTCACCCCTCACTGTCACCATCTAGCCAGGACAGGTGACACAGTGCCACACAGTACCGTATTCCTCCACGCTGAAGGAGTGGCTCTTCCCCTCCACGCTAATGGTGTAGGTGCCCAGCGCCGGCTCCGAGGCCAGCGGGAGAGACAAATCCACGATTCCCTGCCGAGGGCTCAGCTCCCGCCACTGCGCGATGCGGTTCCCGCTGGGATCCTGGGGGACACCGGGATCAGCCCCAGGGAGGCGACAGAGAGCCCTGGCTGTGCCCTGGGTCCCCTCTGCCACCCCATGCGGGTCCCAAACTCACCTGCAGGAACACCAGGGGCAGCTGGAAGGCAAAGAGAGAATGGTCAGAGGAGCAGTTCCGTTCCTTGAGGGCTCAGCAGGGTGGGCATGGCAGAGGGACGGTGGGATGATGTGAGCTGTGAGCCCTCAAGGGGCTCTGGGATTTTGAGCCTGGCTCAGGATGGAGTTTGAGCCTGGCACTAGCAGGATGGTTTTGAGCCTGGTTTTGGGATGGTTTGAGTCTGGCCTTGGGATGGATTTTGAGCCTGGCTCTGGATGGATTTCGAGTCTGGATTTGGGATGGATTTGGAGCCTGGCTTTGGGATGGACTTTGAGCCTGGCTCTGGGATGGATTTTAGGCCTGGCCCTGGATGGATTTTCAGCCTGGCTCTGGGATGGATTTTGAGCCTGGACCTGTATGGATTTTGAGCTTGGTCCTGAATGGATTTTGAGCCTGGCTTTGGGATGGATTTTGAGCCTGGCTTTGGGATGAATTTTGAGCCTGGCCCTGGATGGATTTTGGGCCTGGCTCTAGGATGGATTTTGAGTCACCTCCCCATGTCCCAGCCCTGCTCTCACCTTCTGGCTGCTGGGGGTCAGGTCCTTATTCAAAGAGACCACTCGGAACTTCACTGGGAAAGGAAACGGAGATGGAGGAGCAGCTTCATCCCTCACGGAGGGCATTCCCATGGGAAGGGGGAGGGAAACCCACCCTGAGCCCTGTCCTGCCCCCAGCAGCACGGCCCCAGTAAGCCCGGCACTGCCCTGTGCCCGTGCTGGGCATTCCAGGGCATCCTGGGATAAACCCACACAGGAAACCCCAGGATAACCCTCCCAGGACAGCCTGGGATAATGCCCCTAGGACATCCCGGGATAACATAACCCCTCGAGGAAATCCTGGGATAACCTCCCCAGGACATCCCATGATAATCCCACAGGACACCCCGGGATAACCCCACAGAGGACATACCGGGAAAAGCCCTCGAGGAAATCCTGGGATAACCCAACCCAGGACATCCCGGGATAACCCTACAGGACATCCCGGGACATCCCCTCACTGGAAACTGCAGGATAACCCAACCCAGGATATCCCGGGATAACCCTCCCGGCTCCAGGCAGTGCAGAGCAAGGCTCAGCCCCTCACTCCAGGGTTGTCCCCAGGGCAGCGGGTCCCTCCTGCCCCCTCACCTTCCTGCCCAGGTTTGTACACAGCCTTGTCAGTCTGGATGAACACCCCGGGGCTCAGAACTCTCAGCATCACCTTCTTCTCCTCGGAGACATCCAGGGACTCTCCTCGGATGGAGACGTTCAGGGCCACGATCTCCTCCTTCCCTTGGGCAGGGGCTGGAGCCTGGGGGGGATCAGTGGGCTCGGGGTGGGACAAGGACAGGGCCAGGGTGGGGACAAGGACAGGGCCAGGGTGACCCCGAGCACGCCCAGCCCCAGGGACCCCACACCTGACACTGGCTGGGGCTGTGTACAAATCACCAACGGGACGGGGCTGCTGGGAACTGCCTTGAGCTGTTTCATTTTCCAGCATCAGTCTCATTACATGGTTATGGCAGCAGCTCACATCCCAGACAGCAGATTAAGAACTCGATGTTACAACTCACTTTATAAGTTTTTTGACCAATCACACAAAGCAAAAGCACATTGACAGTAGTTCTATCCATCACTATAAGCACACGTACCTGTGGTTAAACAGTGCTTGCTTATTTTGAATACAATACCTGCTTGTAAGCCTTAAAGCACAATGAACAGAGCTCCATTATTAAGCTTAAAACTTCCTAATATCTTGCTAGATAAACTTTTCTGTAGCTTGTAACCTACAATTGTAATTGTAGCTTACAATTATTAGAATAATTGTAGTTATTCTAGACAAGCGTTAATACACAGACCATTGTTCTGTTTGTCTTTGCTTTTCTACAGTTTAAATAATTTTTCTGCTGACCAATCTCATGGCTGCTGCTTAGCTCTAATCACAGTTCTGCTGTCTCTGGGGCCTGCCTTTTGCAGCTTTCCCAAAACTCTCTAATTTTGTGGATTCCCACAACACCCAGGGACCATTCCAGCTGGGATAACCTGAATCCAGCTGAGCCTGAATCAGTGGGGGAACCCAACAATCAGGGGTGGGAAACAGTCAGGGCGAGGGTGAGACCCTCACACAAGATGGGGAAGTCACATCTGTCCCCAGCCCTGATGGAAACGGCCGGGAGGGTCCCCCCCACCTGCTCCCAGCTCCTTTGGGGTGATACTGGGGTGACATTGGGGTGGCATTGGGGTGGCTTTGGGGTGGCACTCACAGGGAAGGTGACGTTCAGGTACAGCTGGGGCTCCAGGACCTCTCGGCTCAGCAGGGTGGTGGGAGGGGTCCTGCTGTCCCCCTGCAGCTGCACATGGAGCTGGACGGGCCCCTGGAGGTCCCTGAGGTGCACCCAGAGCGTGGCAGGCTGGGGGTGGTACAGCACAGCCGGGGACACCACCACGAAGCTCCTGGCAGGGACAAGGGACAGGAGAGCCCTGGGCTGACGCACATCCAGCACAGAGACCTGGAACAGCCCCTGGAGCACAGGAACCCCCCCAGGATCCCCTCTGTTCTGCTGGGCTGCCCTGGGCTCCCCAGCTCAGCTCTGCAGGTGAGGGAACAACAGCTCCTGGAGCCACCGGGGCCACTAAAGCCACCAGGGCCAGCAGGGCCACCAAAGCCGTGTCCTCAGTGCTCCTGGGCAGGGAGAGCCCCCAGCCTGAGCAGCTGGGGAGCCCTGGGCAGCAACCAATGGGAGGGATTGAATCCCACCAGGAACAGCAAGGAAAGCAAGGTTAAAGCACCCCAGCAGGCACAGGAGGGACTGAATCCCACCAAGAACTACCAGAGAGCCAAAATTAAACCACCCCATCAAGCACAGGAAGGATTGGATCCCACCAGGAATTGCCAAGAGAATGAAGCTCAACCATCCCACCAGACACAGGAGGGACTGAATCCCACCAGGAACTACCAGGGAGACAAGGTTAAACCACCCCAGCAGGCACAGGAGGGGTTGAACCCCACTAGAAACTGCAAGGAAAGCAAGGTTAAAGCACCCAGCAGGCACAGGAAGGATTGAATACCCCAGGAATTGCCAGAGAGCCAAGGTTAAACCACACCATCGAGCACAGGAGGGATTGAGTCCCACCAGGAACTGCAAAGGAGTCAAGGTTAAACACCTCATCAAGCACAGGAGGGACTAAATCCGACCAGGAACTGCAAGGGAAGCAAGGTTAAACCACCCAGCAGGAACAGGAGGGACTGAATCCCACCAAAAACTGCAGAGGAGCCAAGATTAAAGCACTCAACCAGGGCACAGGAGGGACTGAATCCCACCAGGAACTGACAAGAGGATGAAGCTCAACCACCCCAGCAGCCACAAGAGGGATTGAACCCCACCAGGAGCTGCCAAGGTTAAACACCCCAGCAGGGACAGACGGACACAGAGGGGACTCACGGCGCTCCTGAGGCCCCGGCTGAGAGGAGCAGGATGGCAAAGAGGATGGGAAGGGCTGGACACATCATGTCTCCAGCTGGATGTGGATGCTGTGGATGCAGCCTCTCCCTGCAGCTCTGGGTCCCTCTGGATCTGTGTCTGACCCGCTGCTGGCTCTGCAAATGGGTCCTTGTGTCCCCACCAGGGCTGGCACAGCAGCCCTGGGCACCTGCAGATAAATCCAGGCAATGTTTGCCCTCTGCCCACGGCTTCCAGGGGTCAAGGACCCCAGGCATGTTTGCAATATTGGGAAAGGTCTCTGGAGCTTCACTCTGGGCCAGGATTCCACAGATTTGCTGGGAAATGATGTCAGGAGGCAGCAGGAACACACCGGAAAGGAAAACAGGGAGCACAACCTGAGGAGGGGCTGGGAGCTGGGGCTGATTTCTCAGAAATGAACAATTTACAGGTATTTCAAATGTAACCAGGTTTGGGCAAATCACGTGTCCCAGGCTGGCTTTTTGCCCAGTTTCACCCAGTCTGGACAGAGGAACAGGCCAGGGTGGGGATGTGGCATCATCATCTGCTCCCATTGCACACATGGATACCCACCAGGGTAGGCCCGAGCTGCTGCCTGCGGATTCTTCACTTCTTTTTTCTGTTAAGGGTGGGATTAAATGTGTGAGACAGTATTTTTTGTTCAGATCCAAATGTTTATTGGTTCTTATTCTATGTTACAGTCTCACAAACCCTGACTTCTAAAGCAGTTCATTCTAAAAAGCTAAAAATGGAGACCTGTCTCTTTCTCTCCACAAGGCCTTTTATGGATAAGCTGTCAAATCATAAAAAATAATTATTTATTAATTAATTCTAAAATTGTTTTTATTTTTAACCCAATAACCAACCACCTGTGGCCCACAATGCAGACTTTTTCATCCAATTACACAAAACCACCAGGAGAAGGAGGAGAAGGAGAAGGAGAAGGAGAAGGAGAAGGAGAAGGAGAAGGAGAAGGAGAAGGAGAAGGAGAAGAAGAAGAGGAAGAAGAAGAAGCCTCCACTCTAAAACCTCCATCTTGCTCCATATATATTACTATATTGTAAACCCTTAAACTCCGAGTTTTCCACCCTGTGATGTCACACACTTCTATCCAAACTCCACACCCACAATCCCAGTTCTATCATTCCATTTTGGAAGCTGCTCCACACCCTCAGGTCAATGCAGAGTTCTCCTGGGGTCAGTGCCTGCCAGCACAGAGGGTCTCAAATTCTCAGTGTCCAGGGTTCCAACAGCTTCCCTGTGTCCTGGTGGGGATGTGGGACAGCTGAGGAGCCCCACGACAGCCCCACAGTCCTGAGCACACCCCCTGCTCTGGGGTTTTGCAGTTCTCTTCCCTCTGAGGCTGTGGGAACCATGGAATCATGAAATGGTTTGGGCTGGAAGGGACCTTAAAGCCCCTCCAGTTTCACCCCTGCCATGGCAGGGACACCTTCCCCTGTCCCAGGGTGCTCCAATCCCCTCCAGCCTGGCCTTGGGCACTGCCAAGGATCCAGGAGCAGCTCTGGGTATCTGTGCCAGGACTCCACAGGAAGCCATGGATGGGGCTGACCTTTTCCATGGCATCTCAGATGACCACAGCTCTGTCCCCACGCCTGCCCAGCCCAGGTTTTGCTGGACACAGCTCTGTGCCCACCTCCTGCCCTTTGGAGCAGCCCCCGGAGCTGTGGGTGGATGGAGCTGCCAGCCCAAGGACACGAGGAGGGAGCACGGCCTGAGCTCACCCAGCCCTGCAGGAAATGGGCAGGGTCAGTGCCCTGCCAGACATCCCAGGGGGACAGGAGCTCACGGCTCCCCCAGTACTGCCAAGGCCACCGTGAGCCCTGTCCCCAAGTGCCACCTCCACAGGGCTGTGAAACCCCTCTGTGGCAGTGTTCACAGGGGTGCCAGGATGAGGGAAGAGATGAGGATCTGACTCCATGTTTCAGAAGGCTGATTTATTATTTTATGATATATATTATATTAAAACTATACTAAAAGAATAGAGGAAATTATTTCATCACAAGGCTAGCTAAGAATAGAAAAAGAAAGAATGAATAACAAAGGCTCTGTCTCTCTGTCCGAGCCAGCTGACTGTGATTGGCCATTAATTAGAAACAACCACATGAGACCAATCCTAGATGCGCCTGTTGCATTCCACAGCAGCAGATAACCATTGTTTGCATTTTGTTTCTGAGGCCTCTCAGCTTCTCAGGAGGAAAAACCCTAAGGAAAGGATTTTTCATAAAAGATGTCTGTGACACCCCTGCAGGGATGGGGACCCAGAGCAGCCAGGCAGGGCAGACCTTGGAGCACCAGAATTTGTTTCCAGAGCCCCCATGCCAAGGCTTTTTCCTCTCCTCAAGCTTTCACATCCCACTGCCAGTGCAAAACCCAGGGATGGCTCTGGCTGGGCCCTGCCCTTCCAGGCAGGACAAGGATTTGTCCAGAGCAGCTGGGGCTGCCCCTGGATCCCTGGCAGTGCCCAAGGCCAGGCTGGATGGGATTGGAGCACCCTGGGACAGTGAGAGGTGTCCCTGCCATGGCAGACCTGGATGGGCTTTATGGTTCCTCCCACTCAAACCATTCCATGGTTCCATTGATGCTGAACCTCCCAAACCCAAACTTTGGGCAGCCAAACCATGCCAGGGGTGTGGTGGGACCCCCAGGCCAGCTCAGAGCTGACAGACCACAGCACACGTTGGGAATCCTGGGTAGCAGGAAAGGATTAAAGGAGTTTTCTGGGACATGGGATCTTCCTCTGCCCTTGGCCATGTCCATGTGACATCTCCTGATCCCGTGGGTTGTTCCTCATGGGAAGCCTCTTTGCAGTTTGATGTTGCAACAGATTTGAGGAGGATTTCTTCCATAATCCAGCTCTCCTGAGAGCAGGAATGGTGCCAAACCAGAGCTCTGTGCCTGGGTTTGCACTTTTTATCCCAGAGTGGGAGGGAAACCTTGCACACCCTGCTCCCCACAAGGGGACAGCCACACCCTGCCCTGTCCCTGCCCTGCTGCCACCCTGTGGGCTGGCACAGGAGCTGCTCAGCTGGGAAGGAGCCAGGAGATCCCAAATCCCTGCCTGGCTGCAGGGAACCATCCAGCTGTTGGATGTGTCATGGTCCACAGGCCATGGAGAGGCACCTCCAGGTGGGACTGTGTCCAGGTGAGCACCATCCAGGTGTTGCTGGGAATTTGAGGCTTCAATGGATGCTCTTCCTGTGCATTTAGTGGTGCAGGGAGAGCTCTGCCTCAGGGGCAGCCCCAGCCCGGGGTAACTGTCACCCTGCCATGAGCTCCTCACACCAGCCCTGGGGTGGGGATGCTCTGTGTGCAGGGTGCTTTGTGTGCAGAGTGTTTTGTGTGTGCACTGAGCTCTGTGTGCAGAGTGCTCCATCTGCAGGGTGTTCCCTGTGATGGGTTCTCTATATGCAGGGTGCCCTGTGTGCTGGGTGCTCTCTATTCAGGGGTGCTCCCTGTGCAGGATGCTCCTTGTTCAGGACTGTTCTGTGTGCAGGGTGTTCCCCGTGCAGGGTGCTCCCTGTGCTGGGTTCTTTGTGTGCAGGGTGCTCTGTTCAGGGATGCTCCATGAGCAGGGTGCTCCTTGTTCAGGGCGTTCTGTGTGCAGGATGCTCCATGTTTGGGGCTGCTCCCTGTGCGGGGTGCTTTGTGTGCAGTGAGCTCTGTGTGCAGTGAGCTCTGTGTGCAGGGTTCTCTGTGCTCAGGGGTTCTCTGTGTGCAGAGTGTTCCATGTGCAGGGTGTTCCCTGTGCAGGGTGCTCCCTTTGCTGGGTTCTGTGTGCTCAGCGGTGCTCCGTGTGCAGGGTGCTCCCTTCTCAGGGGTGTTTCTCTGTGCAGGGTGCTCTCTGTTCAGGGGTTCTCCTTATTCAGGGATGCTCTGTGCAGGGTGCTCTCTGTGTGCAGGATGCTCCATGAGCAGGGTGCTCCATGTTCAGGGTGCTCTGTGTGCAGGGTGTCCCGTGTGCAGTGAGCTCCATGTGCAGGGTGTTCTATGTGCAGTGACTCTATATGGAGGGTGCTCCATGTTCAGGGGTGCTCCATGTGCAGAGTGCTCCTAGCTCAGGATGCTCCATGTTCAGGGGTGCTCTGTGTGCTGGGTTCTCTGTGTGCAGTGAGCTCCGTGTGCAGGGTGCTGCGTGTGTGCAGGGTACTCCATGTGCAGGGTTCTCTGTGTTCAGGGTGCTCTATGTGCAGTGAGTTGTGTGTACAGGGATGATCCCTGTGCAGGGTACTCTGTGTTCAGGAGTGCCCCACATGCAGGGTGTTCCATGTTCAGGGTGCTCCTTGTGCAGGAGTGCTCTGTGTGCAGGGGTGCTCTGTGTGCAGGATGCTCTGTGTGCAGGGTGTTCTGCGTGTAGGGTGCTCCCTTTTCAGGGTGCTCCATGTGCAGGGTGCTCCTTGTGCAGTGTTCCATGTTCAGGGGTGCTCTGTGTGCAGGGTGCTCCCTTTTCAGGGATGCTCCCTGTTTGGGGGTGCTCTCTCTGCAGTGTGGAGTCTCCCCGAGGAGATGGATCCCCCTCAGCCCCCTCAGCACAGCCAGGACACAACAGATCCAGCTCCAAACTCTTTAATGTCCCACCCTTGGCTCACAGCTCAGCACCAAGGGTGCTCTCCCTCCCGGATGCTCTTCCCCCCCAGCAACCTCACCTGGGCCTCGTGTCCCCCCCAGGCCACACACTCAGAGCTGGCTGAACCCGAACGGCATTTCCAGCTTGTAGGAGCCTCTGGAAGGAGAATCCGTGGGGGAGCCCAACAATCAGGGGTGGAAAATGGGGCTGTGAGCCCTCAGCCCTGTCTGAGCCATCCTGGGAGACAGCCACAACTCCAAGGGGACAGCCACAACTCCAGGGGGACAGCCACAGCTCCAGGTGTGGCAGAGGGACATCCAGGGGATGCAGTCACAACAAGGGGTTTTAAGGGGGCACCTTGCTCTGTTTTGGGGGCACCTTGCTCTGTTTTGGGTCCCCATCCTGCCCTGCTCTGCTCCCTTAGGGCACCGTCCTGCTGGGGCGGTGGCAGGGCTGCAGGACACCTCCTCGGGGGACAAAGGACACCTCACTGGTATCCCTGAGCTCCCTCTGCCTATTTGCTGCTCCTGGCTGTGTCCCCCTGGCCCTGGGGGCAGTCTCTGTCCTCCCCCGGCCCCAGCAGGGGCTGCTCCATGTCCTGCTCCCTGTGGTCACTCATGGACATCTCGGCCAGGGCCTCGGCCATGGCCTGCTGGACACTCTCGGTCAGTTTGGGGACATCCTTTGGGCTCAGGCCACACGTTTCCACCCTGGGGAGGACTTGGATGGTGCAGGTCCCTGGGAGAGGAGGGAAAAGCCAGGGATGTGTTAGAGGATCCCAGCAGGAACTGGGTATTCCCCCAGGCATTTCCACCCCAGCTGCCTCCCCACCCCTCAGGGTCCCTCAGACACCCCCAGGTGCCTCATCCCCAGTGCCAGCCCTGCCCTCTGCCATGGGAATTCCTGCCCATCCCTTACCTGAGGTGAATCTCTTCTCCTCGGGGCTGAAGAAGTCCCTGTACGGGGAGATCACGATGGGGACAATGGGAACCTGCAGGACAGAGAGGGTCAGGGGGGCCCACAGAGAGAGCCCTCCCCAGGTGGGACTCCTGCTCCTGCCTGCTCCTCCCTGGGTGCTGCCCAGCACCATGTCCCTCCTTTGGGACCAAATCCCTCCATCCCTGAGGACAAAATTCCCATCCCTGTAGACCAAATCCCTCTTCCCTGGGGATCAACTGGGGATCAAGCCCCCCCCCCCCCATCCCTGGGATCAAACCCCTGCATCCCTGGTGACCAAATCCCCCATTCCTGGTGACCAAATCCCCCCATCTCTGGGGACCAAATCCCTGCATCTCTGGGGACCAAAACTTGCACATGCCTGGGGCCCAAGTCCCTGCTTCCCTGGGGTCCAAAACCCCCATCCTTGGGGACCAAACCCCCCATCCCTGGGGACAAAATCCCTGCATCCCTGGGGACCAAACCCCCTCACCTCTCTGCCCCAGAGTTCACACCCACTCTGCTCCATCCAGGGTGAGCTAAAGGGAAGGAATCATTTTGGAAAGGGCCTCCAAGCCCATCAAGCCCAGCATTTTATTGCCCATTTCCTTACCTGGGCATGCACGGCCAGGTGGAAAGCACCACGCTTGAAGGGCAGCATGGACCTGCCGGGGTTCCTGGTGCCTTCAGGGAAAACCCACACACGGAGCTGCAGGGGACAGGGACAGAGGTGACCCCGTGCTTTAGGCTGAAAGGTGTGGCTGGGGTGTGTGTTCTACTATCATCTGTTAGAGTGAGGCAGTTATCTCTGTTCATTGGGCATTCTCTTTATCTCTTTCACAGTCAATCCTCCCTCCAGGAGATCTCTTCTGTCCATGGGCCATTAATTATTAATTATCATCTGTCCATGGCCAGTGAGTGTCCCTGCATGGCTGATCAAATTCCACCATCCCATGGGAAGATGCTCCGCCCAGGGGAGGAGCCAAGCATTCCTACCTGGATACAATCTGAGGTTTGGAACACCCCAGCAGCCTTTGCCCCCTGCATTGCCAGAGGAGCAGCTTTCTGCTGCCCTGCATTGCCAGAGGGAGCCCAGGCCCATCTCCAGCAGCCCTGGAGCTGCAGAGGAAAACTCCCCCCTTGTGCAGGATCCCTGCTGAAGCAGAGCCACAGCTGGCACTGCAGGAGGGCTGAGCCCCCATGGATGGGGCTGTGCCACCACCCTGACACACAGGGTGACAGGGCATGGTCTGACTCTGGCAGGGCTGTTTTGTATTACTACATTTTTATTTTTATTTGGGTTCTTTCCTAATAAAGAACTGTTATTCCTACTCACATATCTTTGCCTGAGAGCCCCTTAATTTCACAATTATAATAATTCAGAGGGAGGAGTTTTGCATTTTCCATTTCAAGAGAGGCTCCTGCCTTCCTTAGCAGACACCTGGCTTTCCAAACCAAGACACCCCGACCTCAGCCGGGTCAGTCCTGCCCACAGCCTGTAGCATTCACATTCTCTGAAAAAATCCCCTCACCCAGGATTTTTCTCCTGGGAAGCTGAGAAACCTCAGAGAAAAGGAAAACAATTCTTATCTCATTTGCTTCTCCTGTGTTGTGCTCATGTGGAATGTGTTTGGAGATTGTTTACCCACAGGTGATTGTTTCATTGAATTGCGCTGTGAGTTGTTTTCACTCTTTGGCCAATCAGGGCCAAGCTGTGTTGGGACTCTGGAAAGAGTCATGAGTTTTCATTATTATCTTTTTAGCATTGTGTAAGTATCCTTTCTTGTATAGTATAGTATAGTATAGTATAGTATAGTATAGTATAGTATAGTATAGTATAGTATAGTATTCCTTAATAGAATATAGTATAATAATAATTTGTATAATATAATATAATATAATATAATATAATATAATATAATATAATATAATATAATATAAATGCATTTAATTTATATTATTACTTTATTATTATTCTATATTAATATTTTATTAATATAGAATAATAAATTCTATAATAATTATTCTTTAATAGAATATAGTATCATTACTAGAATATAGAATATAGTATAATTAATATAATATAGTATAATAAAGTAATAATACAGCATAATAAAGTAATTAAAAAGTAATATTATAGTACAATAAAGTAATAATAAAGTAATAATTATGGAGTAATAACTCCATATAATAACATGGAGTCAGATGCATTGTTCTTCCCTGCCAGGGGGTTCACTGTGCATTCACACTAACAGCCCCTGACCCCTCTGGTGTCCCCCAGCCGTGTCCCTCACGTTCTCTCTCCTCATGGTGCTGGCAGTGCGGGTGATGACCTCGATGGCCGCGTCCCTGCGCTGGCGCTCGATGAAGATGATGCCACTGAGCCAGCAGGCCCAGCCCACTGTGCCCATGTAGAGCAGCTCCCGCTTGGCGATGGGCACGCAGCGCTCGGGAATCACCTCCACCATTCCTGGGGCGGGGAGAACACCCATTAATACCTTCCCAAACCACGGCAGGGGCAGCAGAAAAATCACCTGGGAAAACTGCTTGGAAACGGAACCCCTGGGCTGGACCAACCAGCTGGATATCAGCAATAAATTCTGCAGCTCAGCCCTGAGAGGTGATAATAGCAGAGAGTTGATTATCAGTCCTGAGAGGTGATAACTGCAGAGGGGAACTCTCTGGAGAGGCCAAATTACATCAGTGCACAGATTATTTAACAATTCATACCCTAATATAATTTATACCCTAAGTAATCATTTATACCCTAATATAATTTATACACTATTTAATAATTTATACCCTAATATAGGACCAGGTTGGGGTTATTTAATCCTTGGCTTAAAGGATTTTAAGCTGTCCCTAATTCCAGGACCACCCTGTGCCATCACCTCCCGTTGTCCCTCCTCTCCCTCCATCACAGCCCAGTCCCAAAACCCCTCCTGGTCCGTTCCCACCACACATCCCTGCCCTGATCCCTGTGTTGACCCCCCCAAATCCATCCTGGCGCACCCCTGGAGCCCCCAGAGGTTCCGGGGTCCCCCCACGCACCCATGAGGTCCAGGGAAGCCTGGTGGTTGCAGACGATCACGAAGGGCCCCGGCAGCCGCAGCCGCTCCGAGCCCCTCACCCGCATCCTGATGCCGTAGAAGCGCTTGAGGGGCAGGAGCGCCGCCCGAAGGAGCCTGCCGAGATAAGGGAGACCAGATAAGGGACCAGATAATGAATGAGATAAGGGACGACATAAGGGATGAGATAAGGAACGAGATAAGAGACCAGATAAGGGACGAGATAAGGATCGAAATAAGGGACGACATAAGGGATGAGATAATGAACGAGATAAGGCAGAGGGATACGTGCGGGGAACCGCTCTAGGCGGGCGGGATTAGGCTGGGCTGCGCTGCTGGACCTGGCCTCAGGCTCAGGGAATTTTGGATGGATTTCTCACACATTTGCAGCCTGTGAGGCTCAGAACTCGCCTGGTTCCCACCTGAGCTGAGCCCAGCTCCTGGCTCAGAGCAGAGGGAGCAGCATGAGGTGGTGGCAGGGAAAAAACGGGATTTTGACGTGCAGGGATGACGGGAAAGCAAAAAGAGAAGGGGTGGGATGGGGATAGGGACGGGAAAAGGGGTGGAGATGGAGATGGAGACAGGGACGGGAAAGGAGATGGGGGTGGGGACGGGGATGGGGATGAGGTTTGGGGATGGAGATGAGGTTTGGGGATAGGGATGAGGTTTGCGGATGGGGACGGGAATGGGATCTTCACATCCCACCGAGGACAAACTCTCTCTGCCCGGGGGAGCTTCCCCAGGTGCTCAGCAGGTTCCGTGTGTGGATGGAAATCCCAGACTTCCAAAGCCAGAGGTGGATCCCCAGTGATGTGGGGGACACCAGCGACCGCCCCTGCACCGCTTTGTGCGGCACGGGGAAGGGAAAACCAGCCCGGACATTCCTATGGGGAATCACAAATGGCTCCACCGGAGCTGCAGTGTCGGGAAGAGAAGGATCTGAGCGGAACAGCGGTGTCACATCCCGAGAGGGCTGGACAGGAGGAGGAATATCGGGATGGCGACCATGGGTGACGCTCAGGAAGGGATAATGAGAGGAGTGGAGGGAGGAGGGGGCACCAGGGATTGCAGCAGCCGAGGAGACAAAATCCTGGGACACGTCGGTGTTGGAATGGGGCACTGTCCGACCCATAGAGGGTCTGTGCCAGGGTCCCCACATCTGTCACTGCCCTCAGAGGACAGCGCAGGGCGCAGGGAAGGGCTCAGCACCAGGCGAGAAGGGAGAAGGCAGCACAGGGACCGCGGTATCGCCCCCATCCCTCGGGAGCCGCAGGCTCCAAGATCCCGGGGGATCCGAGGAGGAGCGGTGCCCCAAAGCCAGGATAATGACAGGGAAGCGTCATCCCGCAGGCTCCGGGATCCGGAGGAGCGGGAGCTGGGCGGGCACGGAGCTGCGGTGGGACGAGATAAGCGGCGCTGATAAGGCGGGAGAGACGCAGCCTCCCTCGGGATCGCCGCCCAGCCGGAAGCGCTGGAGCGGCTCGGGATGAGCCCGGCATTCCCCGGGGAGGACCCGGGACAGGCTGTGGAACCGCTGGTACGGCCGAACCACCGCCGGTACCGCCCAACCACCGCCGGGAACACCAACCTTGGACTGATAATGGCGAACCTCAGACTGATAACACCGAACCACCGCCGGTACCACTGAACCAGCTCCAGGAACGCCAAACTACCACCAGTACCACCGAACCACCTTCAGTACCACTGAACCACCACCGGGAGCACCAAACCTCGGACTAGTACCACCAAACCTCGGACTGATAAGGCTGAACCTCAGACTGGTACCACTGAACCACCGCTGGTACCACTGAACCTTGGGCTGAAAACACCAAACCATCACAGGGAACACCGAACCACTGCTGGGAACACAGAACTCAGACTGATAACACCAAACCTCCAGCCAGGAACACCAAACCACCGCCAAGAAAACCGAAACTCTGACTGGTACCACTGAACCAAGTGGGTGGTACTACTGAACCTCAGACCAGTACCACCGAACCACCATTGGGAACACTGATGCACCATCGGGAACACCGAACCTTGGACTGGTAACACTGAACCTCTGTCTGGTAACACCAAACCACCAAACCACCACCGAGCCTCTGACCAGGAACACCAAACCTCAGACTGATAACACTGAACCACTTCTGGGAACACCAAACCACTGCCAGTACCACTGAACTACTGCTGGGAACACAACCATCACAGGTTCCACTGAACCTCTGACTGATTACACCGAACCATCACCAGGAACACCTAACCACTGCTGGGAGCATTCAACCACCACCAGTACCACCAAAGCTCAGACTGATAACACTGAATCACCACCAGGAATGCTGAACCTCGGACTGATAACACTGAACCTGGGACCGGTACCACCAAACCTCAGACCGGTAATACCGAACCACCATCAGTACCAACAAACCTTGGACTAGTACCACCGAACCTCAGACTGATAACACCGAACCACCACTGGTACCACCTCCAGGAACACTGAACCTCCAGCCAGGAACACTGAACCACCACTGGGAACACTGACTCTCAGACTGGGAACACCAAATCTCCAACCGGTACCACTGAACCTCGGACTGATAACACCAAACCTCAGACTGTTAACACTGAACCACCACTGGTACCACCGAACCTCAGGCTGGGAACACCAAACAACCACCAGGAATACTGACCCTTGGACCGGGAACACCAAACCTACGATTGGTACCACCGAACCTCGGACTGATAACACCAAACCACTACCAGTACCACTGAACCACAACCAGGAACACCAAACCACCACTGGGAGCATCCAACCACCTCTGGGAACACTGAACCACCACTGGCACCACCGAACCTCAGGCTGGGAACACTGAACCACCACCAGGAACACTGAACCTCAGACTGGGAATACTAAACCTCAGACTGGTACCACCAAATCTTGGACTGATAACACTGAATCTCTGACCAGTACCACTGAACCTCCAGATGACACCACCGAACCTGTGGCCACGCTCCTACTGCGGGCCAGGATCCCTCCACACAAATCCTCAGAGTTTCTCAAGCTGGGACATTTTCCTGTGTAATTACATCTGTGCTCATCCTGCCTGGGAATCCAGCAGCGGGATTGCAACACCCTGAGCGCGCCCAGGCCTTCCCCAGGTGTTACACTGAGATGTTATCTCCTCCCTGCTGTTATCTCCCCAGTGTTGTTATCTCCCTGGTGTTATCTATCTCCCTGCTTCCACCCCCGGGAGCAGAGTCGGGACAGGGCTGTGATCAGGACATGGCTGTGACAGGGACAGGGCTGTGCCCCTGACAGGTGATGGCACCAGGACATCCCAAAACCATAAAAACATGGAACGGTTTGGGTTGGAAGGGGCCTTAAACCCACCCAGTGCCACTCCAGCCATGGCAGGGATACCTCCCACTGTCCCAGGCTGCTCCAAGCCCCATCCACCCTGGCCTGGGACACTTCCAGAAATTGGGTAGCCATGGAATAATCTGTGCCAGGGCCCTCCACCCTCAATCCCTCTGCCAGCGTGGTGTTCCTGGCTCTCCCATGGGCAAAACCAGAGCCAGGGATACAGCACTGGGCATGTATCTGACCCCTGCCCTGTACCTCCAAACCCCCCATTACCCACTCAGGTGGTCACCCCAACATTGCCATGGCCAGGAATGATCCCTTTTATGTTATTTCATCCCTCAGGGACCACAAATCCCAACTCCAGCATGGCCTGACCCTCCCTGGGCACAGGCAATAATTCAAGCTGCCCTTCACTGCCCCATGGATGTGACCACTGCCTTGGCCTTGGCCCCAGGGCTCTGTGACCTTGCTGTGGTTCCGGCCAGGGCAGGACAGAGCCTGTGGCCACAAACCACAGGATTTCCTTGCTGAGCCAAGCCCCAGCCAGCTCTCTCCATCCCCATCCCTCACTCACCTCATGTTCTCCACGGAGCGTCCCCGGAAGGCGGCCAGGGGGGACAGCAAGGTGGCCAAGGCCACGATCCAGCAGTTGAAGAAGGCCACCTTGCAGAGGAACTGGACATGGGGGCTGCACCTGTAGAGCAGCAGCGCTGCCAGGGGCAGGAGCAGCAGCCCCTGGAGCAGCAGCAGGTCCATGGTGCTGCCCCAGCTCAGCCCGGGCCAGGTGAATCAGGAGGATCCTGTGTGGGTGGCTGGGGCTGGCCCAGGGGAAGGCTCTCTGTGCATCTCATCCTGAGGATGGAGTGGCTCAGGTGGAAGCAGGATACCCACCCAGGGGTGGAGAGTGGCTGTGAGTCACACGGGGACCCTGAGTCACCTGAGGTGTCACTGCTGTCACCTCCTGGGCTATTGAAGACTCCAGGTCGGTGAGATCAAACATGCTGCTCACTGAACTCTTCCTGTCCTGGGTATCTGTCCTGTGTTGCCACATTTCCCTTCACAGAGAAAAGCAAGGCACAATTCTTCCCAAGGATTTCTGAGATTCACATTCTCTGAACCTCAGAGAAAGCGAAAACACAATTCTTACTTATCACTTGCTGTGCTTGTGTTTGTGCAAAAGTAGAATGCAATATGGAGATTGTTTACCGACAGTGATGGTGTTTTGTTTCCTTGGCCTATTAGGGCCAGGTGTGTAGCCCCACATTTCTCTTCACAGAGAAAAGCAAGGCACAATTCGTCCCAAGAATATTCTTATCTCATTTGCTGTGCCTGTGTTTGTGCCAAAGTAGAACGCAATATGGAGATTTTTTTACCCAAAGTCATGGAGTTTTGTTTCCTTGGCCTGTCAGGGCCAGGTGTGTGTGTGTGTTGGACTGTTGGGTGACAGTCACAGGATTCTGTGCAGTGTGTGCAGGATTGAGCGCTTGGCAGGTTCAGTTTAGATGTATAGAATAATATAAAGTAATTAATTAGCCTTCTGATATCCATGGAGTCAGACCCATTCTCTCTCACTCACCAACATCAGAGTCACCTTTGATGTACAATAGTCCTGGCCAGGGGCTGCCAGCCCTGGGACAGGGAGGCTCAGCTGGTGGGGACAGCAGGAGCTGCTCTGGTCCATGCTGGGCACCCAAACCTCTCCCTGCAGAGCCTTGGATGTCTGGGACACATCTCCCACCTGGGAAGGCAGCAGGAACCCCTGCTCCCCATCCCCTGCTCAGTTTGGGCCGCAGGAGCCCCTGTGCCCTTCCCCTCCCAGTGCCCAGCTTGTGTCCCCAGGGTCCCACAGTGCCTGGGGACTGAGGTGGCTCTGTCACCCCCCTTTGCCAGCCCTGCAGGGGTGGCAGCCCTTGGCCCAGTTGGCAGCCAGGGGCCGTGTTGCATGAGGTGTTTTCAGGGGTGCAATTAGCACAGGCTGTAATTAACCTCTCCTCCTGCTCTGGTGCCTTGCAGGATCCAGGCCAGCCCCCTGGAAACTCCTAGAACCAAGTCCTGGTGACAGCAGGGACCAAATCCAGGTGACAGCAGGGACACTGGGCCGGTGTCAGTCCCCAGCCCCTCTGGTCTATTCCCAAATCAGGAATCCCAGAATCCCAGGAGGGTTTGGGTGGGAAGGACCTCACAGCCCATCCAGTGCCATGGCAGGGACACCTGCCACCATCCCAGGTGGCTCCAAGACCATTCCCACCTGGCCTGGGACACCCGCAGGGCTGGGGAAGGGGGGACATCCCTGTGCTGCTGCCATCCCTGGGCTCAGCCCTGACCCAGCAGCAGCAAAATCCTCTTGTGCCTCCCCTTGTGCCTCTCTGGGGTCTGCCAGTCCCCCCAGGCACACCTGGGCACTGTCACATCTGTTGGGACCCCTCAGCCCCCTGCCCTTCCCTGACAGGACCCACCCTCAGCCCAGCATCACTGCCCTGTCACTATGATATTTTATGAAAAATCCGTTTTGCCAGAATCATTTCTCCTGGGAAGCTTCAGCTTCTCCATGTTTTGCTGCTCTGGAATGTGATTTGGAGAATTTTTTACCCAGCATGTGAATTGATTTTAATTAATGGCCAATCACAGGTCCAGCTCTGGTCAGTCACAAGATTTTAATATTCATTCCTTTCTTCACAAGATTTTATTATTCATTCCTTGCTGGCCTTCTGATGTCTCCTTTCTTCTATTCTTTTAGCATAGTTTTAGTATAGCATTTTCTTTTAATGTAATATATATAATTAAATAATAAATCAGCCTTCTGAAACACGGAGTCAAGATTCTCATCTCTCCCCTCGTCCTAGGGACCCTCAAACACCATCCCTGTTCCCTCCCACCCTGGAGGTGACAGAGCTGTCCCCAGGCTCTGGCCAGGCTGGAGGTGCCCCAGTTTGACCAGTAACCCCGGGGTTACGTCCAGCAGGGCTGTTGCAATGCCCATTGCTTCACCCTCCCATTCCTCTCATTATTCTCATGTTAAAGCAAAGATTGGGTCACATCCCGAGCCCACCCTTCCTGCCCTGCCCATGCCAGGTGACTCCTCACTCCTCCTCCCCATTCTGTCTCCCTGGGGGGGCCTTTGGGCACCATCTGCTCTCCCATCCATCCCAGCTGTGCTTCTGGATGCCTCCTTTAGTCCCTCCCTGTCACAGACATCTTTTATGGAAAAATCCTTTCCTTAGGATTTTCCTCCTGAGAAGCTGAGAGGCCTCAGCAACAAAATGCAAACAATGGTTATCTGCTGCTGTGGAATGCAACAGGTGCATCTGTGATTGGTCTCATGTGGTTGTTTCTAATTAATGGCCAATCACAGTCAGCTGGCTCAGAGCCACAAGCCTTTGTTATTCATTCTTTCTTTTTCTATTCTTAGCCAGCCTTCTGATGAAATCCTTTCTTCTATTCTTTCAATATAGTTTTAATATAATATATATCATAAAATAATAGATCAAGCCTTCTGAAACATGGAGTCAGATCCTCATCTCTTCCCTCATCCTGGGACCCCTGTGAACACGGTCACACCTCCCAGCTGGAGGAGCTGGACCCTCCTGCTGGAATCCACCTGATCCTCCTGCTCCACATCTGGGAGCTCCTCCAGGGGTCAGGCTGGGGAGGATCTGCCCATTGCAGAGCCCAGGGAAGGGACATCCTGCCTTCCACCGGGCAGGGCAGTCCAAGGAGGGGTTTAAGGTGCCTTTTCTGCATCCTCAGAGCTCCAGACCGCCGGCTCTGAGGTCTCCTGCCAGGGAAAGGCCTGGAGCCCCCCAGGGCACAGCAAGGCTGGGGGGTGGCACGGGCAGGGGACAGCTCCCAGCACCCAAAAACCTCCTCTGCCCCTTCCTCCTGCTCCCGGGGATCTCAGGGGTCACTGAATTCTGGGGAACTCCAGGATTTCCCTCTCAGGCTGCTCTCCCCACCACAGTCCCCCCAAAAATCCAGCTCTGCCTCTGCTCAGCCAGGAGATCTCAGCCTGGAGCTCCAGCACAGCCCCAGCACCCCCAACCCCTAGAACTGACAGGAACCCCCAGACCTGACAGACCCCCAGCACCCCCTCACCCTGCCCAGACCTGACAGAACCCCCCAGACAAGACAGGAACCCTCTGACTTCACAAAGCCCCACAGCACACCCTCACCCCATAGACCTGACAGAACCCCCTGGACCTGGCAGACCCTCCCAGCATCCTCTCAGCCCCCCAGGCTCTGACAGAGCCCCCCAGACATGACAGAACCCCCCGGACCTGATATACCCCCAGCACCCCTCACCCTCCCAGGCTCTGACAGAACCTCCCAGCACCTGCTCAGCACCCCAGGCTCTGATTGACCCCCCAAGCACCCCCTCACCCCCTAGACCTGACAGGAACCCCTAGACCGGACAGAGCCCCAGACCTGGCAGACCCCCCATCACCCCCTCACCCCCCAGACCTGGCAGAGCCCCCCAGCACCTCCTCACACCCCCAGACCTCACAGAACCCCTAGAATGCCCTCAGCACTCCAGGCTCTGATAGACACCCCCAGAACTCCCCTCAGCACCCCCAGACCTGCCAGACCCCCCCCCAGCATCCACTCACTCCCCCAGGTCTGACAGAACACCACAGACCTGACAGGAACCCCCGGCACCCCCTCACTCCCCCCCAGACCTTGACAGACCCCCCAAGACCTCACAGACCCCCCAGAACTCCTCTCAGCACCCCCAGACCTGACAGGAACCCCCAGGCTCTGATAGACCCCCCCAAGACCTCACAGACCCCCTCAGACCCCCCCAGACCCCCCAGCACCCCCTCACCCCATAGACCTGATAGAAACCCCCCAGACCTGACAGACTCCCCCAGCACCCCCTCAGCACCCCAGGCTCTGATAGATCCCCCCAGAACTCCTCTCATCACCCCCAAACCTGGCAGACACCCCCCAAGACCCCCCAGACCTTGACAGACCCCCCCAGGCTCTGACACACCCCCCAGCACCCCCTCACCCCATAGACCTGACAGACCCCCCCAGATCTCACAGATTCCCCTCCCCCAGCACCCCCTCACCCCCCAAGACATGACAGGAACCCCCAGACCTGATAGACCCCCAGCACCTCCTCATGCCCACAGATCTGACAGACGCCTCAGACCTGACAGACCCCCTCCAAGACCTCACAGAACCCCCCAGCACCCCCTCACCCCCCCAGACCCCCTCCAAGACCTCACAGAACCCCCCAGGGCTCCTTTCAGCCCCGCCAGGCCCTGCCAGACCACCCCCCCCCCCCCCCAGCTCTGGGCTCCCCCAGCCCCGAGGGAGCCCCTGCACCTGGGCACGGAGCCACCAGCCCATTACAGATTACACATGCAATTAATGTAATTACAGATGCTTAATTAGCGACAGCAGGGCGCTCTCTTAACAAAGCACAATAATGACAGGCGATGCTGTGCTGGGAGCTGGAGGGACAAATGGAGGTGGGGACCATCCTCTGTCCCACCCCCCGGGACAGCACGGCCTGGAGGGGACTGGGGCGACTCCGGGGCTGGGACAGGGCTGGGACAGCCCTGCCGGGGGGCTCAGAGGGGAAACCATGCCAAGACCCCAAAACCCCCAAACCCCAAAAGCGCGGGAATGGTGGAGCATCCATCCAGGATCTGCAGGGTCCAGGGAGGCAGAGCTCAGAGCCCCCTCTGCTCCTCCATGGTGTAAAACTCTGTGGGGTGGGATGGGATGGGATGGGATGGGATGGGATGGGATGGGATGGGATGGGATCCATGGGGTGGGACAGGATAATGGGATGGGACATTATTGGAATGGGATGGGATAATGGGATGAGATAGGACGCTATTGGGATGGGGTCCATAGGATGGGACGGGATGGGATCCGTGGGATGGGACATTATTGGGATGGGATCAGACATTATTGGATGGGATGGGATAATGTGATGGGACATTATTGGGATGGGATTATGGGATGTGATAATCAAATGGGACATTATTGGGATGGGATGGGACATTATTGGGATGGGACATGATTGGATGGGATGGGATAATGGGTTGGGACATTATTGGGATAGGACATTATTGAGGTGGGATGGGATTTGATGGGATGGGATAATGGGTGGGATGGGATCCAAGGGATCCATGAGATGGGATGGGGTAATGGGATGGGATGGGACGGGAAAGGAGAGGACATTATTGGGATGGGATGGGATAACGGGATGAGACGTTATTGGGATGGGACAGGATGGGACAGCATGGAATGGAGACAGGCAGCAGGGAAGCTCCACCTGGGGTGACAGAAGCCTGAGGGACAGCTGCCCTGTGGGGACCATGGGGACAGTGTCAGTGTCCCCGGGGTGTCCTTACCCTCTGCTGGGGACACACCAGGTCCCACGGTGCCGGTGGCACTGGGGGGCGGTGGAGGGGGCACAGCTCTGCCAGAGAGGAGCAGGGACAGCTCAGTGACCATGGATGGTGTCCCTGGAGGCGCTGCCACACCAGGATGGCACCGAACCCCTGGCACTCACCGCCCTTCCTCGGGTGAGGAGCGCAGGAACCGCACGGGGGGCAGGCGGGGAAGGGTCCAGGGCAGGTAGTGATGGTGGAAAACCACGGCCTCCTCTTCCTCCTCCTCCTCACCCTGTGAAAGCCCCGCCAGCGCCTGGGGAGGGGGACAGAGGCAGGGCTGGGCTGGGGCTCCCAAAGCACCGCTGGCCGGTGTGGTAAATAGGTATGATTGAAACAGCAATCAATATTGATGCAGCAATCAATATTTGGAAATAATAATAAAACAGTTAAAAGGTGTAATGCCAAGAAAGAAAGGGAGAGGAAGAGTTCCACTCCCCCTTTTCCTGAAGATGTTCAAGGCAGGAAAAACCAAGAGATAACAGTTACTAAAAATTAACAGAAAGAAGGGAAAATCTGGTTGGGTCCCAGGAAAATGCCAGCTATAAGAGATTTATTGCTTTGATGCTTAAATATAATATCATGTTAGTCTTGGCTTACATTATACTGGCTTGGTGCACATGTGTGACCCAAAGGTGAATTAAAGGACATCGAGGAAGAGGACAGGCCTTCATCAAAAACGACCCCCAAAGACTTGTGCGACCACCAAACTGAGTGGTGGCGCATGCGTGGTAAAGGTGGTGATGAGGGCAGAGGTAGAAGTGTGATGAATCGAAAATGGGAGGAGATGGCATTGACACATGGCATAAAAGGGAGGAATCTTCACTTGGGAAGCTTGTACGTGACGTGGCACGGGTCCCAGAACCCTGCACTCTGTACCCCACGGTTATCTTTTGCTTATGTGCTATTATTGGAACCAAATTATCACTTATTTTTAATTGAATTATATTGTCAATATTTCAAGTGTATCCGATTTTATATATTTTCTAAACTATTTAATTAAAATTGCTGCTATCTCTAATATTATTTTGCCGCAGACATCTTTTTATGAAAATCTTTTTCTTAGGATTTTTCTTCCTGAGAAGCTGAGAGGCTTCAGGAACAAAATGTAAACAATGGTTATCTGCTGCTGTGGAATGCAACAGGTGCATCTGTGATTGGCCCATCTTGAATGTTTAGAATTAATGGCCAACCACAGCCCAGTTAGCTTGGACTCTCTGTCCGAGATGCAAACCTTTATTATTCATTCCTTTCTATTCTTAGCTTCACTAGCCTTCTGAGATGAAATTTTTCCTTCTATTCTTTTTAGTATAGTTTTAGTGTAATGTATATCATACAATAATAAATCAAGCCTTCTGAACATGGAGTCAACATTCTCATCTCTTCCCTCACCTGAAAACCTCTGTGAACACTGTCACATTATTTGGTTTTTTTAATGATGGAATAATTGGGCAAACATAACACCGGGATCGCACCCGGCTGCTCCTGCTGGCTGGGCTCGGTTCCAACAAAGCCCCAGGGGGACACGGGGGGTGGCAGCCCCACAGATGGGACCAAAACCCCATGGGAAGAGCCCTTTGATCTGCTGAGAGCCATTTGGGCAGGGTCCAGTCCTGGCCAGCCCAGCCCTGGTGGCACTGGGAGGGCAGGGCTGGGTGCCAGGAGGTGCCAGCTGGCAGCGAGCTCAGCAGCTGCCGCAGCCCAGCCCTGCCCCAAAAGCTGCATTGTTCTCCCC
Source organism: Zonotrichia albicollis (assembly GCF_047830755.1). Lineage (NCBI taxonomy): Eukaryota > Metazoa > Chordata > Aves > Passeriformes > Passerellidae > Zonotrichia > Zonotrichia albicollis. The sequence continues at coordinate 6,173,701 of NC_133841.1, read as the reverse complement.
GAGGAGATGAAATGTTGTGGTTTGAGATGGATTTTTAAATGGCAGCCCCTGCAGAGCTCTTGATGGGTTGGGCTGTGTTTCCAGAGGGTCCCAGCTGGGCAGAGCCTCTGCCCAAGCCTGGCTGCTGTCTGAGCTGTCAGAGCTGGGCTCCAAACAAAGCCCCAAAACCACAAAGGGCTGCTCTGATCTGGGCTGGGACCACCCAGGTGCTGCCCTCACAGGATCCCAAAGCAGGACGTGGTGACCCTGAACAGTCCTGGGGGTCTCTCTGCTTCCTCTTTGTTCCCTCTGCCCCCTCTTTGGTCCTTTTCCCCCTCTTTGGTCCCTCTGCCCCATCTTTGGTCTCTCTGCCCTCTCCTTGCTCCCTTTCCCCCTCTTTGGTCCCTTTGCCCCCTCCTTGGTCCGTTTCCCCCTCTTTGGTCCCTCTGCCCCCTCCTTGGTCCTTCTGCCCCCTCTTTGCTCCCTTTTCCCCATTTTTGCTCCCTTTGCCTCCTCTTTGTCCCCTCTGCCCCATCTTTGGTCCCTCTACCCCTTCTTTGGTCCCTTTGGCCCCTCTTTGGCCCCTCTGTCCTCTTCTTGGTCCCTCTGCCCCAAATTGGTTTCTTTGCCTCCTCCTTGATCCCTTTTCCTCTTTTTGGTCCCTCTGTCCCCTCTTTGGTCCCTCTGCCCCCTCTTTGCCCCCTCTTTGCTCCCTCTGCCCCCTCTTTGCTCCCTCTACCCCATCTTTAGTCCCTTTGCCCCCTCTTTGTTCCCTCTGCCCCCTGAGCCTCACCTGAGCTGGGGCTGTTCCTGCCCCGAGGGGCATCAGAGCTGCCATGGCCAGGCCGTGCATCAGCAGCTGGTGCATTTGGGAGCCTTGGATCAGCATCAGCTCCATCAAACCTGCCCGAGGATGGGAGATTGTGCATCAGAGAGGGAGCAGAGGGAGCAGGGCCTGGGATGAGTGCCCGGGATGGGGCGGCCCCTAGGCTCCTCCCTGTTCCCAAGCAGTGGGAGCACAGCCAGCCTTCCCCCACCCCGCTTTGGAAGCCTCATGTGGTGTTTAAAAATTATTTTGCTTGGCTAAAGCTTGAAAATTGCCATATTTGAGGCTTTTCTTCCTTGCTGGCTCACAAGGGAGAGCTGAGCAGGGACAGCAGGGACAGGGGCTGTGGTCGGTGGTTAATGGGACTGGAGGCTCCAGAGTTTTCTCCCATTCTGGGCAGAGTTTCTGCAGCCCTGGCAGTGCCCAGGGCCTTGGGGAGCAGAGCACCAGGTTCAGAGCATGCCAGGCTCAGCCCTGCTCTGGGCATGAGGGGCAGAGTTGGGGAAGATGGAACAGGAAAGCCTTACAAATATGATTGCCTGGCAAAAGATTTTGAGAATATGGAAACTGTAAGGGAGATTGAAATGAAATCAAGCTTTGAGATCCCTCAGTTACCGAACAACTGGAAAACAATGGTGTGACCAGCTGAAGGTGATCCCCTTTTGATGGAACAACACCCTCTGCTTGCAGACAGGCCCAAGGGTCAGAGCAGACCCTACAGCTGGGCAGAAGGGGCCCAAAGAGGAGTTTATAGGGTTTAAAATGTAACAGAGTATGGTAATGTAAGGATTCTTACAGGCTGTATGGAAATGCTGTAGAATTTGCATCTTGTACTAGATTGGTTAGTGAGAATCAGAATATTCAACACAGAAGAAGATTTATTGTATTGTAATGGGAACTTTGCTCTCTTACCCTTTTACTCTCTCACCCTCTCATCCTCTCTCCCCCTCTCTTCTCTCAGCCTGCTCTGAGCTGTGGCTGCAGCTCCCAGCAGGGCCCTGCACCCAGGCCCTTTGCAATAAACCCCAAATTCCACAGCCTGGCTGCAGAGATCTCTCATCTGGTCCATCCTGACCATCCTACCCCTGATGCTCTTACAGGACAGGAGCTGGGGGTGAGCCCAGGACTCCAATCCCCACTCCTGGGGTCCAGGAGGAGCAGGGTGGGGATGCTCAGTGCCCCCTCAGCTCCTGCCTGCTCCCTGTCCCCTTGGCTGGAGGCCACATTGAGGGTGTGAGGCTGCTGAGGCCTATCCACACAGAGAAAGCCCCAAATCTGCCTCTGTACCCCAGAAAAACACCTCCATTTTCTGCAGCTGTGAAATTCCCATGGAAAATTCTTATAAACCTGCTGGAAACCCCTGAGATCCTGCTGGCTTCATCTACCCTGAGCAGCTGTGGCTGCCCCTGGATCCCTGGCAGTGCCCAAGGCCAGGTCTTGGAGCACCCTGGGGCAGTGGAAGATGTCCCTGCCATGGCAGGGGTGAAACTGGACGGGCTTTGAGGTCCCTTCCAGTCCAAACTATTCTGGATTCTCTGGAGTAAAAAAGGGTTTGGACCACCCCATAAGGGCTCCAGAGGTGCCAGGCTGGCTCCCAGGACACAGGAGGTGGCTGTCCCTGCAGGCAGGAGCACCCCAGCACCTCTGCTGGACAGGTAGTACCCCAGGGACTGAACTGGGGTGGGACACGGGGTGGTGACAGCTCTGGGTGGGTGCATCCATCACACCGGGGTCAGCCTGGCTCCGTTTGCTTCCACACTGATTTGCAACATCCTTTTCCCTCCGATTTTTAAGGATTTCCTCGGATTTTTAAGGCTTTCCTTGGATTTTTAAGGACAGTTCCATCTTCCCCCTCTCCATAGCACAAGGTGACTCTGCCTGTGGTATGTCCCCAGTGATGACAGCTCTTTGTCCCTGCTGTCCCCATTGACCACAGCCCCTGTCCCTGCTGTCCCTGCTGTCCCCAGCCCTGTCCCTGATGTCACCACAGCCCCTGTCCCTGCTGCCAGCCCCGGGTGGGTGAAGCCCCTCCAGCCAGGGGCACAGTCAGGGTTCCAGCCCCTCTTAATCTCACCCTGCAGTTCCAGCAGCCTGTCTGTCACACCCCGGAGTTCCCTGGGGATGGATGGATGCCAGCAGGAAATGGGGATTTTGAGAACAAAAACAACTGAATTTTGAAAACCCCCCAAAACAAACAAACAAACAAACAAACAAACAAACAAAAACACACCACCAAAAAAAACCACAACAAAACCAAAAAAACAACAGCAACAACAAAAAAGACCAGAAAAAAACAAACCGAACCAAACAAAAAAAACCCAACAAAAACCAAACAAACAAAAAACCCCAGAAAACACCCAAAAACCCCAAAAAACAACGAAAAACACAACAAAAACAAAAACCCCACAACAAAAAACAAACAGAAAAAAACTCAAAAAACCACAAAAAACCACCAAAAATCAAGCAAAAGAAAAAACCACACAAACAAGCAAAAACAACCAAAACCACCTCAGAAAACAACAACAACAAAAAAACCATAAACAAACAAAAACCCACAAAAAAAACCAAAACCACAAAAAAACTAGGAAAAAACAAAACAAAACAAAAAAACCCCACAGAAACCACAAAAAAACTCCAAAACAAAAAAAAATCAACAAAAAACCCTCCCCCCCCCAAAAAAAAAAAATCAGCAGAACAACCAAAAAACCCCCCAAAACCCAAAAACTGTTCCCCGGGAGCATCTTGGAGCCGAGTGGATAAAAGCCCCAAGATTCTCAGTCCGTGGGGCTGAACGCCCGCCCAAGGAGCCAGGGATGGATGGGCACGGCTGCGTGCGGCTCTGCCCGCTGCTCTCCCCTGGGAAGGGCCGGGATCTGGGATCTGGGATATGGGATCTGGAGAGACTGAACCCGGCCCGGTTCGGCTCTGCCCTCCCCAGCCCTGCACGAACCCGGCCCGGTTCGGCTCTGCCCTGCCCGGTTCTGTCCCCACGAACCTGGCCGGGCGGGCGGGGGTCCCGCGGGGGCGGCTCCGGGCCCGGGCAGCTGCTGCAGGATCAGCACCGGGCACCGGGAATGCTCCGGGAACGCTCTGGGGGCCGATCCCGGGGCGCGGGGCTGCGAGGGAGGAGAGGAGGGAACACAGGGATTGTGAATTCAAGGGTTAATGCGGAGTCCTGGCAGCGGGACACGGGGGACAAGGGGGACATGGCTGGGGACAGGCGGGATCGGGACAGTGATGGGGGCCTGGACAGAGGGGACAGAGGTGGCAGGACAGGGGGGACAGGGCTGGGGACAGGACAGAGGAAACTGTGATGGTGGCAGGACAGGGGGAACAGGGATGGGGACAGGACAGCAGGGACAGAGGGGACAGTACAGAGGGGACAGGGGTGGCAGGACAGAGGGAACTGGAGATGGAGGCAGGACAGGGCTGGTGGCAGGACAGAGAGGACGGGAGTGGTGGCGGGACAGAGGGGACATGGCTGGGAGCAGGCGGGATCGGGACAGGGCTGGTGGCAAGACAGGGGGGACGGGGCGGTGGCGGGACAGGGGGGACAGGACGGAGGGGACTGGGATGGGGGCAGGACAGAGGTGGTGGCAGGACGAAGGACATGGTGGCGGCAGGACAGAGAGGACGAGGCTTGGGGTGGGACAAAGGGGACTGGGATGGTGGCAGGACAGAGGGGACAGAGCTAGTGGCAGGACCGGGGGGACTGGGGTGGCGGCAGGATGGAAGGGACATGGGTGGCAGGACAGAGGGGACAGGGCTGGTGGCGGGAGGAGCGGGTGGCCCGGGGGAGCAGGACAGGAGCCCTGGAGATGGGAATTCGCTCTCCCCTGTTTTTCCAGGGACAGCGCCCTCCCACCTTGGGTCACTCCCAGACCCGCAGTGTCCCCACCCCTGGGGACAGGATCCGGGCACCTTTCGGGGTCTGCAGGGCGCTTGCAAAGCCCGGAGCCCACCCAAAGCCCCGAGCCCACCCAAAGCCCCTCTCCCAGCCCCTCCCCACCCCTATCCCATCAATCCCGAGGCAGGAGCGCTCCGGGCTCACCCCAAGGACGGGGGTCCCTGCCCGGGGGTGCCCCCAGAGCCCGCGGGGGCCCCGGGCCGCTCCCCGCTCCATGGCTCGGGATCGTCTCCAGGGCTCCGGGCAAACAAACCCGGCCCGAGGAGGCTCGGCCGTGCCAGGAATGTCCCGGGCGGCTCCTCCCGGCGGGAAATGCCCGGGAAAGGCCCTGGGGACACCAGCCCTGGCTGAGACTGCGTCCCCACGGGCTTGGCCTGTCCCCGAGTGTGACAGCGATCACAGGGGTGCCAGCATGAAGAGACGAGGATCTGACTCCATGTTTCCGAAGGCTTGATCTATTATTTTATGACATATATTATATTAAAACTATACTAACACAACAGAAGAAATTATTTCATCAGAAGGCTGGCTAAGGATAGAATAATAAGGAATGATAACAAAGGCTTGTGACTGACCGAGGCAGTCCGGACAGCTGGGCTGTGATTGGCCATTAATTAGAAACAACTGTGAAAAATGCATGTATTTTATGATTGGCTTTTCACAAATATTCAAATGAATATTATATGTGTTGTGTTAGAAAGTAATGCTGTGTTAATTCTCTTAAGTACTGTGTTAAATATAGTTTTAGGTTATAAAAATTGTTAAAATAGAAACTATGCTATGTGAGATACCTTTTTTAAAGACAGGATTCCCAGCAGCCACAGGACACCTGAATCTTTCAGAGAAAAGGAATTTATTGCTCCATTATCAGAAGAAACTAACTTCTTCCCGCCTCAAAGTCGCTGTTAGGATTCGGAGGAAGAAGTTGACACTGACCAGACAGAATCCTGTGTTTGAATGGAATTTATGCATCATGTATGAAATGTATGAATATGCAACAGACTGTTGCTTTTAAGGGTTAATCCTTTGTTAACGGGTGTCCTTTTTCGGGCTCCTGCTGCCCAGAAAAAGGTACCCAGAAGTCCATAACTCTTTGTATTTATTGTCTCATATTGTCCTAATTCAAATTGTCCAAATTGTTATTGCCCTAATTGTGTTACTATTTTCATAACCATTTTATTACTATTAAAGTTATAAAATTTTAAAAACAAGTGATTGGCATTTTCCACATTATTTTATAGTATAGATTCTATTAAAACTGTGCTAAAGCATAGAACAGATGCTGGGGAACACATCTCTCCCAAAACTCTCATTCTGCCCCAGAACAGCACTGGAGACCCCCCCAAATTCCCCCTCCAGTCCCCAAATCCCCTTCTCCCCCCGAGCCCGGCTGCCTCAGCCCCTCCCTTGGCTCCAGTCCGGGCTATTTTCTGCTTGACTGAGTTTTTCTCTCTGTTCCTGATTTTCCCGACCCCCTCTGGATTGCTTTTCTGCCTTTTGTTAGAATCCTAAATTCCCATTATTTGCCCATTTAATTACCGTGCTACTTCCTGCCCGTTTTGGCAGAGCCGGGCTGGGCTGATCCCGATCTTATCTCCCCTGAGGAGGGGCTCAAACACCGGGATGGGGGTGAGGAGTGCCAGGGAGCCTCGTGTCAGGGACAGGAGGGGTGACAGGGACCTGCTCGGGATGTCCTCAGCACCCCAGGGCAGCCTGAGCCCTCTGGGGAGACACTGTGGACAGAGAGGAGGAGGAGAAGGAAGAGGAGGAGAAGGAGAAGGAGAAAGAAGGAGAAGGAGAAGGAGAAGGAGAAGGAGAAGGAGAAGGAGAAGGAGAAGGAGAAGGAGAAGGAGAAAAAAGGAGGAGGGGAGGGAATTTGGGAAGTTTTCTGCAATGGGATCAGAGGAATTCCCTGCAATGGGATCAGAGGAATCACCTTGAATGGGATCAGTGGGATTTCCTGCAATGGGATCAGAGTACCCCCTGCAATGGGATCAGAGAGATCCTCTGCAATGGGATCAGGGAGATCCAGCCCCTCTCTGGTCATCACCAGCTCTGGCAGCACAGCAGGACAGAGGCGGGCAGGGCATGGGGGCGGCTCAGGCCGGGAGCACCGGGAGGGGAGGGGAGGAACCGAGCCCTGAGCTGCCCTGGAGGTGCCAGCACATCCCTGCTGCCGCTTCCCTTCCCGGACACCGAGAGATTCCCAGAGTGAGCAAACCCCGGCAGGATCAGCCTCGCCCGAGCCTCGGGGGAGATGAGGAAATGCTGTGGCTGCGGCACCGCATTCCCCGAGCTGCTGCTGCCTCCCAGGGGCTCCCAAAAGCAGCCCAGAGCAGATTGTCACTGCACACTGGGACAAACCCTGGCAGAGAGGGAGCTGCTGTCCCCTGGACTGCCCACCATCACTGTCACACTCAGGACACACCGCTGGGGAAGCTCTCTGCGTCCGGAGCCGTCAGTGGGTTTAAGCTCCTGTCCTGGTTTTACATGAGAGTAATAAAATGGTTATAAAATAGCAATATAATTAGAGTAATAAAAATGTGGACAATTTGGGTGTGGACAATATGAGACAATAAAGACGAAGAGTTACAGACAGTCCAGGTACCTCTTTCTGGGCAGCATAAGCCCAAAAAAGGACACCCATTAACAAAGGATTAACCCTTTAAAGCAACAGCCTGTTGCATATTTATGAACTATAATTATTTTGAACTATAACCACAAAAATCCCGTTTCCCTTCCCAGGAGGTCTCACGCTGCCACTGCTTTGATCGTCATCGTCCCCAAGCTGTCACCAGCCTCCTCTTCCTCGGAATTCCTCTTCCCAGATTTATCTCCTTCCATAGAGGAAAAGCCCACAAGATGCAGCTGGCAGGGGCGGGGAGGCAGCTGGCACTGGCACATCCCGGTGGGATGGAGGCGGCACAGTCGGCGATCCCAGCCCTCCCTCAATGAGCGTTTGTCACCTGCAGGAAGAGCCCTGTCAGTGACTTCCTTTGATTTGGAGACGCCTGAGTCACCCCGAACTGGCGGCAGGATCGATGGGAACGCCCGGGCCAGCCTCTGGGGGCATTCCCAGGGTACCGGCGGGGACACAAGGACCGGTCCCGCCACCGGAGCCGTGCTGCCACCCCGCAGCCATGTGCCCGAGGCAAATCCTCCTTCCCTTCCCTTCCCTTCCCTTCCCTTCCCTTCCCTTCCCTTCCCTTCCCTTCCCTTCCCTTCCCTTCCCTTCCCTTCCCTTCCCTTCCCTTCCCTTCCCTTCCCTTCCCTTCCCTTCCCTTCCCTTCCCTTCCCTTCCCTTCCCTTCCCTTCCCTTCCCTTCCCTTCCCTTCCCTTCCCTTCCCTTCCCTTCCCTTCCCTTTTTCTGTCCCCTCTGCTCATCACCACTGTCACTGTCACCAGACACGGCCGCCCCAAATGGGACCCTAAAAGTCTCCCCAAAATTGGTGATGGGACACCCAGAGACTCCCCCAAAACTGGGAATGGGACCTCTAAACATGTCCCCCTAATATTGGGGATGGAGCTCCCAGGAAACCCCCAAAATTCTCCCCAAAACTGGGCATGGGAGCCACGGACACTCCCCCAAGGGTATGGGGAATGGGACTCCCAAAAACGTCCCCTAATATTGAGGATGGGATTCAAAAATCTCCCAAAAGTCTCCCCAAAATTGGGGATGGGACCCACAGAGACACCCCCCCACAACATCAGGGGTGGGTCCCCTAAAATCTCCCCTAAAATTTGGGTGGGAACTCCAGGAATCCACAAAAATTTCCCCAAAAATGGGGTTTGGAACCAGAGAAATTTCCTCATAATCTCCCGAAAAATGAGCGGGGACCCGAAAGTCTCCCCAAAACTGGGTACAGCACCCCTAAATTCTCCTCAGAATTGAGGCTCCCATTACTAAAATAATTAAAATTGTGACTTTTGAGTCAAAATTCTCCTTGCTGAGGGGGCTGGGACTTTCCAGCAGAGAGAATTCTATACATGGATTTATTTTACATATTCCCAATACATATTTATATGGATTTTATCCATATTTATATATTTACAGATGCAGATTTTTTTTTTTCCTGTAAGAACGGCCCAGGTGATGCTTGGGGCCAGCAGAGCCACCCTGGGGCCAGCAGAGCCACCCTGGGGACAGCAGAGCCATCCTGGGCCACTGGGACCACCTTGGGGACAGCAGAGACACCTTGGGGACAGGGCTGGAGGGACCGTCCCTGTCCCCGCCAAGGGATGTGACCTTCGCACCCCCCACCCCATTCCCGCAGCCTTTCTCCAGATGTTTTCCAGCTGTTCTCCATCCCGGCGGCCCCGAGGGGCCGGGAGGGGCTCGGTGTCCCCCTGGGGGTCCCGAGGTGCCGGGGGGGCAGCGCCAGCCCGGGGTCCCTCCCGAGCTGCTCCATCCACGCCGGCGGAGGGAGGAGCCTCCGCATCCCCGAGCGGTGACACGGAGCCCGGCGGAGAGACGGCGACAGGGACAGCACGGCGGGGACAGGGGCAGAGAACGATCCTGCGGGACACAGGACAGGACACAGCAGAGGGCAGGGAGGTGCAGGGGCATCCCCCGAGCCCCGGGCCGTGAAGGAGCAGCCGGGCTGCCCCCAGACCCTCCTCGGGGACAGAGACGGGACCCCGCTGCCTCAGCCATGGGGGGACCCTGGCAGACACCCCGGCCCCGCTCGCTGCTGCTGCTGCTGCTCCTGCCCACGCTCCAGGTGAGCGACCCTGGGGACAGGATGGGGGGCACCGGGAGTCCCCCATGCCAGACACCTGTGGGGTTGGGAGCAGTGAGGGGTCCTCCTGCCCCGGGTGGGGGTACCCATCTCATTATCCCATCCCATTATCCCATCCCATTATCCCATCCCATCCCCATCTCTCATGCTCCAGACCTGGGGGATGCCCTGCCAGCCCCTCTTTGGGACTTTCCCACAGCTCCCGGGGACAATGTGGTGACAAAGGTGCTGCTGGGACCCAGGGCAAAGGTCCCGAGGGTTCAGGTCCCAGGGATGATCCCTTGGGAACGGGTCCTCCACCCCACACCACACAGAGCATCCCCAGCACAGGGGTTGGGTGCAGGGGGTGCAGGGGACAGGGACAGCCACGGGTGACCCCCAGGACAGGGCCATGGGCATGACTGGCACCAAATCCCGGTGAAAATGTGGGCACTGGGGCGGTTGTGCTGCCAGAGGGAGAGAAACAGCGCTGGGGTGGTCAGGCTGTGCTGGGGAAAGGGGAGGGAGGGGAAGGGAAAAAAGGGCAAAAAGGGGAAAAAGGGGGTAAAAAGGGGAAAAGGGGGGGAAAAGGGGGGAAAAGGGAAAAAAGAGGAAAAAAGAGGAAAGAAGAGGAAAAAAGAGGAAAAAAGAGGAAAAAGAGAAAAAAGATAAAAAAGGGGAAAGGGAAAAAGGGAAAGGGAAAAAAGGGAAAACGAAAAAGGGAAAGGAAAAAGGGAAAAGGAAAAAAAAAAGAGAAAAGGAAGAAAGAGAAAACTAAAAAAAAGAAAAGGAAAAAAAGGAAAAGGAAAAGGGAAAAATAAAAAGGGAAAAAGAAAAAAGGGAAAGGGGAAAGGGGAAAGGGGAAAGGGGAAGGCGAGGGAAAGGGGAAAAAGGGAAAAAGAAAAAGGAAAAAAAGGGAAAGGGAAAAAAGGGAAAATGAAAAAGGAAAAAAAGGGAAATGGAAAAAAGAGAAAAGGAAGAAATTGAAAAGGAAAAAAGAAAAGAAAAAAGGAAAAAGGAAAAAAGGGAAAAGGGAAAAGGAAAAGGGAAAGGGAAAGGGAAAGGGAAAGGGAAGGGAAAGGGAAAGGGAAAAAAGGGAAAATGAAAAAAGGGAAAGGGAAAAAAGGGAAAAGGGAAGGGGAAGGGAAGCTGGGCTGTGGGAGCACTGAGGGCTTGCAGGGTTTTAGAGGCTGATGGCATCAGGCTCCTTCCAGTGGGGAAACTGAGGCACAGCAGGAATTCCCAGCCCTGCAGGGAGCTCGGAAGAGAGCCCTGCACATTCCCTGCTCCTGCTCCTGGCCCTGCTGCCATAAATAACAAACCAAACCCAGCAGCTCTGCAGCCCAAGAGGGGTGAGAGAAACCCCCTGCCCCATCCATGCCCCCATCACTGACAGGATGGAAGAGGAGCAGAATTCCTGGGCCTTCCCAGTACTGTGCCCAGAGTCATCTCCAAAACACCTTTTCCAGGCTGAAATTCCCTTGAAATCTCGTGTTCAGCAGGAAAAGGACACAAAATCTCCTGGGGGAGGTGAGGAGACCCTGAGGAGCGGCTGCATGGCCAAGACAGGGCAGGGCTCAGCCAGGGGATGCTCCAAGGTGCCACATTCCCTGTGTTGGGAAGCTCAGGGATCCGCCCTCATCCCTCTTACAGAAACATCTCTGTTTCTGCAGCTCCTACACCTCTGGCCTCTCACTGAAACAATCAGCAACACAAACCCAGGTGCACCAGATCCCTGTTCCAGACAGCCCTGAACCTGCTGGGATGCTTGGGAATGGGCAGGGATGTGGGAATGGGCATGGAGGGATACATGGGAATGGACATGGTCGCTTGGGCATGGGCAGGGATGTGTGGGAATGGCACAAACACCAGGGAATGGGCACAATTCCATTACTCCAATTCCACAATTCCAGGGCAGGGGGGGGACTGGGATGGGTTTGTGGTCCCTTCCAACCCAAATCCATGATTCCATTTCTATAATTCCATTACTCCAATTCCACAATTCCATGACTCCAATTCCCCAAATCCATGGCAGGTGGAGACTGGGATGAGTGTGTATGAGTGTGTGGTCCCCTCCAACCCAATTCCATTATTCCATTTCTACAATTCCATGACTCCAATTCTAGAATTCCATGACTCCAATTCCATAATTCCATGTCAGGTGGAGACTGGGATGTGTTTGTGGTCCCATCCACCCCAACTCCACGATTCCCTTTCTGTAATTCCATGACTCCAACTCCACAATTCCATTACTCCAATTCCACAATTCCATGCTTCTATTTCCACAATTCCATTACTCCAATTCCACAGTTCCAGGGCAGGTGGGGACTGGGATGGGTTTGTGGTCCCTTCCGCCCCAACTCCATTATTCCATTTCTACAATTCCATTATTCCATTTCTACAGTTCCATGGCTCCAATTCCACAATTCCATGGTTCTCCTGCCTGCCCTTTCCCCTCTCCAAGGTGCAGGGGACTCATCCTGACTGCTCCATCGTGCTCCACTTCCAGCAGCTGGAGGAGGAATGTCTGCAGAGGATCCGGAGTGAGAGCCCCAGCCCGGGGCAGGCAGGGCAGGGTGAGCCTGGATCAGCTCCCTGGGAGCAGGGGGGAATCCTGAGGGGTGCCTGGACAGTGACCATGGGAGGGGATTGCAGAGCGCGCATGGGTTTGGGATTTCCAGGGAGATGGAGAACAGCACTAAGGAAAGGTCAAGGAGAATCCCTGGAGAGCCCCAGAAATGCTGCTGGGATGGGATAGAGGGGATTGGGGGATGCAAACAACAGCCAGAACTCAACCCTTGAGGGTTTAGGGAATTCTGGAGTGGTTGGGATTGGGAGGGACCTCAAAGCCCACCCAGTGCCACCTCTGCCATGGCAGGGACACCTTCCACTATCCCAGGCTGCTCCAAGCCCTGCCCAGCCTGGCCTTGGACACTGCCAGGGATCCAGGGGCAGCCACAGCTGCTCTGGGAAATCCATCCCAGCCTCTTCATGATTCCATTTCCCAATTCCCAATATCCCATCCAGCCCTGCCCTCTGGCACTGGGAGCCATTCCCTGGGTCCTGTCCCTCCATCCCTTGTTCCCAGTCCCTCCCCAGCTGTCCTGGAGCCCCTTCAGGCCCTGCCAGGGGCTCTGAGCTCTCCCTGGAGCCTCCTCACGCCCCCAGGAAGGGATTCATGGAATTTGGCAGTGCTGGATTGGTCCCTGCCCCTGGCAGAGTCCCCTCCATCCCCCTGCACCAATGCCAGGCCTGTGGCCACCAGCACCGGGGTCACTCCGTGGTGTCACCACCTCACATCTGCTCCCCTTCCTAATTCAGTACATTTTACTGCCAAACATTTTTTTGAGTGACTCAGTTTTCCCATATCTGGGCTTTTAAATGAATTAACTGGTTGAAAAACCAATTTTCAAGTGCTGCTTTTGGACATCCTTTTTTAAAATTGCATCTCAGTTTCCATCCAAAAGTGGAATGGCCCAAATCCCAGGTAAAAATTGTCACCTGGAGAATAAGGGATGCATAATTCCAGGGGTTTCATCTCATAGCAGTGGAAAAATTAAGCACTAAATGCATATGAAGGTGCATAATTGCTTAAGTAACTCTGCAGAGATGTCATTTATCCTTCAGCTTAGCAGGGAAAAGCCAAATTGATTGGAAAAGGTCCATTTTGCAACCTGAACTGTGCCAGCCAAGGGGAAGGAACTTCACTGCAGGAAAATATCCAAGATGTGGGAATGCATAATTAATATCTGGGTTTAATCCTGGGGCTCCTGCTGCCCCTGTCCACCTGAGCTGCATCCATCCCTTTCCCTGCTTGCACCAGTGTGGGGAGCCTGACTCCAGGACAGGCTCAGATCCCATGGACGGGGAGGGAGGGCCCTGGGATCTCCTTATTCCTTATTCCTTATTCCTTATTCCTTATTCCTTATTCCTTATTCCTTATTCCTTATTCCTTATTCCTCATTCCTCATTCCATGTTCCTTATTCCTCATTCCTTACTCCTCATTCCTTATTCCCAATTCCCAATCTCCCATCCATCCCTGCCCTCTGGCAGTGGGAGCCATTCCCTGTGTCCTGTCCCTCCATCCCTTGTCCCCAGTCCCTCTCCAGCTCTCCTGGAGCCCCTTCAGGCCCTGCCAGGGGCTCTGAGCTCTCCCTGGAGCTTCTCCTCTCCAGGCGAGCACCCCCAGCTCTCCCAGCCTTTCCTCTTCCATCTCTTCCATTTCTTGCACCATATCCATGGTATCCTCTGGACTATGGGGGCTAAAATTTCAGAGGAGGCCCTGGAGAGGCTCCAAAGGCTCCTCTGGATCCAGGCTGGGAGAGCTGGGGGTGCTCACCTGGAGAGGAGAAGTTCCAGGGAGAGCTCAGAGCCCCTGAAGGGGCTCCAGGAGAACTGGAGAGGGACTGGGGACAAGGGATGGAGGGACAGGGCACAGGGAATGGTTCCCACTGCCAGAGGACAGGGATGGATGGGATATTGGGAATTGGGAATTGTTCCCTGTGAGGGTGGGGATGGGTTGGGATGGAATTCCCAAAGCAGCTGTGGCTGCCCCTGGATCCCTGGCAGTGTCCAAGGCCAGGTTGGACGGGGCTTGGAGCAGCCTGGGACCGTGGAAGGTGTCCCTGCCATGGCAGGGGTGAAACTGGATGAGTTTTAAGGTCCCTTCCAACCCAAACCATTCCGGGATTCCCTGCTCCCACAACCCCAAGAAATGAAGTGTCTGCTCTCAGGGATGATCCCAATTCCGTGCTCGCTTCCCTGATCCTCCAGAACAAAAACCGAGCCCCACTCTGGCATTGTGGATGCAAATCCCTCCCTGCCAGCACTGCCACCCCCAGGCTGAAATCAGAGGAAATTCATCAGCCCTGTCCAGTTCCACATTCCCTGCTGGGAATGGCTCCATGAATAATGTGGATCTGCAGGGTTAATGATGGAGGCTGGGACAGGAGCTGGCCTGCACTGGGATCTCCTTGTCCCATCACAAATTCCCCCAGCCCCAAGTCTGCCTGGCTGTGCTCATTCCCCAGAAAATTGAGAATGATCTAAACAGGAATTCAGTCCTGAATAAGAAAGCAAAAGTTGTTTAATCTTAAGTCATGCAGAAACCCTTGCACGACTTCCTTCTGTCCTTGGGGACACATCCTGAGCTGAGCCTCCAGCAAAAGGAAAAGGGGAGGGGGAAAGGAGAAAAGGAAGCGAAAAGGAAAGGGGAAAGGGGAAAGGGGAAAGGGGAAAGGGGAAAGGGGAAAGGGGAAAGGGGAAAGGGGGAAAGGGGAAAGGGGAAGAGAAAGGGAATGGGGGAAAAGGGGAAAAAAGGGAAAAAGGAAAAAAGGGGGAAAGGGGGGGAAAGGGAAAAAAAGGGAAAAGGGAAAATAGGGAAAAGGGAAAAAGGGAAAAGGAAGAAAAGAGAAAAGGAAAAAAAGAAAAGGAAAAAAGAGAAAAGGAAGAAAGGGAAAGGAAAAAGGGGAAAGAGGAAAGGGGAGGGAAAGGGGGAAAAGGGGGAAAAGGGGAAAAAAGGGGAAAGGGAGAAGGGGAAAAAGGGTTGGGGAAAAAGGGGGAAAAAGGAGGAAAGGGGAAAAAAGGGGAAAGGGGAAAAAAGGGGAAGGGGGAAGGGGAAAGGGGAAGGGGAAGGGGAAGGGGAAGGGGAAAAAAGGGGAAAGGGAGAAGGGGAAGGGGGGAAGGGGGGAAGGGAGAAGGGGAGAAGGGGAGAAGGGGAAGGGAAAGGGGAACTGGGCTGAGGGAGCACTGGGGGCTTGCAGGGCTTTAGAGGCTGATGGCACCAGCAGGGAAACTGAGGCACAGCAGGGATTCCCTGCCCTGGTGTCCTCTCCCTCCCCAGGCTGCCCCACCGAGTGGGACGGGCTCAGCTGCTGGCCAGCCCTGCCCCTGGGCCAGTCCCGAGCTGTCGCCTGCCCCGAGATCCTGAGCGTCTTCAAGAAGTCCAAAGGTTTGAATCCAGCGGGGATCGCTCATCCCACGGCCCCACCTGCCCTGCAAGGGCCCCCAGAGCCACCCCAGCCCTTCCCTCTGACCCCACAGCTCCTGGCTGTCCCAAAATATCCTCGGTGGAAACTGCAGCCCCAGCAGCGACAGGAAAACAGAGATTCAGGGATCCAAATCCTTTAATCCCTGTGTGGGTGGAGCTCTTGGGGACCTCATCCTCCATCCTGGTGATACCAAGACAGTCCCCTCACTGCCCTCCTTTCCCATCCCAGGGCTCCTGAGCAGGCTCCAGAGCTCCCACTGGAACATTCCAGCACTTCTTCAGACAGGAGTAATTCGGGAAATGTTGGGAAATGTTTGCTTTGGGGCAGAAACAGCTCAGGAGAGGCTCAATAGAGCCCTCACAGGATGACTGAGCACTTTTACAGCCTTAATTCCCAATTCCCTTCCCCTGGAGGGATCTGTGCCTGTTTTCACACCCTGTCCAAAGCTTTCTTGGCAGCTCCAGGCATGGGGCCATGGGATCCAGAAGGGATGGGGTAGCAATGGGATTTGGGAGGGAGGGATGGGGTCTGGGAGGGATGGGGCAGTGATAGGGTCCAGAAGCAGCAATGGGATCCAGGAGGGATGGGACAGCCCATGGGTACCACGCTGCTGTCTCTGTCTGTTCCAGGCTGGGCATTTTGGGGGTGCCATCAGAGGTGACACCCATGGCTTCCCTGAGGTCCCCCCTTGTCCTGCAGGGCTGATCCAGAGGAACTGCACCGAGTGGGGCTGGAGCCCCCCCAGCCCCCCCTACCACAGCGCCTGCCAGCTGGAGACCCTGGGCAGCAGCAATGACACCGAGGCCAAGGCACGTGGGACCCCTGGGGCTGTGGGGATCTGTCCCCATGGCCCCACACTGCCCCATGGCCCCATTTCTCCATGTCCCCACACTGCCCTATGGCCTCATGGTCCCATGGCCCCGTGTCCCCACATGGCCCTGTGTTCCCATGTCCCCATGGCCACATGTCCCCATTCCCCCATGTCCCTGTGTCCCCACATGGCTCCATGGCCCCATTTCCCCATGTCCCCGTGTCTCAGCGTCCCCATTGTCCCCATGGCTCAGTGTCCCCATTTCCCAATGTCCCCAAGGCCCCATGTCTCCATTTCCTCATGTCCCCATAGCTCTATGTCCCTATGCCCCCATGTCCCCACACTGCCCCATGGCCCCATGGCTCTTTGTCCCCATTTCCCCATGTCCCCACACTGCCCCATGTCCCTGTGTCCCCATGTCCCCATTTCCCCAGGTCCCCACTTCCCCATGTCCCTATGGCCCCATGTCTCCACACTGCCCCATGGCCCCACGTCTCCATGTCCCCGCGGCCCCACGTCCCCATGGCCCCACACTGCCTCATTTCCCCATGTCCCTGTGTCCCCATGGCCCCATTTCCCCATGTCCCTATGGCCCCATGTCTCCATTTCCCCATGTCCCCATGGCTCTGTGTCCCCACTTCCCCATGTCCCCACTTCCCCATGTCCCTGTGTCCCCACACTGCCCCATGGCCAAAGAACCATGGAGATGCTCCTGGGCTATCCCATCACTCCTGTCTGTCTGCTCGCCCCACACCAGCCCTTCCCAGTCCCTGTCCCCTCCCTCCACTGTGCTGTCCCTTGCAGAGAGGCCACTTTGTCACCATGAAGGTGCTCTATACCTGTGGCTACTCCACGTCGCTGGCAGCGCTGCTCCTGGCCATCGGCATCTTCTGCTGCTTCAGGTAGGGCTGGGAGCTGCTCCAGGGCTGGAGGGACACAGGACAAATCCCAGCAGGAACGGCTGCCCCCAGCCTGGCCCCTCCTGGAGCAGCCAGAACCCATCCCTGCCCACAGGAAAACTGGGAATGCAGGAGAGGAATGGCAGTCTTGTCCTTCCCTGGTGACCCTCTTGGGTTCTGGTTTTGCAGATGTCTCTGTGCTGCAGGTTTGGGCTCTCCAGAGGTTTCTGGGATGTTCCCTTAAGGTCCTTGAGCAGCCCCAAGCACAGCACTATTGTATTTGCTGGGAAATGTCCCAACAAAGGCAGGAATGATGCCTCTGACTCCATGTTCTCAGAAGGCAAATTTATTACTTTATTATACTATATTATTTTAAATTATATTATATTATTATACTATGATAATATATATTATTAAATAATATAATAATATTATGTTCATATATATATTAAATAATATATATATTATTATACTATATTACTATACTATACTAAAGAATATAGAAAGGACACTTACACAATGCTAAAAAGATAATAATGAAAATCTGTGACTCTCTCCAGAGTCTGACACAGCTTGGCCTTGATTGGCCAAAGAGTGAAAACAACTCACAGCAGAATCCAATGGAACAATCACCTGTGGGTAAACAATCTTCAAACACATTCCACATGAGCACAACACAGGAGAAGCAAATGAGATAAGAATTGTTTTCCTTTTCTCTGAGGCTTCTCAGCTTCCCAGGATTAAAATCCTGGGTGAAGGAACTTTTCCAGAGGATGTGAATGGTACACAGCATAACCCTGCCCTTCCTGATTTTAGAGCAGGAAAGCTTCTCCAGAGCTTTGTGACCATCACCAGCAGTGATCCCAGGGAAGGGGACAACAAAGCACCTTCTCTGCCTGTGTTTGGGCCCAACCCAACTCTCCCTCCTGCAGGAAGCTGCACTGCACCAGGAATTCCATCCACATCCACTTCTTCACCTCCTTCATCCTGCGGGGCACGGCCGTGTTCATCAAGGACAGAGTGCTCTTCTCGGATGAGTCCATTGACCACTGCACAATGTCCACGGTAAATCCCAAAGTGCTCCAAACCCCAGCCCTGGAGCATGGCAGGCAGAGCAGCAGGGGCTCCTTGGGAGGGGGCTGGTGGCACCTGGGGGGATTTGTCACTGCAGAGAGGACAGAGAGGCTGTGGGATGGAGGAAATTTTGTCCTGGGTGGCCCTGGGCATGTTCGGCACTTCTGCATTTCCATCTATGCACAGAACATGTTCTGTGCTCAGAACTGCTCTGGCCTCAGGCTGGGTGTCCCCAGTGGGGCTAAAGCTCAGCACAGCCCCACCAGCACCAGGTACTGCTCAGATCTGAGCTTTTCAATCAAAACAGGAACCCCTGAGCAAAGACACAGCACTGAGAACACCACAGACACAACCATGGGGATTTTAAAGATCCAGACCTTGGTCACCTGCCCATGGGGCACAGGCAGAGCAGAACCTGGTGCAGGAGGTGTGAGGGGCTGGGGCAGAGTCCCTGAGGCTGCACTGAAAGGCCATCACTGAAAGGTCATCACAGGTGTCCTCGAGAGGGTGGATAGGAGGGTGACAGTCCCCTGGGCTGCACCCTGAGCCGTCCCCTCCTCCGCTGGCAGGTGACCTGCAAGGCTGCCATCGCCTTCTTCCAGTACTCAGTGCTGGCCAACTTCTACTGGCTGCTGGTGGAGGGGCTGTACCTGCAGACGCTGCTGCTGCTCACCTTCACCTGCGACAGGAGCTACACCTGGGGCTACGTCCTCATGGGCTGGGGTGAGCCTGGGGACATCCCAGACATCCCTGGGCAGGAACCACCTGGGAATGGCCTGATCCGAGACCCACCTGGCCAGAGTCCAGCATGTCCCCACCCCAACATCTCCTGCATGGCCTTGGTGGGCACCCACCTGCTCCTGCCAGAGCCCAGAGCTGCTGGAAGCGTGGCCTCATCAGGACAGCTCCTCCTTTCTTCCCACACCCACCTGGGGCTGGGAATGCCCATCCCAGGTGTCTGGGTGTGATGGAAGAGCATGGGGACAGGAGAGTGACACAGACACGGCACCACCACTTCCTTCTCCTGGAGAAGGTGGGACGGTTGTCACCTTCCTGCCACATCCAGAACTGAGCTGGACATGTGTTTCTGGGGACAAAGGACAGAGGGGTGGCACGGGGGCTTCCCAGAGCACTGGAGTGGCCATCCCTGCCTGTGTCCTGTCCTTGCAGGTGTCCCCATGGTCACAGTCGGGGTGTGGGTTCTCACCAGGCTCCAGTATGACAACCACGGGTAAGAGCAGGAGGGGTTGGGTCTTTCTGGTTGTCAAACTGTCCCTTGGCCTTGACTAGGCCACCCCAGCCACGTATCCCAGTCCAAGGGCTGGGAAATGAACCTCTGGCATGGGATGGATGCTCAGGAGGGGAGGACTGGGCCAGCCTTCATTTCAGTGTTATTTCTGTTTTCTGGTGGGTCCTGTGGCAAGAGGGGTGCAAAGGGGTCAGGGGTCTGGCCAAAGAAATGGCAAGGGGACAGCTGGGCCATGTGGGTCCCCGTGGGTGCCAGAGCCACCTCTGCTGCCCCATAGGTGCTGGGATGACTACTCCAGTGTGTACTGGTGGGTGATCAAGGCTCCCATCCTCCTGGCCATATTTGTAAGTGTGGTTCCTGAGAGTCCCACTCCAGAGCCAGGGTCCCACACTGCCAGGGGACCCATCCAGGGGCTGTGCAGGGCCTGAGACGTGGCCTCCCTCCTGGGACAGGTGAACTTCCTCATCTTCCTCAACGTCACCAGGATGTTGGCACAGAAGATCCGGTGTCCGGACCTCAGCAGAACCCACAAGCAGCAGTACATGTGAGGGGGCAGGGCTGTGCCCACCCTTGGGTGTGGGATGGGGACAGGGCTGTGCCACCCGGGGGTCTGGAATGGGGACAAGGCTGTGCCCACCCCGGGGTCCCAGGGCAGAGAGACCCTCCTGGAGGAGTACAGAGCACAGCCCTGGAGTCTCCAAGAACTGCCCCTCACACAGAACCTCTCCAAGGTTTTGGGGAGGTCTGAGGGGGCATCAGGAGCCCCCAGCCCCCTGTCCCTCTCCACAGGAGGCTGACCAAGTCCACGCTGCTGCTCATCCCCCTCTTCGGGGTGCACTACGTGGTGTTCGCGCTCTTCCCCGAGCACGTGGGCGTGGATGCCCGGCTGTACTTCGAGCTGGTGCTGGGCTCCTACCAGGTGAGAAGGGCAGGGAAAGGCCCATGGCCCCATCCCAAATCACACCAGGAGCCTCTGGAACTTGGGGGTTTGGCCTCTTTTGGGGGAGGGTGCCCCCAAACACCTGGGGCAGGGCCTGGAGAACCTGGCACTGATTCTCCAGTGGAAGGAGGTAAGGGCAGGGAGAAGATGAGCACAGAGGGGTCCAGCCCCTTCCCCTGGGTGCAAATTGCTCTGCCTGTCCTCTCCAGGGCTTCCTGGTGGCTCTGCTCTACTGTTTCCTCAATGGGGAGGTGAGTGTGTGTCCCCTTACCCCAACCCCGGGCACCACAGCAGGCATGGGGACACCTCAAGGGTGCCCCAAAGCTGGGGTGGGCAGGGACAGTTCCCCCTCCCCTTGCCCCCCAGTCCCCTCTGTTGGGTGCTGTCTGGCGTCCCTGGGTGCCAGCACTGCCCACGCTGGTGCAGGTCCAGGCTGAGATCAGGAGGAACTGGGGCACCTGGCAAAGGTCCATGGAGAGCAACGTCTTCAACCTGGCCACCCAGGACTTCACAGCATGAGCAGGACAGGAGAGGGGCTGCTGGAGCAGCAGCTCCGTGGCTGCAGCCCCAGAATGACCCAACCACCCTGATTTTGGGGGTTATGGGTCTGACACCCTCAGAGGGAGCAACCAGAAAGACCCAAACTCTGCTCTGATTTTGGGGGTGTTGGGAACAAGCAGAAAGACCCAACTCCTTGTGATTTTGGGGGTTCTGGGTTTGACATCCTCAGAGGAAACAACCAGAAAGACCCAAACCCCCTTGATTTTTGAGGTTCTGGGTCTGACACCCTCAGAGGGTGTTGGGAACAACCAGAAAGACCCAAACCCCCCTGATTTTGGGAGTTCTGGGTCTGCCACCCTCAGAGGGTGTTGGGAACAACCATGGGAGAGGCTCTGCATGCTCGGTGCTGGTGGATCTTGCACCCTGTGGTAGCACCTCACCCCCAGAGCTCTCACTGCTTTAGGGCAGAGTTCCAGGCAAAGAGAAGGGAAATTCTGCACTTTTCTGCCTGAAACTGGGAAGGAAACACAGAAATCCTTCACCCAAGGACAGCTGGTGGGTTTTGTTTGCACTGAAGGAAAAGGAGCAGTGCTGATACTGAAGGGATTCACTGATGGGTGTTTTCCCCTTTCCTTGGTTTACAAAATAATTTCCTGTCTGGGAAGATTCCTAAACACAGCCAGGAGCCCCCTGGGGATGGGGGGAGGACACAGAGAGAGGCCAAACCCCAAAACTCTACAAGAGACTCCCCCAAATGGCCTCGGGACCCAGTTCCTCCCCATTCCCAAAAGTCTTCCCCTTCTCCCTTGTGGGTTGAGTGAGCTGGAGATGTTCCTTTGCCAGGAGAGCTCTGCCAGCCCTTTGCTCTGAGGAATGGGACTCACCTGCCGTCCCTGGGGGATCAGGAAGGGTTTTGCCAATAAAATCTCATTCCAAGTCCAGCCTCACTTTTCAGTGTCTCATTTTGCTCCACAAACCCAGAGGATTTGGGACTGGGGGCACTGCAGGATGAAAACCCTGCCCATGATGGAATTCTTGGAGGTACCTCCCAGGCAATCTCTGCTTTTCCCCTGCCTGCTGAAGCTCGCAGAGAGGAGATGGAGGAGGAAGATGAGGAAGATCTCGAGGTGGGGGCACCACGAGCTGTCCCAAAGGTCCTGGGGTGCCCTCTGGGTGCCCCCAGCCTGTTCCAGCACCATGAACATCCTTCACCCTCCCAGCTGAGCTCCTGCCCTCCAAATGGTGCCTCCAGGAGCGAGAGAGGCCCCAAATGCCCTTTTTCTAAACTTCCTGGCCTCTCCCCTGCTCCTGAGACGGGAGCCACCCGATCCCAGCCTTGCTTCTCACCCTGCCTGGGTGCCACGTGTCCTTCCCTAAATAAACCCCACTTGCTGGCCCCTGTCCAGCTGCTGGATCTCCAGAGATCCCGTCTGGGAGGGCACCGAGAGGGAAACAGAGGCCCAGAGCTGATCTGGGGTGAGATGGGAGAGGTTCCATTAAAAACCCCTGAACCATCAGGAACCCTCCAGAGGAGCTCAGGAGCTGTCAATGAATCCCTGTCTGCAGCAGCCAGGAAGGGACCAGAGGTGAAGAGAACCCTCTCCATCATTAGTGAGGATGGGATGAGACAGCAGCAGACTGAGCAGGACTGGGGATGCTCAGGGGGAAAGCCTGTATCCATTAAACTTTAAAAATCTCTGGATTTGCACCCATTTCCAGCTGCAGATGGGGTTTTGGGGTGATAAATTCCCCCAAATGACCCTCTGGGGTTGGCTGGGCTTTCAAGCCCCTGCAGGACAGGAGCCCAGGGTGGCTCTAGGAGGGGACTGGGAATCAGTCCCCTCAGCCTGCAGGAAAGGTTTTCCAAAGGCTCCCAGCACCGACCATGCCCTACAGCTGCAAGAGATCATGGAAAAGGATCTTAAAGTGTTGGAAGAGACCTTAAATCTCATGGGCAGGGACACCTTCCACTATCGCAGACTGCTCTCAACCCCATCCAGCCTGGCCTTGGACACTGCCAGGGAACCAGGGCTCCTGTGCCAGGGCCTGCCCATGCTCACAAGGAGGAATTTCTTCTGAAGATTGTCACAATCTCACAGATTTTTCCACTCTAAGGATGCTGAGGGTGTGTTTGGGAGGGCTGAGCCCAGGCAGAGCAGGATCAGTGTAGGATTGATGGTGTTAGGACGGTTGGGATGGATGGAGATGAGAGATCTCTGCAGCCAGGTCAGGAATTTGGGGTTTATTGCAAAGGGCCTGGGTGCAGAGGCCTGCTGGAGCTGCCAAACACAGCTCAGAGCAGGCTGAGAGAAGAGAGGGGCAGAGAGGGTGAGAGGGTGAGAGAGTAAAAGGGGTAAGACAGTAAAAGGCAAGAGCTAAGAGGCAAGAGTAAGAGTATAGAAAGTAAGTGAGCAAAGTTCCCGTTCCAATACAATAAATCATTTTCTGTGTGGAATATTCTGATTCTCACTAACCAGTCTAGTACAAGACACAAATCCTATAGCATTTACATACAGCCTATAAGAATCATTACATTACCATACTGTGTTACATTTTAAACCCTATAAACTCCTCTTTGGGCCCCTTCTGCCAAGCTGCAGGGTCTGCTCTGACCCTTGGGTCTGTCTGCAAGCAGAGGGTGTTGTTCCATCAAAAGGGGATCACCTTCAGCTGGCCACACCATTGTTTTCCAGTTGTTCAGTAACTGAGGGATCTCAAAGCTTGCTTTCATTTCAATCTTGCTTATAGTTTCCATATTCTCAAAATCTTTTGCCAGGCAATCATATTTGTAAGGCTTTCCTGTTTCATCTTCCCCAATAGGTCAGGCTTCCCGCATCCCTCCCCCAGGAGTGCCCCATCCTGGCTCCCTCCTCTCGCAGAGTGTCCCGGTGTCCCGGTGTCCCCAGCAGTGCCCGGGCACGGCGCGGTTTTGCCCACCCGGAGCCGGAGGGTGGCACTGCGGCCCCTCTGCAGCGCGGGCACGGCGGGGATGGCAGCGCTGGAGCGGGGGGACGTCATCCCCACAGAAACCCCTGCAATAACAACACCACTGTCCATTAAAATAACTGCCCTGATCGGAACAGCCCTAGGCATCGCTTTAGCCCTAGAAATACCAAAAATAGTCCAAACACTCATCCTCACAAAACAAACTTTTCAACATCCCTACGGTACTTTAACCCTTTAATCCACCGCCTAAGCATAATCAACTTCCTCAACGGAGGACAAAACATTGCCCCCCCACCTAACTGACCTCTCCTGATACAAAATATTAGGCCCAGAAGGACTAGCCAAAGATTGAAGACTAAACTCCTTCTTAGAGTTACCCCACAACCCCATCTCAGGTTAGAATGAGGACGTTGGCAATGTCCTCAATGAGGGTTCAGAACAGGATTTGTGATAGAGGGAGGAGGGTTATTGGTCACTGTCACGCCACGGTGACAGCGGCCACTGAGCCCAGCCCTGAGAGCCCCAGAGGGTGAGGAATGGGTCACTGCTCTGGGCACTCAGGAACAGCTGGGACAGCCCCGGCCAGGCACGGGTTAACCCGCAGTGCCTGGGGTGGGAATCCACAAAATCAGAGGGTTTTGGGAAAGCTGCAAAAGGCAGGCCTTGGAGGCAGTAGAATTGTGATTAGAGCTAAGCAGCAGCCATGAGATTGGTCAGCAGAAAAATTATGCAAAAAGTAGAAAAGTAAGAACAAATAGAGCAATGGTCTGTGTATTAACACTTGTCTAGCATAACTCTCTAAGCTGCAGAAAAGTTTATCTAGCAAGATATTAGGAAGTTTTAAGGTCAATAATGGAGCTCTGTGCGTTGTGTTTTAAGGCTTACAAGCAGGTATTGTACTTGAAGTAAGCAAGCATTGTTTAACCAAAGGTACGTGTGCTTATAGTGGTTGGATAGAACTACTGTCAATGTGCTTTTGCTTTGTGTGATTGGTCAAAAAACTTATAAAGTGAGTTGTAACATTAAATTCTTAGTCTGCTGCCTGAGATGTGAGCTGGCGGCATCTTCCCATTGTCATAACCATGTAATGAGACCGATGCTGGAAAATGAAACAGCTCAAGGCAGTTCCGCAGCAGCCCCGTCCTGTTGGTGATTTGTGCACAGACCCCTGGCTGGGGACACCCGGGGTGCCTGGGGTGCCCTGCCCACGTTCCCTGATCCTCTGGAGCTGCCGGGGTTCCCTGCCTGGCACAGAGGGTGCCCTGAGCTTCCATCCCCTCCTTCCTCCCACTCCGGGATGGTCCCAGTGCTGCAGCTCGGGGAATTCACCCACTCTGTGTCCAGCACACCAGGATTGCCCCTTCCCTGCCTGCACAGGGACCGGCAGCTGTCACAGACAGCTTTTATGAAAAATCCTTTCCTCAAGATTCTTCCTCCTGAGAAGCTGAGAGGCTCCAAGAACAAAATGTAAACAAGGGTTATCTGCTGCTGTGGAATGCAACAGGTGCATCTGTGATGGGTCTCGTGGTTGTTTCTAATTAATGGCCAATCACAATCAGCTGGCTTGGACAGAGAGCCTGAGCCACAAACCTTTGTTATCATTCCTTCTTTATCTATTCTTAGCTAGCCTTGTGATGAAATCCTTTCCTCTATTCTTTTAGATTAGTTTTAATAGAATATATATAAAGTTTTAATAGAATATATATAATAAAATAATAAATCAAGCCTTCTGAAACATGGAGTCAGAGCCTCGTCTCTTCCCTCATCCTGGGACCCCTGTGAACACTGTCACAGGCAGAGACCCTGGGACACGATGGGGACACAGCAGGGACAGAGATGGCAGTGAACAGAGCTGGAGAGGGACTGGGTGCAAGGGATGGAGGGACAGAACACAGGAAATGGCTCCCAGTTCCACAGGGCAGAGCTGGATGGGATATTGGGAATTGTTCCCTGGGAGGGTGGGCAGGCCCTGGCACAGGGTGCCCAGAGCAGGTGGGGCTGCCCCTGGATCCCTGGCAGTGCCCAAGGCCAGGCTGGACATTGGGGCTGGGAGCAGCCTGGGACAGTGGAAGGTGTACCTGCCATGTACTGGATGGGCTTTGAGGTCCCTTCCCACCCAAACCATTCCCTGATACTGGGATCCTGTGGTGGATCCAGTACCACAAGCCAGGGCACCTCAAATACCCAAGGCTGGACCAAGCATGGCCCTGATTCCACCCTGGAAATCCAAGGACACATTTTTCCCACCCTGATCAGTGTGGTCAGTGCCTCTGGGTGCCCCAAGCTCCCTTTCCCATTGGGATTTCCTTGGTTCTGCAGGCAGAAGAACTGCAGACAGACCCTCGGTGTCCCCGCATCCCACAGGGCACGAGATACATCCCAGGGTTTCCAGCCTCACTCCAGGCCTGCTCTTGGGCTGGGAAAAGCAAAAATGGACCTGTGGAACACAAAAAGTCCCCCTGTAGTGGCAAGGCTGCGCTTGAGGCAGCTGCTGGGAGCCACCAAACATCCCCTGAATTTCCTGCTGTGACCAACAGAGTAGTGGAAAGTCCCCAGAGGCACAGCAGGAGGGTGGCCCTGTCCCTGTCCCTGTCCCTGTCCCTGTCCCTGTCCCTGTCCCTGTCCCTGTCCCTGTCCCTGCTGTCCTCCCAGCCAAACCCTGGGATGCACAGGGAATGCTCCATATCCCTGGATTGTGGCTGTTGTTCTGCTGCTTAGCTCCCAGTGTGAATCCTCTTGGATTCAGCCCTTTTCTGACTCACAGATGGGGTAAATGAGAGGTGTTTTAAAAACTTTTATTCTATTTCCAGTCTCATGTGAAGGGTGGGACAATACAGATCAGTGGCTAACTGTCCACCGGCTCCCAGTGCCAGCCATGCCTGTAGCCACCCCTGGGAGCTGCTCTGGGCTCTTCCCTCCCTCCTTGCCTTTATTTTATCCATTCTGAGCCTGCTCAGGGCTCCAAGCCAGCCAGAAGGGCCCTGGTTTTTAATTGAAGAGATCCAAGTGATGCCTCCCAAAGCACATCTTTGGTCTCTGTGGCCCTGATTTTTTAAGATTTTCTAAGCCTTCTGATGTTTACATTCTTGAAACAAACTTTCTCACACACTTTATGTAAATAACTTATTGTTTTGCATTCTTTTATGAAGGAGGAGAAATTTGATGGACTGCTGGTTTGTTCAGTGTCATTGGAGAGGTGGCACTGTCCAACATTTATAGATTTCCAGAAGTGACAGTGGATTGGAGGGTCAGCAATAAGTTTCGGGCTTGGGCACAGCGCTGGCAGCGCCGCTGGCTCCGGCTGCCCCCTGGCCCTCACACTTGTCCTGCTGCTCTTCCCAGCCCATCACTGCCGGGAAGGCGCTGGCCAGGGTGGCTCCCACCTCCCCTCCACCTCCCCGTGTCCCTTGGGGCGCTGGAGCCGGCCCGGAGCTGCTGCACACCTGGGGCACTGCACTGTGCCTGGGCAGAACTCCCCGCGTGGGCCAGGGGTGATGGAGATGATGGGGACCATGGGGGTGATGGGGGCAATGGGGCCATAGTGGCAAGGCCATGGGGGCCATGGGGGCCGGGGGCTATGGGGGCTATGGGGGCCATGGGGGTGATGTCATGGGGGCCATGGGGGTGATGGGGGCAGTGCAATGGGGGCCATGGGGGCTGGGGTCGATGGGGGCAATGGGGGTAATGGGGGTGATGGGATAATGGGGTTGATGGGGGCCATGGGGGCGATGCAGCCATGGGGGCTCCGGCCCCGCCACCGCCGTGATTGGCGCGGAGTGGAACGGAACGGAACGGAACGAATGCCGCAGCTGAGACGGGCCAGGCTACCTGAAGGAGCCCGCATGTCCTCAGGTTTCACTCATGACCATCTGACAGCAGCAGCAGCTGCGCTGCCAACTCGCCGAGCCAAAGGCTCCAGGAGTCGAAGGAGAGGGAAATTCTGGCCCTAAAAGGTCTCTCCTTGGGATTTCGCACTCTCCACCCGACAGTAAGTACCGGGGTCAGCGCTGGGCGGCTGCCAGGCCCCCGGGCGGGGCTGCAGGGTCAGGGATGTGCCTAGGTTTGCCACTGTCACCGTGCCTGGAGCGGTACCGGCAGTGTCCCGGGATTTGCGGTCTGAGTGCTGGAGGTGGACAGGACCAGGATGGACTCTGGAGGCTCTGGGGGGGTGTTTAGGGCTGGAGACACCTGCTGGACCCCCCTGCATGGAAAACTGTCCAGGACAGGGGTCAAAGTCCCCACAAACGTGCAGGCAGGGCACGGACGAAGGTGGCAGCAGCCAGCGGGCTCTCGGTGGCCACAGGGCTGTGTCGGGCTGAGAGGGGACAGTCAGGGCCAGCCAGGCCATGGGCTCCCGAGCCACCTTCCCCGTGTCACTGAAGGAGCCACGGGCAGGGCGCACAAGCCTAGGCTCCTTTCTCCTGGCTTCTCCTCCTGCAGGTCTAAATATAAACCCCGGCCTGGGCAAGCCAAGGTTGCAGGAAAGGTCTGCGGGTGCTCCCAGTGTCTCCTTTCGGGAAGGGCCCTGTCCCTGCAGAGCCCCCGTGCTCCGTGGGGCCGCAGAAGGGGACCCCAGGGCAGAGGGGACAGTGGGAGCCCTGTGCCATGCGGGAATGGGGTGCCAGGGAAGGGGAGGCTGTTCCCACTCCGGGGCTGTGGGCACAAAGGCACAGCCCAGGGTGGGGTTCAGAGCTGGATCCCCCACGGCAATCAGACGGTGCCAGGCTGGCGTTCAGCTCGGGGTTTTTGGGTGCTGTATCCCCCCTGTGCCAGCTGCCATCCCCTGCCACATGGGCAGGGCCCGCTGTGCTCCTCCAGAGCCCTTTTGGGGTTTGTCCAGGGGCAGTCAGCACCATTCCCTCCCTTCCCCCCATTCCCCCGTTCCCCCCAATTTCCCCCATTTCCCCCATTTCCCCCATTTTCCCATTCCCCCATTCCCCCCCTTTACCCCCCATTTCCCCCTTTCCCCCCATTTCCCCTATTCCCTCATTCTCCCATACCCCCATTCCCCTCATTTCCCCCCATTTCTCCATTCTGCCCATTTCTCCATTCCCTCCATTTCCCCATTGCCCCATTCCTCCCATTCTGCCCATTTCCCCCCATTTCCCCCATTTCCCCCATTGCCCCATTCCCCCATTTGCCCCATTCCCCCCATTTCCCTCCATTCCCACCATTCCCCCATTCCCTCACATTCACCCATTCCCCCCATTTCCCCATTCCTCCCATTTCCCCCATTCCCCATCTCCCCATTTCCCCCATTTCCCCCCATTTCCCCATTCTGCCCATTTCCCCATTCCCTCCATTTCCCCATTGCTCCATTCCCCCCATTCTGCCCATTTCCCCCCATTCCCACAATTTCCCCCATTGCCCCATTCCCCCATTCAACACTTTCCCCCACTTCCCTCCAATCCCCCCATTCCCCCATTCCCTCACATACACCCATTCCCACAATTTCCCCATTCCGTCCATTCCTCCCATTCCCCTTATTTCCCCCATTCCCCATTATCCCCATTCTCCCATTCCCCTTATTTCCCCCATTCCCCCCGTTCCTCCCATTCCCCCCATTTCCCCGTCCCTGCAGAGGGACGTTTTCCAAGGAGCACGAGCATTTCCTGCCCTCGGGGCATTGATGGAGCTGTCAGGGAGGGGTGGAACTGCGGCTGCCACCAAGGGACAACAATTCCACAAAGCCCTGGGGACAGCAGGACATCCCAGTCACTCCCACTATCCCGGGGAGATCCTTGATGGGTTGAGGCAGCACTGAAGCTGCCCCCTCTGGTTCTTTCCAGGAAAAAAATGTTTTATTTATAATGGTTTGAGGGGGAAAGAGCATATTTACAGGAACTGGTTAACGAGCACAAAGTCCTGCCTTGGCCGTGCTGTGCTAATATTTAAATAGCATTTTCTATTTTGTAATGCATGCAAAAGGGTCCAGTTCAGGATTTTGCCTGGCTCTGTGGAGTCCCTTGGGCAGCTCCAGCTCCACTCAGGGAAATTTGCTGGATTTGGGGTTATGAGACCGAGC
Source organism: Zonotrichia albicollis (assembly GCF_047830755.1). Taxonomy (NCBI): domain Eukaryota; kingdom Metazoa; phylum Chordata; class Aves; order Passeriformes; family Passerellidae; genus Zonotrichia; species Zonotrichia albicollis. Next base: position 6,143,835 of record NC_133841.1, on the reverse strand, counting down.
AGCAGAGCCATGAGGAGACGCCCAGCACTGTTTCTCTTTGGAGCAGGTTGGATTAATGAGATTCTGTTTGCAGCAGGTTGGACTAAGGAGGTTCTGTTTAGGTTGGATCAATGAGGTTCTGTTTGCAGCAGGTTGGATTAACAAGGTTCTGTTTAGGTTTGATTAACGAGGTTCTGTTTAGGTTGGATAAATAAGGTTCTGTTTGCAGCTGGTTGGATCAATGAGATTCTGTTTGCAGCAGGTTGGGTTAATGAGATTCTGTTTGCAGCAGGTTGGATTAAGGAGGTGGTTTCTGTGCAGGGCGAAAAGGGGAGAAGGTGGTGGATGCTTTGGGAAGTTGTGAGGGAAAAGATCCCAGTTTAGCACAGGAGAGGGCAGGGAGGGTGCTCAGCCCCTGTGCCTGTCCTGCTGCCTCCTTCCTGGGATCCATAAATCCCTGGAATATCTCATCTTTGTGTTCCGCTTCTCCATTTCCAGGTGGATCTGGATGAGATCCCTGGGGTTATGGGCTCAGCATCTGTGCCAGCTCCAGGTGCCCCGTGCTGGTCCTGATTGGCAGGGTTTGCTCCAGGGCATTGGGATCCAGAGGTTGCAGTGGGAAAGGGGCATTTTCCAGTTGCAGGGATCCCAATATTGCATATCCCACGGGGGCAGCAGGGCTGGGACCCGCTCCTGGTGCTGTGCTGGGGATCCCTGCGGGATCTGCTGCCTCTCCTGGCATCCCCCAGGGCTGGGGGCATCCCTGCTGCTGTTCCCCGAGCCTGGGGAGGCAGGAGGTCACTGCAGCCCCACGCCACCCTCCCTTCTCCTCGCTGTCCCCTCCCTGTCCCTTTCCCTTCCCGGCACGGCTCAGATCTTTTCCGAGCCTGACACGGGAGGAGCCGCAGCTCCGGCTGACACCCGAGTGCAGGGTGGGCAGTGGGCAAGAGCAGGGTCCCCTTTAACTTTAACCCTTCCCTGGCTGCTCAAGCCTCCAACACTGCCAAATCCCCCCAAAATAACCCCGAGCCGCCACCCAGGCCGGTGTCCCCTTTCCAGCAATGCCCTGTCCCCCGGCAGGGACAGCGGCAGTGGGGTTGGGGTGGCATCCCCGGCTGCGGGCAGGAAAGGGTCAGTGCGTGGCTGCAGGATGGTGCAACCTCCTATTTCCATCTGCGGCCGGGGAGAGCATCCCAGGATTTCACAACTCCCGGGCCGTGTGTGCCACCCCCACGCTGAGCACAGCAGGTACAGCCCCAGGGCGGCGAGCCCCGGGAGCTGCCGGGCAGCAGCGATCCGGGAATTGCGGGGAATTCCTTCCCATGTGGGGTTGGTGCTGCTGCAGGAGCGGAGGTGCCTCTGCAGGGCTGGAATTTCGGGGCTGATGCCTCCCTTGGAGGTTCTGCACGGAGGATTTGGCTTTCCAAAGGAAGGCACAGCCGGGATGGGCTCCAGCTCCTTGCTGGATTTTGCAAGGAGCTGGAGGAGGGAGCAGCGCTCATTTTGGCAGGTGCAGAGCAGCCAGGGCAGTGCAGAGCACACAAAGGCGCTGCTGGAACGGGACATAATTCCAAAGGAACTGTGCATTCCATCCCATTCCATGGAAACCCCCAGCACAGCTGCAGAGTGTCCCTGTCCCAGTGCAGCACCAGGCTGGAGCAGCTTGGCTGCTGCCTGGAAAAGGCTGCAGAGTGCTGGGAGGGCTCCTCTCTGCTCGAGGCAGGCAAAAAACATCGTTCCTATAGCAGGGAATTCATCCTCAGCGTGCTCAAAATCATGAAATCAGGGAATGGTTTGGGTTGGAAAGACCTTAAAGCTCATCCCATTCCATGACAGGGACACTTTCCACTATCCCAGGCTGCTCCAAGTCCCGTCCAACCTGGCCTTGGGCACTGCCAGGGATCCAGGGGCAGCCCCAGCTGCTCTGCGAATTCCATCCCAGCTCCTCCCCACCCTCCTAGGGAACAATGCCTAATTCCCAACATCCCATCCATCCCTGCCCTCTGGCAGTGGGAGCCATTCCGTCTGTCCTGTCCCTCTATCCCTTGTCCCCAGTCCCTCCCCATCGCCCTGTGCTGCTGCCCTGGTGACCTGAGGGTGACACGCAGCCGCCAGGCTGGGGTACAGAGGTGGCACACGAGGAGCAGGAGGTGCTGCAGCATCTCAGTGCCTGCTCTGGCTGGGAAGAGGCACCCAGCAGTGCTGGGCTGGCTCTGGAATCGTTTCCCAAGGAAGGACCTTCCTTTTGGCTGGGCTCGGGGGCATTCCAGGCAGCCCTTGGTGACGGATGCACTTGGAAGCATCCCCCATCCCTGCTGGCACGCTTGGCTCGGGCCACGCTGCAGGCAGAGAGCAGCAAACCCCCCCAGAGCAGGGCAAAGAGCCGCGGTGGTGACAGGAACCCGCCCTGGGGACGTGTCACTCAGTGCCACTCACGGAGCCACCGGTGCCAGAGGTGTCACAGCCACACGGCCCTGCTGGGTGCTTAAAACATCTGCAATTCAAAGCATAACTCTGGAAAATGAAAAAAAAAAAATCCTCACTCTAAAGCCCATCACTATTTTAAAATAGAGTGGGAGAAGGCTTGGGGTCACTTAATTTTCTTAATGGTGTTGTTTTCTCATTAAAATCTCCCACCCTCTGCCTTTAAAGCAGCCTAAAAATCCAGCAATTTTCCAGAACCACTGTGCTGCTGGAATTCCCACAGAAGAATCCTAAGAGCCATTTGTGTGTGAAAGGAAATCCTGGAGATTTCTTGTATCTTTCCAGATGGTTTTTGTGATGGAGCACAGAATTAAGGGACCAAAATTTCTCCAGGGGTGGAAGCATCAAACTCATAAACGGCAGAGAAAGGAATGTAAATTTGTTTATTAAATGGTTGATTTTGTCTGGCACAACTGAGGGTGCCAGAATCCCTGAGAGAAACTCCCATAATCCTGAATATTGCACAGGAATATTCTGCAGGAGCTGAGGTGAATCCCCCCCCACCTGCACCCCCTGTGCCATTTGTGGATAATAAAACCAAAACATTTCACAACAGATTTTTTCAATATTCCCATGTTTTTCCCTAAAACTTGTGGGAAATACAGTAGGAACTAAACAAACAAACAGCCTACAGGACTTTTTGAGGTCGTGGCATCCCTGGGACCATGCCAGGAGGGTTTTCTGCACCCATCAGATTTTCCAACACAGCTCCTGTCACTCCTGCTGCCCTGGCTAGGTTTGAAGCAAATTTGTGTTTTCTTGGGAGCCTAATCTATGGAATTTTTGGGTTTTAAAACCTGTTCAACGCATGCAGGGGTGGGGAGGAGGTTTCCTGGACACACAGCAGGTTTGGGAGAGCAGGGTTAGGAATGGCTCAGGGATCTGATAATCATGGAAAGGGTTGGGTCAGAAGGGATCTTAAAAACCATTTAATTCCACCTTCTGCCGTGGCAGGGACACCTTCCACTACCCCAAATGCTCCAAGCCCTGTCCAGCCTGGCCTCGGGCACTGCCAGGGATCCAGGAGCAGCCCCAGATGCTCTGGGAATTCCATCCCAGCCCCTCCCCACCCTCCCAGGGAACAATTCCCAATTCCCAATACCCCATCCAGCCCTGCCCTCTGGCAGTGGGAGCCATTCCCTGTGTCCTGTTCTCACCCAGCCCTGTGTGCCAGGGGGAAGCTGCATCTCTCTGGTTCCTTGGGAAACTCCAGGGCTGCAGGTGCCCCCCAGTGTGGCATTCACATTATCTAAAAAAACCCCTTCACCCAGGATTTTTCTCCTGGGAAGCTGAGAAGCCTCAGAAAAAAGGAAAACAATTCTCATCTCATTTGCTTCTCCTGTGCTGTGCTCATGTGGAATGTGTTTGGAGATTGTTTACCCACAGGTGTTTGTTTCATTGAATTGTGCTGTGAGTTGTTTTCACTCTTTGGCCAATCAGGTCCAAGCTGTGTCTGGAAAGAGTCACAAGTTTTTCATTATTATTTTTTTAGCATTCAGTAAGTATCTTTTCTGTACTCTTTATAGTATATTATATTATATAATATACATATATATAATATTATATAGCATATATAATATATAATAATATATAATATATAAGTATATACTATATAATATAATAATATATCATATATTATATAGTATATTATTCTTTAATATAATATAGTATAATAAAGAAATAAATTAGCCTTCTGAGAACATGGAGTCAGGTGCATTTTTCCTTCCTTTGCCAGGGCATTTCTCAGCAAATACAACACCCCAGAGTACAGGAGGCTACAGGTTTGCAGGTTATCCCCCCAAAAATAAATGCTTTAGGGAGGAACTGGAGCCTGGGTCAGGCAGGTGAGGGGAGATCCCAAGCCCCTGTGTCCCTCAGAGCTAAGAATGCCCTTCCCCTCTCTTCCCCAGCCCATGGAGGTTATTTTCTGGGCAGAATGAAGTGCCTGGATGGGGTGGCTTTACCAGCAGCCTCAGACAGGACCTGCCCCACACTGTCCTGTTACACAGATCCTCTTACACAGCATCCCTGGGAGCTCCCAAACCAGTCCTGTTTTACTTTGGTGCCTGATTCCTTTGTATGCCCTCAGCAGCAAAAATATCAAGGGGAGCTGAATTTCTCTCCAAGTGCAGCCTGGGCACCCCTGAGCCAGGAGCTGCTCCCAGTTCCCTGCTGGCAATTCCTGGTACAGGAACTGGGGGCTGAGATGCTCACCCAGGACATGCCCTGGGCAGGGTCCCAAAGGTGCAGCTCACCTGTGTCATGTCACAGCAGCAGCCCCCAGCCAGGTGACAATTAGCATTGGCTCCATGATTCACAGAAGGCTGATCAATCTCTTTGTTATTACATCATTATTTAGAAACTGTCTATTTATAGACAGTTACAATACTCTTGGACCTAATTGGTTCTCCAGTCCAACACCATCACCGTTGCTAATTAACAAATCATCCTTTGGTAAACAAATGTCCACAACCCATTCCACATGTTCATAAGTTAAGAATAATTTATCATTCTTTTCTCTGATCTTCTCACAGCCTTTCCCTAGGAAAGTTCTCTGTTGCTCTCTGTGCCACAGTGTCACAGCAAAAAGGAGCCATTCATCTCAGCTGGGTGGCCAAAATTTAAAAAGCAAATACATCAGTGTTCTGTAGAGACATTTTAAAGGGATTGATTGCCCAGCAGGAAAGATGAGGGGCAGGGATCTTCCTTAATCAGGGACTCTTGGAGAACTCCGGTGGTGGAGAGGGACCTCGTGGGTGACTTGTGCCAGATTTGTCACTGACTTTACCTGTGGCAGCACAAGGAGTTTGGTCTGGCTTTGTTTCCGAGGCTGGGAGGCCACCAGAGATGCTGGTGGGTTCTCCCCTGTGCTGTGTGGGATTTGGACACAGGATCAGCCCTGCTCCTGCTCCCTGGGGACACCCCATCCCCTCTGAGTGGCCCCAAAGGGCTCAGAGCAGCACCAGGAGCTGCAAAAGATCCTGAAAAGCCACAAAGAATTCCCATGCCAGGGGTAACACCTCCTTTGAGCCCCCCAGTGTAATCTCATCTGTTGCCCTGCCCCAGCATCTCCCAGCCCGCTCCTGGTGCTGGTCCATGGCCGGGGAGGGGCTCGGGGGGTCCAGCACAAGGACAGGAGAGGGGACAGGGGCAGGAGAGGGGATGGGGACAGGGAGAGGGGACAGATACAGGAGAGGGGACACGGGCAGAAGAGGGGACATGGGCAGGAGAGGGGACACGGACAGGAGATGAGACAGGGGTAGGAGAGGGGATACAGGCAGGAGAGGGGACAGGAGTGGGAGAGGGGATGGGGACAGGGAGAAGGGACAGGAGCAGGGAGAAGGGACCTGGGCAGGAGAGGGGCAGGGAGAGGGACAGGGGGAGGAGAGGGAACAGGGACCGGGAGAGGGAACAGGGGAGGGGACAGAGACAGGAGAGGGACAGGGGTAGGAGAGGGACAGGGACAGGAGAGGGAACATGGGCAGGAGAGGGGACCGGGGCAGGAGAGGGGACAGGGGCAGGAGCAGAGCTGTGGCTGCTCGCAGCGGCTCCCCGGGACAGGAATGAGCAGAGTCATGGGGCTGTAGAAACCTGAGCCCGGCGCTGATCGCTGGTGGCAGCTGGAGGCAGAGCCACCTCCGGCAGCGGGGACAGCGCTGGGCACCGCGGTGGCAGCACCCGGGCAGCAGCCCCGGCATGAGCGGGGACAGCAATGGCACAGCCCCTGCTCCTGACAGCTCTGCTAATGCCCATTGCCAGGGAAACTGAGGCTGTGTCGAGTAACAAGGTGCACCAAGGGAAATATGGGCTGGATATGAGGAAAAAGTGTTTTACAGAAAGGGTGATAAAGTTCTGGAATGGCTGCCCAGGGAGGTGGTGGAGTCACCATCCCTGGGTGTGTTTAACAAAGCCTGGATGTGGCACTGGCTGAGTTGAGGTGTTGGGGCTGGGTTGGATTTGATGATCTTGAAGGTCTCTTCCAGCCCAGTGATTCTGTGAATTCTGTGAATTTGGAGAAATTTTGGGAATTCCCAGGGAGGTGGTGGAGTCACCATCCTTGGATGTGTTTAACAAAGCCTGGATATGGCACTGGGTGCCAGGGTTGAGTTGAGGTGTTGGGGCTGGGTTGGATTTGATTATCTTAAAGGTCTCTTCCAACCCTGTTCTGTGAATTCTGTGATTCTGTAAATTCTGTGATTCTGTAAATTCTGTGCTTTTGTGATTCTGTGATTCTGTGACTCTTTGAATTCTGTGCTTTTGTGATTCTGTGACTCTTTGAATTCTGTGATTCTGTGAATTCTGTGAAGGTGCCCCCATGGGCCCTGTGGGTCCTGCTGGAGCCTGAGTGCTACTCCCTCTGATGACCCCGATGGATCCATTACCAGCTGAGCTGTTCTGTGATCCCCTGCACCAGAACATTCCTCCTGGGATTTAGGGTGATAAACTCAGCACAGCCCTGTGCTTCTCGGCATTTTTGAGCTCCCTGTTATCAAGTGGAAGGTTCCAGAGCTGCTCAAGTGGAGCAGGAGCTGGGTGTATGTCCTGAGCAATTCCATGAGAAGCAGCACTGGCGGCACCTCTGTCCCCTGCCCAGGCACTGTCCCCTCTCAGAGACACCTGGGACCCAAAATTCCCTTTTTGTTTGCTTTGATGGGATCACACCTCTGGGGTCCATCCCCCCACCCATGTGGGGCCAGCTGGGGCCACAAGCTGGACTGGGACCAGACTCCTTTTGCAGTGATGTGCTTTGTTTGTGCCATTAAATAACCCCACGCAGCAAGGACAGAGCTCTCCCTAAATCAGATGGAGTCCGAAAATCGGGTTTTCAGGCTGGAAAAGCCCTCAGAGAGCATCAAGCCCAACTGCTCCCCCACCACTGTCCCCTGTCCCCAAGTGCCACATCCACAGGGCTTTTAAACCCCTCCAGGGACAGAGACTCCAGCCCTGCCCTGGGCAGACTTTTCCAAAGTCTGGCCAACTTTTCTATGAAGAAATTTTCCCAACGCCCAAATTAAACCTGCCCTGGCCCAGCCTGAGGCCGTTCCCTCTCCTCTGTCCCTGTCCCCCCGGCTGTCCCCTCCTGGCAGGAGCTGTACAGAGCCACAAGGGCCCCCTGAGCCTCCTTTGCTCCAGGCTCAGCCCCTTCCCAGCTCCACTTACAGTCTCTTTTCCCATCAGGGCTGTAAATGTCCAGTTCTCCCTAATCCCAAAGTGTGACCATGTTCACAGGGGTCTGAGGATGAGGGAAGAGACAAGCATCTGACTCCATGTTTCAGAAGGCTGATTTATTATTTTATTATATATATTTTATTATATATATTTTATTAAAATTATATTAAAAGAATAGAAAAAAGGATTTCATCAGAAGACTAGCTAAGAATAGAGAAGGAAAGAATGAATAGCAAAGGGTTGTGGCTCCGAGCCAGCTGGGCTGTGATTGGCCATTAATTAGAAACAACCACATGAGACCAATCACAGATGCACCTGTTGCATTCCACAGCAGCAGATAATCAATGTTTACATTTTGTTCCTGAGACTTTTCAGCTTCTCAGGAGGAAAAATTCTAAGAAAATTATTTTTCATAAAAGATGTCTGTGACACCAAAGGGCTGAGGATTTCCAGCTCTGAGAACAGCAGGGCTCTGGGGATTGTTTATCCTGAAGGCTTTTGGGGGCAGGTGCTTCAGCAGAAAGTTTGGGTTTGTGAGTGAGTTTGAGATACCTGGTTTGGGAGGGTGAGGCACAGAGGTGCTGCTATCCCAGTGTCCATGAGAAGCAGGGTTGAGTTTTATGGGATGTTGGGCCCATATCCCGCACAATCTGGAGTTATGGGACACTATCAAAGCACAAGAAGCTCTGTGGTGTTGGGGGAGCCTCTGCCAGCATCTCCACCTCCCCCAGGGCATGTCAGTCTCTTCCCCCAGGTGCAGCCACCCCTCCCCTCCACACTTCCCTCTCTCCAACTCCTTTTAAGCAGCAGAACATCCTTACCTCCCCAACCCACCCACCCTATTCCTTCTGGGAAGCCATCCTGATCCCTGTAACATCCAAAGTGCCTTTACTGCTTCGATTTTTGGCTCAGGAGAAGTCTTTAACCCTTCCTGGGAACAGAGCCACTCAGCAGGGCAGGTTCCTCATGGTTCCCATGCCTGGGAGCTGTGCCAGGGCCACAGCCCTGCAGGACCCAGCTCCTGTGGCTGAGGCACCTCCTGTTGGAGGCACCACGGGCCCCTTGCAGGAGCAAAACTGTTGATGCTGTGCCAAGGGGAGGCAGCTGGAGCAGGGCTGCTGCTTCCCAAGGTGTTTGGATGTGTTGAAACACCATGTTTGGGGTGTGAAACTGTGTCTGGCACTGCCAGGTGGTGACAGGGACACCAGGTGTCCCAGCCTCATGGTGCCTCCTGACTGGAGGTGGAATCACAGAATCAAAAATCAGAGAATCACAGAATCAGAGAATCACAGAATCACAGAATTAATGAGGTTGGAAAAGACCTTTGAGGTCTTCAAGTTCAATACATGACCCAACACCACCTTTTCACCACTCAGTGCCACATCCAGGCTTTCCTCAAGCACCTCCAGGGATGGTGACTCCACCACCTCCCCTGGTGCCCTCCCCTTCCAGTGCCCCATTTTTCTGGGAAAACATTTCTCCTGATGTCCAGCATAAACTTCCCCTGGTGCAGCTTAAGGTTGTGTCCCCTTGTCCTGTCACTGCTCAGGGTCTTGTGGAGAACCAAAAGGTCCCCCTGGGCCTCCTCTGGCCTGAGGCTTCCCAGCTTCAGATGGGAATGAGGGTCTGGGGGGAGAAGGAACACCCTGGGTGCTCTGTGATCCATGCACAATAACCTTCCCTACGAGCTCAACATTTCTGCCATAAAAGCATTTGATAAAACCTCGCTGAGAACATGTCAACAAACACCCCCCAGATGTCCCCAGCTGGTGTTCCTAAAACCCCGCTGTCATGGTTTGAGCCTGGCACAGAGCCAGTGCCCCCATGAATTCCCACTTCTTCCTGGTCAAACCACCACACTCGCTGAGATCCTGTCACCAAATATCCTTGAGATGTCTCTAGGTGGTGTTCCTAAAACCCCAAACACCCCTGAGATGCCCCCAAACACTCGTGAGATGTCCCCAGGTGGTGTTCCTAAAACTCCAAACATCCCCAAGATGCCACCAAACACCCCTGAGATGTCCCCAGCTGGTGTTCCTAAAACCCCAATGAGATCCTGCCACCAACTGCCCCAGAGATGTCCCTAGGTGGTGTTCCTAAACCCCAAACACCCCTGAGATGCCCCCAAACACTCGTGAGACGTCCCCAGGTGGTGTTCCTAAAACTCCAAACATCCCCAAGATGCCACCAAACACCCCTGAGATGTCCCCAGCTGGTGTTCCTAAAAACCCCAATGAGATTCTGCCACCAACTGCCCCAGAGATGCCCCCAGCTGGTGTTCCCAAACCCTAAACCCCCCCGAGATGTCCCCAAACCCCCCTGAGATGCCCCCAAACCCCCCTGACATGTCCCCAAACCCCCTTCCCGAGACATCCCCAGGTGGTGCAGCAGCCCCTTGTCCCCGCAGGCCGGGCGCGGCGGGCCCGGGAGCAGAATGCGAGCATGGCCGGCCTGCCGCACATCCCGGGCCCCGAGAACCTGCGCCCCTTCACGCCCGCCTCGCTGGCCGCCATCGAGCAGCGCATGGCCGAGGCCGAGGCGCTCCGCATAAAGAGGCAGCAGGTGGAGATGCCCGAGGAGGAGGAGATCAAGCCCAGCAGTGACCTGGAAGCCGGCAAGAACTTGCCCCTCATCTATGGCGACCCACCCGCGGAGCTCATCGGGACCCCGCTGGAGGACCTGGACCCTTTCTACAAGGACAAGAAGGTGAGGGTGGTGGAGCTTTGCCCGTGGTAGGTGTTTTGTGGAGATAGCTAAAAACTCCACAACTCTGTAAAAGTTGTAAAGCCAGTATGTTTATTATTATGTTTATTATTACAAGCGCTGGACACATGTGGAGATTACTCTCCTTAAAAGACATGCGTACTTCTGGGAATTTCAGGTCCCTTTTTATCTTCTTCTCAAATCCATACGCATACAATTTCACCATAGGTTCATACATATCCATTTTTACAAATTTTGCGTGACATTTGCCGCTAGTTGTTCTTTATCAGAAAGAATTCCAGGTCAGGTTGACCGGCTCTCACGGCAGTCTCTTTGTCTCTTTTTTTCACTCTGAGTCTCCTCCTTTATCTCTGTCTTTCATTGAATTAGTTTCTTCGAGCTTAGGCTTTGCAGTCAGGCTACATAGCTATGTTTTCTAACCACAGACTCAAAGATGTACATTTCACCTAAATCAAAATGGATTTCTACTCTGGAGAATTTCTACTCTGTCTCATAGACTTGGCCTTAGGGGTAAGTCCCAAGCAAAAGACCCAAGCAGGGACCTCCTGTGCTTACCTGAGCCCATCCTGGTGATCCACTATCGGTTTCTCTGGGTCTGGATTGAAGGCACTTGAGATGGTAGTTCATCTTTGGACTCAGATGTTTATAATTTCTTATCAGTAAAACAGTCTCACAACCATGAGTTCTGCAGCAAGGCACAAAATGGCCAACAATCTCTTGGTACAAGATCTTATAAGGCTAAACTATCCAATTAAGAACTGACACCTGGATTATTTTCTCTCTTAACCCAATAACTGATCCCAATGCAGACTTTTCTGCCCAATTACAAAATGCCACCCAAACCCAAGAAGAAGAAGCATGAAGAAGAAACCCAGGATGACACCCTGTGCCCTCCATCTTGCTTCCATCCACAACACACTAAAAATCCCAAAACCTCAATTTCTCACCAAGTGTTTACACCTACACTACTCTCTATAATCTATTTCACACTTTTGGGGATTCTAGTCTATTCTGGAATCTAGGAAACTCTCTCCATGAATGAGGGTCAAAGTCAGTGCTCCCCTGGGTGTCAGGGCACCCCAGAGCAGACAGAGAAATATTCCCTGTGTGCTGTTCCACAATCCACCACCCCAGACTGCTGTGGCTGCATCGCTTCCAAAGCAGAGAGCATCTCCAAGCCTTTGGAACTCCAAACAGGCAGAGGGATCTCCCCACTGAGGGCAGCCCTTGGTCTGTGGTGTTTGGGGGGTGTAGAAGGATTAACCCCTCCCTTCCCTCTTTCCTTCACAGACATTCATAGTCCTCAACAAGGGCAAATCCATCTTTCGCTTCTCGGCCACCCCTGCCCTCTACATGCTGGGGCCCTTCAACCCCATCCGCAGAGGAGCCATCAAAGTCCTCATCCATTCATATCCTTGGTCTTGGTCAAACCCTGGTGTTCAGAGCCCAAACAGCCCCAGGAGAGGGGCAAGTGAAGGGGTTAATGGTGGGGTGGTGTGGAAACCTCCTGGGCCCCCAGCACAGGCAGGACCTGCTGCCCAGAGCTTTACCCCAAGGAGCAGGTCCTTGATGGGCACCTTGGAGGCACCAAAACCTTGTTCTGGTTGGAGAAGGGAGGAATCAGTTTGGATGGAGAAGGGAAGAAGCCCAAGGGGTGAAACTTCCTAGGGAGAGGATGAAGAGTTTTGAGGTCTGGGGAGACTTGGAAAGGAAGGGAAATGTTCATGGGTCAGATCTGGTCCCACTAGGAAGGGGGTGAGCAGGGGAGTTCCAAGGAGGCTTTGGGAGAGGGAAGCAGAGGAACCAGGACAGAGAGAGAAAGGCAGGAAAGGAGCCCAAGAGCACAAGAGGCATTGCAGGGTGGGTGGAAATGATCCCAGCAGAACTCTGGAGGAAGTGGGGGTTCATGGCCATGAAGGAGGAGGAAAAGAGGGAAGTTTTGCAGCAGAGGGGGCTAAGCCTAAGAGTTAGAGCTTTCTAGAAAGAGATTAAGGTTTTTGAAGTCTGGAGAGGCTATGAAGGAAAGGGAAAGCTGGATCCAAAGGTGATGGAAAGGAAGGAGCACAGGGGACAGAAAGGGAGGAAGGGCCAGCACCACAGAACTGGGAAGGAAGGAAAGGAGCAGAAAGGAAGGAAAGGGGCTAGGACCATGCACAGCCGCAAAGAGGAAAAGAGGGAAGGAAGTGTGAGCACAGGACTGAGGCAGGAGTGTAGCAGGAGGAGCAGGGCAGGGTGAGGGACCAAGGTGGCAGCCAGAACAAGAGGAACAGGGACTCTTCACTTCCTGATCGTGGGGAGTGGGATCCAGGCACCATCAGAGCATTTGTCCTTGACCAGGTTTTAAATTATTCAGCATGTTCATCATGATCACCATTTTAACCAACTGCGTGTTTATGACGATGAGCAACCCCCCGCCGTGGTCCAAGAACGTGGAGTGAGTCCTGAGACCTCCCCTGGTCACGGGGACAGCCCAGCCTGGCAATGTCCCTCAGGGGGGACAAGACCAAGGCTGAGAGAGGGGATGGGGATCCAGACATCCGTCAGCACAGGGGAGGTGTCACTGGGAGGTGCTGGTGGACCTCAGAAGGGATGTCCACACTCTCCATAGGGCATTGAAGAGTAAGAATGTTTCAGAGCTGCCCAAATTCTGGTGGGGTCTCCATGTCTGGAGAGACCTGAAGAGCAGGTTGGGCTGGGCTGGGTCAACACTGTCAGTCTGGAAAGGCTGAGCTGATCCACCTGTCCAGGGACCATGGACAACCCAGGGGAGAGGGGAAATCCAGCATTTTCTGCTGTGGTTCTGCACAGTCAGGCCTCATCAAAGAGAATAGGAGTGGTGGGACATCAGCAGGGACAGAGGTGATGCAGAATGGTCACCAGAGGGGTTGGTACCTCGAGATGTCCTAACCCACCTTACAAGGTGAGGAGTATTAGAATATTTACCAATATAGCCGGACGGGATGTGCCTCGGCTTGTCTGGCCCTGCTGCTGAACCAAATAGCAGCAACTGTGGTGTTTCACCCCAGGGACACTTTTGGCTGTCTGGATCACCCCAGAGACACTTTTGACCAGCTGGGTGTGTGGTGTTTCACCCCACAGACACTTTTGGCTGGCTGGGTGCTGCAGCTGGGCCCATGGGGACAAGTGCAGGCCTGCAGAAGCTCTGGTGGTGCTGGGATGGAGCTTCCCCCCATAACAGGGGCTGCTCCTCAGGTTTCCCTCTGGCAGAGAAGCTTTAAGGTGATGGTGAAGGAAAGGAGTCGGTTCTGAAGGAGGGTTTGGATCCAGAGCTTTATTCTGGCCCACAGGCCTCTGAATGCAGCACCAGCTCCAACAGAACTCCTGAGCCCGTGGTTGCTGTTCCTTTGAACCCCGGGAAGAGGGGCAGGGCAGGGGTAGGGAGCCACCAACCAGGGACAGGAGGGGAGGGACAAAGGGACAAAGGACACCTGGATGGCCCAATGCCTCCCAGGGCCAGAGGGCATCCTTTGAATCTGCCAGTCCCTGGATGCCCTTCTGGAATGCCAGGACTGACAGACAGTGCTGGGAGGGGAAAGGAGAGGTGACTGACACACCTGGGAGGGAATTATCAGGGGAGGCACCTGAGGTTCTGAGGTAAACCCTGAAATCACAGCACAACAGAGGAGAAACCTCTCCCAGTGCTGAAGCACCCCAAAAACCCATCAGCCCCCAGAGTCAGCTCCTCAAGACATTCCCCCTGGGAAGGCTGGGCAAACCTTGGACCTGGGCAAGTGTGTCCCAGGTGACCAGTCCCGTTTCAGATACGCCTTCACTGGGATCTACACCTTTGAGTCTCTCATCAAGATCCTGTCCAGAGGCTTCTGCATCGACGACTTCACATTCCTGCGTGACCCGTGGAACTGGCTGGACTTCATGGTCATCTCCATGGCGTGAGTCCTGCGGGATGGGGAGGAACAAGGAGTGCTCTGGGCAGAGCCTCTGCAGCTCCTCCCTCTCCTGTCCCACAGCTACATCACCGAGTTCGTGGACCTGGGGAACATCTCTGCTCTCAGGACCTTCCGTGTCCTCCGTGCCTTGAAAACCATCACGGTGATACCAGGTGGGACTTGGGGCCTCCCCCCTGTGCCTTCCCCTGAGCTCAGGTGTTCCCACTGTTCCAGCAATTCCTGCTTCTTTGGGCAGCTCCAAGGGAAAACAGAGGAAATTAGGTATTCCATAAATTTTCCACATAATTTGGCTTTTGGGCCAGGTCCTGTTGATTTTCCATCTTAAAATCAGCTACACTCATCAGGTTGTTTGGCAGCCCCTGAAGAGGCAGATGCAATGTTTTTAGGGCTCCTTGGAGTTGGATTAAGGGAATTTGTGCTCCCAGTGGATTTATGGGTTTGATAAACCAAATCTCTCCATTTTTGAAGCTGTGGACTCAGTTTTGTGCCCATTGTTGGCTGTCTGGTGCTGAGGCTGAGATATTTAACAGGTATTGGTTCAACATCACCCAAAACACCCAGACTCATATGAGGAGCACCTTATCAAATCCCTCTGATTGCTGATTTCCAAATTTTATATCATTTCAACACCTGGCACAAGCACAGAAATCTGAAGCCTGAGATTGAACTGAAAATGAAAATTCCTTGTGATGAATAAATGCTTGTGGTGTCCCTGCAGGCTCCAGATTGTGAGGGTTCACATTTGAATGTTTTTTTCCTTCATCAAAAAGGCTAAAAATTGCATTGAGCAAAATGTAAACTGCTGCTTCTTTCTGGAATGACATCCCCAAGGGCTCTGCAGAAATAGCAGTGGCAAAAATAAGCTGGTTTGGAACATCTGACCTTGGTCAGGCCCTTGGAGAACAGGAATTTACTTAAATAGTTTGGGGAGTGATGACCTGGCAGGAGGGCAGGGTTAAAAGTCATTTCCTTGGAGAATTTCTCCACATGAGAAAGCTCTGGGCTCAAAGAAGCTCTAAAGATGAGCATTGGGATGTCCCAGCATTGCCCACCATCCATGTAGACCTTGGCTGGCAGGAACTCCATCCTCTATGGAAAAACCCCACTGAGGATCTATGGATGAGCCTCCTTGGGGAGGGATCAGTGATGGTGTGGGGAGACATGAGTTAATCCAGTGCAGGTGTCACTTTGTCACCTTCACTGGGGCACACCAGGGATTTGCCAGCTTGAAGGGATCAGGATGAGAAGCCTGGCAGGGCTCTCAACCACCCAGATGTGACTGTGTTCACAGGGGTCCAAGGATGAGGGAAGAGATGAGGATCTGACTCCATGTTTCAGAAGGCTTTTATGATATATATTATACTAAAAGAATAGAAGAAAGGATTTCATCAGAAGGCTGGCTAAGAATAGATAAAGAAGGAATGATAACAAAGGCTTGTGTCTCGGACAGACAGTTCGAGCCAGCTCACTGTGACTGGCCATTAATTAGAAACAACCACATGAGCCCAATCACAGATGCACCTGTTGCATTGCACAGCAGCAGATAACCATTGTTTACATTTTGTTCCTGAGGCCTCTCAGCTTCTCAGGAGGAAAAATCCTAAGGAAAGGATTTTTCATAAAAGATGTCTGTCACACCCAGGGACAGCAGTTAGGCCACAGAGACTTTTCTGGAGCTGGGAGAGGTGTACAGCATCAAAGAGCTGGGCCAGCAAAGAGCTTCTCCATGCCCCACCCTGAAGTGCTTCACTCCAGTGGTTTGGTACAAAAAAATGCCAGATTTAGGGGAAAAAAAAATGCAAAGGAAATGATGGCTGCCAGGCTCAGATAGGTGTTGATTTGGATATGCCAAGGCTGGGATGGGGAAGTCACCAGCACCAACCCAAGGGTGACAGCTGTGTGTGGGCACAGAGCTGGGCTGTGATGTGAGCACAGAGCTGGGCCTCACTCATGGGTGGCAGCCAGCACCCTCTGGGGACATCACAATTAACCAAGGAGCAGCCAGCTCAGTGGTGACGCCTCCCCCAGGGCTGAAGACCATCGTGGGGGCCCTGATCCAGTCGGTGAAGAAGCTCTCGGACGTGATGATCCTCACGGTTTTCTGCCTGAGCGTCTTCGCCCTCATCGGCCTGCAGCTCTTCATGGGCAACCTGAGGCAGAAGTGCGTACGCTGGCCTCCCCCCAACAGCACCTTCCTGCAGGACCTGGGGCTGGACAACGACACCTCGGCCAACTCCACCTTCTACGACTTCATGGACGACTTCACTGGGAACTTCACCGGGAATTTCACTGGGAACTTCACCGGGAACTTCACCGGGAGCACCTTTGACTTTGAGGCCTACATCAGTGATGAAGGTAAAGCTCCTGCACCCCTTCTCCTCTGACCTCCACCCTGGTTTGCTTCTCAGTTTCCTGCTCCTCCTGGCCACACCAAGGTTTGCTCACAGGAACCTCCCTGCCCAGGCTGTGCACCCTCACAAAGGGACAGATGGGAACAAATCCCCCTGGACAGGACAGTGAGGCCTGCTTGGGCAAGCTGAGCTCTTCCAGGAAGGTTTCACAACAGCAAGGTTGGGATGGACCAGAGCGTCCACCTCTCACTTGGTGGTCAGGGCCAATGTGCCATCGGGGGGGTTACAGCAGGGAGACCAAACCCTTGAGGAACCCAAAGTTCCACATGCTCCTCTGGAAAACCAGAGGAAAAACACTGGAAAACCAGAGGAAAAGGTGCAAGAATGACATTCTGAAGCCACTTTTCACTATGAACCCTTTATGCAACACCACAAAAGCCTCAGGAGGGCAGGAAGGGAGAGAGGGAAGGAGGGGTAGGACCAGCACAGCTCCTCAGGAAGATCTAGCTTTCTCCTTTCCTACCCCTTCTTTGAAAATTTTCCCTGAAGTGTGGTGGGGTTTTTGCTTGTTTTTCAGTTTTGTGATTTTAAACTCCACAAGAATGTAAAAATCTAGCAAATCTGCCTGGTAGAGCTGCAGGGTGCCCCACAGGGATGCCCCACATCTCATTCAGGACACTGAGCAGAGCTCAGAAGGCTGGGCTGGGTCTCAGCTGAGCTACTTGGCCCAACAATCAGCTCCAGCATTCATCACAGGCAGGTTTTGGTAGGGGACAAGTTCCATCCATAGGATCTTGGATCTTTCATCCATGATGAGCTCCAAGCAAAGAGGAGCTGCCCAAGGCCACGAATGCAGCAGAGCAGCTCCAGGGGCCAGCCCAAAAACCTGGAATTGCACAAACAGGGTATTTCCTCCTGAGCCCTCACAGGATAAAGAGAAGCCCCATGGCAAGAAGGCAGGCAGGGCCAGGGAGGACCCAGAAAGGCCCAAAATGCTGGGAGGGCTGTGCTGAGTGATGTCCAGGACTGGATCCAGCTGCCCTCTGCCACATCCAGGTGTGGGTGTCTACAGGTGCTCCTGTGTGCCTGGGCAGGTCACTGTGGTGTCCCTGCTTGGCAGCTCCTGTGGAGCCCTCAGGAAGAGCTCTAAGGACCCCTGGAGTCCTCACCAGCAATGGGAGCAGCAGGAGGAGCTGCAGCCATGGAGCAGGAGCATTTCCCCAGGTTTTCCTGGGACTCCTGCCATGCCCCATGCTTGGTGCTTCCTGCCAATGCCCCAATTTGCCAGGAAAACAGCCCAGCCCTGATCCTTGGACCTCGTGTTAACCCATTCTCCAGGTGGCCTGGCCCTGGCCAGATCCAGAAGGGTTTCCAGGCTTGGGAGAGATCTGGCTGGATTGATGAAACAATCCCAGGAACTCCCTGAGACAGAGCCAAGACCAGCAACAAAGTCAACAGAGAGTAGATAACCACCACCTGCCTGACACTGGGAGTCAACAAATTCCCCTGGGATTCAAGGAATTTCCCTGACAGCAAGTTGCACCCAAGAGTTTGAAAATCAATGTTTGTGCTTATTTATTTATTTATTCATCAATTCATTTTTATTCCTTGCTCTTTCCCCACCTGCAAAGCCAATTACTACTTCCTGGAGGGAGCCCTGGATGCCTTGCTCTGCGGGAACAGCAGTGATGCTGGGTGGGTGAGACCCCCTCCCTATGCACCCCTAGGAGGGCACCCCAAATTTATATTATTTAAAATGAAATAGTACATATCTATTAGTAGTAATGGGATGAGATTAATGTATTTTAATTAATTTTTTGCCTTAATTCACTGTAATCAATTTTTTGTGTGTGTGACAGGGAAACATTTTATTATCAGTTAAAGAGAAAGAAGGAAGGGAAGGGAAGGGAAGGGAAGGGAAGGGAAGGGAAGGGAAGGGAAGGGAAGGGAAGGGAAGGGAAGGGAAGGGAAGGGAAGGGAAGGGAAGGGAAGGGAAGGGAAGGGAAGGGAAGGGAAGGGAAGGGAAGGGAAGGGAAGGGAAGGGAAGGGAAGGGAAGGGAAGGGAAGGGAAGGGAAGGGAAGGGAAGGGAAGAGAAGGGGAGAAATCCCCAACAAAACACCTCTCCCAAAGAAACCCCCAAACCCTAAATACCTCAGTGTACAACCCAATCCCAAGCAAAATGTGTTTTCCTACTTTAAATAAATATGTATACTTGCAGTCTGAGGGTTTCAGTCTGAGCCCCCTGCCTGTGTCAGCTTTGGGGGGCATCAGCTCTCACACAGGGGCAGGTGGTGTCAGTCCAGGTGTCCCACCTGTCCCATCCTGGAGGGGAGGATCCCTCTCTGCACCCCCTCCCTTAGGGATGGGTTTGAGGGGAGGGTCCCTCTCTGCAACCCCTCTCTCAGGGATGGGTTTGAGGGGAGGGTCCCCTCCCTGCACCCCCTCTTTCAGGGATGGGTTTGGCTGCAGGGCCCTGTCAGGGTCTCAGTCCTGCTCCCCCCCTGGCAGGAAGTGCCCTGAGGGCTACGAGTGCATGAAGGCCGGGAGGAACCCCAACTATGGCTACACCAGCTACGACACCTTCAGCTGGGCCTTCCTGGCCCTCTTCCGCCTCATGACCCAGGACTTCTGGGAGAACCTCTTCCAGCTGGTAGGCACCACCCCTCCACCACTGTGCCAGCCTTCCTCTCGTCTCTGTGCTGCCCCTGAGGTGAAAAATCACTGACTGGAACCTTGTGGGCCCTTCTGAGGTTTAGTGGATCCAGCCAGGATCAGTGGAGGTGGAGATGGTCCCATTTACTGCTTCCCTAACATGGAAGACACTGTGTTTCAGTGCAGTGTATTTCCCAGAGTGCTGCCAGCTCTAGCAGGGAAATCAGGGATTTATAAGACTGTCCAGAGCACCTCTGGCTCGAGCTGAGAGACAGGGTTCAATTGTCCCCACCTTGAGTTGTCCTCTAGGGAGACACCACAGAACCCCAGCTGACCCCAGGCCCAGAGGCTGGCCAGGTAAAGGGATCCTACACCTGAGGCTCCCCCTGTCCTCTGAAGGTTTGCCCAGATGATCACAATCAGAAAAGGACCCTGCTGTCCTGAAGGTGAGCCCTGAGAAGGTGAGGGCTGAGCAAAGCAAGTCAGTGATGGAATATTGGCCCCACATCCATCACTCCCAGCCCTCAGGAACTTTGTGAACCAAAGCTTCTCTCTGCCTCCCACCAATCCCATCCCAATGCCAGGGCCTGCAGGAAGGGGCAATGACCAACCCTTGGAGAAGAGAGGAGCAAAATATTTCCCTCCTACCACAATGAGGAATAGCAGCACCTTGTCTGGGGAGCGCCACCAAAGTGACATGGTGACATCCCTGCCATCTCTCCCCACAGACACTGCGGGCAGCAGGGAAAACCTACATGATCTTCTTCGTGGTGGTCATCTTCCTGGGCTCCTTCTACCTCATCAACCTCATCCTGGCCGTAGTGGCCATGGCTTATGCCGAGCAGAACGATGCCACCATGCTGGAGGAGCAGCAGAAGGAGGAGGAATTCCAGCAGCTCATGGAACAGCTGAAGAAGCAGCAAGAGGAGCAGGAAAGGCTGGTGAGTTGGAAGAGTGGAGGCCAAAATGAGAGGTCTTTGGGGTAGGGAGATGAAATGGAGGCAGCAACAAGCATGGTGTAAAATCCGAATAAAAACTCCCTTTGGTCCATAGGAAGTAGAGAAAAAATGGAGCAACTGTTTTGGGCATCACATCTGAATCAGAAAACTGAGATACTATCATGGGTGGGGACAAAAAGGGCTGAAAAGACCAAAATTCCACATCCAAATCCCAGCCCAGGGTGCACTGGGAGGCAGCAGTGGGGAGCAGCACAGGGATATTTGAGAGGAGGAGGAGGAGGTGAGGGACATAAAAGGCCTCAGAAGCTCCAGAGGATCTCCTGCAGCACATCAGGAAGGCTGGCAGGAGCCCAGCATGGTGTATCCAGGGCACAAAGGAGCTCTCAGGGAAGATGGGGCAGCTCAGCTCAGTGTGTCAGCAAACCCTGGGCTTTGGAGGCACAACCAAGGGCTGGAGACACCCTGAGCCTCACCAGGGAGCTCCTGGTGTCCTTGTGGCAGCCAAGGAAACTGGAATGGTGGAAGTGTCCATGCTCATTGCAGGAGGGTTGGAAACTGATGGTCTTTCTGTCCCTTTCCCACCCAAACCATGCTGGGATCCAATGAACACCAGGTGGGAAGGGACCTCCAGGATCATCTGTTCCAGCCCTGCTTGGCCAAAGCACAACCTGGACAGGAGATGTCTCCCTGTGGTGCCAGGATTTTACCTTCACCCCTTTGCCATCCTTGGGAATGTTTTTCAGTACAACATCCCTATAAAAACATGGCCAAAAGCCTCTGGTGCTGCAGCCCAGCCATTTTCCAGCTCTAACCATCCTTTTGGTCCATGTCAGCAACATCCACAGGAGACATCCCTGGAAATCTTTTTGTCAGGGCAGATCACCACCTCCCTCACAAGTAGAGAGACACAAACCAATGTTTGACTCTCTCCAGACCTCTTATCTCTCTTCTCTTATCTGTCCAGAGCTACAGCATCCCTGGGAAGTGGCTGCTCCTCTCTGGCTGCTGCTCCTGGCAGGAAGGGTCTGAGCCAGCCCTGCCCAAGGGTCAGGCTGGTGCTGAGGCACCTTTCTTGAGCAAATCCACCAGGGAAGTGCCCAAAGGCCTTGTTAAGGGATGTCTTCCTTTAGAGTCACACAGAGAAAGGAAAAAAGACTGAGGGAATAAAGCTGAGAGTGAGGGCAAAGCACCTAGAAGAAATGGGGGCTATTAATATTTAATATCCCATGATTAAAGGTGGAAAATGTACTGGATTTCAGCAATGTGATGTGAGAACAGAGAATTTCCCACTCCATTTCGGCATCCCTAGTGCTACGAGAGGCTGTAATAAATTACAAAATTTAATAGCACTGTTGAAAAGAAAAAAAAAGACAAAAAAAAAAAAAGAAAAAATATTTTTTGCATGCAATGGAAATGTGTTAATACAACATTTAGTGCAAGTGCAAAAATCCTGGAAGTCACATTTCAGCAAGAGCCTTGAGGATTTTGCTTCTTTGCCATTTTGGATGAGAGCTCATTGCAAAAGGCAAAGTTTCCTGCTTGAAGAACCAAGGTTTGCTCAAGTTTTGTCCTCAGGAATTATTCTCCCTGACCAAACCTGAACAGACCTAACTCAGCTGTGGAGAGCTGAGTGCAGGGGGTGCAAGGGAAAGGAAAACCTGTAATTTGTGTAATTTTGTGTAAAACTGTAATTCTTTTTTATTTGTGATCATAGAAGTGGTTAGAGACGGTATTGTAGTGGGAGTCAGTAGTTTCAATGGTTATAAAATGGTGTTTGTTGTATTTGGTATGTTTGGTATTGGGGGTTGTTATTTTGTTGTATGGTAGCTGTAGGGAAAGGGGAAAAGGAAAGGAGGTGGAGGAGAAGGAGGAGGAGAAGGAGAAGGAGAAAAGGAGAAGGAGAAGGAGAGAAGGAGAAGGAGAAGGAAAAAAGGAAAAGGAAAAGGAAAAGGAAAAGGAAAAGGAAAAGGAAAAGGAAAAGGAAAAGGAAAAGGAAAAGGAAAAGGAAAAGGAAATCCAGGACAGCTTGGGTTGGGAGGCACATGGAAGCTCATCCAGCCCCCTCTGCCATGGGACACCTCCCAGTAGCCCAGGCTGCTCCAAGCCTTCTCCATCCACCACTTCCAGGGAGGGAAGGAATTTTCCCAGCCCCTGGAGCCCCCAGCCATGGTGGGATGTCCCCATGGCTGCGGGCACAGGGGTGACAGGGTTGTGCAGTTGCAGGAACGCTCATCCAGCAGCAATTCCCTGCCCAGCAGCGTGGCCGGGAAGGGACAGGACTCAGACCTCAACAGTGACCAGGACAAGGCCAAGGACTGCAACGGGCAGGTGGTGCCCAAGATCACTCTGCAGAGAGCCGACACTGTGGTTGATGTAGGTGCCAGCCCTGCCCCTGCCATCCCTGAGGGTGCCCACCCCCCTGAGTGCCCACCTCACCGTGGGTTGGGTCCCACAAGCCTTTTTGGGATGCCCACCTTGCACTCAGAGGTCTCTCCAGACCATTCCCTGTTTTCTGCCTGCTCTGTCTCTCAGAGCATGGAATACCCATGCATCCCTCCCTCCTCTCCTCCCAGTTCAACTCCACCCATGAGCTGGAGAAGCCAGACCTCAACCACCTCACTGTGGGCAACCAGGATGGGCCAGGGCTGGAGAAGAGGGTGGGAAGTGCCATCAGTGTCATCTCCAACGCTGTGGAAGGTATGTCCTGCTGGGTGAGGGGCAGTTCTGGAGGGCCTGGGTTGGTGACAGTGGCTGTCCCAAATTCCCAGCCCCACACAAGGGATGGCTCCAGCCCTGGGTCTTCATATGAGGTCAGTGATGCTCAAGCCAGACTTTTCATCCCAGCTCACTGGGATGATGCCTGGAGGCAATAATCCAAAGTCTCACACAAATTAATGGGATTGCAGCTGGTCAGAGGAGTTTCCAGAGCCAACTGGGAACTGCTGAGCAGCCTCCCAGGAGCTGCAGTGTCAGCTTCAACAGTTCATGTCCCCTGTCCCTCCAAGAACAGGCAAGAAACCCCCTGGTCAGCCCAGAGCAGTCCCCTTGGGTGTCCTGGCAATCTCAGGGTGGCAGAGACACCTCAAATCCTGCCCAGGGGCTGGGAGCAGGATTGGATCCACAGTTCCCTGGCTGATCTGCCTTTCCATCCCTCTCCAGTTTGGAGGGTCTGCATCACCTCCATGCCTGGGCATGGGAAAGCTCCTCCTTTTAGCCCCTGTATTTTTTGGGTGTCACAACACAAAAAGGATCTAAAGCTTTTTAAAAGTATCCAGAGGAGGGCTAAGAAGATGATGAAGGATGTGGAGGAGCCACATGAGGAGTGGCTGAGGTCACTTGCTTTGTTCAGCTGCAGAAGAGGAGCCTGAGGTCAGACCTCAAGGGGCAGCTCTGATCTCTGCTCCCTGGGAATAAGGGAACGAGCCATGCCAGGGGAATTTGGGATGGATATTGGGAAAGGTTCTTCCCCCAGAGGTGCTGGCACTGCCCAGGCTCCCCAGGAAATGGTCCCAGAGCTCCAGGAGGGTTTGGACAGAGCTGCCAGGGATGCCCAGGGTGGGAGTGTTGGGGGGTCTGGAGCTGGATCAATGATCCCTGTGTGTGTCCTCCAGCTCAGGCTATTCCATGATATTAAAATCATAGATCATCCAGAGCTGGTCCAGGGCCTCAGGAGAAGTTCTCCTGAATGTCAGCACGCCCACCCAGGTGAGGACAAGATAATCCCACACTTTTTCTTTCCCACCCACAGAGCTGGAAGAAGCTCACCAGAAATGCCCACCCTGGTGGTACAAATTCGCCCACACATTCCTGGTCTGGAACTGCTGCCTTCCCTGGGTGAAGCTGAAGGAGTTTGTCAAGCTGGTGGTGATGGACCCCTTTGTGGACCTGGGCATCACCATCTGCATCGTGCTCAACACTCTCTTCATGGCCATGGAGCACTACCCCATGACAGAGGAGTTTGAGAATGTTCTGAGCGTGGGGAACCTGGTAGGGAGCTCCATCCCCCCCTTCAAACCCCCACCCCAGAGGGCAGATCCCCCCTGCTGCTGTGTGACACATCCCAGGGCCCTGCCCTCAGCATCCCTGAGCAGGGCTGGGCTCTGGGATGGACCAAGGGCACTGATGGGATTGGGATCCACCATCCCCTGCTCCCCTCCTGCTGCATGCTGAGCCACCCTGTGCACCACAGCCCTGGGTGACACCACAGTGTCCCCACAGAAAGGTTGGGTGGCCACGGGGCAGAGCAGAGGGTGCTCCAGACTGTGAGAACAAACAGGTCTCTGCTGAGCAGGAAGCAACAATGCAGCAGTAAAATTAATAATAATCAGGGGTTTGTCCAGTGCAAATCTCGGCTGTCCTGATTTATAGATGCATTTAGTGGCTGCTCCTGCTTGGAGCTGGTGGCAAATGTCTGTGGTGGTTCTTCACTTGAGGTCACTAAATGTGGTTGTGTTTGTAGGTGTCTCAGTGTCACAGACATGTTTTATGAAAAATCCTTTCCTTAGGAGTTTTTCTCCTGAGAAGCTGAGAGGCCTCAGGAACAAAATGCAAACAATGGCTATCTGCTGCTGTGGAATGCAACAGGTGCATCTGTGATTGGTCTCATGTGGTTGTTTCTAATTAATGGCCAATCACAGTCAGCTGGCTCGGACAGAGAGACAGAGCCTTTGTTATTCATTCTTTCTTTTTCTATTCTTAGCTAGCCTTCCGATGAAATAATTTCTTCTATTCTTTTAGTATAGTTTTAATATAATATATAGCATAAAATAATAAATCAGCCTTCTGATGAAACATGCAGTCAACATTCTCATCTCTTCCCTCATCCTGGGACCCCTGTGAACACCACAGGACACGGGAAGAAATGAGAATCTTGACTTTATGTTTAAGAAGACTGATTTATTATTCTATCATATATATTCTATTAAAAGAAAATGATATACTAAAACTATACTGAAAGAAAAGAAGAAAAGATTTTATCAGAAGGTTAGTAAAGAAAGAATGAATTAATAAAATCTTGTGACTGCTCACAGCCTCGACACAGCTGGCTGTCATTGATCATCAAGTAAAAACAATTTCACATGCTGGGTAAACAATTCTCTGTGTCACATCCTAAAGTAGTAAAACATGAAGAAGCTGAAGTTGAAGCTTCCCAGTTTCTCAGGAGAAAAGATCCTGGCAAAAGGATTTTTATAAAATATGTCTATGACAAATGTCTCTGAGCTGGATGGAGCTGCTGGTGGGACAAGCCCGGAGCCCCTGGCAGGGGTGGAAATGCTCTGAGGATGGGAGCGCTCCCACCCCCTGGGCTGCCCCAGCACCTGGAGCGCAGCCCCGGAATGACAGACGCCGCTGTCTGTCCGGAGGGCGGGACCGTCTCCGGTTTCACTCAGGAAATACAAGGGGATTAATGGGCCGGGGCTCAAGGCACGGCCGGGCCCGGGCGGCTCCGGGGCTTCCTCCGAGCCAGGAGCGGATCCGGGGATGATCTGCCGGGGAAGGGCCGGGCGGGGATGGAGCAGGAGGAGGAGACACCCCTGAGACCCCTGAGCTGCCCCAAATCCCCTCCCGTGTCTGGCGGGAGCTGCCTGTGCCACCCCAGGGTGTGCAGGACAGGGCCAGCTGGGAAGGGAAGGACAGGGGATGTTTGTGGGGTGGCATGATGGGGACACATGGGGACAATCCCCAGGGACACTTCAGCAGGACAGGGGATGTTTGTGCCCATGCTGGGGACATATGGGGATAATCCCCTGGGACAATGGAGCAGGACGGGATATTTGTGGCCATGCTAGGGACATGTGGGGACAATCCCCTGGCATGCTGGAGCAGGACAGGGGATGTTTGTGGCCGTGCTGGGGACACGTGGGGACAATCACTGGAACAGAACAGATGTTTGTGGCCATGCTGGGGACACATATGGACATCCCTCAGGATGCAGGAGCCTCCCTGCTGCTCCTCCCTGTTCTGTGAGGGACAGACCTGTCCCAACAGCATCTGTCACCAGGCCCTCTGCACGTGTTGTGCCATGGAATGGCAGCAGGGATGGTGACTGTCACCTGGCTGAGTCCTCTCTGCAGTGACACAATGCAGCGGGTGCTGCTGTGGTTCCAGGAAAGGAACACTGTGTAAAACTCAGCTCAGCTCTCCCAGGGCTCAGGGAGGGACAGGGGCATCCCAGCAGCAGCCCAGCTCCCATTGCTGGGATCTGTGATTTCCCAGTCATTCCAAAGGTGTCTCCTTGCTAAGGAAATTTTATTTTTAATTTTCAGCTGCCAACACTCACCTTGGTGTCCCTCCAGAGGAATCAGTCACCAGTATTCCCAGTCTGTCTTTACCACCCCACTGGGCAGCACCTGGGGAGCTTGTTCCCAACTGGGACTGGCCCTAACAGGGTGAAATGCTTTGGGAATACTCCAAAAAAGAGGGATGCTGCCCACCCCACCCCACAGCTCAGCCCTGGTGTATGAACAAGTGGTCAACGGTGCTGCTTCCCACAGGTTTTCACAGGGATCTTCACGGCAGAGATGGTCCTGAAGCTCATTGCTCTGGATCCCTACGAGTATTTCCAGCAGGGCTGGAACATCTTTGACAGCTTCATCGTCACCCTGAGCCTGGTGGAGCTGGGCCTGGCCAACGTGCAGGGGCTCTCCGTGCTGCGCTCCTTCCGCCTGGTACGTGCTGGGGACACCTGGGCGGTGACAGGGGTGGCTTGTCCAGCCTCCTTCATGGTGGGGGCTCGGCTTGGGAGGGCCCAGCTTGGCCCCTGTTAAAGACAAGACAGAGTTAAATATTCAGGGAAGTTGGAGTCAGAGCAGGTGTGGTCTCAGGGCTTTTGCTGGTCAGAATGACCCTGTGATGTGTTAGAAAGTCTCTTTTCCCAGCCTGGCAGTGAAGAAGAAGTCAGAACTCTTCTAATCTTATTCTCAGGGTTGTTTATTGTTTCTTATCTATAAAATTCTTTCTCTGGCCTGCTGAGGTCCGTTCAGCAGGTCAGACAGAGGCACACTGCTGTTATCTTTTTATACTAAAACCTACATGTACAATATTTACCATAACTTCCCATTACCTATCACCTATGTTAGACAGTGAGCTTCTACTCTAAACCAATCCAAAATTGCCAGCATCACCCAGAATACAGAGGCCAAGAAGAAGAAGGAAAAAGAACAGGGCATGCCCAAATTCCTCCATCTTGAGACTCTGAGCCCCCATTCTAAAAATGTCAAAAATCTGTTTTTCACCCCGTGACAAACTAATTATTATTATAATTCCTCCATCTTGCCTCCTGAACCCCCATTCTAAAAACCCCCAAAAATTTATTTTTCACGCCATGACAAACTAATTATTATTCTACTTGGACTTTCATGGCTTGCAGATCCTCATGTAAGGTTGGAAATTTTTTCCATGGGTCATAATCAAAGTCACAGGTGTCTTGAGCTCTGTGCCAGGGTCTCTGAGCCCTCTGGCAGGGGTTCGGGCAATCCAGGACAGCCAGAGGGATGTCCTGAATTCCAACAGTGTGGGTTCAACCCCTCCTGCCTTGGTCAAACAGCCCCAGGAGGGTGCAATGGCAGTGGCACAGCCTTGGATTTGCACCAAGATGAGTGGCTCCTAAAACCATTGGATTAATATTATCCTTTGAAAGCAAGGAGCCTGAGGTTCTATTCTCAGATACAAGACTTAGCAGTTCTTGTTGGTTTTACCTCTCCTCGGCAGGTAGGAAGGGTCTAACTTGTATTTTTAGAGTCACGGTCTAATGTTTTGGTTGAAACTATACTTGCATATTGAAATGCCAGAGATTAGTTCAGGTTTAATGATTAGAAGTATCATGGGAATTATGTGCATGGCTATGAGGAGATGTTCTCGTGTGGAGGAGTTTTGGATTGATGTGATCTGGGATGGGAGGGTACCTCATTGTGTTATTATTAGTATGTGTAAGGCGTATGAGGCAGTAAGTAGGATCGCAGCCCCTGTTAGGATAATTGTGAAGGCAGATCAGTTGAAAAGTGTGATTACAATGGTTAGCTCTGCTATGAGGTTTGTTGTTGGGAGAAAGGCCACGTTTGTTAGGTTGACTAGGAGTCATCAGGTGGCTATAAGTGGTAGAAGGGGTTGAAGCCTTTGTGTAAGTAGGAGGATTCGGCTGTGGGTTCGTTCATAGTTGGTATTGGCTAAGCAGAATCTCTCTGCCCCCCCACAGCTGAGGGTTTTCAAGCTGGCCAAGTCCTGGCCCACTCTCAACATGCTCATCAAGATCATCGGCAACTCCGTGGGCGCCCTGGGCAACCTGACGCTGGTCCTGGCCATCATTGTCTTCATCTTTGCCGTGGTGGGGATGCAGCTCTTCGGCAAGAGCTACATAGAGTGCGTGTGCAAGATCTCTGTGGACTGCACCCTGCCCCGCTGGCACATGAATGACTTCTTCCACTCCTTCCTCATCGTCTTCCGCATCCTCTGCGGGGAGTGGATCGAGACCATGTGGGACTGCATGGAGGTGGCCGGCCAGACCATGTGCCTCATCGTCTTCATGATGGTCATGGTCATCGGCAACCTCGTGGTGAGTCTGGGGCTGGGGACACGGGGGTGCTGGGCTGGGGACGCCTCTGTGCAGCTCAGGGCTGTGCCCATGGCAGGGTCTGGTTGGAGTTGTGGGGAGCACAAGGATTCTCCTCCCTCCCCAGGCCCTTCGAGTGGGCTGTGTCACCTCTGTGTGAGACAGAGGGAGGAAATGTTCCTGAGGGACCCCCAGCTGAAACCAGATTGGGAAATGGGGGGAAACTGAGGCACAGAAAACACAAATGGGCTTTAGGCAGAGCAGGAGCAACCCTGGGATAAAACAGAGCTCGGCTTCAAGCTTCCCTGTGTCCTCCACTTGGCTTTTCCAGCTTTCCTGTCCCGTTTCCCATTCTCCTGATGAGGGATGGAGGCAGAGCTCCATCCATCCATCCATCCATCCATCCATCCATCCATCCATCCATCCATCCATCCATCATCCATCCATCCCACCCTTTGCTCTAGGTGCTTTGGAAGCACTGCCCCCAAAAGGCTCCTGCAGATCCCCAACCTCCCCAGCCCTCACCGTGCTCCAAGTGGCATCTGCTGATGGCCAACCTCCTTCCCTGTGTCTGTGGGACCCCCTGCTCCCCTCACCCCCGCCCTACACCCCCCGTCCCCACTCCCCCCGGCTGCCTGTGCCGCCTGAGCCGCAGGTTTGCGAGTTCCAGGCGAGCGTGAAATCCTTTCTAAACTTGGTAACCCCGTCGCTGGCAGCTCTGCAGCTTGTTTTGCAGCCTGCGTGGGCCCTGCTCTCCCTTCTTGAGGAGCAGGGCAGGGGAGGGAAGCGCCGACTCGTTCCTATTACTTGCCGCGGTTGTGTAATCCCTTTGGAATTTGCTTTGAAAAACTATCTGCCCCCGGGAGCCGCTGACCCCTGTCCCCAGGGAGGCTCTGAAAGGAGCCTGGGGAGAAGCCCAGAGCAGCCCCCGGCTCGGGTCAGCTTGGAGTGTCCCAATTTGAGGGCAGAAAGTTGGGATTTGGGTGCCTCTTGGCTTCCCTGGGATTTGGGGCTTTGAAGGGAGAGCCCCAGGGAGGTGCTGGGCAGAGAGGGGAGCAGCCCCGTGCCCATCTCCCACCAGCCAGCAGAGGCTGGTGATGCCACCTGCCCAGGGGATGGTAAGGCTGAAAATCACCCACAGGGGCCCCCGTAAGGAGCAGGAGCCTGTCCAGAGCCATCTGCAGGGAGTGCAGGAGTCTGGACTGGGAATCCCAGCTGGGAGTCCCTGCAGAGCCCTCCCAAAAGGGGCTCTGGGAGCTTTCCCTCTTCTACGGCTCATTTTTGCCACCTCTCCAAGGCACTGCTCTGGGGAAGAAACAGGGGCAGGACAATTGCAGCTGGTGGGGTCAGTGACAGCCCTCCCCAAGGTGCCAGTGTCCCCATCTCAGAGGTGCCATTGTCCCCTCCCCGAGGTACCAGTGTCCCCATCCCAGAGGTGTGGGTGTCCTCTCCCAGAGGTGCCACTGTCCCATCCCAGAGGTGCCACCTCCCCGAGGTGCCATTGTCCCCATCCTAGAGTTGCCATTGTTCCCCTCCCAGAGGTGCCATTGTCTCCCTCCCAGATGTGCAGTTGTCCACTCCCAGAGGTGCCATTGTTCCTATTCCAGAGGTACAAGTGTCCCCTCCCAGAGGTCTGGGTGTCCCCATCCCAGAGGTGCCAGTGTCCCCTCCCCAAGGTGCACCCCAGCCCTCCGGGCAGTTCTGCAGCTCCTGCAGGGCTCCATTTACAGCCCAGCAGAGACACACGGAGCACAAACACGGCCAGGGCCGCCCTCCTCCTCCTCCTCCTCCTCCTCCTCCTCCTCCTCCTCCTCCTCCTCCTCCCTGCCAGGCTCTCCTGGCCGTGCCTCAGGTATTTCCGAGCCCTGGAGCCCGTCCCAGAGGCTCCCAAGGCTCCCCATGCAGGGAGGTGTGTGTTTCTCACGCAGGAAGAAGGTGACCTGTCCTTTGCTCTTAATGACACTTTGAGCATTTCCTTTGGGGTTATTCAGGGAAAAGGGAGGAAGTCAGTCGGGTGACAAGGTAACAGAGTCCTGTCCTACAAAGCCAGCGGCGCCCATTAACTGTAACTGGTGCTTAATGGGGTAATTGCCTGCTGGGCCCGCGGGGATTTATTTAAAGACGTGCTTTAAGGCACATGGCATGAGCCATGTGAAAGCAGCAGTGTCCTTGGATAGCAGCTAATTCCCGTCTCAGATGCGCTGCTGGCACCGCGGCACAAACACCGACAGCTGTGGGCTGGCTCCGTCCCTGCTCTGCCCCTCGGGGTGCCCATCCCACCCCTCCACTCCTGCTCCTGGCAGGCAGCAGCCCCAGCTGTGCCAGGAGAGGCTGTGGTGGGCTCCAAGCACGTTTTGGGATGGTGAAGTAGAAGGGGAAACACACGAGCCCGTGCCTGGAGTTACACTGAGCATTTCCTGGCTCATGCTGGGGTGAAATACGGCTTTGATGGAGCAGAGCAGGGATGGGGTCACAGCCAATCCAGGCTCCTCCATGGCCCCGGGGAGTGGAAGACCCTCAGCAGAGTCCATCATTCATCCTTGCTGGGAATTGCTGGGGCTTGCTGGGAATCTGGGCTGCCAAAGCCAGGGAAGAGGAGAGGAAGAGCTGCAGCTGAGAGGACAAGCAGGATGTTTCATTCTGGGGAAGAGAAGGGACATAATCACAGAACCGTGGAATCCCAGACTGGTTTGGGTTGGAAGGGACATTGAAGAGCACTCAGCCCCACCCTGTGACTT